>NC_054065.1:21337237-21940362 GCF_017639655.2 Falco naumanni
GGGCAGCAGGCTGGGGTCGAGGCTGAGAGCCCTGTGGGGCAGACTGGCAGCAGGGCCCTGGGCAAGGTGGGGGGCTGGTTGACCTGGTTGCTGGCCAGCATGGTCTGGAGGCATGTTTGGAGCAACTGCAGAGGGAGCAGCACCGTTACCATCTCATCCACATTGGCTGAGCCACTGTGATGTGTTGGCTACAGTGCCACGTGAATGAGGAATGTGCCAAGAGAGGGAAAAATGCTTTAGTTTTGGTATGCTAAAGAAAACAAAGGAATGCTGTATTCTCCTTTTGCAAAGAGGGTGGGGGAGCCTTCCATTAAATTGCCTCCTGCGTACCCTCCCTCACCGGGAGCAGTGTGTCAGCCTGGTCCTCTGCCGTCCTCCCCTCTCCTGCCTGCCACTTCCCTTTCCTTCCCCACCCCCTCCCCATAATTACTCTCAGGAACTTACCAGTTTTGCAGCTACTGTACTAGCATAAGCTTTTTTTAATACCCTCGAAAAGAGAGAGAAGTTAATGCCGGGTGCCCGCCTGCCCCTGGCGGCTGCGGCAGTTGCCTAGCAGCCGGGAGGCACCGGGGGGAGCAGCTCGCCCCTCCTTGGATCGGCTGCTGATAGAAACGAGAAGACAGTTATTACTGGTTAGGTTCGTTAACAACACTTTTTCACACACGCACACACCCCCCTTCTTCTTTCTCCCCGTCTCTCCCGCACGCACATACAGACGCACACTTACCTGCCTCTGCTCAGCAGTTCCTCACGAGCTGTGCGATGGAGTCATCTGCGTTCGAGCGACCCTCGCCGCTCACGGCCTCGTGTGAATTAACGCAGTGACCGTCGCAGGCAGCTGTGAGGGCTTAGTCCGCAGTGTCGCAGACATACTGCATAGATGTTTTAACGTCTCTTGGAAGAGTGGGGTTGGTTAGGTGCTTCAGCTGACGAGGTCGTGGTTTTGCACATTGGCCTCTTACTTAAGTTTTCTGTTTTTAGTTGCAGGATGCTTGATGCTTCTTACCTCTCTTCCTCGCAGGCTCTGACAGAGGAGCTCTGCTCAATCTTCCTGCGGTAGCTGGAGACGTCTCCAGCTTTCAGCCCAAGTTGTGCCCTCATCTGTTACCAGGACTGGTAGAAAAGAATGCCTGCCCCTGCTTTGGCCACGGTGCAGGGTGGCTGAGAACTGGATGGAGGGTGGGCTGTGACTGGGGAGGCTGGGGTATGTCGGATTCCTCTGAGGCTGTCCAGGGGAACAAAAACACCCCAGAAACGCAGTGGGTGGCCAAGGATAATGGTGTCCGTTAAACTGCCACGGTGGCTTCCGTGCACGTGAGGGTTGGAGGCATGGGTCTCTGAAAGAGAGTGGGTGCCAGCATGTCATTTGCGGAACTTCAGCTTGTTCCAGAGGGGTTTCTGTGAACTTGAGCTGGAGAAGAAGGGATTAAGAATTGCCTCTAAGCCCTGGTGTATCCAATTAACTAGATCACTGCTTATCTCACCACGGCTGTAAGTGCCAGTGTAATGTACTGTTTTGGAGCAGAGACTGTCCTCGAAGAGATCCAGCTGGGAAGTGTCCGGTGCAGTGGGATCCCTACTTGGTCCTTTCTGCTCTAAGGATGTGTATTTCTGATGGGCATCTCTGATTTCAGAGGAAGTGTATGATGCAAACAGAGAAGCTGCTGCCTGTAACAGTCACACATGAGCCAGTTTCATGTGTCATTATACTCTTCATTTTAATGCAGATTCCTAGATAGCCGTGAACCTAGAGTCAGAGGAATGAGCACATGATTTATATGAAGAAATATCGTGGGTAGTGCTTGGATTTTCTTTTTAAAAGGCTAATTGTGTTAATTTGCTTGAGACACAATTATCTCAATGGGATTGATTTGTTTAATTAACTTGGGATGCCTGCAGGTTAAATAGTGAGTATAAATAGAAGGACAGTGGGGAATGCATCACTAATGTTTGTATTGCAGAAGGATTGACTCATATGTAAATGAAGTGCTGCAAGCCTGCCAGGCTAACCTAGTTCTGGGGTGGTTTCTAGATACAAAAAAAATCTCTCATGCTGTCATGCATAACAAGGGGCTCATACACTCAGGAATAAGTTGGTGAAGAGTGTACACTAATGGCAAAAATATCTTGCTCCTGTTGTAAATACCTTGCATATGAGCACTCTTGTGAACACTGTGAAGGGATGGTGTCTGAAGGATGTGGTTTGCGCTGGACCACTGCGATGCCACTGGCCTGATGCAACCAGCAGCTTCTTCAGTGTGTCAGCCCTCTTGTGAGAAATGAGTGCAGTTTCTTGTTCCAAACATAGCAAAAATCGTTTCTGCACAGAGCACGCAACTACCCTGTATCTAGCATCCTTAGGCTGAAGCCTCCTAACAAAGCTTTGTATGTTCCGTTGTTCCTGGCTTCCTTCCTCTGCTTTTTTGTGTGGACATACCACTCTGCACTTCTGCAGACGATTAGGTATCTTAATGGACCAGTTCTGCAACCTGTGTGTGTGTACTTTGCCTACTGTTGGCAAGGGCCGTACCTGATTCTTCAGCATATCCTTTGTCCTAAGGTGGACAGTTGTGTTCAAGTCTCAAAGGGAAAATTCTGAGCCTTTTCTGTTAGTTCAGTCCTGTGTCATGTAAATATTGCATCCTGCAAATATAGAGAGGACAGGTGAGTGTTTCTGATCTTTCCCCTACCTAAAGTAAATTACTCGTCGTCATGAGCTATATAAAACTGTAGCCTTTATCTGAACCTTTGAGGTCTTCGTCATAGATTGTGGCAAAATATTGCACAAACTGAGCACTGAATAAAAACAAAATAAAAAAAGAACAACAGAGCACTGCCACAGAACCAAACCAGCTAAACAAACACACATTTCCTTTTAGCAGCTTTAAGCGTATTGCTCTTTAAGAAATGTCCTTGCTTCTGCATGAGTTATAGGAGCACTGTAGTCTTTTTTACAGTTCTTTTTTTATGTCCTTGATAATTTATCCATCTCCTGTTTGTGTGGTTGCTTCAGAATTCTCTGTCTCTTTTGTACAGAAATCTGTCTTTGTCCTGAATTATTCTTGTCCCCATTTTCTGAACCTTTTACTATATCTGCTATCTCAAGAAGAGATCAGATAAGAGCTGAACACAGCACTGTGATGGAGAACACGCTTCTGATTTATGCTGTGGCACAACAGTTGTTGGTCTTATCCTTTAGATAATCATGTGAATGCATTCGACTTCAAAATGGAAAAAAAAAATATTTCTAAGTTGTATCTTTGCATATCTAGCCATGTTTTTCATTTACTTGCTGAAGACTTGACTCAAATACTGAGTTGCTCCAGAACTGTTAAACCCAACAATCAGTTCTGAGTGCTTCACATTTTTCATTTAAATGCACTTTGCTTTTTATTGATCTGCAGTGGATTTTGTTTGCCCCTTGGCCTGGCCTTGCATGGTTCATCTGGAATTCTTTCCAGTCTTCGCTGGTTTTGGCCAACTGTAAATAATTTTGTCATCTGTGGATTTTTTTGCTGTTGAGGTTCTTGGGGGATGGGGAGGGGAGAGGAGGTGTTGCCTTCGTGTCTTTGCAGTTCATTGAAGAATATATGAAACACTGCTATCCCGATATAGGGCTGAGGGCATCCCTCCCTTGATCTTTTTTTCTTTTTGCTTTTTTGAAAGCTGCTTGTTTTGTTACCTTGTATTTTTTTTCTGTCTGCTGCTTTCTAATCTGCACAAATGCTCTCCATAATAAACCTCAATTTTCTTAGTATTGTAAAAAGGATTTTGTCAAATGTTGTTTGTAAGTCCAGTTCCCAGCCTTTTTAAATCCACAGTTATGTTGACAAACCAAAAATACTCGGAACAGTGAAGAGGAAAGTACAGAAGTGTGTATCTGTTGGAGAAACTAGGCTGGGAAAATTGTATCCTGTCGGAAATATTTGAATTAAGCACGCCAAGCCTGTAGCTCTTCCACCTTCAGGACACTGTTGTTCCAGCCTTTGTTTGCATTGCTCCTTGTTACATCCTAACCCTTGTTTAGGATCAGACAGTTTTGAATGCAGAGAATTGTTTCAGACTATTTCCAGCGATTGTCCTGCCTTATTTGTCTACCTGAAGGAGAGGTGTGGTTTGGGTTTGTTGAGAGGAGGATATGGTTCTCTTAGCAAGTCCCTGAGCTCTTCCACCCCTGCCTCCTGCTGAAAAGATTCCCTTTCTGTACCTGTCACTTGAAGCCAAGACATCTATATGTGTTTTAGACTGCTTATGAAAGTATTGGAGCCCTCAAGTGATGTCGTACTGCTTCCACCTTGCAGTCAGCCTGCCGAGTGCTGCGGCTCTGTCGGTGAGAGAGAGGCTTCAGCCCTCCTGGTGTTTAACGTAGGTGGTGGTTTGCCCTGGCTTGTAGATGCATGTCTCTCTGCTGCCTGAAAAGTGAGGTTTACCAGGCCTTTGACTAGAACTAAGTTTACCAAGTGATGCCAGCTTACCTTTTCTGGGTAAATACTACAAAGGCGAGTGGTAGGGAGCCTTTGTGACTCGCAGCAGTGACCTCCCAACATCTGTGGTTGTTAGAGGGGCCTGAGTGCTGTTCACCCGTTCTGGTTGGCATAAGATGGCAATACCTGAGCGTGATTTGAGCTCCGTTGAAGGAAACATTGCAAAGAAAATTTCTTAAAGTTTCTTTGAAGCTCAGGAGTTAAAGAATAGCAACTTTTCTTCCCAAGACACAATTCCTGACCCAGTCATGTAGATTTCACTTCATTGATGTAAACCAATTTTGGTTCTGCCTTAAAACCACTCTGGGAAAAGGCCCTTGTACTAGGCTTCAGTTTTGTTTGTGTGGTTTTTTTTTTTAAATCTGTTACAGTATTGAAGTATTAAATAACTTAATACTGCAGGAGTTTATTCTTTCCAGTCTGTGGCTTTCCCTGAGAAAGAGTGAATACCGCCGCCTCAGAGGCACTTTGAGAATGATGTTACACAGACGTGCAGGGATGCACACCTCCCCAAACAGCTGTGAGTTCAGCTTTGAAAGTCTGGAGTGGTGAGGGGTAAGGTTGTGGAGATACACTACACTGGTCTGACTGGAGACAAACATTTTGTGTTTAACTTCAGAAATCATGAATTACCAGACTTTTGTAATGTACTTATTTACATGTTCAAAAGTGTAGCGCAGGTGTATTAAAAATGTATTTTTCTAGTGCTTGTTACTTCTAAAATACAAATGCCTCGCACAGAAAAGATGCAGC
The DNA here is from genome assembly GCF_017639655.2 of Falco naumanni. NCBI lineage: Eukaryota > Metazoa > Chordata > Aves > Falconiformes > Falconidae > Falco > Falco naumanni. Next base: position 21,342,475 of record NC_054065.1, read on the forward strand.
GTGCCTTTCTACAAAATTACAAGAAAGTTTCTTCCAGACTCCATGGGATGGTTAACTAGGGCAGTTCTGTTTGTTCCCTCATATTATCTTGAATCGGGAAAACATAGCACTGTGGTTGGTGCATTTAGTGGCCTTGCAGATTTCTCGAAGGTAGGTTCACATATCTGTACTGTAGATTATAGTAGGGTAGCATAGGCCAGGTAAGGAAAACTGCTTGAGACACACATTAGGTGCTTCAGAGGAAGTGAAATGAAAGAGAAATTGTGTTTTTTCCACTTGGAGTGGGCCCTTACAGAAATGCAAACTGAGTAATGCAGCTGGATGGAGAAGCAGGCTGCATGTGCCGCAAGGGCTGCCTGGGACAAGGCAGTGCCAGTATGACAAACAGCAAAGGGGCTGGAGATGGGCTCTGGAGTACCCACATTCAAATTCTGGGATTCATTTTTAAAAGTCTTCCAGGAAAATGTTGTGAAACTGTCAGGAACCATAACGTATGTGAATGAAGAACTAGAAAAGACATCAGGTAGAGAAAAACTGTCAAGAGAACAAGGATGGCCTGGAAAAGGCTGAAGCGAAATGATTTTGGTTTTAGATATGACAAAGGCTAGATGTTGCTGCACTTGAAGCCATGCAAAGCCCCAACTGTCTTTTTACTGCAGAAATGCTTTTATTTTTTCTTTTTTTTTTTTCCTCTGGTATTTTAGAAAGCCATATTTCAAATAAATTTGAATTTGGCTTGCTTTAGTCTTTATATTGTTGACATTGAGTTACCTACTTACTGGATACATGCTTGTCATGCAGGCCATCTAAGGTGCCACCAAGGGATGGTATCCTTGAAGGACGTTTTCCATATGGTCCTAAAAATAATCCATTCTGAAGTGGAATATGTATTTCTCTGTATTACTTTATAAGATTTAAATATTTTTTTTCCCCTGTTACTTTCACTGAAGTGCAGAAAATTGGTTACTGAAAGACTGAGTAACAAATTAAATTTGTGCATGTTTTAAGTAACTTTCCACATTGAGTCTCTTGAGATTTTTATCTCTGTATCTGCAGAAATGTTAGTGAAATTCATCTTGGCCCAAGATTTTGCCAGGGCAAAATCTCAAATGTCTGCATTCATTCTCTTCATCCTCTTCTCCGGTTCCACACCAAGTTGTGCTGCTTCTCCCTTCCCTTGGCTGTCCTTCCCAGTGCTGCTTGCCCAGGTGGGTTTCGGCTTGGGGTGCACAGGTACATCAGCTTCTGTCAGCCAGCTGCTGTACTCCTGTGCGTGTGCATGGTTTTCTGTTTGCCATAAAACAACTTGTTTATCATGGCTGGTGTGTAGAGACTGGAGAAGCTTCTTAGCACTACATAATATTCTGTGTGAGGGGAGGTGGTTACAGTTAGGAATAACTAGTTCATAAAGTAGGACGAAGCTGTTTTTACAGGAAAACTTGCTCTATTTTGCATCTGTTTCTTTTGAGTGATGAGTGGAAAAAAGTCATGATTTTTGCTCTTAATTCTGTGAATTCCTGTAACGTTCACAAAAAAATGTGACTAGAATTTGCAAGATTATTGAAGATTATGCAATGGTCCCATATCTGTGAGCAGTTCGGGGAAAGAAGTCACTGCTACTTGTACTGTCACTTAAATATGACATGAGAGAGAGACACTTCCCCCCTCCTTCCTGCCTCCTTTTATGTTCTTTGCAATGTGAATACACTAACATCTATTTGAAGGTTATTTTTGTCACCTAGGCCTTCTCCTTCACATCTACCTCGGAAGCAATGCATGCATCAGAGCCGCATGTGTTTGTTTAATCTAAGGAAGAGCAAAACCCTTTCAGATGACTGCAAAAGCAGGAACAATTGTTTGCTTGAGAAAGATGATGGCCTGCATTTGTTTATCTCACCTTTGAGGTGTTTTGTAATCGCTATTTCCCAGATTGAAAAGATAATTTCCTAGGAGATAATAGTTATTAGATGCAAATATGGTGTGAATTATACTCACATTAGTCACCTTGTGCTACAGCAAAGGAAGAGAAAGAAAATGGATAGTAGTCCTTGTTCTGCAGGGTGAGGGCCCTACAGTAGCCCAGAGGCAAATAAACAAAATGGATAGATACAATAGAGTAGAAATTCACCACCACCCCCCGCCCGCCTCAGCTCCACCACTTCTGGTTTTGCATAGATGTGATGGAACTGTTGTTTTGGAGTGTTAAATAATATACATACTTACATAAGAACAAGCTCTATCCCTTTTTTGTGGGAGTGGTACTGTGTGTTAGGATTATTTTTTTTTATTTTTTTTTTTCTTCCAGACACACAACAGCAGCTTTAAGGGCTGCTGAGATTCTTGCAAAATTTCTTCCTTATGATGCCGTCCACTGGAAAAGGCCAGCTGCTCAGTGGCGTGTATGTGGTGTAGGAGGTGCAGCTTGGGCATTTGCTATATGCTGTTCGGCTTTTGCTACCACGGTGGTCTAATAGCACATGCGGCGCTTTGGTATGTTCAGTGGTCATTCTGATTTAGGTGGTTCTCGGGGGTGGTTTGGTGTGGGTGGGCAGCTCTATGTGTTTGGAGGGTTTTCAGCTGGGCGCGTGGGTGGATTTGGTGTGTTTGGGTATTAAATACAATTCCAGAGGTGGCACTCATGGTTCTCCAGCGTATTAGCAGGAAAGTATTGGATCTTCGCTGTTTGCCTTGCAGAAAGTTTTCCCTGCTCTGTGTGTTATACCATCGCACCTACCTCATCACAGCCTGCTTTCTCGTAACCTTGTCTTCGTTAGCGATGCATTGTAGCCTAGCTACAAGCCAAATGATGTCTGGTCCCTGAAAAGCTGATACTGGCTAGTTATGGAAAAGGTTTAATTGAACTTATTGCTGTTGCAGTTTATGATATAAACTGCAGAAGAGCGGTATCGATACCAGGATATTCTGAGTTGTCAGAAGTTTAGGCTTCTGACAGAATCGGCTAATCTCATTAGGTTCCTGACTTCATTAGGCCCCTTTGCAATCAGTAGAGACAAAGGGCCTTTTCTTTAGGGCAGCTCAGCAGGAACTGAATTTCCATGCTCTGGGTCGCTTTCTTTTCTGTAAACTATTTTTTTTTTCTTTCTTTTTTCCTCTCCCCCCACCTCTTGGGTTTTTTGGTGGCTGTATAGGATACCTGGAGGGATGAGCCAACCAGACTTGCGGTTGTATCTGTTGCACCCACAGTTGTCAAGTAGGACATCTTCAGAGGGCGGTAATGAAGGCATTGATCTAAAGTCCTTTTTAAATAGTTTGCCTGGTGCAAAATACTTTTTACAGCCTTGAAGGAATGCTTACATCTTAAATACATATACCTGCATTTCTTGCTTTTCTAAATGCAGTAGGCATTTGTGAACTGATAGAGATACAAGGTCACCTCCTGAATTTCCTCGCTGTTCAGAGCGAAGTACAAATTGAAACTACACGTAGTTAAATGGGCTGCAGAAAGTGACATGCATCACTTCTCTCAGGGATGTGCTTGCTAGCGTATGAGCGTCTGTGTGCAAACAGATCCCTTCTGTGCCACTAACAGCTGTTGATAGGAATTTTCTATGATATTAGAAACTGCTTCAAAACATTGGGATGAACGAGGGCCCAAGATGTTGTTGCAAGTATTTCTTTACTAGGTGACCTGGCAAGCCAGAGAGAAGAGCATTTGAGAGCATGCAGGTGTTTGATGCAACCTCACAAATTTTAAAAGATGGAAAACTTTGTGTCTGTCATGATTTGGAAAAGTGCTCTTAAACCAGACAGAATTTATTTTGTTTCAATTTTTAAAATTAAAAGAAAAAATATTATAGGAGTTTTTCCCCCTGTCATGTTACACTTTTGAGTAAAATCGTAACAACTTGGGGCTAGTAGCTGTCTGGTGGAAGTTTGTGTGAGGCCGTCCTTGTAGGGAACGGCTGGGAGAAATAATGTGGTGCGAATCTGTGTGACCCTTGTTATGGAGCAAGCAGGTCTGTCGATTGTTACTGGAGTTGGTCATTTATGGCTGTAAACTATAAACTGAGGGGGAGAAGCATGCAGGTGGTATAACTCCAACCTGTGCTGTTGTCACTGGTCGAGTCTGTGGGGTGCTGCACCTTAACCCCGTCACCAGCCTGAATTTGCTGACAAACATGAGATGCTTGCTGCTTGAACATGCGAGGCTAATCCCTGGTGAACCTGCCCCGGTTTCAAGGAGATGTTTTAGCGTTGTTGAGAGACCTGAACTTGCATGTCACCTGCTTGCGTACACCAGTTTCTCCCACACATGCATCTTTCTGTCTGTCTCCTCCATTCCTCTCGTTCACCCCCTGTAAGTTGCTTTAGCTGCAGGTAGTGCAAAAGGAGCTGCCAGGGCAGACCTCGGTGTTGTCTCCTGGGGCTCTTCACTCTGTCCGAAGCCAGTAAATAAGCACTTGCGGAGCACAAAAGACAGATTTCTGTCTCTAGTGGTCACTTCTTGGTTTTGAGGGTGGAGAGAATGGCTTTATGTTTTGATGGAATGTATATTTAAATTACTGTTAAAATGATTTTGGGAAAGTTGTTTATATATTTATGGAAAAAAAAGAGATATTTTAGATAGTTGAGGTAAATGTAGTTGTCAAAGAATTTATTGAGTCCTGTGGTCTTTCTGAATCCATTTGACGTGATCGTTACTCACTTGCACCGTTTGTTTCCTGTCTCATTATGTAAGTTAGCAAACCACTCTAGGGTTACCTTTACTTGTATTTGCATTAGAAATTGCACCGTGAAAAATGTTCTCATTGGGTTGCCTGCTGCTGAGCCAGGAGCTGTAAATAAAGTGGAGAACCACAGAACCATTATAATTAATGTACCCTCTGGTTTTTCTCTCTCTCTTTTTTTTTTTTTTTTCTTTTCTTTTTTGTCATTGCCACAGGTATTTTTTATAAGGTGGACAGAGTTTCTCTTCCTCCTAGTTATGCTTAACTTGAAATAGTAATTTCTTGCTGAACCCAGTGCTCCTGACCTCTGTTTGACATTTATAGCTTTCTGCAGGTCTGCCTACCTCTGCTGCTCTTGGTGTTTTTGTATGCTCTTCTGGGTGAGTGTACAGTGCTAGCAAGACTACTTCAGGCTGCTTCCCCCTGATTTTTTTTTTTTTTTTTATTACAGAGTTTGCTTATGGAGAAGAACACTTTTAGATAGGACTAAGGAAAGGTGTTTTGTGGGAAAGCATCTGTGCGAGCAGCTCGTGATCTGCTGGCAGGTGTTACTGAGAAGTGGTTTGCTGCTTGTGACTGGGAGGGTGGGCACATTTTGCCACTCGTGTTTTAATGGAATACTCCATCTGCTGTCTAGCCAAATCTGTTTCTGAACGTGAAAGTTTTGTGCCAAATGTAACATCAAATCAAGGGAAAAGAGGTGGTGTATTTTCTTTAGTACTCCATAAATGTTAAAACCCAGCGTGTCTGAGAGGGTGGGCAAATCCAGATCTTTCATGTATCTGGTTCTTTGCTTATTTTAAAACAGCAAATACATATAATTCCAGTTGGTTGTTAATTTGGAAACGCATAGGCAAGTATTCTTTTTATCTGTAAACAGCTGCTTTGTTGGGTTTTTTTAGTTAAGTAATTTGATACTATCTTACCTGTTAGATTCCTGCCTCTTGCGATGAACGTTATTTTTACCCTTTTTGCAAAGGCTGGTGCTATGCAACTAAATAGAATTTGGTTTTATTTTTTCTCCCAATGTTAAGGAGGTGCAGCAAGTACTTAATACATTCCTAAGATTCAGAATTAATAATACTCATGCGCTTTTCTCTAATTATCTGCAGTTATAATTTTTAATTTTCTGATTCTGTTCATTGACATGGTACTTTTTTGTTAGATACGACAGTAATGAATCATTTGGCAAGTTGTTTAATTCACGTGGATGATCTTTCTTTTTTTTTTTTTTTTTAAAGCACCTGGGTGGGAGAGGGAGAACTCTTTCCTTACCACTTTGCTAGATTTAGGAGTAGAAGCTATGAGGATCTTTCCTTCCCCCTGCTTATTAGAAACAAAGCAGATGCTAACAGCCCTGTGAGGCCAGACTGGCCCTCTGTGGTGATCCTTTAGGCATGAGAATGGAGTCAAAAGCCCGAATTCTGTCAGGATTTTCCATCTTATCTAAAGTCTTTCAGTTTAGGACTTCCCAAAAGATACATGAACCCACTGGAAATTGTGACATCCTCAAGTCCAGAGCAAATTCCTTCTGTTACTAACCCAATACTTGGAAGACAATTTGTCCGTTTGAGGATACGTCTAAAATGAAAGTAGAAATGAGCCTACTGCCTTGGTAAAACTTTATTTCTAATTCTCTTGTTCTTAAGAGCCTATAAGAAGCGCAGAAATAGAAGTGAGATCTGGAAGAAGTAGGTGATGATGATTTATAGCAAATGAAACTGTTCAGGTAATATGAATGAGAGAAGTTTCTTGCTGACTTGGTGTCCTATGTTTGGGGGCATATAAAATGTGCCAGTCTCCTGCTGTGTGAAAGATCTGTATCTTGGTCAGCAGACCAGTAAAGTCATGTCCAGAGAGATCTAGTACCATTTTTTCCCCCAGATCAAATGGACTGTGTAACCCCCTAAAGAGCTGAAAATAGTGATCAACCACAGATTGTAGAGTGAAGCTTATGTTTGTTACCATTGCGCAGACTGCACTCGCTATTCTTTGCGCTTTGAAAAGGATGAAGACCTATGAGCATTCCCAAATCTCATCTTCCTCAAGAAACTCATCAGAAGCCTCAAATTAGAAAAGTCTAAGGTCTGTCCATCTCAGGATTTCATGTTTTAAGTAGTCCTGTCTTGTCCAGAGAAAACTGCTGGCAATGTATGTTTTACTGTAAGAGGAATATTTCAGTTCAGGACTTCATAGTCCAGACTAGTGAACAAATCATCAGAATCTTATCTTCAGGTTCTCCTGACATGAACAAGTGTATCTACTAGAAATAAGGATATAATCATATATCAGTTGGATCTCCAGGACCACAGTCTGTAATTGTACCCTGGTTTGCTGATGAAAGTCAAGGGGCTTTGCTAGCTCCCTCAGCACTGCCTGCATTTAGCTGCACACAAAGACTACCAGAGAGATGTTTTTCCTCTTACACAAACAATGAAAGATTGTCATCATTCATCGTCAGCTCCTGATGTATTTGTGGCCTGCAGTAGGTCATGTCTGGAAGGAGAGCACTCCAGCAGGCATCTGAATGGATGAGCAGCCTCTAAGCTGTGGCTTCTGTTGATACACTATGGACAAGAAGAGAAGGCTGGAGCTGGCTAGAACCAAGGCACACCAGACTGAGACTAGCTCTGTTTTCAATGGTTGTTTGCGTTGTGCAGAACCACTGTGATAGTATTTGAGACAAGACCATTAATCTGTGTGTCAGTGGGCTGACTCAAGCGAAGGTCTCTGGGGAATGATGGCTCAGACTTGCAGGCCTTCAGAAAGTGTCAGAAAGTTTGATAACTCAATCATAGGTCTCCCTGTGATGGAAGACAACTTTATACCATCTCTGTCAAGAAGGCAGGAGATCTCAAAGGAGCGCAACCTTATGGATGGTCCATTCCGACCATTTCAGCCTTGCAGAACTCAGTGCCTGGAGCTGATGAGATTACAACTGAAACTTTCAGTGTGCAGAGGTTTTAGAGTCCACTATTTAATCTAGATCTGGGTAGAACTCACATGTAGAAGATTGAGAGGTACAGCTTTTGAGATAGCTAGGGATTACTGGAAAATATACCAGCAGGATAGTATGGGATCACATAGGCTTATCTGAGCCCTGCATTACCAGAGACATTAGCAGAGTCCTGCAGAGACCAGAGACAGGGGAAGATGAGGTAAAGAATGTCTTAAGGTCTTTCTGTAAGATGAGCTTTCTCTGGGCCAGTGCTTTGTAGAAAAACTAAAATGAAAATTGAGTAACGGGGATCTCGATATTTAAAAAATAAAATTAAAAAATTAGTCTCACTGCAACTCTTCACTTTTCAAAGATGATCTGTAGAGATTCATGTTGTTGTATTATCTGGTACAGCATCTGATACACAGATTTTTTTTTTTTTTCCTGCAGCTTGAACTTGCAGGCTGGGAATGCTAAGAATATGGCAGAAAAAAGTACTCCTTCAATTTATCTTGTGTCTCTCGTGCAGCTAATACTTATCCAGAAGGCTTGTCTCTGAGTCTTCCATAAGAAAATTTTGATTTTTTTAAAAAATTATCTTTTTTAAGTAGGACCATTGCTTATTAAAAAAGAAAGTGTTGTTTTGTACAAGTCAAAATCCTGTTTGAGCCTGATACTTAACATCTGAAGGCAAACAAATGTTTATACATTAGGTGTTTGGAGGCAACTTGAAACCATATATGCAGTACTTTCCATTATAAATTATCCATCCTTCTTATTGTCTTTTAACTGAAGCGTGGTAGTAAATAAAGGAACAGAAGTAAGGTTGCACATACATTGGGAGAAAATCCTTTCACAATGCTGTAGCCCTCCCCCTGAGGTCTCTGCTTGAGATCTTTGTCAGATGAGACTGCCATCTGAACACCTACCTACCTCGTGCTCGTGCAGGTTGATGCTTTCCTCCTTTGGATGCAGTCTTGGGGGAGGGCTGTTTTGGAATGCCCCAGTGCTCCACTGGTTTGGTCAGCGTGTGCCTACCGTCAGCCTTGCTGCTGGCGAGTCCTGGCTCCCGGATAGTGCCCTGTGGTCTGTGCAGCCTGTATGCTTTTTTAAGATAATTCTTTTATCTTTTCAATAATATATCCATTTTCAAAAAAAGTAACGTTGTATCAGATTCCAGTATCAATATTCAATAACAGCTATTCAGTTCACTACTCAGTTCCTAAGAGATGCCTTTCTTGTGCCGCAGTGTGTTACATCAGCGCTAACCCACCCCCCCCAGCAAACCACAAACAAACCAACACCGCCGCCCCCCGCACCCCTAACAACAACCACCTCGCCACTCTCAAGAGGAAGTTTTGCAGCCTGCACCTAGGTTGAGGACCGTGAGGTTTGACCAAGAGGAATAACGGTGTTTCCTTAACATGATTGCTGGTGTTGCACCATTGGAGCCAAGTACAGGGGAGCAAGGACAAGGAGTAACATCTCTCCAAGCCCTTCAGGCCACCCAGTGGTAACAGCAGCCTGGGCTCTGGAAGTGTGCCACCATGCTTTCCGAGTGGGAATGTTTTTTATCAACGGAGGGGTTCCTGGAGATTTGTGCCCCTGTTCTGCCTTCCCTTGGGTCTGGCTATATTGAAACTTTGGGGAGATCTTTAGTTGCTTCCTCTGGGTAAGCAAGACTGCAGCACTGCCTGCTGAGGTTTGGTTAGTATTGCATGAGCTGCTTTTGCTTTTGACTTGGTCACTGTTCGCAACGTCCCTCGCTTCTCATTTCTGCTGCAGTTATTTTTACCTTCTGTTTTAATTGGTTTTTTTTTGAAGTCGACTCAGAATCCCTCTTCACTCCCCTTCTATAGCCCCAAGTTCTGTTTGCCGGTATTTGTGGTGAAGAGAGTTGTTAGAAATGGCATTATTGGTTGTGTATTTCAGTCGGAAAGTCCAGAGTCTGAACTAAAAATACCTGAGGATTTAGGCATTACTTTTCAGTTCTCTGGTCCCATTGCTGGTAGCCACTGTTTTATGGGCAGTTCCCAAGGATGCATCAGTGGGGAGGTTAGCATCCATCCTGCTTAGAATTACACATTACCTTTCTTGTCAGATCTCTTGAGTAGATACTCCAGAGAGGCTTGAATCTGCTGTAAGTGAAAAGTGAACAGAAGGGAAACCACGAGTGTGTCAGCACCACCATCTTCTTTCCAGAATCCTGTGATAAATCAGATAACACTGTTCTGAGAATTGCTTGCTTACTAATTATTGAAGAAACATTTTTCTTTGTGTCTGCAATTAGCATTTCAGCTTGAGTCTAGGGCCTGATGATAAATGAGCCCTGTATGCCGTAGGTTCAGTAAATGAAGAAAAACTGAAGTCTGTGTTTGCTTACTCTCTTCCTCCATAAAACAAACAAAAAACTGAGCCGATCTGTAAGTAGGAATGGTGTCAGAAATTATGTGGTCCAAAGGAGGAGGTTGGTTTTATTTTTATTTCTCCATTTCCTCATCAGGTGGCTCACAGTATATGTAAACAATACAATAAATAAATACTCTAAGTCCAATCTTAGCCAAGATAACCATGGAAAAATTCTGTTATGTGTTTATAACTCAGAAGATAAAATTGCATCTCCTGCAAACTGGTAAGAGAATTATAGAATAAGTCTTTAAAAGCATGATCTGGCAGCCTAGATTTCCAGATAGCACACTCTGAAACTTAATATCCACATAAAACAATTGATGAAAAATGTTGATGTAAAAATACTGTATGTTCATTTGAGATAGCAGTCTTAGAGAGCAAGAGAGCAGACTGAAAAGGTAAGGCAAGCTCTACGAAGTGGTACTGAGGTTCTGTCTGCTGTGCTGGCTTGTGGAGTTTGAGACTCAGAAGTTGATACGTGGGCATCTGAACAACACCGTGTCTGAACGCAAGGCTTACCCGAGCAGAATTTATGCTAGGTGTGTTATCTAGTTTGTCTAAAGATGCAATGTTGTTCTGAAGATGCTGGAGGTCTTTTGCAGACTGTTCAGAGAGATAATTCATAGAGGCTTCTGTAGATGATACCAGATGGGAAATCACAGATTTTAGCAGAAGTCTGATGTCTCAAGAGAAAGAGAAACCAGTGAGCAGACTGGGGAAGGTTATTCCAGAGGGGAACCCCAATGACTTGAGTAAACAGGACTTCAGAATATGTTCACTACTACCTCCTAGCAACCAAAACTTTTATGAGGTTCAGCTGGCACAGATCCACTTGCTTGGAGGGCGGTTATGCATAATTCATGCTAAATTCAGTTCACTTTGGCCTCAGACAAAATTGGGACTTGAAGTGAGAGATGATCCTTGAGCTCCCTGTTGCAGAGCCCCTAGTTCCTTCACCTTTGTGCAAAGCACTGTGCCAGGACACTAGTTGGGTTTATGGGGAAATGTGGGCAGAGCCTTCTGGTTCTTGAGTTATCTGGGGCAATAATTCAAGCTCTGTCTGTGATAGAGCTGAAAATGGTATGAAATGATCAAGCATATATTGCTCTCGGTTGGAAGTGTGATGCTTGGTAACATTCCAGTAATTCTGAAGAATGACTTGGTCAACTGGCAGGTAAGGTAGAGCCATAGATGACAAGCAAGTTTATAATTTTCTTCAAAACGTCTCCTCCGTACAATTCATTCCCAGGAGAAGATCCTATGGTGTAGTACTGTGCCTGCTGTAGAGAAGGCTTCCTCCCTGGTGCTTGTTATGCGCTCTGGAAACTCCTTCCTATTGTTCTGCTAAGGAGCAAGCTGGCAGTTGTCTCAGACATAAAGGTTTAGCCTTTAATTTATTTAAAAGGCCCTTTCCTTAAGGTGGTCTTTTATTCTTTTTTTTTTTTTCTTTTTACCTTGCAGCTGTCCACAAAATTTAAAAAAAAAAAAAAAAAGGCAAAAAAGAAAAAAAACAAAACAACAAACAAAAACCCCCAAAAAAAATACCCACTGGCCAAATAATTCTTCTTAGCCTACCTGGGCAGGGAGACATTATCCTGATCTATGTTTCTCTGTTTATATTTCTCTCAGGTAAGCAGGATGAACTTCCTCCTTGCAGAATTACACGTGTTTACTTTGTCACTTCTATATCAATAAAGTACTTCTGTAAAGTACCTGTGTGCTTTGTCACAGGTTTGCAAAATTGGAGAGTGTGTCATGCATTTTGCATGGGCAATACCTAGAAAACAAAGTTAGAGCTGCTGGGAATATGCGTGCTCCAAAATTGAGGTTCTTTTCTAAGAGATATTGTAGAAGCCAGTTCTGAAAGCTTTAGAGGTTGTATATTGGTACCTGTAGGGTAAGCGGGCAAAATCTTTATTGCTTACCTAGAAGACCTTTTGGGAGCATTGTTGTTATTTTTGCAAGTATTAAATGCAAAATCTGATTTTGATACAGAAATGTGTCTGTGAGTTGCACTTAGCCATTCTCCCTTGCTTGCAAGCTGAAGGCACCATGGTATTAAAAAGCATTGTCCTTTCCCCTTTTCTGTGCTACTTCTGGTTACGTGGAATACCAGGAAAGGAAGCTGAGAATCTGCAAGTACTACCTGCTCTACAGAAAAGTCTACAGGGGAAAAGACTTTTATAGGGATGGCTAAGAGCTTTTAATGTAATGAAGAAGAAAATACTCAGTGGAGCTAATACTCGTGAGGATTAAATTCTTCACAGAAAGTTGAGAAAGCTGCTGAGTGTCAAATGTTCCTCTGAAAATGGTAAAAGTAATTGTGAAGGCTGAGTGGTGTGGCATTTAATTATGTAAGGAACCAAAGGGGCTAAAAAATAATAACCTGGTATATCAGAAAGCAATTTAAAATATAAGCTAGGGAAAGTGGAATATTTCTGTCACAATAAGATGAATTCTACCACTGGCTGCATTGATTTCATGTCACAAGTTTTGTGCCAAACAGATCTGTAACTATGGAGGCGAGGGGGGAAGAAAAAGGCATACTTTTGTTCCCTCGACCTCCCAAGCCAACCCATTCCCCTTCTCAGCAAGACTGGTGAGAAAGATTTGGATAAATATACAAACAGGACTTAAGAATTTAATTAGCTCTGTTGGTCGTTCGATCTCCAGTTGTCTGATTTAATTGTCCCTTTCAAAGGGATCATTTGAAGCAGAGCTCCATATGCTCTGTGAATGTCAGTAAACTGAGCTTGTTAGTGTACAGTGTGAAGGCCAAAGCTGAATTCTTGTGGGTATTCACAGCCCTTAATAAATAGCGCGGCGGTGCCGAGGAGGAATCGTTCCTTACGCCCACTCAGCCTTAAGATGTTTCCTTTCAATTCAGAAATGAATATTCAGTTGAAAAGTTGTTATACATCTTGTGTCTTTCAAAATATTCTTGGCACTGCATAGGAGTCTGTCTGCAGAGAGGTGGAATGGGTTGGGTGTGTGTGTTTTTTTTTTTTTTTTTCCCCCCTCCTACCTTCTGCACAGAAGATCTGGAGCCAAGCAGTAGCTGTTAGACTTAGGTTTGCCTGCTGATTTGTTTGGGGTCAGTTGGTTGGGGTTTTTTTTGGCCTGGCAGTGCTGTTCGGTGAGCTGTGGAGCTCCTGCTCCATCTTCTTGGGGCAGGGATGGCATGTTGGTATGGCATGAGAGGTCTAAGCATTGGGTTGTCGGGCTCTTGACAGAAGATCTTCCTGTGAAGTGCTCTCAGCTCTGCCGAACTGGAACAATTAAGGCTAAAGCTCATTATGGGGAGTGCCTGCTTGAAGCCTTTCTTTTTTATTTTAGTGATTGGGGAATTTGATTTAGGGGAGTGGCTGTTTTCCAGTAATTTTGCAAAGGGAAAGAATAGTTTGAGGGTTTTTTTCAAGGAAACAGGGCTGTTTATTGATGTCATTTTTGGCGATGATTTTGTTTGAACAATTTCAGTCACCTCATAGTTTAAAGTAAGGATCTGAAATTTTGCAAGAGTGTAGGCTTTGCATATTAAGAATAACGACAAGAAGGGCTGGCTGAAATGCATTGCAGGAGAACTCCTTGTACTGAAAGGCTGGATGATAAAATGTCAGAGGAAATAGCTTGTAGATAAACAAAAGCAATGCATGTGGGAGGAGGAGGCGGCGGGGGTCACAACGCGGTGTATGCCCTGATGGGTGCTGCACCAGGTGTTACTGCTCTTGAAGGAGACTTCGTGGTCATCCTGTAAAAATGGCAGTGTAATGATGAGTAAAGCAAGTGTCGGTACGTGTTAATGAAAGAACAGAAAATGGAACAGAAAGCATAAAATTGTCGCTGTGTAAGTGCGTGGTGCTCCCCTGTCTTCAATATCATGTGCAGCTCTGGTCCTCACTGTCTTCCATCTCTGCTCCCCCCGGTCCAGAAAATGTAAAGAGGAAAAATCCAAAGTACGGGATAACAAATTGCCACCAGGAGTCCTCAGTCTGGAAAGAGCTTGACATGGAGGAGACCCATAAAAATGATGAATGTCATGAAGGAGATCGGGAGTGAGTGTCCAGTGGCCTTCTCAGGAGACGAGCATGGAATGAGTATGTGAGAGCCGTGAAGGGGAAGATGATGGTTTCTCAGGCAGCTCTGGAGCTGTCAAGCTCTTGCTGCATGGATGCTGTCTGAATTCAGTAAAGAGGAACCAAGAAATAGTTGTGTGGTGGGAGGTGTAGGTTGTGGACCTGAGGGAAGAGAGCTGAGTAGAGGCAGAGGGAAAGGAGGGGAAGGAGATTGGTTAGGTACCAGAGGAGTGACCCCTGGCATGACAGAGAAGAAAACGTACCTTGGAAAGGGAATCGGTTGTGGAGAAGGCGCTGGCTTAGGGAGAGAAGGGAAAGGAAAGGGGCAGATGAGCGCAGGAGTTCAAGGAATGGGCAGGCAAACCTTTGCCTACCCCACATGCTTGCTTGCAGGGTGGGGATGGAGACAAGATTGTCAGAGTGTATCTGAGGTTCTGCCATTGGCAAATACCTCTCCAACTCAGATGAGCATCATGCTAGCATGCCTTCCCCTTGTGGGTGACAGCCTGTCACTGCCATAATTCTACTTCATTCAACTTGACTGGTCTGTGTAGGGGCTGTATGAGACTGACAGAAGAACCATTCCAGGTTTTAGGCAATACTATGTAATGGAATATCCTTTTTAAATTACACTACACAGGTAAGATATTAAGCCAGCCTCTTTCAGATTAAACAGCAGAAGGCAAGTATGCTTTTTATAACTCCATTTTAGCCTTGTTTTACGTAAATGCGCTTCATGAGAAAACTGTAAGCTGCTTTTATATTTTTTCTTCTCAAACAAAACTCCTGTCCACCTTGGTGCATGTGATGAATTTGCTGTGAAGAGAAATTAAACTCCTGTAGAGGGAGGCTGTGTTGAATCCCCGATTCCTTTGTTGTGCTTGTTTGCAGTTTCATAATGAAAGATGGAAGGAATTGCAAAAAAGAGTATTTTCTTCTGAGTGGGACAATCTAAGGCCCTGCCTGAGGGAACCGGATTATATTCTGGCCAGTGCTGCAGAGCAGCCCCCTGATGCAGTCGCCCACAGCATCTGGGTAGTCACCAGTTATGCCTGTGGTGGTCTCTTTTATTGTGAACACTCCTTGGTTTTGTGTGAGTAGTAGGCATCTGACCAGCAGCTTGAGTCAAAACCACTTTAAACATGATTTAGTGTTGTACAGTACCTGCTATCTGAAGTGTTGGACTCTACACGTGAAAAACTAAGAGATTTTGGAATTCGCAACCTATCTGTGCCATAGCGTCTCATCTGTAAGATGCACTGTTTGTCTAGATTTTCTCTGGGAATAAATGTCATACAGTATTCCTGAAACATTTCAAAGATGAGCACATAAAAATAATTTTGCGTGCATGAAGCATCCTGTCCTTAGAAGAGAATTTAAATTCCTACAGTTCAAGGAAGGTGCAACCAGAAAGCTGAGCATTGATTAGGGAAGGGCTACAAAATCATGAAGTTGATGGTTGAGAGGACTTCCAGCGTATGGGGAGAAACTGCTCTGATGTAGTTGTGTGAGTGAACCAAAGTGATGATAACATGATTGGATTGATGATGATGGTTCTGGTACTATCAACTTTTTTGTTCCTGGTTTTGTCAGTTGATATTACAGTCTTTGTTGGTGTTGCTTGTTTAATACATGTATTCTGTTGCTGTTCTTATGTTTCTTGTCTTAAGGTGGCTTACTTTCCCCTTTTCTGCTCCAAAAATAATTGAATACGGTTTAATCATGACCAACCAATTTAGATAACAGGATGCTCTCAGTCACCCTTGTTGGAATAGAAGTAATGACAAATACAGGGGAGAAATCAAAGTGTTTCATTGATTTAAAGTAGGTGGGGCTTATTAATTTCACAGCAAGTTTATCAGCCAGTGTTCTTGTATGGTTAGGTAGACAGGCAGCCACTGGGCAAGAAAAGAGAAATCCCAAAAAACTTTTTTTAACTCTCTCAGAATTATATTATGGTGGTCTGATGGTCATACATCTATAGGAATATGAGTTCCCAGTCTTCACACTTGAGTTCTTAATGTCAAATGATGAAAAAGTCTATCCCATTGAATTAAATATAGCTATTCCAGATGGTTATATGTCCAGCATTTCACTGTCCTTCACTGGGGGATATATATATCCTCATCTTTGATCTCTGTTTTTCTTTTCATATCTAAAATCTGCCACGCAGCAGTGGGTTCCCTCTGGAAGCACGCAGCCTGTGCCAGGCACGCTTGACCGACCTGTGGAGCATGTGCGTGGCCTTTCCTTGGTGCTGTAGCTCTCCATGGCAATCAGGTGGCCAAGGCAAATGTTCTCCTTGTCCTAACGTGCTGTTAGGCCTCAGAGCTGTAGGAGAAGTTCAGGAAGGGGATATGCATCTCAGGGCATGGTGTAGCCACAGCGGAGGCTGGAAGACCTCTGGGAAATGGCTCTTCACAGCGACCGGCAGCCAAGGGCAGCTGAAGTGTGGCAACAGAAATGCAGCCCCCAGGCTGCTGCCGCAGCCTGTACCGGCGTTTGTGCCATTGCTTCTGGAGCAGCACTGTGTCTTTCTGCTTCTCCCTAAATCTGCTCTGCGAAGGTTCCTGCAGGACTAATTCCGCCTTCATCTAGAAATCTTCCTCTTGCGTGTTGTGGTAACTTGCAGGTAGGTGGAAACTTTGAGTTTTTGAAGTGCAACGTGGCTGGACAAAATCCCCAGGCTTTGGTGTGTTGCCTAGAATTTTACCGCCATCCTCCATTTTATTCCTGGAAAAATACCTAGTTTAACTTTCAGCGTGAAGCTTTGCTGATCGATACGTTACAAGCATAGTAAAGTTCAAGAAATTGCCTCCATTACTATCTTGAGATGAGAAATTGATTTAGCTGCACTCTCTCTCTGCTAATTCGTCTGTGCTTTACGTTCCCATAAAAGGTATTATGTGCTCCTTATTTTCCAGCAGTGTCATCAATCCTAATGAAGAGAGAAGAACGAAAATTTATATTGTGTGTATGGGATAGCTGATCTCTGACTTAGCTCTTAATTTGTAAATGTTGCCATAGGATTCACTTCTCGGCTTCTCCTTACTGTGCTTTGGTTATATTAAAAAAATCTAGGAGCTGGGATGGCAGCAAAACTGAAGAATATGGCAAAGGAATATAGAGTTAGATTGCTTTTTAATCTAAACATCAAGAAATGAGATGCTGATGAAAGTTTAATGAATGGAATTAAAACCCCATTTGTGAATTTTCTGTACTTTTTTGCAATGTTTAGTCCAGCATTAATTACATTGGGACTGGTTTTGTGGTTATCAGCCATCAGTTCACTGTCTCCAGCTCTAAAAGGCCCAAAGTTTTATTCTTTAACTATAGTATTACGTATGAGAACTTTGCATGTATTTGCTAGTTTACACACAACTGCATATAGGTGGTATTGTAGCTCTGATGGTGGTGGTGGTGTAGTGGGAAAAGTAACCAAAACAACTAAGAAAAACAGGAAAGGGTTTTCCTGGGCGTTCCTGTTGTTGTTTTTCCTAGTGTTGATCAGCCTAGCCTCTGTAGAAAGCTGTAAGGGATGGTTTGCCTGCAGAATAGTTTGGTGTTTTTAGGTTTAATACTAGTGTTTGTTGTTCCAGAGCAGGTGGATAAATAAAAAAGAAAGCAAAACTATACAGAGACTTGGTCACTGCTCATGATATAGCAGTTTGTTGTTTGTTTTGTTTTGTTTTTTTTTTTTTTTAATTAAATTTAAACATCTTGGCAGATTCTAAACAGGTGTGTTAAACTGGGGCAAAACCCCTCCACATTTTCTTGTTTGGCTCCACTGACATTAACCTCGGGTTTTCCCTGTGTCTCTGAGTATTTCCTGTTACAAACAGAAAGCGATGGTGTTCCCCTGCCAGTTGTCAGATCCAATATGCCTGTTACAGACTTCAAGGTGTTAAATGTTTTATTGAAACCTGTCTTTATTTCAATGAAGAGGTAAATTCATGGGATTTGCTGAGGAAAGCCGCCAGCTGATAGGATGCAAGCAGCTAACAAAGGATTTGCTTTTGGGGATGTTTGTAGCATTTCAGCTTACATTTGTAGCAAGATGTGAATGCACACGGGTTTTTGTTACTGGGACTCAACGCAGTGTTGTAAACAAAAGCTCACCTGGATATAAGAAAATCCGTGTGTCCCTGTGCAATGCTACTAGCGTTTACCATCAGCGGAGGTGTTCTGTTGAAGAAAGACATTCTGGGCATGTCAGGCTTTGTAAGGAGCTCTGCTGTCTCTCGTGGTGCACGTTTTGGTGGAGTAGGTTGGTGTCTGGATTGTGCTGTGGACCTGTCTGTTTCCCGTGGATTTGGGGGGAGCGGAGGCTGGCACTGGGCAGGGCGAGGGAGCTGCTTGGGTTCATCTCCCTCATCTTGCTGGTGAGCTAAGGGAGGGCACTTGTTTGTTCTGTGCAAGGAACTGCTGGACTTGTGAGACGGCTTCTTGCTATATGCAGTAGTGTCACGATGCTTGGGACCTATTATCGGAGATTTTAAAAGAATTTTAACAAGTGAACCTAGGATGAAGGTGAGAGAAGGAGAGTGCTGATCGAGGTCACTGAGGTTATCTGTGCCCTTCTTCCACAAGCAGGCATTTATACAGTTTCTTCTTAAGCCTGGAATGACTTCCCCAAACCTGATAGGGCTCGATGCAAATGAAGAGTTTCCTGTTGATGCAGGTGAGCTATGGACTGCACCCTAAGCTTCCAGGCTTGTTTCATAGAGTCATAGAACACTGTGTTGGAAGGGACCTCAAGGATCATCTGGTCCCACCTTTCTTGGCAAAAGCATGGTCTAGACAAGATGGCCCAGCACCCTGTCAGCTGAATCTTAAGTGTCCAATGCTGGGGAGTCCATCGCTTCCCTGGAGAGATTATTCCAATGGCTGATTGTTCTCACGCTGAAAAACTTTGTACTCCTGTCCAATGGGAATCTCCCCAGGAATAACTTGTAAATATTACCCTTCGTCTCTTTCATGTGACCCCCTGAAAACAGAGAGTCTCCATCTTCATTGTAGCCACCCTTTAAATACTAGAACATGGTGATAATGTTGCCCCTAAGCCTTCTCTTCTCAAGGCTGAGCAAACCCAGTTCTCTCAGCCTTTCCTCATAGAGCACGCTTTTTGTGGCCTTTCTCTGGACCCTTTCCAGCCTATGTCATCTTCACTGTATAGTGGGGAGCAAAACTGAGCACACTATTCCAGGTGTGGCCTAACAGGTGCTGAGTGGGATAATGACGACTTTATTTCTGCTGGTGATGCCCTTGTTGATGCAACCCAGCATCCTGTTGGCTTTCTTTGCTGCAGCAGTACACTGTTCACTCCTGTTGAGCTTGTTGTTCACCAAGACCCTCAGAGCTGCTCCCCAGCTGGGTAGATTGCAGCTTGTGCTGCACTCGTGCATTATGTTTTCCCAGGTGCAAGACCTTACATTTTCCTTTGAACTTCATGAGGTTCTTGTTAACCCAGTTTTCCAGCCTATTCAGGTGTTCCTGCAGGGTGGGTCTCCCTTCCAAAGCATCCATCTCCCCACTCAGTTTGGTATCACTGGCAAACTTTGTCAGGGTACACTTGATCCCATCATCCAGATCGCTTCTGAAGATATTAAAGAGCATTGGACCCAGCGTTGATCCTTGGGCAACCCCCCTTGTGACAGGTTGCCAGTTTGGATAGGAGCCACTTACCACCGCCCTTGGTGCGGCCCGTCAGCCAACCCCTACCCACCGCAGACCACTTGTCTAGACTGTAATGCACTGGTTTCTCTGGGAGGAGGCTGTGGAGAAATCCAGGTAGACAGTGTCCATTGCTCACTTCACGTCAGCCGAGCAGGCCGCTTTGTTGTAGAAGGCTATCGGGTTTGTCAAGCACCATTTGCCCTTGGTGAAGCTGTGCCGGCTTTTCCCAGTCACGTGCTTCATTTGGCTTCTGATAGCCCCCAGGAGGATTCGTTCCATAACTTTCCCAGGGACTGAAGTAAGACTGATGTGCCTATAATTTCCTGGATCACCCTTTAAGCACTTGTTGCAGGTGGGGGGTGACATTAGCCTTCTTTCAGTCTTCTGGGATGTCTGCCGATCTACATGATTCTTAAAGCTTATGGAGAGTGGCTTTGCGATGATGTTGGCCAGCTCTCTTAACACCCTTGAATTTTCAGGGCCCTCCCTAAAAGCTGTCTTGGCAGCAGCACCTACAAAAACAAATGCTTTGTTTTCATTTAAATCATTTAGGATGCCTTGTCTAGATATCTCTTCTGCACTGGGTGACAGCCTGATTGTATCTCCCGCACCTTTGACTTCCATGAATCCCTCCCTCCCTGACTGCTGTACCTTCTCTTGTTTGTGTGATGCTCGTCATGTAGGTTGCGTGCTCTGGGCCAGCAAATTTTTCTGTGAGAGCACCCAGGCTGTCTTTGGGTTTTGTCAAAGCAGCATAAGATGCTGTGAAATCTTTACAGTCTCTTCAGTAGAGGCACCATCTTGTTTTATTTATTGCGTCAACATAACCCGTTCCTCGTTTTGCACTAAATGCCAAGCTGAGTTAAGAACAAAAGAGTAATTTACTTGTATTTCAGTCTGTAATTTGAAGGATGGACCGTGGATGTATCAATCCCAGAGATTTGATAATGAAGCAATCTCTCACTGTTGGTGTAGGAAAGAGGTTCTTCAAGGGGGTTATAGTGCTGATAGGTGTCCTCTGCAATAGTGACTTGAAGAACAAAGCGTGGATTTACTATATTGAATAGAAGTTGGGATTTGGTTATGATACAATAGGAAGTTTATTCTTGCAGATCTGCTTGTGGTTTGGGGCAAGGTGGTGGTATTTCATAAGATAATTGTGGTGGGGGGAAAAACTAATTTCCATTCTCTTGATTTATGTTTAGATACATGATTTTGAGATCACAGAATGAAAGCAGCATGAAATGTTATGGCAAAGACAGCACAGCAAGATACAGGAGTCTCACAAATCCTCAAAAATCAGGTAATGTTCAGGTAATGTTGCAGCATCGTATGTCCACTTTCTATGAGGCTGGCTTGTTTAATGAGGCTGAATGCTTTTTGACTGTCTTCCAAAATTTAGGCTTTTGAGTCTCTGTGGCTTTATTGATGGACTTCTCAGATATGACTAGTTGTGTGTTGGCTTTGTCCTGTAAAACATCATTTTATGTACCTACAATATGTATGACACAGGAGATCCCCACACATACAAATGTTTTTTTAAAGGACTACCTCAGCTATATTGTCCCATACAAGCAAAGTGGACATTATCTTAATTAAAAAAAAACCAAACACAAAAAAATCTATGATGGTCAGCTCTGCATAGCCACTGGATTTTGTTTGGCTTTGTTGCAAAAGTACCAACAAGAGGTATTTGAGAGGGACTGACTTCTTGGAGGATTGTGCAGCAGCATTTCTGAAAGCTGTGTCCTTTGGGGGAGACACTGGGCTCCAAATAGCTGTTCCTTCTCAACTGAAAGCATTGCCATATGCTATTTTCCGCATACTGCTACTTCTGCCTTGTTTTTTTAATTGTTTATCTGTCTTGGGATGTTTCCTTCTTGCCTGTTTTTGCAAATCCTAGCATATGTTCTCTGACTGTTACACAGCATTTACAGTTACAGAAAAAGGCAATCGCATTACAAGCTTCAGAGTATAAACAGAGGTCAGGAAGAAACTGATTCAGTGCATTAGAAGGATGCTCACCTTATCCTAAAACGTGGCTGTGGTCACAACAATAGCTGATGGATTGATGTTTGAGGGGAAAGGCACAAAAAATTCCCCTCCTCCCCCAAATCAACAGCAGAGACCAGAGGTTGTAACACAGCAACATAAAGTAAATGGGCAAGGTCTAACGTCTCTGTCCCAAGATCTTCATGCCAGGTCTTGTCATGTCGGCGGAACTGGGATCTTGCTGGAGAAAAACAAGTCACTCAGTTCAGTAATAGAAGTAAACTAAAATATAAAGTTGAGGGCAATTTTGATAATAGGGCATGTTTATTTTCCAGGAAGCATTTGTGAGTATCGCCCTTGATGTAGGACTCAGCGGAAGGTGTTACAGTTTTTTTCATCTAAGCAGTCAGTAAACCCAGATTGGCTGAAGAGATTTCAAATCAAGATTCATAGGCAGCTTTAGCCTTGATCAAATATGCAGTAATATATTGGTGAATATTTAAAAAAATCATTGTGTTTATCACAGATGATCAGCCTCTTTAAGCTGTCTCCCGTACGCTCTTTTTAGTTGTTTAGTCATGGAATATACAATTCATGTGCCCTTCTGGCCTTAGTCAAGGTTTTTATTTTATTTTTATTTTTAATCAGTATTGTGAGGAGACCACATCATTTTATATTTGGTATTTTTATGGAGTAATGTGATAGCTGCTTCATACACAGTTCTCAGAACCCTTCAAAGTACCTCAAAACTGTAATGCCAATTCACTGCCAGCAAAGATAATCAGATTTGTTGAAGCAACCTTCTTCATTTCTTTGGGACTCATGGAACTGAATCTCGATTGAACTAAATTGAGTTAATGGCTTTATTTAGAAATTAGCCTCCTCTTCTTGAATAACCAGAGTTCTGTTAGTTTTGGGGAAAGAAAGTTTTCATTAGATTACCAGTGCCTCAGAATGCATTTTCTACTTAGATCAAAAGGAGAGGCAAATGTTTCTGCTTGTTTGTCTTCCTTTCTCCTCCCCCTTTTCTAGAGGCTTTCCTTAGATGATCAACTGTTGGTTTTGCTGTTGTTTTTGTTGCCTTTTTTTAAACATCATTGAAGTAGAGAAATTGCTTGGTTCCCCTCCCAATGCTGTCGTTCCTCTCCCCTCCCCCAAGTCCAATGTGTTCTTTATTAAACTGAATTAGGACATTCTAGGCTCTCTTAAAGAGTGGAAATGGGAACAGCTTAAATGAGCAGCCACATGAGACTCAGCAGCCTTTCCAACTGCACTGCAGAAGGAGCTCAGCTGCAAAGGGAATGATAATTTTTGAAGGATTTGTGCAACTGTTGAAGAATTACCAGCATTAATATTAAAACGTAGCTAATCTGGTTTTCCCCTTCCAAGCGTGTATAGCTTTCTCACTATGCTTGCTATAAAATCAGCGTGCTAAATACTTTGCTTCCTTGCCATCCTCTTTTAACTTCTGCAATTATTTATTTGCTTGTGTTCTCATATACTGAAGTGGGTATGTTGTTGCTGTTGGTTTTGCCTAATAATGCCAACCTTGAGGTTTGTATGCAGATATGGGTGTGGATTTGAGATGTCTGCTATTCAGAGAAAGCCAAAATCAAAGTGTAGTAGAAAACATATGAGCAGTTGAGTCGAGGATTGGGGTGAAAAGGTTTTCAGCCCTGTAAGCATTTCTCCTTGAGATAGCAATATGGATTTCAAGGACCAGCAGTCATTTTCTGTAGCTATTTCGGTGTTTGTTCTAACCTAAATAGCCATGATCCTGATACCTTTTGACCCTTGTTTTCAGTCTCTGCCTCTCTTTATTTGTATATCAGATGTCTTCAGGGTTTCTGTAATTTTTTTTTTTTAAAAAGGTAGACCTTTGAGTTGTCTTCTCAGCCCCCTTTCCCTTTTCTCTCTGCTAGTTCACTTAGCTGCCTTGCTTGGTGTTAGAAATTATTCATTCTGTTTTAGTCCTGTGCTGCTTTTTTTCATGTGCATATTTCCTGTGCCAAAAAAAAAAAAAAAAAGGAGGGGAGCTGGGGCTTCAACTGTGGCTACACAAAGAGTTATGGAGGCAAACCTGGTATCTAAACAGCCTGCAAGAGCACAGGGGTCTCTGAAATATGTGTCTTCCAATTCTGTGCTTCTCAGCCATCCA
Source organism: Falco naumanni (assembly GCF_017639655.2). Lineage (NCBI taxonomy): Eukaryota > Metazoa > Chordata > Aves > Falconiformes > Falconidae > Falco > Falco naumanni. Next base: position 21,366,409 of record NC_054065.1, read on the forward strand.
GCATTACTGCAGTCATTGCATCTGAAGATGCAGGGGTAGTGCCAGCTTTGCTCCTCAGAGCTGGGTTTGAGTAGTGCAGGCGCATCTGTTCTTAGGTAGCACCCTCCATGGTCTTTAAAGCTACTCTTCTTGGCGGGTTCTCGGTGGCTGTACCTTGGTAGTGCCCAGCTGAAGATCGTGCCTGTCTGTGCTGTTGCTTAAAGGCTGGATTATAATCAGCCTGTGTGGCAGTGGCTGGAGGTAGCATCAGCGTTGGCAGAACAGAGGCTGTCAGGGAAGGAACTGCTGTATATTCCTGTCCTAAAGGAAATCAGAGAGCAAGATGATGTGAATGATGGCTCTCTTGATTTTGGAAAATAGCTTAGCAGAAGATCTCACAGTTCTGAATAACAAAACAGGCCAATAAAAACATGCTCATAAAAAAGGCTAAAAGTTGAGTAAGATAAATACTGTTTTGTTTCTATTGAAGCAAAGTGTGGGGAAAAGAATTGAAAGACACTTGAGAAAGCCTTGTTTCAGCCTGTGTGACTGAAGGGCAGTAAGGCATGATTAAAGCATACCTGCAGTGTCGGGAGAACGCACGGCAATGACACATTTCTGTAAGCAGGCATGCCTTGAGTTAAGTGTTAGAAAAAAGCAGTTTAGACTGCTAAGGGTGGTGGTTAAACTTCCTTTAACTAACTTGTTGCTGTCCTGGAGGGAAGGTCATGAGGAGGGATGGTGCCCCAGTGAATCAACATGTGCTGATACTGTTGCTTGTGAGTAGCTGCAGGTGCTCTGCCCTGCAGAAGCTGTTTGAACATGGAAATCTCTTGTATCTGCCATCTTAGGCAGTTGTCTTTTTTTTTCAGACTAATTAGTCAATAATCTGTAAAAGCATGTAGATTTTTGCTTGAAATGACAGCTGAAAAACGTGAAGTTGGACAGACCATAGGATCCAATTCCCTTTTGATACGCAGCCATGCAACCTACTGAGATGGCTTACATCGCTGCTACAATAACTTTATGGCCTTTTAATGAGTCTCCTTCCTGGAGACTCATTAGCTCTGCTCTCCTACAGTCTTTTGTCACCCCTCTCCATCAGCTCGGTTCTGAAACTGGCACTGGCTGCCATTCAGTCCTGGTTTTGCAGCATACCCAGCCCAGCTTTCATGCACTGGCTGACTTGGAGAAGATGTCTTGTTCTGAAATTTATGTGGATTCAGACAGTTTGACATTGTGACTGTGGCTTGATCTGTTGTTTACTTGAAAAATTCTGCAGGTTTCAACTTCTGTGGTGTGTGATGGGAGCTGGGAGGGGTTTTTTGCTATAACTGCCATTTCCTTGATATTTCACTGCCTGTCGTCTTCTCTAAGTTCTTCTGACTCTCCAGTGAAATAGCTTATGAAGGAGGAAGATCAGATCCCTTTTACTGAAGACTGATAATGTTGGAATATTCTTCTATTTCATGTTTACCAGTATTAAGTTACGGCAAGCTTCCAGGAGAGACTACTACTTGTATTGCCTTACAGTTCTTGTGTTTGAAGAGGGATGCAGTTGGAGTGTGTAAAGGCATTTCAGCCAGCTTGGCATGTTCTCTGGCTTTTAGTCTGGAGAATGGGGTTGTGCAAGTTGCAGGGGACCACACTGAAATTATGAGAAAAGAGTTCAAGCAAAACCTTGTCTCTGTTGAAATCAATTAACTCCCATTAGTTTGAGTCCAGATTCCATCCATAAACTTAAGTAGGGTATTTCTCTTTCTAGGCAGTCTACAGAAATGTTTCTGTCCTTCTGCATTTGTTTTCATGTTTCTTTGTAATGATTGCATAATGGGGATATATCTGTAATGTCAGAAATGTAATAGGTTAAGTAGCATAAATGACTTGGGAAGAGAAGAAACGCAGAACTGCAGAACCATTGTTGCTTTAAAACTCCTGCTGCTTTTAGTTGTTTGATTTAACCATTTAGTAGTTAGAGCTGTTGCTATGATAAATTACAGTGATGGGTGTTTAGGCATGAGAGATAAACAAAAAGGAGAAAAAGCACTCTTTTCTTCGTATCATTGGAAGAAATAGGAAATTGTTCAGTATGCTGCCACTGGCTTCTCAGTTGGCCAGCGACTAACTTTGGTGCCCCTATAAGCTTTAATGATGTCGTGTACAGACTGAAATATTTTTAGATTTTAATCCAACAAGAAATGTATACTGTTAGCGTTTTGTTAAAGCTGATGGCAAATGCTCAGTGTATACAGCATCAAGCCCTTGAATTTAAGCCCATTCAAGTACTAAAAAAAATAATCTGGTATCTAAGGGACTGGTTTATTAATGATTATGCTTTTATCAGTGTGCATTTCTGGGCTTTTTTCTGTGTTACCTGAAGGTAGAATAACAGTGCTTTTTAAACATTTGCACTTTTCTCCCTCCAGATCAATGATGCTTTTGAAAGGAATGTTTTCATCTTTCTTTTTTTCTTTTTTTGAGGGGGAGGGAGAGGATTGCGTGGTTTAAAACAATGCAGATTTTTTCAAATGTGAGTCTCATAATGACTGAAGTTTTCAGTCCTTTTGTGACTTGATTGGTATTTTAATACAGTATTCCATTACAATTTTTTGAAGATATTTAGAAATGTTTCTCTGACTGTGATAATTCCGTAATCTACGTAACAGACAGCAGCATGTCCAAACTCCTGAACTGGAGGGGAGTTGAGGATGCTGGAGGGGAAATTTTCTATAAGCATTTGTCTTTTTTTTTTTTTTTTTTCTTTTCTTTACTTTCCCCTTTTTTCTTTATTTTCTTCCCTACTGAGAGAGAAGTGGGGGAGAGACATTTCTGCTAATAATTCTGATATAAAACCACCTTGACTGTTTTCCAGTACCCTGAGAATTGTGACAGGTAATTCCCCCCCCCCATCCCCTGAAAGGGTGCAATAAGTGGAATTTGGTGTATGCCTGAGGGCTGACATTTTCTCTGGTGACCACAAAACTGGCTGTGCCACCATGGAGCTTCTGCCTGTGGGAGGAGTTAGGGGGTCAGGGGCCTGGCTAGCTGCTTGATTAATTTTTATACCAAAATCATGTTGTTTGCTGCCTTAAGAATAAGTTCTTACTCCTGAAATTCTTTCAATTTTGTAATTGTCTCCTGGAGACACTTACTTTCTCTCTCACTGGTTTGTAATACAGTTATTTCTTGTCCTTTGACTAATACTTGTCACTTCAAACTTCAAAAAGAAGGGCCAAAACCAAGGAAGTTGGTGTAAATTACAGTGCTGTTAATAGGTGAAATGGGGCATACCTCCTATACAAAAGGTGTATTGACAGATCCAATAGTGCCCTGTTTTCATGGGAAGATGCATTTAGAGCACCTCAGCCGAGCTTTCTTAACTTGGCAGGCATAAGGAGATGCGTAGTCCTGTGCAGGATCCCTCTCTTCCTCTAAAAGTTTATGGCCTTTCAGTGTGAAATATTGCACAGTGTTTCTTTTTTATGCCCTTTGAATGTTTTGTGGAGGCTTTGTTTAGTTTCCCTTCATAATTTTTAATAGGAAGTCTTTGAAGTTGGATTGTGGCTGAAAAATCTTGTTGGCAGCCTGACCATTCATTGTTGACTCCTATCTTTTTTTTAATTGTGCATCTATAAAAATCTGGAAGGGAGTGTGTTCAGAGAAACTGTGAAGCAATGTATATTTCTGGAAAGGGGAAATAAACTTGCAATTATTCTCAGCCATTATTTGTCACGTGAAAATGTTACATGCTAATGGCTGCAGATGGTTTACACAAAAACTGTACGCACTGAAAGCCCTCCTCATTGGGAGCTATCGTTTTCTGTCATACATTATGCTAGAACGGAAAAGGGTTTTTTTTCTGCCTGCAGCTATGTATTACCCTTATTTGCTGTTGCTAGCACAGACCTCGTTAATATGCATCTGGCAATGGTTAAAATTTTCTCCATCAGTGACTTTATATTTATCCCTCTAGATGAAGGATTCTCCTAAGTTTGAAAAGGTAAGGCTATCGGTACACAGGAGTCTGTGGTGGAAAGCATTGCGTTTGGAAAGGCAGATGTGAAGGAGGCAGAGTTAAGGTTATGGTTTAATATTTTTATGCTCTTGTTAAAGTTCAGAATCAACTTTTATGTGGAAATGTATTTCTGTGTGTGCAGGCATATTGTACCTCTGTGTGTGTGTGTCTTTGTAGACACGGTGATTGCTTCATACTGTGGAATAGTAAAACAACCCTGTAATGTGCCGATGTATTTTGTTTTATTCATCAAAAACAGTACAGACATCTGTAAAGTGTTAGTCTGAATTACAGTTTATATAGTGAAAATGACAAATGACAAAGGGTTGCATTCGGTATAAATTAGTGTGTTAATAGTGCAGGGCAAAGAAGGAAGGGTAAGAGGTTAGAATACAAGTTGGAGTTCAGAGCTCCTGATGTAAGGTGAGTGATCAGAAAAATTTCCGTGGACTGGTTTAGTCTTAGCATTAATCACATTTCACACAGATGTAGCAAACAAATCTATGTGCATAGATGCAGCTGAGTAACTATGCTTGTGATTTTTTTTTATTTTTTTTTTTTTTATATTGTCACAGCAATGGACATTATTGTGGCATCTTATTCTTCAGTGACTCTTTATTTTCATACCACCAGTGGATACCTCGTGTAGATATCCTGGAATCTGTGAGAAGCTGTGGAAAACTCTGTGCAAATCCCAGATTGCAGTTAACTTTTCTGTATGTCCTGTTAGATGCTGATATCTGAATACGGTCAGCTTTGTTCAGAGCCGTGGTTTTCTTTTACCTGCTTTTTCAGGCCTTTGTGGAGGCATCTGTGGTGTCTATACTACTTGATTTTGTGTTATGAAATGGGCATGTTTCTTCTGACAAGAAGGCTGTAACTCTAGGAAGGTGACTTGGTTTGATAGTCAACACTTTGGCTAAAACTAGTCATGAGAGCGCAGTATGTGGCCAGCTAAAACTGCTTGAATGTTCAGGTACTTTAGAGGAAAAAACAGTTTTGAAGAATTAGCCTTTATTAGTTTGCAAAATGATTTTATCAGAACACTAGAGAAGAGGCAGGATAATGGGATGAGATGAAGTAATCTAACTGCTCTGGAATAACCCAGCTGCTACAATTTTGCATCTGATTATATATTTCCAACTAGGAGATTTTACAGTTGCTTTTGAGGCAATAACAGCAACAGTTTATGCAGAGCCAGCACTTACCTTGTCTTTCTCTTACTCAGCAGGTGTCTGGCACACTGAATCTATTGATCTGTGTAGGATTTGTGCTTTGGTTCATTTATTGAAGATGTGAAGCAACGTCAAGTCCGAGATTGGAATTACTGACAGACTGGAGGCAATCTTAAGTCCTTGTGATGCACATGGACATGCTGAATTATAAGTAATTCTAGCTTCTTTTCCCCTCCCCTCCCTTCCCCCTCACTCAGCTATCTCAGGGTTCATAGAGATTTCAATGGTTCGTGTGCCTGTAAGTTTGGAACAGAAGTGACCAAAAATGGGGGACCAGGAATTGTATAAAACTAACCATACTGCCAACAGCAATGAGAACTTGTACTACCAACAACACCAAATGAACTCCCTTCCATCTCTAAATCATAGCTATGGGACATCTGTTATGGATGTTCCCCAGGCATCCCCTCTCTCCCCCCAGTTTCCCCAAGATTCAAGAGACAGTATAGCTTTGCCTGTAGGTTCAAAAAGTCTTGGGTCAGTGGATACATCTAGACAAACCAGTTGGACACATTCTGGCTCAGGAAACCATGTCCCAGTGAGGAACAATTTGAATAATCAAAGCGCTATGTGGAGCCCCCTTGGGCAGGGGGAGTCCCATGATGGATACCAATATTCTTACTCTCAACCCAGTGAAAATAGATCGCAAAAAATTACCAGTGGGGTCCTGCATAAATTGGACTCCTTTACACAAGTATTTGCTAACCAAAATCTGAGAATTCAAGTCAACAACATGGCTCAGGTTTTGCACACCGAGTCTTCAATGGTGGATAATTCCGGTGACAGTGCGCTCAGGCAGCTGCTGTCCCAGAAGCCAGCAGTTGAGCAACAGCCTGTAACTTCCAGTGTACAAAGATACCAACCGGTGCCACAGCAGACACACCAGAATTTTGCAAGCACACAGCAAAAGCAACAAATGCAAGTCATGCAGCACCAACAGTTGTACTACGACTACCAGCAGCATTTATCACAAATGCAGATGCATTCTGCGTTTCAGCAAGGACAGACGCACATTCAACAAATGCAGTCCCAGCAGCTCTTACCGCAACAGATGCAGCACTTGCAGCAGACTCAGTACTATGCTCAGCCACAGCAGGGACATCAGCGGCTCTCGATACAGGAGATCCAGCAGCAGCAGCAACAGCCAACTCGGCAGCAGCAGCAGCGGCAGTGTCCAATGCAAATAGCTCAGTATTACCAAACGCAACCTGTTATGCAGCAGTTACAGCAACAGCAGCAACAGATGCAATTGCCGCTTCCTCCGTATCACAGGGAACCAGATCCAAAGACTATGCATGAACCACACCAGTACTCTCAGGATCCTGGTCATCCTGTGCAGCTTATCCAGTTGGGAGCAGTGCCTCAGTATTGCTACCAGGATCCCCATGAACAGTACAGGCACTTGTACCCACAGAGTTTACTGCAGCAGCAGCAAGATCAGCAGAAGCAATACCCGAGTGAAAGCAGAGTGACATCTCTGAACTCCCATGTTGGCCTCACTCCACCAGAGACCACAGAGGATCCCACACGGCAGGAAATTAATTCTGTAGGTAATGCTGTTCCTCATCGAACTCTTTTGCTACCCTCGGGAGTTCATCTGAACAACAAAAGCTCTCAGCAAGACTCACCCAGCACCACGTGGCCTCAGGTAGGCAGGATTTTAGGTCCGTGCTCAGCTGAACTTGTTTTGCAGAAGAGTAGCAAGGTGTGGAAACGAAACTGTTGCAGAAGAGCAGGGAGGTTGGGATGTGAGTGATGGGCATCACTGGGATGTTTTGGGGAACTGCATTAGTAGACTTAGGTCTGCCTTGCTGGGTTGGTTTGGGGCCAGGCTGGCGACAGCACAGGGCTGCTGCTGCTGTGGGGCTGCTGCTTCCCTCACGGGAGTCTTTGGGAAATTCTGTCTTGGTGTCTGGGGAGGAGGGGCCCAGTTACAATAAAGTGCTTTTGCTAATTTTTCAACACCTGAGGGCTTGATTGTTCAGGAAGAGTTAGTCAACTCCCTGTTTCCAAAAGTAATACCTGGGTCAGAGCAAAGGTTTCAAAACGGCAAACAGGTGAGTGGAGGAGAACTTACACTATTACACTCACAGAGGACTGATTTGGTAGAGACATGTAAGGCGTTCAGTTCAGAGGCTTTTAATATTAGTGAAATCATATGCAAAACGCAAACATAATCCTGTGAGGACCTTCATTTACGCATTAATATTTCCTGAAAAATTATTTTCTTTTTTCTCCTCTTCCCCTCTTCCTCCTTTGATAGCAGGTGCAACTGTCAGATGGCAGACGGCAGCCGTTGTCCCCAGAACAAAGGTATTTTTAAAAAATTTCTTTTGTCTTTTTAATTTAAATATGAGAAATACAAAGGAGTGCTGCAGCTTAGAGGGAGGGGAATGTACTCTGGGTAGGTAAGAGTCGTTGCTCTTCTAGAAACATCTTTAGCTTTTAGGATTTAAGTTTGTGTGATTTTTTTTCACCATCCCCCCCCATCAATAAAATGAAATAAATGCATTGTCTTTCAAAAAAGAAAGAAAGGAGAGGAAAAAAAAAAAGGAACCAAAGAAAACGCAAAAGCAGGGGAGCGGTTTGCTCTCAATCTTGCATTTGTAAGAGAAGGGATGATGTGTGGTTTGGATTTGTATCTCTGTTTTTCTTAAGGCCTTGCCTCTGAAGGGCTGAGGTGTCCTCCGGCACAGTTGTCTACCATAAGTAGGCGCATTGGGTCCAAGCACTTGTTAACTGCTGTCATGAGTGGAGAAATGTCGGTCTGTCATGATAGATCTTGTGGGTTCTCAGACTTTTCTATACAGAGGGCCATGCTTTGATGTGTCCTACTCAAAACTTCCTTTCTCCTCATCTTGGGAGCAGCTGATCTAGGTTATTGCCCACATATTCCACAGTACTCACCCAGTGCTTACTTGTGGTTTCGTAACCATCTAGCTGTAAAATTTTGATTTCCTTGACTAAAAAGCTTCCTCTGCAACAAAGGGAATGTGCCAAATTAATGTCTCTTCTTCTGTTCCATGCTATAAAAAAATGAAAATAAAAATAGTGGCCAGAACAGAGAAACACTTCCTGAGAGAGCTGATGTGAAGAACAAGCTAATGTGTTCAATATGCTTGAAGGAGTTTAAGAGTTTGCCTGCTCTAAATGGTCACATGAGGTCACACGGAGGAGTAAGAGCATCTCCTAACTTCAAACAGGTAGCAGTCTGGTTTACTTCAGTATTTGGCGCTCTCCTTTCCATGTTGATATTTGCTTGCTTTGCCATGCTTTGCTTTGCTGTCAAAACTTGTTCTTCTCAGCGCTGTTTTGTTATGTCATACCCTCCGTGAGTAGAAATGCACATGATTGTGCCAGTTTGTAGGCCAGAAGTCTTGCTTCGAAGTCAGAGGCAGTGGCAGAAGACAGGACAGCGTTTGTACCTCTCTGTTTCTCTGCACATTACAAAAACACTCTACAAAGTTGTGTCAAGAGGGTCTGAATTATTTTCCCCTCATGTTTATTATATTATAAATATCAGAAACATCAAGTCTTCCTAATTTTCATTTGGGCTACTTGGATGACTAAGGGATGTTTATTGGAATCCTTCCCAGGCTTTAGTTGAAGGAGCAGGATTGTTGAGTCTTTGACAGCTTTCTTCCCAAGTGTTTTAGTTCTGCAGGTATTAACAAATACCAAACCAAAAATGTGGGTTTGAATTGTTCTGCATAAAAATAACTTGCCCTGCCAGACAGTCTTTCTCTGTCCTGGTATTTTAGAAATTCTGTCCTAATGGGGAATACCACGGGAAGGCAAAGAGCTATCAGTTACACCATCTGTATCTTTTTTTTGGTGGGTGATGGAGAGTTCTGCCTTTATAGTGATAAAAAGAGCACGTGTTTATATCCCCTCCTGCAAGTTACCTTGTAAAGATGTTTAATGTGTTTGTTTATCACTGAGGCTGAATCCTATGTAGGAGTCATAAGTAATCTGCCAACTTCATTCAAGGTGAATAAAGAGTCCAGGAAGCAGCGCTGTTGTGTGTTTTGTAACCCTGGCCACTTATTTTCAGCCACGGTGCATACATTGCGTGGTGTATCGATCCAGAAGTAGCCCTCTCTCACTCGGGCTGAAAGCCTTTAATTGTCTGTACAGGATGAAGGAGAGAAACCACCACAGCAGCCGCTGCCAAAAGAGGGGGATAGCCTCGCGCCCATCGTCATGCCAGTGTCTGTCCCTGTAAAGCTTCTGTCACCTGAGCCCAGCACGCAGCCCTCTGCCAGCACTGCCACAGTCAAAGACAAGCCTGCCAACTCTGTGTCAGATGATGAGATGCCCGTTCTCGTGAAGATGACTTACTCTCCACCGTGCAGTCCAAAAGTGGCCAACCCCTGCTCATCCTCTGTGAGTGCTGCATATCTTGCCACTAACTGTGCTGTGCTTGTTAAATCCCTTTGCTTATAGTGCTGCTACTTGCTGAAATGTCTGTATTTTAGAATATTTTCTGGAATCTTAACGATGCCTAGTAAACAAAAAAGGCTTGTGGCATCATAGAATTTCTTCCTCAGTCATTTGAAAATACTAATTTTCCCTTTGCTTGGGGAATCAAGACATCAGCTGAAAATAAATCATTTGAAATTGGAATGTGATATTCTTATCCCACTAGAACAAAGGGATTTAGTATCTTTTTGCTGTTATTGTCTTTTCCTTTTCAGGCTGCTTTGTTTTCCTGTTATTGCTTAAATTCAGCAGGTTTATTTCTTTCTGTTTTTTAAAGTCAGATATATGTGCTTCTCATTTCAGCCAAGGATGGGAGAGCACTGTGCAGTGCCTGCTTACAGTGTGTGCTCTAAGCCAGTATGAAGCTTGCCGACTCAGAGTTTTGCAATGAAGTCATTTTCCCCTTTCTCTTTGCATGCATCAGATCTAAGAGTTAATCACGGGGAATTCTGATATAGGAGAAATAGCTATGCTTAGTGCTTTTATTTCAATCGTAAAACTGAAATTGTCAGGCAGCATGAGGAATTGATGAATACTTGAATGACACATGAGAATGCTCTTTATTGTTTTCTTGAAAGAGTCTTGGAGGAAGCAGTATTTATTTCACATACCAGTGTAGGAATAGATGCTGCTTGTTCCTTCAAATCCATGCTTGCAGGCTACACCATGATAAGAGATTACTGGGGAGTATAACTACTGTATGGTATTATCTGTATAATGCAGAGAAATACTCTTGTGATTTTTTTTTTCTTTCCTTCTTCTCGTGAGGCTGATGGCCAAACAAGAGGACAGCATATACCATCATGGGTGACTCCTTATAATATTCATGTATTTATCACCCCTCTCCCGACCCTTCACTCATAAACACTAATTTTAAATATGTAGTATTTTAAAAAGTAAAATATTTTACTCTTTTCCTTTTAGAAAGAGGTTTTACACATAAACTTCCACTTCACTGTGGAAGCCGGCGTTTCACAATACTTAGCTTCTAACTCAGCAGTACAGTTTTTCTTTTCTATTTCTAGTTTCTGGAGAGAAAAGGGACAGTCTTTTCTGAATCCTTGAGCTCTGAGTGGGAGATCTTCTCTAGAGACATCAGAGTAGGTGGCTTGGGCTTGTGTATTTCTGCAACGTATGTAAAGTGACTGTGATTAAATCTGCCAGTGTTTGGCTAAATGCACATTCATTCACTCAAAATCATGCTTGCAGTCTTTGTTATTGCCCAAGCAAACTAAACTCATGCAGTTTCCTCTCTGGATCCTATCTTTTATATAAGCAGTAGTATTGGAAATGTTCGAAGATCAAAAGATCTACAATTCCATCTTCCTCTGTGAGGAGATTATGCCATTGGAGACTTTTTTTTTTAAATACCAAAAAAAAAAATGGAGCTGTGTTGCATTTATTTATATGGTGCTTTGAGCTGTCCAGAAAAGCTCCCACAAAGCTCATAGAATCAGTACAATTAAACAACAGAAGAAAACTAAATGTTCAGCAAGGCTGTAGTTCAGCGAGCTGAAGCCAGCGGTCAAGGGAGGTCCATCAGGATCTACCCAGAGTGGATTTATCAAGGTGTGGCAGCAGGGCTCACAAGGATGCCTTCAGTCTTGGATAATGGGAACCAGTTCCTGGAGCTTCAGAAAAGTGTTGAGGGGATTCTGCATTGAGAGCCCATGGACATCACTATCTCCCTTAATATTCAATGTGGTCGTTTTCGAAAGCAGTGTTGGCATAACCGCGCTGAGGCTCAGGTATGCTGTAGGTGAGGTAGCACAGGAGGTGGTGGTGTGTAGGACTTCTGAGATGCTGTCTTGGTTGATTAGTTTGCTTTACATTAGTGAGAAAGGAGTATCAGCTCTTTCACCTTTAAAGAGCAAAACAAAATGAGCCCTTAATCAAAGACTGGGATCTGGCCTGCTGGGGTTTTTTTTAGATGTTGGTTTGTTTTGGTGGTTTTTTTCCCTTGAGTTAAGGGTTTTATCCCTTTTCTCCTTTTTGAACACTAAATGTTCACCATCGTGATGGACTATGTCTGTGATTATAGGTAACCCTCACCCTTTCACTGTTCTGAGTGTCCGTTATCAGCCAAATTCTCTGTAAAGCTGCATTTTGTCCTGCAAAAGAAAAACTCTTCCAAAATTTAATTTTTTTTGGAGACAGAATGTCAACAGCTGTTGGAGAGGATACAGCCATGATCTAACAGAGAGGACAGGACCTCTGTAATCAAAAACATTTCCACAAGCTGGAACATATTAACATAAGGGATAAAGGGTGACAGTGCTAATGCTCCTTTAACATGATTTTTATTGGGTGAATGTGATTCTCAAGAACCACCCATGGTGTAAAGATGTATGTTGTCTAAACATACATTGTAGTTATTTACTTTATGTAGTAGTAGAATTTACCAGATGATGCAGACATTCTGGAGTAACCCTGTCTGTGAAAAAATTTATTCTGCTTTCCAAGTTTATCCTAAAGAGGATCTACAATCTGGACAACTGAAAACAGTATATTTAATAAATACTGTGTTCATCTACCAGCTTCTGTGTGTTCTTAAAGCACAACCTGAGAACCTGGTTCTTCCCACCTCACCCTCCAGAAATCCACAGATTCCACACTGGCACAAATTCTGTGCCTCATTGTTCTGTGGACTGTAGGGATTTATTGCTAAATGATTTTTAGCATTCAAATTGTAGAATTCTAGGCATGTTACAGTGTGTTCATTTCCCAGGTGGTCATCTACTAGCCTTTTTCTTCCAAGGGAAGAGGAGAGAGTTAAGTTCAAGATTCGTTGCAGCTGGACTGTACTCAAGCTGATGGGAATGTAGTGATAAGAGGCAAAGAATTTGAATTTATTACATTTTTCTTCCTATCCTGCTGCTGAGTACTGCAGTAATTTCGCTGTGCTTGTGTCCTTCGTAGTCAAACAAAATAAATGTATTGGAAAATATTTCATATAAAGTTTTTAATAAACTGTGACTGGGTAATGAAGTAACTCCCAACAGCCTGTGGGTGTTCAGTGGGAATAGAAGTGCTCAGGGTGTTCAGGTGGAGCTGAAGAAGGGTGTGGGAGACTTATGGCCTGGGAGAGCTATTCCCTCACCTGCAGAAGCTGAGCAGCCTCTCCATGTCTGTGCCTGTGTCTTTGACCCAGGGGCCTTGCTGATGGAGGTGAGGATAATTTGTCCATTTTTCCTCACTCCCCTGAGGTTTCTGTGTCACACCAGATAGTGTACTGGCCGGGCTTATTATGGTGGTATAACTGCCTGGTGGTAACAGCTTTTCTGTGGCTGTTGCCCTAACCTGTAGGGGTTTGTGTGCAAACCACATTTAAGCATGCCTAAATACTAAAGTTCAGTGTGTTTTCATTTAGGAAATTAGCAAAAAACCTCATCAAAGTGCTGTAAAATTGGAAGAAAACTTCAAACCATTGCAGGACAAGAAGAAGTATCGGCACAGACCTGAACCTCTCTTCATACCTCCTCCTTCCTTCAACTTCAGCATGTCCCATTCCGGTGCAACCCTGTACCAGAGTCAGCTTCGCTCTCCCCGTGTCCTTGGAGATCATCTGCTAGACCGGACGCATGAGCTCCCTCCCTACACTCCGCCACCGATGCTTAGTCCAGTTCGGCAAGGGTCTGGTCTCTTCAGCAGTGTTATCACATCATCTCATAGCACCTCACATACGCAGCTGCCACTTACTCCACTGACACCTACTCCACGGGTGCTCCTGTGTCGGTCTAGTAAGTATTACATTTACAGAGGGCAGTACATGCTAAATACCGCTGTTCTCTCTTCTGGTGTTACCGCATTGATGATTTCTACATGTGCTCACACACACAGCTGGTTCTGCTACTTCACAGGAAAAGTCTGTCTTTATCAGGGGTTTTGCCTTGGATGTTGTAGAGCAGGGGTCCTCAAACTATGGCCTGCGGGCCAGATACGGCCCCCCAGGGTCCTCAATCCAGCCCCCGGTATTTACAGAACCCCCCGTGCCCCACCCCACTGCTGGGGGTTGAGGGGGGAAACCAGGCAGCCGCAGATGACTGCCTGCCACTTCATCTGCTTGCCCCCTGTATAAAAAGTTTGAGGACCCCAGTTGTAGAGGGTGTTAAAGCATAAAGTGAACAGAGGAGCCTAACCAGCGAGTAAGGTTGTGATCTTTCAATGTGGTCTGCCTCAAGAAAAGACCACTATGTCTCATTACATCTGGGCCTTCTGAAGTGGAGGGAAAAGACCTGGTTTGAAACATGAGGTTCATTTTAAGTATTTGTCGTTCAGTGCTTCACAAGAAAAGGTGGTCAAGACAGCAGAAACCTCTGCAAGTTAGGATATTTGTTACCTTTAACAATTCAGACTGCTTCAATCTAAATATTGATAAAAGGTAGTTTTTGTTTAATAGACTGGAGTAATGTTGATGTTAATAGGGAGGTCGCAATGCAGTCCAGGAGATGGAGCATCAGCTGCATTGCAGTTATTACCAAAATACACTTTTAAACTCAAACTCCAATCTCTGTTTCAGATAGTATCGATGGAAGTGTAATTCCGGTGACGCCTGGGCCTGGAGAACAGACTGTTGAGCCGTAAGAAAAATAATACTGTTTTTATCACTGCTGTTGTAGACTGGCTCCAGCCTAGAGCGTGTAGCCTGAAGTGTTTTGTACTAAGCAGGTAGCGTTCAACTGCTTGAAGTCATGTTGGGCTGGACGCATTTAAGGTTGTTCTGGGTGGTGGCTGAGGACACTGAGAGCGAAATGACTGTGGGAGATGTAGATGTCATGGCTCAAAAACGCAGTAGGAGAGGTTTGGTGGGAACCACTGAAGCTGAAACACTGTATGGTTAGTGATGGCTGGGAAGAGGGCCATGAGGAAAAGAGATGCCGATCCAGTACTCTTGCTTTTATTTGTTATATTAACTGTGAAGTTTTGGAGAGGTATTACCTTCTAGGTTCTCCAGAGCAGACTGAAAACAGGGTTGTCTCTTCAGCAGTACTGTCTCTTTCTGCTCTCTGCTGAAGAGTGCCCTTCTCTGTGAAGCAGAATGTTACAGTTCCCGGCATCTCCCTCTTTGCTAGTCAGCATATATATAAGCTAGCTTAGGTTGTCCATAAGATATGTTGTCTCAGTATAGTTTTAAATTGTGTATCAAAATATTTGCCCCCAAGAGATTGGTGTTCTTTCATACTCAAAATACTTATCCCGCTGAGACTAATGCGTTGCGTAAAGCAATCTGACACAATTTCCTGCCACTCCAGTTTAATAGAAGTTTTGTTGGAAACAAAGTGAATGCTAATGTGACTTCTGGTTTTTCTGCAAGTTGTGTAGTTCAGTACTTATTTATTTGTCTTTACAGGCGAATCAATATTGGGTCCAGATTCCAGGCTGATATTCCTGAGCTGCAGGACAGATTGGTAATGGAGAGAGATGTGCACAAGGCTACTTTGGTTTGGAAACCGTGGCCAGAACTGGAGAACAAAGTCTTCCAACAAAGAGGTACAATACTTGCTGTTTTAGAAGTTCACATTGATTTCTCATGTGTATGCTGTACCAGATGTTCCAGAGAGTATTAATTACTGAGAATGCAGACCAAGAGACCAGAACTGCATGTTAAGGTTCACAGTAACAACATAATATAATGGCACTTAAAGGGAAGTCTGGGTGAACTGCTTTCTGGCAGCCAAGGGGGAAAGATCATTGCTGAGAGGTGTTTTTTTTTGGGGGGGACTGAAATTCCTGGTAAGGGCAGAGGTCACAGGTGAGAGGCAGCTGATGGCTTCTGGGCCTGTCCTGTGACCATAAGTGAGAGGAAATATGATGGGCTCAGTGGCTTCTGCCAGTCCTGAGAAAAGTTTATTTATTCCTGCTTCCCGCATGGTTCGTTTAGGCTTCTCTACCCTGGCTGGAGCCTTCTTGGCACAGCAACATCACTGGCCTGTGCAAACCACTGCCCCACAGCAGTAGCCTGTCCCATCCCAAGGGTGTGCTCTGCAAATCCCGTCACATCCCCTTCTCAGTGAGTGATCCTAAAACCAGGAGGTGAGGTGCTGGGGAGAGAGAGTATGAAAGCTGCTGCCCTGAGCTACATTATCGTTGAGTGGCGTTACAGAATCCTTGACTCTTGATGTTTGACTGACAGGCTACTGTATTAGCAGTAAAATGTTGACTTGTTTCTGACAGTGGAAGACCTTTTAAATATGAGCTGTTCCAGTGTGTTACCTGGTGGAGGAACTAACTCAGAATACGCTTTGCACTCTCTCTTTGAAGCAAAAGGAGATATTATGGTAAGATAAGAAGCTGAAAGGGGAGATGCGATCCTCTTCTGCAGATAAATTAACATGCTTTATTAAATGGATTTAGATATGGTTATATAAAAATAAATTTCTGATTGATTTGCAGTGATGCTTTAAACATCCTGTAACATTTTTGGGGAATGACTTTTTCCCTTTCATTCTTTAATAAATTTAAATTTCAAAGCAGCGTCTCTCTGAAGGCTTACTGTATATTTCATATAGATAAGATTACTTAGTTTATAGCCTTGGGGCTTTGAATTCTCCTAGTGCTTGCTCCAGCCCTGATATTTCACAAGCTTTATGTTTGGTCACAGAGACCTTAGTCCTCTTCTAGCACTTATAAAAAACGTTTTTTGTAGCAGCATTCACATCTACTTATTTGTTCAGAACTGTAAGGTAATTGCACACAGTTCTCGTATAAATAATGCATTTCAAATATTTGCATTGGTTTAGTGATGGAAATGTTATTAGCTAGGGCAAATGTCCATTTTGCCAGTGTTAGGGAAAGACAAGGCCCTGCACAGATTCCTGGAAAGTCAATTTAAAACAAAATGCAGCAGAACACAGCACTGAAATGAATCTTACAGTATTGTCTAATACAGTGGGTTTTAGCTTGTGTCCCAGTTTCCTTAGGCTGTTAGCTGTATCTGAGAGGTCTGAGACAGGTGACTGAACTTACTGCCAGAACGTGACACTTGCTAAACAGAGGGGTCTGTATTGTCAGGGAAAAATTTCAGAGATCCACAAATCACCTGTCTCCCTGATGTAAAGGAGGATTAACACTTGCTGTCATTCCTCACAGATGTTGACCTAAACAGATATTCCAAAAGATTTAATGGTATAAATATTAATGCTATCAAACCAACCATTAAATATTAGTATTAATTAACACCATCAAATCAAACACTATGAACATATTTGTATGTGTCAGGCAGAAGGGAGGGAAGAACTGGAAGTTGCTAAGTAATAGCTGCATTTGTGCTAATTAAGGCAGGACAGGTGTCCATTAGGCGCTGTTCTGTGAGGTACAGTGTTAATGTGCCTTGGAATAATTTGATGTGATTTTGTATGACAGAAAAGAAAAAAAAAGAGAGAAAATTAATTCATATCCTTGTACCAAATAGTCTTCTAATTGCAGTTGTATGTAGCAACTGACTGCATTTGCTAATTCTGGTTTTCCCTGCTTTTTAATTTAGGTTGCTCTTGAGAAGCTGCTGTTGAGAAAGCCAGTGAGATTGAAGTGTCATCCTTTAGCAAATTACCACTACGCTGGTAGGTTTCCTTGAGGTCTCTGTATTTTCTGGTATACGGAGTCTGAGGCTGGCATCCCAGGCTAGAGAATGGGTTCATGCTGCACTCTCTGCTGTCTGCTGCAGGGATGGCAGCATCTAATAGAGGGGTGATGTGGACAGTGCTGAGTGGTACCTGGAGCCTTTTGTTCCAAGTTTGGCAGTTTTTTACCTGACTGATGATGTACAGAAACTTTGCATCCATGTTGCTACATAGGGCCTACAGATTTAAAACTGTCTTGAGTAATTTTTTTTCCTCTTTCAAGCTAAAATTTAATTTGTTGATTTCCTTTGAAAACTGCTGCTGTTTGTAGATTATAATTTACTAGCAGTTAGGTCTTCATTTTCTGGTATGTAAATATCTACTGTCACGCCTTCCTTTTGAGGTGATGGTGCATGATAAATGAATATGATAATCGTGAGCATCCTTCCAAAGAAGCAGTGCCGTAACTCTCACTCATGTCTCAGTACTGGATTCAGAGCCTCTCTTTGTGTGGATCTAGCCTAAAAGAAACGCTTCTGGGATGGTGACTTCTGTAACAAACACAGCAGGAGCTGCATTTTGGTGATGAAGCAGAAGTGCCCTGTGAAATACACAATGCAGTGTTCAGCTCCTGGACTTGTGTTATGTCATCTAAGCATAGGCGGCAAATGTCTCTCCTCTGCAGCCCTCCACATTAGTGCTTAGTGCTTTGTAGTGGCTAACAGCTACTTGGACACACAGAATAGGGTTTTACCTAAGTGATTTAAGACTTCATCTCTAGTTTAGGCACAATAGGTAAGCCAAGAATCTCCCAGTGGTCAGTCAATCACAATGTTGAGGGTCATATACTCATTTCCAGTTACAGCTGTTGTACAACATAAGTATAGAAACAAGCTACTGCCTGGCTGTAGCAGCTTAGTGGAAAGACTCCCAAGTAACAAGGACTCTTTTGTCACCCAACACTTTAACCCCTTGGACTGAGAACAAGAACAGAAACATGTTTGATGGCAGTTGATAATAAGTGTGAATATATGTGAAAATCAGGTTTGGAGTCTTGTCTGGGGGAGATGCCTAGTGCCTTTAACAGCTCTGTTGCAGTCCAAAGGATGGACGTGGGGGTGGATGGAGAAGGAGGATATCACCCAGGAACTTTGACCAGGGTCTCTTGTCTGATGACACCAAATCATACGTGTGAACGGCAGCTCCCAGGGCATGAGAGCAGGAAGATGAGGAGATATCCCAGCAGCCTCATCCTGAATAAGCGATCTAACTAGCAGAGCAGATAAGAAAATTCTGCCTGTGTGGCAGAGGAGGAGGAACAGACTTTACTGAAGTAACCTCACAGTAGTTTTGGAAAGTGTTTTATTTTGATGTGGAGAGGAGCCAGGAGAGACTGTTCTGTTTAATCTTTCACGTGAGATGACACTAATCCTTGTTATCTAGCACTGAGACCTGTGAACAACAACATATCCCTATTTCTTAAACAGGAAAGGAAGCATGAAACAATCTCACCAGTCAGGATTTTAAGTACCATAAAATAACAAGACAAAGCATTACTTACTAATGCTTTTGAATGCAACGTGATTGCAACTTTTATTGACAGCCAAACTCTAGCACCATGCAGCAGCTCTTGAATAATAGTTATTTGTGGTTGATAATCAGCTACTCAAGGTATATGGAAATTTCTTACAAACTGGTGCATGAATAGCTTAATATAACTTCAAGTAGCATTTGTTTGGGTTAACTCTTCGGGCTTTCTGCTCCCTATTCAGAAATCAGCTTTCAGACACTGTCCTGTTGAAAGGCGGAATAGATCGAATGGCGCTGCCTCATGAGAATTAGCTGATACCACAAACAATACATAGCCAAACTCATTCTTAGCATTGCCCTCAAATGAGGGTACAAGTGAAGGGTACAAGGGCTTCTGAGGGAGGCAGGTTGTAAATTTGAGGCTTTTCTGTTGTGTGCCAGGAGAGCTGGGCATGCTGACCCCCAGGGCTGGTTAGAAGAACACCCTAATGTCTCTGCCCTAATACTTTGCCATCGGTATCTGTCAGGATGGTGTTTTCAGGAAGAGAGGGGGAACAGTGTATCTAATACAAGAGGAGCGCTGATGTAAATGCTTGAGTTGTTTTCATTTGAACAGTGGGATTTCTCAGGTCTGAATTTGAATTGCAGGAGAAATGGTCTCTGAAATAATGTTCAGGCAGTCCGGAAACTTCTTGTACATGCTGTGATAGGGTGTGGATCAGACCCAGCATATGCTCTGTGTAATGAATTTGAGCCACCTCTCAGGGGGCTCCCTGGGTACAGATGTAGTCCCCTTGAAACCCACGGGTCAGGCCCCAGAGACCCCAAATCTGAAGGTATTTATTGTCAGTTAATCAGTGTAATAACAATATGGCAGGTAAAACAAAATGTAGAATAAAAATCTAAACATAAAGACCAGCTTTAAAATTTTATCTGTGTTCCAAAGTCCAAAATTCTTTCCTGCTGCATTGCAGATCTCTCTCTATACATGTTCTCTATATCTCCCTCAAGCTAACAAGAGCAAAAGTGGTTTCCCAGCAACCAGAGTTAAAAACAGCTTTTCTTCTGTTTCTTTTCCTACACAGGATTTATTCTATTAATTAGGTTACTTCCAATTAACCCGCATAATCTTATAAGGGTCTCTGCTAATACCACAGCTATTGGGGAAACTCTGTAAGGCCTGAATCCTCTGTTAGGTGTACAATAAAACTAGTTCATAGAATTGATTCTATTTCTTGGGTTGGATGGTGGGGTTTTTTTGGTTTTTGTTTTTATGTTTGGGTTTTCAGAAGGGTAGGGTAGAGGCAAGAGAGCATGACTAGAGAGGTTTGCCAAAAACAAAAATTTTGTTGGTGCTGTCATGCTTTTTGAAGTTACATTTTGGCATAGTAGAGGAGGCCCCTGGACTGAATCAGTGCCTTTACCCCTGCCCAAAGGGAGGGTGAATGCAAATAACTTGCACGTGGTATAAGAAGGGAATGACACTGGTTCAGGGTGGGAAAGATTCAATGCCTGACATACTGATCTTCAGGTAATAACAGAATAAATAAACTTGTGGCTTGAAGCTAGTGCCTTTCTCTGATGCTTGAGAGCTTTAATGTAAATCTCTGTGGAAATAACTAATGCATGCTTATATCCAGTACTGGAATAGCCTGCAGAAAAGGTAATTTTGTAGTTTTCAGCATATGAAGGTGAGATACCTGCTCTAAGCTTGTGAGCCTGGGAGTCAACACTGAGAAGAAAAACATTTACAGCTAATAAAAAAAAAAAATCTATATACTTTTTATAGACATAAGTAACCTGTAGAGTTCAATACCATGCATGGTGCCAAGGCCAAGTTAATTGAATTTGGTGCAGAGGTAAGCATTTCTATGGAGAATAGTAACATTGACATGAATATTAGGGATTTCTTTTGATAAAAGTTTTAGATGAATCAGAAACTCTCAGGCAGACTGAAGTAGAATCTTCTTACAGTGTAAGTCATTTCAAAGGCATCCACTTTACGACTTCTTGCATATCCTTCCTTTAATATATGTAATGCTGCCACTCTTACAAACAGGGTGCTGCTTTGATGCAGTAGCGTAATCCTGTGTTTCTTCTCTTTGACTAATACTGAGGAAGCATAAATTCATTTCAATTTAAATGTTGATTTCATCTTTTCATGGGCAGTTAGGCTGGTGAAGCAAACACAGAATAATGATATTTGAAAGTTTTATGTACAGTTTCCATTAAATGATCAGAAAGCTCTTTGTGCATATTGCACATTGCTACAATCTCTGTCTACTTGTGATCTTTATCACAGAGGATTTAAGTGTTTTACCTCAAGTTGTACAAGTGGAGAGCTGCAAAAGGACCCTGTAAGAGTTATTGTCTGGAGAACAAAATGATAGATGAACTTCTGTGTAGTTCAGTATAAAGCAGCATATATAGGAATAAGCAATGCAAGCTTTACATATTGAGTTCTGTGGTGATACTTCTCAGTTAGAATGAGACTTTGAGATTATAATGCTGGTTCTGTGAAAGCATCAGCTCTATATTTTACAACAGCTAAAAATCCAAACAATTCAAATGTAAGAGACAGAGAACATGGTGATGCCACCGTGCCAGTCTGTGGATTGCTTATATGTTGACTGTTACATATCTTCCTGGTCCCTTTGTCCCTGCAGGAATGTTTTAGTGCTGGAAAAGGTTCAGGGAGGAACAGCAGTAGTGGCCAAAGGTGTGGGAGTGGCAGAAGAGACATGCATTCCTGAATAGTATGGAGCTGATGGTTGAGGTTGGGTTTACTTTCTCTTGAAGAATGGAAGGTCATCCAGGGAAGCTACTGGGAGTCAGGAAACAGAAAAGGAGGTGGCTCTTCATGTGGAGGGTCTACTGATCTGTGAAACTTCTTGGCAAGGGATTTTTTTTGGGTGTGAGAAGTTTAATTGGTTGAAAGAAAGAGTGGGTCAGCACTTACCAGGATAATTACTAAATAAGCAGATTGCAACAGACTCAGGAAATCCCCTGTGCCGAAAGTGATCGGAGGTTAGGAAGAATTAGGGAGAGGCATTGTAATTGCTTCCCCTGATCTTACTGTTCCCTAGGCAACTGCCTGTGACTGCTGCTGGAGATCAAATGCTGGTTAGATGGTCTTGAGGTCTGAGTCAGTACAGACATACTTATATTTGGGTAGCAGCAATCACTAGCATGTGCTTGAGGTTGCCCAGTTTTTGTTTCAGATAGTACATCAACATAAAGATAGTGGGGTTCAATCGTTTATAATGAATTCACTCTTCCTTTTTTTTAAGGATCTGACAAATGGACACATCAAGAAAGGAGGCTGTTCAAAGAGGCACTGTCCACCTACAGCAAAGATTTCATATTTGTACAGAAAATGGTAAGGCTATTTCTGTTCTGTCAATTGTTTTTTTCCATTTGCTGAATTCTGTTCCCTTTCATCTTCCTTCCAGTGCCAGACCAGCTTATTGCAGGCATAGAGCCGGCAGTAGTTATGAGAACACTAATAGGAGTGGTATATTCATTCCATTTGATTGTTTCTATGTGTGCAGCTGCAGCACCAGTAAAAAACAGTTAAAATTAAATTAAATCTGTTCATCTTGTGATTCCAGGTCTGAAAACTTTTACATATAATAACAAGTCATGGCATTTTATGTGTAAGAGAAGTATGGTGCTCCACTATCATCTTGGTGTTCTCTGGCCGTTTGTTAAAAGGTGCTTGAGTCACTGGCACTGAACCTTGCCCCAGAAAGGGTTGATGTCTGTTAAAAAAGGAGGAATGTGTTTGGGCTTAATTTTAGTGTTCCTGCCACAAAGTGGAAGAGACAAGTTGTACTCATCTTGGGGCAGAGTAGGTTACTTGTTAACTCATGCTGAAAAACATTGGCATTTTTGGGGAACCATGTCTTAATTTCTAGATTTCTTGATGGTATTGTACACTTGAGCTACAAAAGTATATTCTCAGTCATTTTCTGACTAGAGAATCCCAGAGAAATGTACTGAAATATTCAACACAGATTTGACTGAAAAACAGTAATGGAATTGTTCAACAGGAGTATTCCTGTTCTAGTCAAACTGTCTGGGGTTTTTTTGGCTTGTTTTTTTTTTTTCTCTATTTGAATTTTTGAGAAATAAAGCTTGTCTCTTGGAATATGTTAAAATTGTGTTGAATGAAAGCAAAACATTGAGACTGGATTATTTCTGCAATTACTTAAATACAGGTTAAGTCTAAGACAGTTGCACAGTGTGTGGAATACTACTATACCTGGAAGAAAATCTTGCGTTTGGGACGGAAACACAGAACACGTTTAGAGAAAAAGAGAGAAGAATGCCTGGTAAGTCTAAAATACTATGAAAAGGTTTAACACTTGATAATTTTTGTATTTATCCTGTTACAAGGAGAAGGTTGAACACAGATCTCTTCCAACTTAAATTACACTGTAATTCTAAATTATGTTCTGTATGAGCATTCTGTAACCTCAGCTACACCAAGGTATTGTGTTCCTGGACTGTAATGGGATAAAATTGTTTTGACTAGTGCATTATCTAACTCTAGTTCAGCAATTATGGGCTTTTGCTACTGATGAATCAGGTAAACCACTGGACATTATGCCTGTGCCTGTGTGCGCACGTGAAAGCTGCTCTCATATTCTAGTACAAATACCATTTACACAAACTGGCAATGCAATTCTTTGTGTTCAAGGTACGTATTGCTGGTAGTCAGAGTAGTTTTAAGAGATGTGGGGTTTTATTTTTAAATAAGTAATTTAATTTGAGAATATAGCATCCATTGCCATTCTAACAGCTGGGGAAGAGTATTGTGCTTTGGTATCTGTAGATTCGTGGAACCACAGCTCTGTAGTAGAGATGGTGGGTGTTTTGAGCATTGCAGTGAAGCTGCATGAGCTATAGCTTGATTGTTAAGGGGTGGTGGTTCCAGCAAGACCAGAAGTTCATTCAGGATGGGGAAAAAATACTGAAACCCGGACACAGACTTGACTAAGCAATATGCTGTTCCAGTACTGTCTGTGTCTTACTATCCAGTACTGTCTGTCTTTGACCATATTTATAGTATTTCTTAAATGCACTGTCTATTTCAGACAAGTGGAGAAGAGGAAGTGTTAGAGGAAGATGAGGAGACTGAAGAAGACAGAAAAGATGAAAGGGAAATGCAGAAGTCTCCTGACCCACCAGCTATCCCTCTTGTTGGACCTATAGATCTGCCTGCACTTCAGAGTCTTTCACTTTCTTCATCTTCCTTCATCTGTGAAATGCCAAACTGTGGTGCCGTACGTGTGTGTGGTATATTTAATAGTAGGGGGATTGTATACTAGGGAATTGTGATTTTGGAAATTCCTGGTCAGTAATATCTCCTGAATATCTTTGGACAAATCATTTTGTCTGCTCTTAATTCCCACTTTACAACATATAGGCAATTTGCTGATCTGTACGTAAAATTGAATCCCTAGATGTAGAAATACTATATGGTAACAGGTCTGACTACCTTTTTGTCATACAACTGTAGTAATAGCTCACCGCTTTGTTTTATTATGACTAAGTTTCTTTAACTCTAGTGGGATATAGCTGAGAGCAAGCAGCATTTAACCAAGCAGATTATATTAGACGTGTACAGTTATTCTGTTGTAATATGCATTCAGCGTACTTCTTTCTGAAGTTCCTGTTCCAGTGCAGTATTTCTTGGTTTTTATTTTTTCTTTCTTCCCTCCACCCTACTCCCTGTCAGGTGTTCAGTTCCCGACAAGCACTGAATGGCCATGCTCGCATTCATGGAGGTACTAATCAGGTGACAAAACCACGATGCACCATCCCGGGCACTAAGCAGAAATCTGGTACGCAGAGCGGATACTGCTCCATCAAGAGTTCACCTGCCCACAGCACAACAAGTGGTGAGACTGACCCAACAACAATTTTTCCTTGCAAGGAGTGTGGCAAGTAAGTGAATATGACTGTATGCAGTACTACATCACATTTGCCTATTTATATTCCAGATGAATAGTGTTGTGACAAACTCTTTATGTTTGTTCTGATGGTGTCAAAGAACAGTTTCCATCCCCTTGGATAACATGTCCTCTTACCAAAACCTTCAGAGATTGGTTCCATGATGTTTTTGATTCTTCCCCTGCAGTATTTACTCCAATTTTCCTGAAGCCATTTACTTGCTGGAATTTCTACATCTGACAGTCCAGCTTTGTCCTTTATCACAGATTTGCATGTGACAGTGGGCAACTTTCTCTGTGTTTCTGTGCTTGAGTTTGCCCATCTTAATATGGGATTCTTTTCCCCTGTTGTGCTTAGTTTCACAACAATCCTGCACAGGGAGAATTAGGTTGCACATAGATACTGAAGCAACTGTGGGAGCTACAAAGTACTTCTGACAGAGTCAGAGTGGGCCATTTTGATACTGTCAGGATGCATAAATCTGGTAGTCTGTCCCTGAAATTCTCACCATGGCATCGCAGACTTCACTGACTTCTATTTCAGGACAAGGAAGCAAATGTACTGATAAGTTGTTGAGTCTCTTTTGGCTCACTTCATCAAAAGCAATGCATTTTTAGCTGATTTTTTTTTCCTTTAAAATTTAGGGTATTTTTCAAAATCAAAAGCCGCAATGCTCATATGAAGACTCACAGACAACACGAAGAACAGCAAAGGCAGAAGGCTCAGAAAGCTGCTGTGGCTGCAGAAATGGCAGCCACCATCACAAGAACTACTGGGCCTGTTGGGTGTAGTTTGATTCCTCTGGATCACATGAGTTTGGTTAAACACGTTGGAAATGTCGGTGACATTGATGATGATGTTGTTCAGGAGCTGGGTGATGTCATGGAAGAGAATGAAGTCATGGATGCTGACCTTCTATTGGATGATGAAGATGCAGATCTACTGCAGGATGATGCTGAGTTGTAAATAAAGTTGTTTGATAAAGACAGCTACTGAGCACACCCTGAATGGATCATTCAGGAAACCTGGACTGCTCCTTTGTTCCCCATTGATTGTAAACTACCTGTTGAAAATGAAATTCTTTTATCCAGGTCTAGAAAAAAAAAGAAATCTGCTTTTTTCCCTTTTTTTTTATTAATTTGTGTTTTGGGGGAAAAATAAATAATTGGTACAAATATTCTTACAAGGTGTTTTTATCTGAGCTCATTTTGCTGATAACTTCCAAGGCCACTAATTACAGAAGTTCACAGTTCTGCTATCACTTCCCTCCAGATGGTCCCGGTAAGATCTTTAGTCCTTAACTCTTCCAAGTTTCATTTTACCCCAATTACAAGAATGATCTTCATACACTTTCGATAAAAGTGTATTTTTTTTTTTTTGTGTGCCTATACTGGATCACTTCCAGCATTTTCTAGAGACTAAATGTCATCTCTGCTAAGGAAATTATTAAATTCTTTGTCTTTGTGCTGTCATTTTAAGGGAGGTGGAGGAAAAAAATGTATCTGATTTTACTGTGAAATACTACAGACGATACAGCCACTCTTGTAATTATCACAGTACTTTTTCGGTTCCGTCTTGCCTTAGTGCATACATCTTAGGCTATTCATAAAAGCGTTGGTTACACTGTACGTCTTAGAGCTTCCATTTTAGCAAGGTTTTGATCTGCTGAATTTAAAGTGACCTGATTCAAGGGTTGAGGAAAGATGATCATACTGTGGTTCACGTCATCTGATGGGAACACTGAATCAGGAGCACCACCCTGGTAATCAGATTGCACTGGAAATATATTTTGCTGTGACAATGAATCACACTTTTGAATAACCATCTCGGTGGTTTTAGAAGACTGCATGCTCAAGCAGTGCAGCAGCTTGCTCTCTCACCAGGCAAATACAGGGAGACATTCTTGCCCATGGAACGGAGACTGATGGAGTACATTCCTTCAGCGCAAATTAGTTATTACTTGTAGGCATGAAATGTAACTCTTGTGCCATTTTCAGTCCTCCTCATTACATCAAACTCAAATGTTGTTTACTTAGTAAAACATAGTCCAAAAGTGATTTGACATGGCTGCTTGATTACAGTTTCTCCTCCCTTAAGTTCACATCTACATGCTGCGTGTCCAACACCATTTATATAAATTTAGATTTGGTTCTCTAAGTAAATAGCATCTCAGAAGAATTGTACCTTGTAGAATTAAAGAATTCAGAAAGAACCGGAGTTAGGTTGAATGGACCTTTAATTACAGAATGTGAATACTGATTTTAGAGCTTTCACAGGTAGCAGCACTGATTTTCTTGTGAATTTTGCACAGTAGAAGAGTATTGCTAACTTTATAAAATATTTTATAAGATTGATTTCAGATCTTCCAGATTTAAGAGTTGTTTGGGTTTTTTATGGGTTGGGTTTGGTTTTATTGGTGGGTTGTTGGGTGGTTTTTTTGCCACGTTCCTAACATCTTAAGCAGAATCTGAGAGATGGTGGGTCTTATTTTCTACTATCTTTCTTCCTTGTATAACTATGCAAAATGAGGGTAAATCACAGTACTTCTGGATAAGGAGTATCGGACCACACAAGTTCAAAACCAGTGGGACTCATTGGCGGAGAGGTGCCTTCTCTGTCACAGCCAAACGTCCTGAGGTTTCTACTTTAAAGTTGAATGTTCTGATGCTGAAGAACAACCCTTCAGGAGAAATCACTTCTCAGTTTCTGGTTGGTGAAGTTCCTGTGTACATGGTTGGTTTTAGTTTCTGGGGGGTTGTTCTAGAGGATTTTTTTAGTTGGTTTTGACCAGTGGGTGGAATTTTGCTCCCTCTGCTGCATGAGGGATGATGTTCTTAATTAGCGTACTTAGAAGATTTAGGAGATCAGGCAGCCAGCCTCCTTTTCTTCTCCAAACTGCCAGTCAGCGTGCTCCCCAGCAGTTCCTGTCCATGCTGTGACATGTTACTTGTACAGGGGCCATGCAACCCAGGTTCAGCAGACTGGGTGCTCAGCTGTATGCTGCCAAACGGATCCACTGATAATAAATCTTACAGACTGTGCAAGTCGTAGTGTTTTGCAAAGTTGAGGCTTTTGAGAGCTGTAACTTGTGCTGGCTTTTAGAAAAAGCCTGGCAGAGTCTACTCTTTCTTTTCCAAACTTGTATCATTTTGAATTTTTAAGGATCTTTCTGAGAAAGGCTACTTCACTGGAAAATGGTTACATGTTTTCAGATTCCTCTATTAATGGGAAAAAATTGAGCGTTTAAGAAAAGTGATAATTGAAGTCAGAACAGTGTGAAATATAGTAGAAACTTGTGGGCTTGATTTTTGAAGAGCAGCTCTGTATTAAAGAATCTACAGTGGAACTTTTCTAGCAACAATTGGACAGCTATCTGTGCTAAACCTAGTGTATATATAAATATGTATACACATATATACACCTGGTTCTGTAACGTTAATTGGGTGCTGTTTTGTTGTTTAGCCAAGAAGATAATAGAACAACAACAACCAAAGAAGTTACTCATAAAGGAAAAGAGGAAATGCACATTTCTTAAGCAGTACAGAATCTAGGCCTCAAACGTTGACTTCATTATTATTGTTGCATGGGCTGATGTTAAACAGATGCTGTTCTGCCTATTTGTACATAAATCAGACAGTTTTATTTCAGAGAAGTTGTTTTATTGCTGATGGTTGATGATGGGAAACTGTTCACTGTTGAACTTAGTCCTCTTTGATAAAACCTGTACATACAGAAAACATATTTTATGAGAAAAATCTTATTTTCAATATTTAACTGTTATTTTATTAGAAGATGGTTGTAAATATTTTAGGTTCTTCAGTGTAAAAAGCAGACTGTAACTTTAGGTGGCAGAGGAAGTAACAATAAAAAACTATACATTTAATATAGCTTGTGATCTATGCTGGTTTCAGGTTCCTGCTGTTAGCATTTGATGTGCACACAGCTTAATTTCAGGTTAAAGTCTACCTGGATGTGTGCATTAGGGTGGCTTAGTGGCACGAATTAGTACTTTCCTTTCCTTTCCTTTCCTTTAAATATTTGGTACAGATGAGAACCTGTGTTGTAGTATTAACTGTTATTTGTATATGTAAAAAGAAAAGGGTTTATATGGTGCTTCCAGTAATTTATGTACTTCGGTAAAATACAGTTGGCTGGGTTTTGCTAACAGGCTTATATACCTTTCTAAAGTATTTTTAAGAAGTGGAGAAGGTTAAAAACTAGGTTCACGTGTGTGTGTTTTTTCAAAGGATTCCTAAATCGTTCCAGGCAAGAAAGAACCGAAATTTTTACAATTTTTATGTATTCACTGCTGTACAGTTGGGTGGGCATAACTGTTCTTGGCAGGAACCAGTTGTAGTAAAAAGCGTTCTCAGGGGGAGAGAGCTGAAGAAACCTCCTTTACCTCTCACCTTCACCTCCTCGGAAAACAGAAGCAAACAACAAACTGTCACAGCCTGCCTCGGGCTCGGAAAAACTTAGCAATTCCCGCTTTCTGCCCTACGGCAGCGGGTCTCCCGTCTGGGAGAACGCGACGCGGAGCGTATGTGAGGGGAGTGGGGAGGGGAGGGGGCGGCCGTTGGCGGGAAAGAAGCTGGGGCGCGCGCCGAGGTCCTTCACTGAGGACAGGCGCGGACGGCGCTGGGGAGACGAGTTGGGAGCTCGTATGGCGCCCGCCGGGCGCCATACGAGCTCCCAACTCGTCTCCCCAGCGCCGTCCGCGCCGCGGCTCTGCCGGACGATGCCGCAGTGCCCCCGCCTCAGCGGGGGGTGCTTGATCCGCCATGGCGGCGGGGGCGCTCGCCTGTCGCCTGGGTTTTCAGGGGGGAAGGGGTGGCGGATGAGGCCGCTCTTCTTCCGGGCCGTGCGCTATGGTCAGCGGGTTGAGGCAACATGGCGGCGCGTTGGCTTTGTCAGCGGCTCTGTCAGGTGGGGTGTGTGGCTGGAGAAGGGACGGGTGAGCCCCGTTTTCCTTCTCCTTTCCTTCGGCGGCTTTGCTCCTGAGGGGAAAGGCAGCTGGAGCAGCGCCCCTCGCGTAGGCTCAGCCGCACGGCTGAGGGCCGGTGCTCGGCGCTGTGCAAACCCCGCCATCGCGTCGCCGGTGCGAGCTGGATTGGAGCCGGCCTGCCCGCCTCGGTGGGCTCCCGCGGGCAGCGGACATCGCAAGTGGTTTCCTTTTGGCTGCGGGAGGGTTGGGGTCTTACAGCGCGGGGCCCGTGCTCAGAAGTCGCTCCTGTAGTCGTGTGTTTGCGGCGGGTATTCTGGGTGTGAGGGATGATGGAGAATAGATGACTTAGATTTGGAGGTGATGCGCCAAGCCTGTTTGTAGTCTTAAAGTTTCAAATCTTGAAGTTGTAGCGTAAAAATACAGGGAAACTCTTCATACTACCGCTGTTTTCTGCAGGTTTTGATTTCTCAAGAGTGATTGCCATCTCTCAAGTTGAGGAAATTTGATGTTAGTGGCTTCCTCCTCATTTTCTGAAGCTCTAAACTCTCTCCTATGTATGTGCTGTATTCTGGACTTGCTTATCTTTCAGTCATCTGCCTCCTCCTGAGAACTTAGGCATCTCTCAGCCAAACAAAATTAAGGCTATTTTGTATTAGGAGAGGGGTAATTCTGTTATTGGGAAATTGAATTCTGTTATGTTGCAGTCTGAGTGTCTTTTCCACTGTCTGTGAGGGCCATTAGCAAAAATGCATCAAGTATACCTAAATCGGAGAATGAAGTAAGCTGTTAAAATATACTTTACTGCCTGCTGGATACCATTATTACTACCTGGGGTATTCAGTATATCATTTTCTCAAAATTTGCACAGAGCACCTTTAATTTTATTTTACAGAAACTTTTGACTTGATGTGTACCTGCATAATTAGGAACAAAAGGGATGGTACGTGGTGGGAATAATATGTGCAATCATAGAATATTGTAAAGGCTGTGGGATAGAATTCTACTGGTTTATCATGTTTTGTTTTATTAATCTTTATTACATGAAGAGTGAAACAACTTCTTTGTATCCAAAACCACATAACACGATGTGCTATGTGTGTATATCTTTGTGTGCACATGATAAAACCATATTACAAGGTCAAGCAGTTAGAAGTACAAGAATACATAGCAGAGACTGCATACACACAACCCCCCAAAAAAAACCAGGTACAACTTTTAGCTACAGTTCCAGTCAGTAGTCTTAGTTTGTCATCTGGGGTCAGGTTCTGTGCCATATACTTGCACACACAGTTTAAGCCTTTCACTGAATATGATCTTTTGTGCCCGTGGGCTTGTCTGCTCCCTGGAGTGATGTCAGGTGGTGATGTTAGTGTATTTCATATTAGTGTTGAATCAGTATTCTGAGTGCAGAGATAAAGAGAACTGAACTGCAAAGATAAAGATAATTTTATCAGATGTATTTCTTTAATTTTACATATTAAGGTTCAAGCAGTGCCCAACATGAACTTTGAAACTTTCTGAATCGTTATCAGCTATAGTGGCAAATATTCAGTGCTCCTACCTAAAGTTTTTTATGGCGTCATGCACTTAATAATGGAACATTAGTGCTCATTTGTGAACATCTCGGTTTGAAAGGCTTGCCTAAAGGAACACATTGAGCTGTGCTCTCCAGTCAGCTTTGTAAACAGGAAACTCTCCTCCCTCTTCCTGCAGTCATCTTCTTATTGCAGAATTTGTAGGATAAGTAGTGAGTGAATGAGGCAGAATTACTTCAGAAAACAGTTTCATTCACTGCTGATATATAATTAATAAATAATGCATACTGGAGAAGGTTAGGGACCTGATAGAAACATGTAATTAGTTATACATATCCATGAGTGACTAAATTAAGATTACCTGGAAAAGTGTCAGTTCTGGCTGTTTTCTGATGTTTTGATTGTAGTCACCTGCATAAATCATGTGTGAGGTATCTGTCTTCTCTGTTACAGTGATGACTCCAGCACCTCTGAAGTAAAGAGTATCAGGGGGCTGCATAAGTAGCTAGTTTTCCTTCAGCATTCTGCTTCAGCCCAAAGTTTCTCTTAAGCAAGTGAAAGTTCTGGCTCCTGTGGTGTTTTTCCCCCCTCAAGTAGCCTATAACTTTGCCAAATTGAGAATTAGTGGAAGGAAGCTAGAAGCCACGTAATACTCTGAAGGGAGTGATCATTCTAGTATGCAAGACAGTAATGTTACATCTTGATTAACAGTTGTATTTCCTTTTTTAACACAGAAGAGTCATGTTATCTTTTAAATATGGTTCATTTACATGTTAAAAGTTTTCTATTTAAATGTTCTTTTCAAAAGAAAAGTGTTCAAATCACAAGGAACTTTTTGCTGAAAAAAAAGGAAAATTACCAGTTAAATTCAAAAGTTGAATTTTTGCATTTTAAGATACTGTTTTCAATTGCGTTTACAACAGCAAGTTCCACTTAGGCTTGTCACTTGATGAAACTAATATATGTTGTACTATGGAAATAAAGGGAAAACATTATCGTGTACAGAAATGATACCTCATGCCACCCAGAATACATTTTTCTGCTAAACAAAATGCTTTGTGATTGCTCTTCAGGTGCCTTGTTAGTAATAAGTGCATACTGTTACAGTGTGCTCTTAATGTGTTCCTTTTTTTAGGTGCTGTGAGTATACTAAAATTCATTTCCATGCTCCTGTTTTTCTGCATTTTCCAACAGATCAAGCTTTCTAGTTTGGCAGATCAATACCTAGGAATGTGTTATGCTCTGGTGTGCAAAAAAGTAACCTTTAATAAACCTGTATTAACTGGCTATTTTCCAGCTTGGGGAGGAAAAAGCTATAACCTATTTGTTTTATACAGGGATCACCTTTTTCTGTCAATTATGCAAGCAGAATTATGCAAAAGCAGTGTTTTCTTCTGTAAGTATCAAAGGCACTCCTTATTCCCACTTCTTCTCCACACTTCCTAAAAAATCCAACTTTAACAACTTATTTTATGTTTCTCCTATTACCACATTTCTAGAAACTCTGGCTTGATGGGAGCACGGCTGGCTGGATCCCATGTTGATGCACAGGAGCGTAAGACTAATCCTTTGGTAAGTGTTTTATAGAATGGTATTTTGTATATTGTCTTAGTAACAGAGAGGGTGTACAGAAAAGGTAGAATTCCTTTATTGCAGCTTTGTTAAATTCTGTCTTAATGACATCAGATTTGCTGTAGAGAAAGAAACATTTGAGATTATTGGGATTTGAGGTTTTTTTTCTTTCCCCCCACCCTCCCCAGCAAGATTTCTGTAGCTCTCAGTTGTCTTTCCTCCTCTGTGCAGCTGTAACTCTATGAAATACTAGATTTTTGGCCACATTCAGTTTGGTGCCTGCAGCAGCTTAGCCAGCCTAAGGCCTTTGTCTTTGGCTTGGAAGCTGGGAGCCCAGGGCTGATGAGGTGGGAAGTTCATGAAGGCATGTGGTGGGTATCTTGCTTTTAGAATATGAATGCCTTGATTTTTACTAGGACTTCAGAAACACATGCCTGCTCTGTATAATACGTGCAAGCAAGCCAAAATCTTACAGGCAGTATTAGATATACAGTGCAGATCCAGCCTTCCTGTCATGTCTGGTACGTGCTGGATTTACTATGCTAAACTGTCTGGGAGTAAACTTGTGGGAAAAATCAGTGCTTCCTAGACACATCAAGGGTTTTCAGATGATCAGTGAGCACGGGCCACCAGCGTTTGAAGCTCTAACTAGAATTCATAAATTTTTAACAGAAAGTCGTAAGTTTTGTGCCTGTACAAACATAAAGGATAATATGCCTGGGGAGTTTTACTGTGGTTAAAGTAGCCTTATAACTGACTTAGTAAGGTGAGAATTCTGGTTACTTTCCATAGTGTTCTAGTTACTGTCCATACCCAAGTGAGGTCTGAGAATTCAGGTATTCTGGCACTGCAATTTAAAATACAAATATTGCTGCTCCAGACTTGCTTTAAGAATGAGTTTCATTCTTGCTTTTGCTATTGTTGTCCTCATATTTATCTGTCATTCCCTTTCCTTTTCTGAGAAGGAATTTTACCTAAATGTTCAGAAGTTAGGTATCTCTTCATGCTTTTGCCTTCCCTGGTAAGAGTGAGAACTGTCAGTCGAGGTAGTACTGTGAACCTCTTTCAGATAAACTAAAATAAGCAGCTAACAGTGTGTGGGTTTTTTCCTCTTCTACAAATGATGTCCACAGGCTAAGAAAATATGCAGTGCGTGCATTAATTAAGGGGAGCATGGAGTGGTAACTCATGTCCTTTCTTTAAAAATGCAGATAACTATTTCAGATGAGCCAGAAACGCTGTACAAGAGATTGTCCCTTTTAGTTAAAGGCCACGATAAAGCTGTGTTGGACAGCTATGAATATTTTGCAGTACTTGCAGCTGAAGAACTTGGCATCTCTGTTGAAAAAGTGTAAGTAACTGATCTGTAGAGCGATGTGGTGTCAGATGTTTCCTACTTAATCTGCTGTAACTCAGATTCTCTGCTTAGACGTATTTTCTTTTTTTTTTGGAAGAAACAGGTATAATCTGACATTTTTTTCTCAGATTATACGTTTTAACACTTCATAGATGGCAGCACAGTGATGAGAAAGCAGCAGCAGCTCTATGCTCAGTGCTGCCATAGATGAAATGCATTTTAACTACCTGAAGTATATTGACAGTACTTTAAGTGCAGCTATCAGTGCTCTAGCTTCCCTGAAACTAATGCTAGTTAATACCTGAGTATTAACCGTGCCAATGTGGCTTAATAATAAATTGTACCGGTGTTTAATACTTCCTTGTAGGTCTAAATGTCAAATAAGAACAGGGATTTCAGCATAATCTTTCAGATAATTTGTATTAGCATCTTTTATATAAAATGACATTTTTTTTTTTTGCTTTGTTCAGACATAAACCTCCGAAGAAGATAGAACGATTGACACTTTTAAAATCTGTACACATTTACAAGAAACACAGAGTTCAGTATGAAATGAGAACACATTACATGTGTTTGGAGGTAAGAGAGGTGTGGGGGAAAAAAAGTATGTTCTAGGTGCACAATCTAAAGATGTTAATAGATGTTAGTACAGGAGCGAACACAGACTTCCTATTTACTTGGATTGGGGAACAGAGTGCAGGAAATGGCAGAAAAGAGCTGACCTAGGTACATCAAATGTGACACAAATTATTCTGAATGTACAGCCTACATAAGTTTTGGATTTAAAGACCGATTTTGACCATCATCTTAACAGCTGAAAATTATTTAAAAATAAGGTAGAATTGAGGGTTATCTTTATATGTTTTATGCTCTTGGTTTCCAGGCATTAGTGGGATGGGAACTTTGTGAGGAAGGAAGGAAGGTGTAGCTAAATTATTGCAACTACCAGTCACTAAGGGTTCTGTTCTCTTTGTGAGTTTGTCTGATGTTTCTGAACACAGATACTTTTGTCCTATGCAACATCATGTGGCAATCTAGAACTGCGTGGGGGATATACAAGAAAGGAAGTGTATACAAACCACTAGCTTTACAGCTGGTGACACAGACTTCTGTACTGTTTAGAACACAGCTGTGGCTGACTTTCTTAGAAGAAGGGTTTGCTGTCAGCATTTTGTGGTTCCTGGGTGTCTTACTGTGTATTTGCATAGTGCTTAGCAAAATGGGACTTTGCTTTAAGTCCCCAGACATCAGTGCAGTACAGATGTCTGCCCACAAACCATAAGCACTATTTCTGCCATCCAGAAGAAACTAGAAAACCAGTAATTCAATGGAATTCCAGAGTTGCAGGATTTACAAGCTTGAACTTTGAGAGTAGACAAAACCTGGTAATTCTTGCATAACCTGTAGTTCATTTCCTCTGACACCTGTAGTGTTAAGATCCATCACTTCCATCATAATCAAGATGTGATCACAGGCAGTATGCACAGTTCTGCGGAGTTCTTTTTATTACTTCATACTTGCTTGAGAACTGTGTGCTGCTCAGCTGCCTCTGTTCAGTATTATGGAAGCTGCCTTCCTGTGAGATGTTAGGTCCCATAGCAAGAACTACAAAACCTAGAGCAAAGTAATTTTTTTCGTATTTGAACTGATAATAATGGTAATTCATTAAAAAACATTACTTCTGTTTTAGTTAAAATACCTAACAAGCAGTACTGCTGCAGTTTACTTGGAGTATGTTCAACGAAACTTACCTGAAGGGGTTGCCATGGAAGTAAAAAAGGTGAGTTTCTACCTCAAATTATTAACTGTTATGCAACTAAGTCCTGAAGCAAGTACCAATAACTACTGAAGTCTTTAGAAAGTTAGCAAGACGAAATGCCTGTAGTTTGAAAGGAGTATTTTCCAAGTACTGGTGGTAAACTGCATTGCTTGAAAACGCCACTAGATGGCATTTGTAATCGGATGAATATTCCAAACCAGACTGAAAAAAGCAAAGTAGTTAGATGTTAACTACTTGGTATGACAAACGGTTGCTTTAATTTCCTTTTAGACTAAGATAGAGAAAATACCCGAACACATTCAGGAACCAGTCTGGGATACACGACCTCAAGTAGAAGAAACTGAAGTCAAGTCATGAACTCACCAGGTACTTGGCTCCGATAGTGCTGAAATTAGTTGCTGCTATCAACCTAATTTACTGAGACAGTCTACTGTTAAATAAAAGTTCTTTTATAAAGTAATTATATAAACTCTTGTTTCATCAAGTTATTCGTGATCATAATTCCAGTACATGTAGTCTGAACAACTATAAAGTGGTTTGATGTACTCTGTGATCAAGAACTATGGTAATTTATAATATGTTTGTAGAAAATTAAAATTTATTTTTATTCTTTTATATATATATTTATAAAAATATATATATAAAAAATTCTCAATCTCCTTTTGATACTAAGTGGCTTCTGAATTCTGAAATACTTGAAAAATCCTCTTTACACTTAATGTGATGTTTAATGTTATGGATGACAGAGATTGTTACACATTTTCTGCTATAGCTCCTTTGAAGTAACTGAATCCCAGGTGTACATACAGCTTGCATATTAACTTGTAGTAAGTCAGACCCAAGATACTGAGGCATGCTGAGACTTTTCTACATCAAGGTATTTGCCTTTGTGTAGGTTCTAGCTGTTACCAGGAAAGGAGTGATGTATAGAAAGAGGCAACAGAGAAGATTAAGGAAGGATAGACTGAGATGAAGGAAGAAATTAACTCCTCTTGCCCTTCACATTGCTTCAAGCCAGTATCTTAAGTTGTGCATCTTTATTATACACCACGGAACAGCATATAGCAAATAAACCAGCATTCACCTTTATAAGCTGTATGCTACAGTCCATGGTGTAACTTACACTGCCTAAGTAACATACAGCAAAATGGTTTAAAGTTTAGCTCCCCATTTACGCATTTGGACAGGAAAAGTGTGTGATCAGTAAATTTATTCCTATTAAAAACCTGCACTGAAATGAAAAAATGGCATCTCACAAGGGAAGAGGCAAAAGTAAAAGTAGAAAAGCTGGGATGAAGAAAAGCATAAAAGTGAGTTGATGCGCTGATAAGTGAAATGAGATGAAAGAATGAAGGTAGTAAGATAGCAACGAGGAATCTGTTATGATCAGATTAGTGGAGTTCTCTAAAATAAAAGAAGCGGCTTTTATAAATTGTGTGTCTCTGGAACATGTCACAGATAAAAGTGATGAAGATGCACAGGTAGCAGCAGCAGACTTCTGCTGATGGGGTTTAATCATGGCTGCTGACAGAATTAGGTCAGCAGAACAGATTACAAATAATTCAAGCTTTTTGTCTTGGTTTTCTTTCCAGTGTTACTGCTGGAATCAAAGACCTCGGTGTGTAGAAAATCTGTAAAAAGAACACTGCTGGTGATACCATGCTAACAACTAGAAGCTGCAGTGTAAGTTACATGATTTCACTTTAGAAATGCAAGTCAGCTAGCCACTTGGTTAAAACTTGTAAGTCAAGGGAGTGATTAGCAATTGCATTTCATTTAGAACAGAATTGCGGATGGAGAAGCTGTGGAGAGAGCCTCCAGGAAGCCAAGTTCAGCACTCCCTGCTGTGTTCCCCTTTTCCCCACTGCAGGTTCAGGCTGTAACGCCCGGGGCCATCCATGCACCGTTGCTGAAGGCCCAGTGGGGGCTGCCGGTGGTCTCCCCACCATTGCCTGCAGGGGTGAGGGCCCCTCCGCCCGCTGACCCCCTGCTCCCACCGGTGGGGAAGACTTTGGAGCGCCAGGCGTGCTCTGTGTACACCCACCCACCAGCCCTCTGCTGACAGGAAAGGGACACAGCCTGGAAAGGGTGCCAGTGCCTGGTGGCGGTGGCTGAGCTGCCTGCCCAGGTTACCTGCAGGCAGTGCGTGAGCTGAATTTATTGTAAAAAAAAAATAAACCAAAACTAGAAAAGACATCACCCCCTCCTCCCCACAACAGGTATCCCAAGTGTTTACAAAAATCAATAGCCCATCATAGTTTAGGGTCATGTGATATTAATCACTGGGACTATTTTTTTTTGCTGTTGCTACATTTTCTCTGAGGAAGAGAGATCTAATTTAAGAAAAGGATTTTCGTACCGCACCGGGTGGCTACATGCTCTCCAGTCCTATGCGATATCGAGGTCAGTGCTGCTTTACTGCCTGTGCCTCACCCCAGAGAAGCTGAGGTGTTGTGCCCCCCAGGAGATTGTCTTCTAAGACACGCTTGTGAACAGCAGCGCAATGTTTTAAGTAGTTCACAAACAGTTTAATCCTGGACACCAAATGCTACCCTTCTCACACAAGGTGTGGGGAGGAGGGAGGGAGGAGTCGAGCAAGAGGGAGGAGCAGTCCCTGGAGTATGATGTGTTTGAAGGGTTAAATTGAAATCAGGATGAAGGAAAAAGAAAATGGGGTGACAGTAGATACTGAGCTACAGGCCCATGTCTTGTAAACGGGTAGAGAAAATGTAGCTTCCAGCAAAGCTCTGAGGATCACGGGTCAGTGGGGGAAGATGCTGTAGCTCCGGCAGTGCCTGCACCAGCGTGCCCTTCGCAGCGTGCCTCTGGCACAGGGGATCGGTCTCGGCAGGTGAGGCTGCATTCGGATTATTACCGCTTCTATACCCGAACAGAGATCAGAAGTTAATTAATCTATTAATGCTGAGGGAATTAAAAAAGTTTTCTTGACGTGCGTAAAGCTCAGAGCTTCCTCTTAATGACGGCTTCCCAGGCTGGAACCTGCGCACCGGGTGCCCCGTGCTTGCGTGGTCACGGCCCGGGTGCGTACGGGAGAGCGTCAGGCTGGTAACGTCCAGCAGCCCCCCGCCGCGGGACAGTGTCACGGCGGGACCCCGGGGCACCCCTCAGCCGCCACCGAGTCGCCGTGGCTTGTGACCGTTGCGGGAACGCCCAGTGGCCCATGCGAAGCCCCAGCTCACGGCGTGCGTTCCGGGATCCCGGCTGTGAAGACGATTTGGGACCTGTAATCCCCGCCGATACTTCGCCCGCCCCGCCCCGCTCCCCTCCACGGGACGCTGCGGCCACCTCTACCAAGCGCTGGCCGGCGGCGGGGCGAGGCTCGGCCCGTGCCCGGGGACCTGCCCGTCGCCTCACGGCTCCGCCTTCCCTCGACGTGGCTTGGCGCGGCACCCGCCCCCGCCATCCCCGGGGCGGTGCCGAGCTCCGGGCCCCGCCGTGCGACAGGGGCGCGACAGCAGCGTGCCGTAAAGCGCGGCGGGAGCGCCCCACGCGGTGGCCGCTGCGGCCGGCATGGGGAAGCGGCGGGGTGAGCGGGAGCTGCTGCGCAGCCTGAGCAAGAGGCAGAAGAAGCACCTGAGGGAGTTCGGGGAGGAGCACCCCTTCTATGACAAGTGAGTGCCGGGGTGGGCGCGCTGGCTTCCAGCGGCCGCCGGGAAGGGGCTCCCCGTGGGGCCGGATGCTCCGGGCCCCTGTAGCCGCGCTCAGCCCGCGGGCGGCCCGGGCGGCGGCTGGTCCCCGCCGTGCTTTCCCCGGGCTCCCTGATGGGGGTGTGTACTGGGTGGAAGCGGGACGATGCACGCTGGAGCCGGGCTCGGTGCCGGGCTGCCGCGGTGTGCCCGTGCCGGGCCCGCAGAGGCTGCGAGAGCAGCGCTGGAGCGGCGCGACCCGCGGCGGGCGGCCGGGCGGGCAGGGCGTGGGGCTGCCGGGGCCAGCCTGCGGGCAGCCGGCAGCCACGTCCAAGCCCGGTGCGGTTCGGTGCTGCCGCAACGCCCGGGAAGGCGCCGCCGTGCCGCCCGCCCGGTTTAACGCAGCGGGCGGGCGGCCTTCGTCCCAGGACCCTCCCGGCCTGTGTCGC
Source organism: Falco naumanni (assembly GCF_017639655.2). NCBI lineage: Eukaryota > Metazoa > Chordata > Aves > Falconiformes > Falconidae > Falco > Falco naumanni. The sequence goes on from NC_054065.1 coordinate 21,406,452, forward strand.
GGGGGCGGCAGGCAGAGCCCGGCCGCCGGGGAGCAGCCCTGTGCCTCTGTCCGCTCAGCTCCCGTCTTTTTGCAAAAGTTGAGGTTAGTTTAAGCCCAGCTTGTACAGCGTCTTGTTTGCAGAACTGCAGCTCTAGCACTGGTTAATTCCTGCAGCGGTGTCTTTTTCCCACTTCACAGGTCAATATTTAGTGCTAGAGGTAAGCTCTTGTTCTGTTAACCATGTGCAAATTAACCTTGTAATCACATTCCTTTGAATGTTTCATTTTCTGATTAAAGGCAGACTGTACTTTAAAACAGCTTGCTTCTTGATCAGTCATAACGCTTGAGCACCTAGGGTTCACATACAGAGCATAGCATCATCTGAGAGAGTAACCTATCAGGGTAAGTGCTGAATCTGTTTTCTTAGGGAGAATCCTGTGGTGCTTTGGTTTTAAGCTTTAACTTCTTTAAGACTCATATAACTTGTGAGTTTCCTCTCCTTATTTCTTTCATCCTGTGTATACATCACTGACAGAGTAATATATTTCAGCGCTTTCCTTTCAGGGTTTCTGGAAGACCAGAAGCAACTCAAACCTGTGAACTGGTAATATATTTTTATTTCTGCCTTCCTTTCACCTTTGTGAAGTTCAGTGAAGGGGAAACGCTCAGCATTTCGCATTACCACCTTTTTCAGGCTGATTATGTTGTTCTCTTTAGAAACCCTGTGCTTAGGAGAAAAAAATGAATGTGACTTCTGTGTGGCTCTGAATTGTTTTCTACAGTGTTAACTCAAAGCTGTTATACCATGAGAGGGCAGAAGCAGCAGGAAATACCGTAGCTGTTCCTGAATTTTTTGCATGTTACTTAATCACAGTGAAAAGTAAATCGTACTTTAAGTTGTTCTGATAATGTTAATAAACTTAGTGTTGCACAAGTTAGGAGGTGCTTCGTTCTGTCTTGAATGAAGAAATATGTTAATGCTCATTCCTCTTCTTCAGGTTGCCAGTGCTTTACTTTTCTTTCAGTCAGGATTTGGTAATCTCCTTTATCATCAGATTAATAAAAGACTTCAAAGTTTTGATGTGGAAAAATTAATTCTTCTGTTCATTTGTTTCCTTTAGCAATTTTGTGCATTGATATTGTATTAGTGATTTTTCCTTTTTGGGCTGAAAGGAACTAAGAAAGGAGTAAACGGTGCTGCGCTTATACTCCTGGTTTCACTGTAATTTTGGCTATAACTTGGCACGCTGTCATTGATTTGTGTGAGCCTGGGACAGAAGAGGCTCTGAGTTTAGCTTGTGTGAAGCTTAGAGCTTTACAGCTGAACCAAACCTGACTGACTCCGTGGTGGGCTATTGTCAGCTGATGGCTAGTGCACTTTCTTGAGAGCAAGAAGCATTTTCAGTGTACTCTGTCCCTTGTATGTGTGCCTTTCTACAATGGCTGCTCTGTGTGTGGTTTTCTTAGGAAAATCCAGTGCCAGTTCGGTAAATGCCTTGTCTGTGGACATCAAATGTACTCACTCAGCTGAGACTGAAGGAACCAAATTTTGTGGTGCTCTAAGTCAAATCAGTGCAGAATGAAGCACTTCAGCTTGTCTACCAAGATGCTTTCAAAATCAAAATGGAAGTGTCTGGCACCACTATTTGCATAAAATGGTGGGTTTTGAAAAATTCTGTTGCATTTGTGTAAAGGTGGGATGGGAGAGTGAAAACAACATTGGAACTGGAGGTGAAGGTATCTGCCTGTTGCCTAATATAGTGTTACTGTTGTTGCTGTTACACTCGTGTTTTCCCTTCCAGTCTGAGAGTTCTGACAAATCGAGTGCAGAAAGTGATTCAGAGACTGAAGTGGAACAGGTGTCTGTGTATCACAAGCTCCTGGCTACCCTGAAGACCTCTCCTGAGTCTGAGAGTGAGGAAGAAGAAGATGAAAGTGAATCGGAAGAAACTGGAGAAAGTGAGACAGAAACGGACAGCGAAGGGTCCCGGGAGACTGGAGAAGTAGATGGAGGTGAAGAAGATAAGAATGATGTACCAGAGAAGGAAGAAGGTAGTTTGTCTTTTCCCATGCTTTGCTAAATGTTGTTTCAGTTAGAAGGTTTGAGTAACGTGTTTTAGCCAGAATCCTGGTGTAGACTGGCTTGTTGGCTGGGTGCTCTTCTGGCTTGGAGACTCTGTTGCTCTATTGTGGGTGGGAGCAGCAGCTGCTGAAGGATTTAGCAGAGGAGAGGGTAGCTGTGCTCATTTTCCAGCAGACAGCTTGCTGCTGCTTCCTCAGATGTTGTTTGTGCGGCAGCACAGAGGAAATCCACATGGAGCAGCATACCAGGGGTTCTCACCCACTCATGGGAGATGCAAGCTGTTCTCTCGCACAGCATCTGGCTTGGCTACTGCCACCGAGAGGAGGGAAAAGTTTGCCTCGTAGCAGAGGAAAGAATATGTAAATTTTAAGGAAACCTCCTTTATGGTGGGGCAACTTCATTCATGAAGTCTGCAAGGAAATTCCAGGAGAAAGGAGTCAACTTTTTATTATTTCCAGTTATTTGGGGTCTTTGGAAACTGAAACTTACGTTCCCCAAATAGGTTATTTATTTAATTTTCTCTGGGGAAAATATGTTGTGTATTATGTTACATTTGGCAGACTAGCCAGAAGTCGTCTTTGCTGTAGAATACAATGCCTACTTTAGCTTTTTAGAATAGAGTATAGGGAGGAAGAAAAATTGGTAACTCCAAGGGAACAGCCTGGCTAGCAAGAGGTACCTACAAACAGTAACTTTTCCAGGAGAATATAACCTGTTTCTCTCTCTAACAATTCACAGCTACAGACACAGCAGAGCAGACACGTGGCCAGGAGCAGGCTGATGATGCAGATGCCTCTTGTGACCCAAGTCATGGAGTAATTGGGGAGTTTACTGATGTGAAACACGAATCTGAATTTAGCTTGGAAACCAATTTCATGGAAGAGGAGAGTGGAGATTGCAATGCTGATAGGAGAGACAGCAATTCTTCACAAGCTTTTTCAGAAGGTAAAACACAGTATGTTTGTGTTTAGTGGTCTGCCTCTAGAGGAGTATCTGTAAATGTGTAAATTATCAAACACTGTAATGATAACGCTATGTAGCGTCTGAGTTCTGCTACATTATTCATTGTATTGCCCGCATGTGAGCTGGTCCATAAGGGACGCTTAGTGCTAATGCAGATATGTAGCTGAACCATTTGTTTTCTGTAGCCCCTGTGGACTGGGATTCATGCGTAGTTCCTGTTACGACCGATAATGCTTGAAATATCAGGAACTGGAAATGTGTGTGGAGAACGTTATCTTGTTCTGTTGCTTTAATAGTAGTTTCAAAGGGTTGTGTAATATGGAGGGCCCTGTAAGCGTGCATTTGACTATGGGAGATATTCTTGGCACAGACAGTGCAGGAGATAATCACAAAGCTGACCTCTGAGGGCATCCTTCACAACTCAGTGGAGTTAGAGTTGCGATTCTGGGAACCTTAGGGCAGCCACAGTAATTTAGACAAATGCTCAGGGCTCTCTGAATTTTGAAGGTTATACAGAGGAGTCTGAAGGCACATGGCATCAGCGGAGCATCTGTGTGGTATCTTTTAAGAGTGTAGCCCCGAATCTCATCACTGCAGTGCGATGGTGGGTGCAATCTGAGCTCCAGGGTTGGAGTCATCCCACCATGTGTAATACAAATAACTGTGTGCACGGGTGTGTGATCGTTCAGTGATATGCCACACATTGGCACTTGCAGAGCTTCTATTCGTATTTCATTGCTCTGTGGTTTTAATATCAGATGGCATAGTTTGAGAGAGAGAAATATGTTTGTAGCATCCCTAGTGATTCTGGCTTGTCATCTTGGAGCAGCAGCTGACATTAGATCTGGGAGGCAGCCTAGTTGATACATGAAATGTGTGGAAGCATCAAAGGGCCATGTGATAGAAAAAACAGCTCGTTCTTGTTACCATGAGAATATTACTTAGGCTGTTGGTATTGCATTTTAATGAGAACCATAGCTCTCCAACTGCATGTAAAGTATCCGAACAGCTTTGTTCAGCTTATAAATGATGCACTGCTTTTCAGTGGGTTCCTGTAGCTTGGAAATGGCTTTATAGTCTACTACAGAAAATGAGTCGCCTAAGATAGCAGAAGGGAGATGAATTTCTACTCTAGTCTGAGGTCACTAGTATTCCTGCAAACGCTTAATGTTGTTTTCTCTGCTTTATCTGACAAATGCTGGAATCAGTAAAACTCAGCTGAAGAGAGAGCTTGTATTACAATTAAGTAGTACTCTGTTCATTTGCCTTGCTGGAAAGATTTTCTCAACATTGCCATGATCAGCAAATGTCTTGACTTTTGCCTGGGTAACTTGTACGTAGGCTAGATACCCATCGACAAGTGCTAGTGTTCTCTAATTAGTTTTCTTTATGCAGTGAGTGCTGCTGTGTTGCAAGGAGTATACAGGGTTTGGCTTTCAAAATAAGCTTTGCATGTGGCTTTGTGCATGCCAGTGTCTTTGAATATAATATGATTTTACAGTTTCTTGCCTCTCCTTTCCTTTCCAAAAAGAAATGCTGATTAGATAAGTCAGACTTTTGCTCACTTCAGGCAATTTTTGCCTCCCTTCCCCCAAACCCGCCCAATCTTTCTGTGCTTTATCACAAACTGTATTCATATCACTGGCCAAAGATGCAAAGCTCTGGGCCAGAAGCGTTTCTAAAATAAGAAGGTCAGTAAGTTCACTTGGGTCTTTACTATTGGCAGCCTGTTTCACCTGCAAGGGATGGATGTGTCAGAGCTTAAGGCAGAAAATTGCCACGATGTTTTCTACTACATATTGCTTTCCTGTCCAACATTTGTTTTGTGATTGAAAGTTCTAGTGCTTCCATAAGTGTTTTTTCTTTTTTAAAGCAATCTGTCAAATCTGTTCTCTCTGTTCATGTAGAGAAAATTTGACATCTTTTCTCTCATCTCCAAGTGCTTTGAAATAACTAGTTTTAACTGTGATGTTGGCCAGCGTGGAAACTCTTAATCTCATTTGCAAATCCATTCTGAAACTCAATTCCAATATTAGCTACAGTAGTTCTAAGGATATTTTTGTTGTTGTTGTTTATAAATAGATCCATTTAAACAGCACATGGACAAAGAACTTGAAGAAAAAGAAGTAGAAAAAATGTCTACGCTTCCTAAAACTTCAAGTCAAAGCCAGGTAACATTCTGTGGCTGTCCAGAGTTTCTAAAGATGCCTGGATGAAAATAATCCTTTTTTTTATACAAGTGAAATAGACTCAAAATGGTTACCATTAGCTTGTGGCACTGGAAACATCAGATTTTGTCACTGTGTCCTTGCTGAACAGTTTTCTTGACTTAGGGCTGAGCGAGAGTTGAAATTTAAAGTCTGCTGTTATATAGGCATGTGATGACACATGTGAAAAACATCTTTAGTTTGATCTGTAGTCTCAAACCCACAGGTTTTTAAGTACACGTGACAGCGGGTAGCAACAGGAATGGTTTCCGAGTGGTAACAGCATGATGCCAGGGATCTGTTCCGCCGCTGAACTTGTGAGCTGACCGTGTACAGTCCTAAAAGTACTTGTGATGCACTTTCACATTGTTGCTTCGGGATGGCTGTATCTTTGTACACATTTACAAGCCAGTAAAGGGGAGTTTAATACTTACATTGTTAATACTGGAAATAATAGGTGAATTACAGTATCAGAAACCCACTTCATTACTTGAGAGACAATATTGGTTTTCAAAGTACTCATTTTTAGACAAACCTTTGCTTCCTAGCTTTTTCACATTTGATTTTGTTTTGGAGACTTGCTTTGCATTCTGGTCAGCCATATGCTGGGTGACATTCATTGGAAGATATCCAGTGGTTAGTCAGTAAGAGAGAAAGTTGGGATTTTTGTAAAACTTTTATTTATTTTTCTTTTTTGGACTATGATAGCCAAAAATACCAGTGCCACCTGAAGCAATGCATAATGTATCTTTATTTAACTTGGTGTAGCTACTTTACAGAGATAGATAGGGACAACTTGTGTGGCAGAAGGCTTAAAGTTTAGCGTTTTCCTCTACTACACTAATAGTTTTTGCCCTTAAAATCAGACAGACTCCCAACAAGATTTCATTTAGCTACTGATTCACAGTTTCCGGGTTTAGTCCCTAATGGGGTTTTGTTTCCATCTTTAACCAAAGTACGTACCTCAGTGTAGCTGACCAATAAGTGTACTCCAGGGTTCTCATCTTGTCCCTGGTTTGTACCACTGATTTGCTGCGTGGGTTAGGCAGAAATTCCATCCTTCCTCTTCCTCAGTTTTGTCATCTGCAAAATGAGGATAGTTATAGACATGTCACTGCAAAATAGATCCAGCTCTACTGAGCTCAAGTTTATTGTTACTTACCCTGGCAGACTAAAAGAGATTGCACATTGGAAAAATGGTTTCAACTGGTATTATGAAAAGATGATTTCTCAAATTTCATGAAATTGATTAAATTGCCAGCTGTGTTGGTGTGCTTTTAAGGGTATGAAGTTTGGTACATATGATTCCTGAGTTGTTTTTTCTGTTGTTGGTTGGGTTTTGTTTTTTTTTCAGTGGCCAAGGCTGGGCCAGCTAACATTTTCTTCTACTTTGGAGAAACATAAAACTTTGAAAGCAGACAAAGAAGTTGATACGAAACAGCTTTATCTTCACAAGCCTTTAGAATCCACTTGGCCAAAAGTGAATAAACAATTTCTGTCCTCAGTGAACAAAGCAAGTGATCCATCTTTTAGCCCGTTACAAAGAGAGCTTTTCTGTATCATGAATACGTACCGGGACTTGTTCTATCCAGAAAGAAATGCCTTAACAAATGGAGAAGAAATTAGGCATGTTTACTGCTTGCATGCCTTGAACCATGTTCTGAAGGCAAACGCCCAGGTGCTCAGCCACAATGCCAAACGAAGAGACCAAAAGCCAGGGGCCGATAATGATGACTACAGGGATCAGGGCCTCACTAGACCTAAGGTAAGAGAGCTTTGTTAATGTGATTTCCCCCATCCCCACCCTGGCCATCTGGTCAGGCTGTATAAACATCCTGGTAGTTTATCCAAAAGTATTTCTGTTGCTGCTCTCTCAGGTGACATGTACCTGGGCACGTGCTTTTCCGCATCCCTTTGTCCTGCCTGGAAGTCATCTGTTGTGGCCAGATCGCAGGCAGCACCCTGTGAGCAGCAGTGAGCACTAGGTTGTTAGCCAGCCTGTTTCTTTGCTAAGCCATGAGTCTGACCTTTTCCTTTGTGCCCCTTTCACTACAGACTGACATGTCGCCTTTTCCTGCCTCTTGTTTCTAAACCCACCGGTACAGAAAGGTGCCTCCACATTGAACTTCAGTGTTAGCGCAGGCAGTATAGGCTGTCACCCAGTGTGGGATGTCCCAGAAATTTTTTTTTGTCCTTAGCCATCTGTAAGGACTTGCCTGCGTGGAAGGATCCTTCTGCAGCTGGGAGACTTCAGGGAATCCCAGCACTATTACCAAGGCTGCCTGCCATAGTTGGTGAGAGGCTCAAACCGAGCCTCCCAGGATTCACAGCATCCTCTAGTTGATAACCAAGTGGAGCCAGCTGTGGCTAGCCTGTCGCTGGTGGTGCCAGCCGCCTGTTGAACAGTTTCAAAGTTGGGTTTCAGTGTTTGCTGCATGCCTGGCAAACACCTTTGGTTTCTGTGTTGACTCCCCAGTTAGATACTTACATTTGAGTGCTGTGCAGAAACCAGTGCCACCCGTCCAGGAGCCAGCCACAGACCCTGTCTGGGTATTGTGGGAGCTCTTGCTTGCTTGAGGGTTAGGAAGAGCAGGAAGAACATGCTTAGTTTTCAGTTCCCCTGGGTGTGAAATGGGGAACAAAACTGAGCTGCTGGCTAGTACAGCACATCGTCCCTCCTTGCTGCACGTCAGAGTTGTTTTGTTTTGATTGTTGGGATGCCCTATGGGTGCAGATCTAAGTCATAAAGTTACTTAACATGCAGTTAACTGTGAACATTCATATTCTGTGGATTATTCTGTTGTAACTGTTGATCTATGCAGGTGCTGATGATAGTGCCCTTCAGGGAATGTGCTTTGAGGATTGTGCATATTTTCATCAGTCTTCTTGAAGTGAATGACAAAAAAAAAATAGATGTCAGTAATAAAAAGCGCTTCAAAGGGGAGTTTGGCTTTGACCCGGAAGAGAAGCCCCCCAACCTGAAAAGACCTGAAGATTATGAAGCCGTTTTTGCTGGCAACATTGATGACCACTTCAGAATTGGTAATGACCTACTGAACAGATGATTTTTGTCTTGTAAAAAACTGAGAAGTTATAAGTTCTTCCTAAATGTCTAGGAGCTGTCAGGGGTGGAAATTCTGGTGAGACTCTAGGCTCTGCGGTATTCGTGCAGTTTTGCACTGGCAGCTTGGATTTCTCTGAAAATCTTTCCTGCTTTGCCGGAACTTAAAAAGGAAGAGAAAACACAAAAGTAATTATTTCTACCAAGTTCAGAATCACTTAAAATGCAATGATTCCTTTGTTGTAGCAGGACTGTCCACACCTGATTTTAAAGAGGATAGCCTTGATTGTGCAGCAAATTCTTCCATGTTATTAAAAGAAATAAAATCTTTGGGGTTTAATCAGCCTGTTCACAACGTCCCTTGTAATCAGTAATTGTTGAACAAAATTCAAGCGCAGTGCTGAGCAAAGCAGTTTTCTACTGTACTGCCCATGGTTTTCATGAAAGCAGAGGTGTAGCCAGCAAGTAGGACTGTTGGACAAGTAGCAGATTTGAGACTTTCATAATACTATAATCTCACGCTGTTTTAGTAACTCACTATGCAGAAAATTAGCTAGTGGCTTGGTTTCTGGAGCTGCCATGATGAGTAGGCAGTTCTTGTAACTTAACTTGACAGATCAGAGGCTTTTGAAATTACTGCCCCTTGAAAGATAAATTGGCATCCCAAGAAATTTAATGGTACAGTGGAAGGTGTGAGTGGGTCCCACTCAGTCTTTCTTCTTTCCCCAGTGAATGTCTCTTGGGCTGAGAGCATCTTACTTTCAGTAGCGTAATAATTTTCCTTTCAGTCTTCTCCCATAACACAGTCTGCTGGATCCACTTTTACTAGGTGTGAAGAAATGCTTGAAGAAACTTTGAGTGCTGTTCATTACAGAAGCAAATCATAGAAGCAGAATAATTATCCTTTCTAACTGTGCCTCACACCCCGTTACTTCTGCACAAAGATCTAATTTAAAGTGCATTTGTTATGCCTTACTAAAAACACCATTTCACATTTTTAAACAGAAAAGACTTGATGTTGTTAAAACTTATATATGCTGTGACAAGTGGTACCTTCTTCCTGGAAATTCAACCAATTGTGCCTGCTTTTTTGGTCTGTGTTTATCATTGGGTTACAGTAGATAGCAGGAGGGGTCCCTGTTGCTGTCTGTGTGAAATTCTTGCCTTCAGCTGTGCCTGTGATTGCTGGCCTCACACAGAGAGGGAGAGAGGTTGAAGCGACACCTTTGTTGGGCAGACTGCAGGGGGTGGTTTGAATAAGGTCCAGACTAACTGGATTTTTAAGATCAGAAAGCCGTGGGTCCTAGCAATGTTGCCACGTAGTTATGACACGGGTAACAAATTCCTTTGATTCTTTCCTTTAACATGAGAGGTGATGCATAAGCTCCTTCATCGTGTACACCACAACCTGCTGCCTGAGAAGCCCTGCCGGGGAGGGTGCAAGACTGGTTATGCTTTCAATCACCATAACATGAAGAACCTTTTCCTTTTTTTAAGTAGCAACTCTTGAGGCCCTGTGAATACAGGCAGTTTATACCCAGGAGGTCCACAGTGTATCTTTCATGACAGATTAAGGTGTTACTGTAGTACCTAACGACAGAGACCAAATCCTAGGATTTAGGGAGAAAGGAGCAGTAAATAGCTTCTGCTATTTTTTTTTTCTTTCTAAAGTTCTTCAGCCCCCTCATCCTCCTTTTTAGCAGAAAATCACAAAAAATGTGTTTCAGTTAAAAAATGTTGTCCTATGAAAAATCTGGAAAAAAGTACTACTGAAAGAGTTTGCTGAACTTCATGAAAATCTGCCAAATGCTTGTCAAATGGGGGTGGGGTGGGTAAGCACTTTTTGGGGAAAGAAGAGTTTCAGACAGATTGGTTTTGTCCAGCTGTAATAGTTAGTATGTGTTAAAGGGGAGGAAATGTAGGAAGTTATGATTACAGAGCCTGCTGGAAGAATATGGTTGATAATTGACTTTAACTAAGAAAATGCTGTTGGTTGTTGTTGGACAGGGGTTGCGATTCTTCAAAAGAGTATGAGACTGTATGCACCATTTTACTCATCAGACATCATCATTGCCTCTCCCCTGGGTATGAGGACTGTTATTGGTGCAGAGGGGGAGAAGAAGAGAGATTTTGATTTTCTGTCATCAATAGAAATTCTCATAATTGATCAAGCGGATATTTACCTGATGCAGAATTGGGAACATGTTCTGGTGCGTTTTCCATGTGCATTCATTTTTCTGTTGTACTGTGTCTTCTTAGTCTGATACAACTTAGTTTTGGCAATGAGCAGTATTGCTATTTTTTACTGACTTGATTCCAGACACGTATGTTTGTTCCCTTTCCTTCCTCCACCCTGATGTTTTCCTTATACTACGAATATTCCTTCTACAAATTTCGGTAGTATTCGGCAGCTTTCTCTATAAATCTTAGTATTTGGTGCTTCAGTAGCGTATTTCATCAGAGATTTTTTTTTTATTTTGGACAGTTTTAATAATCTCACAGAATGAGATAATGCCGATTCCTTTAATCACATGTGGGAGAAGATATGCCAGCTGTCTGGCTGCCCGGTGTCTCTCTCAGCTTGCAGCCATGTGAGGAATCTACAGCCTAATTCAGGTTCCTCCAGAAAGTAGCAGGACCTGGTGCTTGTCTCTGCTGTCTGCAGAGATACTAAGCATTAGTTGTGTCCAAATTTAAACAGTATGAGGATTTTCCTGTACATGTAGTGAAAATAGAGCTCTTGGATTGGGCTATTATGCAGTAATACCCATACTTTTTGGCTTTCAGTTAATAACAGTTTGAAAAGTTGGGATTTTTTTCCACATAGAAGCATCTTTGAAGTACCTGGGCCAGGCATTTTGACAGCATGATGTTACTGTACATTTTCAAGGAGCCCAGAAGGTGTCTTGTTTCCTGGGGAGTTTCAGGAAAGGTACGTGAGCCTACACAATATCCAGGGAATGAGTCCTGGAGTCTGTTTCCAGGTTTTTCCTTTGGGTGCAACTGCCAGCCCTGTGGTGGCAGGGATGCCAGTCCTAGGCATCAGTCAGTGAGGCCAAAATGAGATTGATTTCTTCACTTGCACCCAGACTCTCCCTGAATGCAATGGGAACCGCACCTGGGCTTCTTTTAGCTTAGAAACCTTGGGCCCACTGACTTCAATACAAACAAACATCCCATTATACTTGTCCCGTGGGAGAAGACTGGCAGCAAGGGTTACCGTTACTGATGACTAAAGAGATGGTACCTTTCAGTTCTGTGGCAGGAAATCAAGTAAATTATTCTTACTGTGGTCAATAAATTCCAGACAGTCATGCCTTGGGAGATCATTACTGTTTTATATTCTGTGCTGTCTTGCTTGTACCTGCCCACTTTGTGCAGTTAAGGCTCTTGCAGCTTGGGTGCAGGGATGTCAGTAGCAATGCGTTTCCATCTCTCTGTGTAGCACCTGATGAAGCACATTAACCTGCTGCCTCTGGATTCCCATGGGGTAGACTTCTCCCGAGTGCGAATGCTGAATCTCAATAACTGGTCCAAGTACTATCGCCAGACGCTGCTGTTCAGCGCGCTTCAGGATCCCCAGATCAACTCTGTCTTCAACAAACACTGCTTCAATTATGTGGGGCAGGTGAGTTCAGAGATAAGCTGAAAGCCTCCTCTTAAATGCTGGTGGAAGGCAGGGGAAGAGGAACAGAAAACCCAACACATGGAAAAATTCCATAACTCAGTTGCAGAAAGGCTGTGCCGGTCACTTCCATTACCCAAGTATTGCAGTCTGCATCTCCGTGATGCTGTATGATGATTTCTAATGCTGTGCCAAAGACATGAAGAACTGCTCTTCTTGCAGCAATACTTTATTTGATTCTTTTCTTTCATAGGTGGCTGATTTATGTCAGAAATCAGATTTCTTAATTTGACACACACAAGTTACCTTGTTTATTTTGTTGTTAAATGGAGGGTTCACCTACTTCCTTTTTTTTTCCCCCCTCCTTCTGTATAAGCAGCACTAATTGTTATTACTTTGAAAGAAGCAGGAAAAGTAAAAACCTTAGTTGTCTGTCTCAAATACATGGAAGTCAGGGCATAAGCAGTGGCCATGTATATTTAACATCTGGTATATGTATACGTGAATATAGTTTTGTACTGGAGCAGATGTGAGTTAGGAGCAGAAAGCTGACTGGAGCGTGGCTGCCTTTGAAATACTGCTTCCCTAAATGTCCTACTTTGCTTCTCACAGGTGGCCGTCCGCAACGTACCGCTCAGCGGCTCCATTAGCCACGTTGTGGTCCAGCTTCCTCACGTGTTTCGGAGGCTAGAAGCTGAAAACTCAACTGCTGTAATAGATACAAGGTACTCTGTGTTCCAGACTATTTTGCTATGCCCTAATGATTACAGTTTCAGATTTAGTTGTGTACTGTTCCCTGCAGAGCACAATGTGACTTCACCGCAGAAGTACACCTTCATTAGTCTTCAGATGAAGGCTGAAGACTGCACAGGTGGAGGGGAATACTGAACTTCTCCTTGCCAAAGGCACTGGAGAATAAAGTCTGGGAAAGGAATACTAGTCTTTACCATAACTGCAGTACTGAGAAAGCCTTTGCTTTATACCTTCTACACGTGTAGAAATCCTGTGAAGTTAAAGAATTATTTCTTTAGTCATAGTCAAAATATAGTCAAAATCTTCTGTAGTTGGTTCTCTGATATTGTTGCTTGAGGTCATATCAGTACTGGAAAGATAAACATTAACTCTGGTTAAAATATATTTGTTTTCTTAACTGAGGTTTCGGTTTTTCATCGACAAAGTGTTGCCTGAGTACCGCGATGCCATCATGTCACACACGCTCATTTATGTTCCATCGTATTTTGACTACGTGCGTCTTCGTAATTACTTCAAGAAAGAGGACCTGAATTTTACTCACATTTGTGAATACACTAAAAAGGCTGGTGTCTGCAGAGCAAGACGGTTCTTTCTCAAGGGAGAGAAACAGTTTTTATTGTTCACTGAGCGCTTCCACTTTTACAAAAGGTGAATAGTAGGCAGAGTTTTCCTCTGAGTTGAATGTGTGCTGTTTTGGAAGTAGAGCCTGGCCTTAATCATAGTTGGGCTGTATTGCTTTTTTAATCTGTTGCATCCCTCCAAGGACGACTTTGACTGAAGTAAGAGCTGTCGGTTAATTTTAAAATTTTTGCATGTTGTCAGCAGTCCCTTGCAGAGACTCTAATACTTTGGTATGTACAGGGCTTTATTTGGGAAGGTTAGTGCTGCCAAGTTCCACTGATGATAGGACAGAATAATATAGCCTGCAAAATGGGATTCATTGTGCCTTTTTATTGCGGCACAGATGATCATGAGTATTACACAAAATTCTGGAAAAGGATAATGCAATACAGCAAGCTGAGGCCACCTGGAAAATTCGCTATGTCCTGACTGGAGCTATTTAGAAGTTCCTAATGGAACAGGTTTTTTCTATTGGCAGATGTTTTGGCAAATACAAAGAGTTTCATGAGGCTCACTCTGATCAGGCTTCACTGTTTTAAAATCCAAGCTAAAGAAGCTGAATACTGCAGAAATTGGTGGTGGTCTGTACTTCAGAGGAAGTCATTGTACTTGGCAGTATTAGATATTCCTCCGCTTAAATCCACATCTGTGTTTAGTTTTCAGTCCATGACACAGTGTTTGTAGAGTTGAACTACAACTGGCATGCATTGAAGTTGAAAATTGGAAGAGTAGAGGATTGGTGTTTTAACATGTAGATTTTGCAAAAATGAGCCACAAAGTTACTTTTTTTTTTTTTTCCCCTCCTGCTACAGGTATACGATAAAAGGTATTAGGAACCTCATTTTCTATGAGTTACCAACATACTCCCACTTCTACAGTGAGATTTGTAACATGATGAAGGCTACGGACAGTGGAGTGGATGCTACTTGGACCTGTACTGTGCTCTACTCCAAGTATGATGCTCAGAAATTGGCTGCAGTGGTTGGCATAGATCGCACAGCTCAAATGCTACAGTCCAAAAAAGATGTGCACCTCTTTGTTACAGGAGAAAATGAATAAGTGATATTGCAGACTAGACAACTGGATGGACCTGACTTGCATTTTACTCCTACTGCACTTTTTGATGTTGCCTTTTAAAAAAGTTTTAAACTTTTTATTCCCTTTCATTAAATATTGTGTTGAAATTGTTCATACAGTATTAAATTTTGTATTTCAGTACTTTGTCCGACAAGAAACCAAGGATGTCATTCAAGAAGGCAGGAGTTGGGGAGTATCTTCTGTATAGAAACAAAATCAATCCAGAACTGCTCTTGTATATTGAAAAACTCACTCATCAGTAAAGATTGATGCTGTGACTGAGCTGCTTCACTTCATTTTCAGGTGTAGCAAACTCACCTTCTTTTACCAAAGGCAGCTTTTTCCTGTAATCTAGGGGAAGAAACATGCCCAAGTGTTTAATGTAGTCACTATTTTGTAAGCCCCCATAAGGGAGGTGCGGGCGAAGTCTCTTCAGCACAAGCCTGTTGTTGAATGAGAGTTGAACTTGCTTCAACCTGACATGTGTGAGAATCCATGAATGTGCTTGGGTAGGAGCTACGGTTTTGCAGTTTTCCTGGAGTGACCTAAATACCTCTGCCTCCTATTTACAACAGCCACTCTGGCCGGTCAGTTTTACCAGGGATAAATTTTTTTCCAAAGGAAAACAGGGTGAACTTGGCCAGGCGGATGAGCCTGGCCCTGCCTGGCCCCACAATCACCAAAGCAGTGCGGAGTACAAAACCAGCTGGTGCAGCTGCAAATACCTGTGGTCTCATATCACACCGTGAGTGGGCGTTTGTTCCTTTGTTTTTTCCTCTTAATGGTTGCTTATGGACAGCATGGAAGTGTCGTGATGCTGCCTCTTCTTTCTTTTCTTCCAGTGAGTCAAGGCTAATGTAAAAGGAGCTAAAAGTAGAGAGATTTTATAAGCACGTGCTAGGACTGTGGGAAGACTGTTCTGTGGAAGGAAACCTCCATCCTCTGATAAGCTTTGAGGGAGTTCTTGTCTGGGAGGCTTACGTAAATATACCGAAGTGAAATAAACTCCTTGAGTAAATAATTCTGAACAATTTTTAATCTTATTTTTGATTCCTATATTTCTTCTGTTAAACTCAGGGAGTAACCGAAGTCCTGACATCAGACATCATTTAGTAGACATGCAAATCCATGCAGTTTCTAGCTTTGCATTTAAGTAAAGACTTATGTTAATTTAATGTATCTGCCACAGCACACAAGAATTAAGAGCCAGCCACGGCAAAGTTCTTAGGAACATCTGTCTGCTGTACAGTAGAGACAGCAGTAGCGGCAAACAAGGGTTTTTCTTGCATGGCCTAGGGTTGACGTAGGAGAATTGTGGCTGTGCATATGAAATAGGATTAAGGAATTTTCTTCCTACACCGGATGTACTTAGCGGAGATGAATAGCTGACCTCTGAGGAAGCTGAAGTGGGATAGCTACTTAGGGAAATAACACCATGCAGTGCAGCTACTGTTTAAAGGAGCAGCAAGAGTTTTGTGTCAGAGCTTTAACTATGCAAGGATTTTTCTGCCCCCGCTGAAGTTAATGGTGAAGTGCCTTCGTGGGGGTAGGGAGGGCCAAATTGTAGTCTGAGACCCTTGCAATTTATATTGGTTACCTGAGTTTGTTCCCAAGACAAGCATACTTTGAAATGTGAAATGTATATACCAGTGTTACATTTTTAATGTTGATTACTAATTACAACTCTCACCGATTTCCAAAGTAGTGTGTGAATGCCTCTTCACTGCCTTGAGTTAGTGCTCTGACATGCCGGCACAAAGCTGATGTGTGACTGCCCTTAGCTCATGCATGAGATTTTTGTCCTGCCAAAATCTTACTTGCTTTAGTAGGGAGCCTCGTCAGCCAACACTAGAAGCCTTGCCCAGGAGGGCACAGGTTCGGCGGTACAGGGAGCCTGCCCCTCCACTGGTGTGAAGGGGCTTCTGTTCCCAGGTGCTTCCTCCTGCCCCTGTTCCTGCGCCTCGGGTGTTGGCCCACTTGGTGGTGGAATCATGGTGAACTGGGGAGATGATTTGGTCTTGTTTAAAACTTGTCCTTTGCTCCCTTTTTGTTTTATTTTAAGAGTGGCTCGGAGATGGCAGGTGCTGAGGTGAGAGTTTGGCCCATCCTGGGTACATGTTTGCAGATACTGATGCTTCACTTGCTGGGGCAACTGCTGGCTCCAAATGAGTGAGTGGAGAGCCCATCGTCCAACGCATTTTCCTGACTGTGGCTGTCAGGGAGGTGGCTGGACCTAATCCGTTCTTGTGGACACTCAGTTTTAGTAATGGAGTGTTTACATCTGGGGGTTGTCTGGTTGGGTTGTTCGTTTTTTTTTTTTTTTTTTTAATTGTTCAAAGAAAGTTCAAGTTCCGACACAAATGGAAGAAGAAAAGACATTAGCAAACACAATGTTTTACAGGCTTTTTTACTTGGCAGCAAGTAAAAAAAATAACCTTGGCACAGCAAGTTTTCTGCAACTTTTTGACAAGCGTGCACCAATGATGAGTAACTACTCATCTTGAGGAAACAAATGTAAAACAAAATCCTGTTGATTTTGGCGTCAGTACCATACCTTTAAGGGAGTGATTATGTTTCTTAAGAATCTTTTTTTTGTGTCAGTGTTTCAAGAGAATCTCAGGGTGCTGAAAACTAATCTTGTATTCTTTTTATTTGTGAGAAGCATTGTAATGTAGCGTGAGAGCTGACTGCCTGGCATCAGGCAGACAGCTTTCCAGGCACTGGCTGCTGACGTGTGGTAGTACCAAAGCATTAGCAGCTAGCTTTTGGGAATTCAAACCCAAGGGTAAAAATAAATTTGAATTAAGATGTTAAACAAGAATTTCTTTTCAGCATTTCCTATCTCAGGAAATCCTACTAGTTGATGACTAAGAGAAAGACATACATGTCTCTATAGGAAGATTGTTCTTCCAGCTAATGGGCTCATGTTGGAACAGCTCCTTTTTTCACTGGTAAAAGCCTAATCAGGATAGTAGGTTTGTTACGTTATGTTGCTCCTTTCAAAGATGACAAAAAGGCAATGTGTTTTGGGGGTGGTGGTGGTTGTTGTTGTTGTTGTTTTGGGGTGTTTTTTTTTTTTTTTTGAAAATGTGTTTGTAGGGTAAGAGCCAGCCTTCTGCTGCTGACTATTAATGTGGAGGAGGGAGGGAAATGTGACCTGGGGACAGCCTGCCTCCAGTGCTGGGGAGCTGCCTCCTGCAAGGGGCAGGCCGCTGGCTTGGCAGCAGCCTTGGGAGACACGGGGCAAATCGCATGACAGAGAAACTGGAGCATTCTTGTTAGCAGCAGCAGAATTAACAATCACTTTACAGCTGTGCTGTCACAGGCTGCCTGGTTAGTCGTGCTCCCGTGGCCTCAGCCCCAGGAGTTACCTGCCAGGGTTTGGGGGTTGCTTTTACTTAGTGGCCAAGTGTGTCTGATGAAACAGTTTGTGTATGTGGATGCGCGAGGGGGCTGTGCAAAGGGGGAGAGGGGTGAGGGCAAGTGGAGGACAGCAGACCCTCCCATCAGAGAGCTAGCCCAGTCAGGGACCTGCCCCACAGAGGGCTCCTCTCTCTGCACTGGGAGGGAAGCAGATGCCCCAGGGAAGGTCACTGGGGTGAACCTTCATCTTTTCCCCTCCCCAGAGATGCCGGGTGACCCTTAATCCCATGGAGGAGGTGCAGGTACGGCTGACACACTGGCGGGCACCGGTGCTGGCTGAGTTGTGCCCCGCAGCAGCCCAGGACCAGGGGGACACAAAGCCAGCAGACACCTGGCTGCAAAACCCTGTACGGGCTTTATGGTACGTGCACGTTACTGCAGCCAGCCCATCCTGGTCAACACGAGGCTTTTGCCCACATTAGATCCAAGATACAGTTCAGTCCCCTGTAGCTTTAAATCTCATCCTCTGTGCTGAGCTTGACAGTAAAGGGTAATTAATTAGTACAGGGCTGGTTACATTGTAATTAACTGTTAGCTTCAGCTGTGCTTGGGATTTGCTTGTTTCATCAGGTGGACTGTGAGTTGGGCTGAGACCACCGACTCTTGGATGGATAACCAGCCAACAGGTATGAGCTGGTCATGTGAATTTGGATACCTGAGATGGAGAAGTTGAAATGGCTGTAACGCTGAGCGGTACTTAAGAAATAAATGTGTGATTATGTAAGAGAGACGCAGGAATCCTCAGTAAAGGACATGAGAAAGATCAAGGTAAGGTACAGAGAAACAACAAAACACAGGACAAAAATAGGATGGTAATCTTGGAGCAGTTGACAACATAATTATGTTACTGCAACTGAAAGCAGAAATCTGGCCTTAGTCTTTCAGACAAAACCAGCAAAATCACACTGAATTTTTACATGCTGCACGTGATGTTACATTTCCTAGTCAAACTCTTACCTGATACTGGCATAAATCTAAAGAGATGTTGTCGGAATTGTTTAAACAGAGGTTCATTAGGATGCTGTAAGGTCTCTTATTAGCCTCTCTCTTTCATTTATGAGAAGGGAATTTGGTAGCAGGGGCCGTAACTGAAAAACCATTGCCGATACCTTGGTATTACTAGCTGAGAAGCAGCAATCTCTGTGTTATTTACTTGCCCCGGGTATTGGGTTTCAAAAGCCCTTATTGCCACTTAATTAATAGGTTAGTAAAGAATGAAAATTTAGCTTTAATAAATGCATTTTTTTTAATCAAAGCAGGAAAAGCTGAATCAATTTTGTTGCAAGTCATGAGCATAGACATCAAATGGATAAATGGGAACCAGTTAATACAATTTGTTTGGACTTTTCCAAGGTCTTTGAGAAGCTCCTGCGTTGGGTGGTTCTAAAGAAGGTGTGTGTTTGGTAAGGCTGAAAGGATCTTAGCAACTCATCATAGCAAAAGGCTCTAAGTTATTTTAGTGCCATCTCCTCTACTGACCATCTCTGTAGCACGAGCTATTAAATTTCCCTTTCCAACATTATTCTGTGTGTTGGTCTGGGCATTCCCCCTATTCGTTAGCTTAATCACATAATTAACACTCTTTAGCCAGGGAAGGCATACCTGGCCTTGCAGCTGTTTGGGGCTGGGGTCAACATGGTGGACCTGCTCATGAAAGACCATTGGAGCATCAAGCAATAGGTGATTGGTTGAGGGAGTGCCTTTTTCAAATGAGACCTTGTGGGTTCCTCTGGCATAGCCAGGGCTGACACAAAACTTGAGTAGCTGGGGAATAAGCCAGATTTTCTGACTGTTCATGTTTTTCAGATATCACTGAACGTAGCACTGTGACTTAGAAGGTAAAATAATCTGTACTTAAGTACGGTCTCACTCTTTCCCAGTTACACTATAGAACATGATTAACTGAAAAAACAGCAGTTGAAGTTGCAGGTCTGTAGCTTGGCTTACTGCTGCTCTGCTGCCTGTTATCCTCTCTCAGAGCAGGGGAAGAGCCAGTGGCAATGAACACCACCTCCTTCTGCCATTCCAGATCTTTCAGGCTGCTTTCTGCTTTGGTTCTCGCTCCCCTTCTCCTGCACTGCTATAGTGCACGGAGCTGGGTGGCACACAGTTAAATGCTGGTAAGATGCAGCTAAACCAGGAGGAAGCCCCAAAGGAATAAATTAGTGTCTGAATTAATTCCTGCTACAAGCTGGAAGCTTTCCAGTAACTTCAGAGGCTGCTTGCTTGAGTCCAAAAGAAAGAGGGATCATTCAGAGATCACATTACAGTGCAGGAGCTCTCAGAGTACTTATGAGCTTTGTGAAACAGCTCAACATACATGCAGGCGCGGGTGTGTTTTGTGGAATTAGTCCATGGGAGGTGGGGAGCCCGTAGGCACAAAGGAGACCATGTGTCCTCATGGACGAGAAAAACTGATGTCAGAAGCACAGTAAGGTCCTGTTTCCAAAGAAGGGAAACTATCCAAATGATAGTGCTCAAAATTAGAGCATGTAAATGTGCCACACAAGCTACTTTTGAGGGGGAAAAGGTAACAGGGAAAGTCTCTCTTGATTACTGGAAGAGGTCCCACGGTGTGGGCAGGTCCCACACTAGAAGGGGTCCCACAGTAGTTCTGTGAGTGCCAGGGGACAGGGTGTTTCTGGGGGTGCAGAAACAGCCACCAGTGTGAGCAAAGAGCAAGACAGCGTGACCGATGCACAGGTACAGAGCACTAAGAGAAAAGCTTCCCAGGGTGAGAAGACTTGACTCTAGGAATTTTGCTGCACCTTTTAGAGGTACAGAACAGACAGTGGAACAAACTTAGATCTGGGGATTTTTCCCCCAGCTTTGTGAGAGGCAAAGCAATTAATGGCATAAAGTAACTTTCACGTGAGCAGAGCCTTGAGATGCTTTTTCTCCTCAGTCAGATACAATTAGGTATCCTTTCTCTTCTGTTGACTTCTCCTTCAGAGAGGAAAACAGTGAAGGGCCTCCCTCCCCCTGGAACACGTGAGATCTGAGGTTAGCGCAGAAGGAGCTATGAAGGAGTGTGCAGACGGAGCCTCCACCAAGCAGGGGTCAAGCAAAAGCGCCACCCCTCAGCTGTCACCCATTTACAATAATCAGATCTACTGCCAATTGAGGGATGGTTACAGCACAGCAGGGAGGTCTGGTTTTGCATATGTATTGCTTTTTCTTTTAATTTCCCCCTCATCTTCTCATGTTTCTTTTCTTGAAGGAGGGGTTCAAGTAGAATTTGGCAATGCAAGTAGATGTGGCACAGAAATTTCACCCCTGCTGGTGCAACCACAGTGGTTCTGCTCCCTCTAAAGCGAAGGGGAGGAAAGAGCATCAGGACTTGCCTGTGAGTTTTGCAGCAGGATTCTCAACAGTCGGTGGGAGACTAGGGTTAGTCTTTTCCCAGTATTGTATCTTGCTAAAGCCGTTGAAATAAAGACAGTAGGTGCAGAGAAGCATCAATGATCACATTAGCTAGAAAGCTGTAGCTTTAAACTTCTGGTCTTATGCGGTAATTTACCAATATATTTTTTCCTTGCTCTAAAGAAGTGCAGTGTCTTCAGTGGGCAAAACGCTGACACCTTGCATTTGCAAGTGATGAGCAAAGTGTCAGGACTTTTCAACAGGGTATGGAGCATCTAATAAATCACTTTATTAGGCAAGGTTTAGAGCTGTCAAATGTAAAGGAGAGCATTTTGCCTGGACTCATTTTCTGCATGAGCTTTTCAGGTGCATGTGTACTGGTAAAATAAACACATGCAGGACTCCCAGCTTATAGAAGCAAAAAATTTGAGATATTTGGCATGACGTGTTTCGAACTCTTTGGCTCCATCAGTTTTTTTCAGATCTTGGATACAGGGGCTCACAGAAGGCAGGCATGGAGAGTCCCTTCTTGTGGTTTCCCTCTCCAGGTCCTCTGGCTGGGAGGTTCTGGGACGCCTGCTTTCTCTTAGGTGGCCTGCCAAGACCTGCAATGGTGTGTGTAAGCTACCTTTGCCACAGGAAGGGGCAAAGCAAGGGGTAGACTATGGAAGTGCCTCCAGTGCATTTAAGGTCTTCCCAGTCTCAGTGTGGAAAGGGAGACAGTAATCGGATCTTGCTCCTCTTGCTCCCTGGATCTGGTCAGAAGGCGCATTATCGCATATGTTCTCATAATAAGAAATTATACTTCAGAAAGCGGCACTGCGCCGAGGAAACCATTTGAATGCCAAGGCAGAAGTCAAAGGCTAAATCAGCTTTTGGGGATCTTCTCTTACCTGTGGAGTGCTCGGCTCAGGCACTTCCTCGTGCTGTGCTCCCTCTACCCCCACCCCTCCCGGCATGCGAAGAAGTTCCCGACTGACCTGTCAAATGCGAATAATGATGAGAAGTCTCAGTGATTCATGGCTAGGACACGCGGAGTGCTCCGTTCTCTGCTCGTACTGTGAGGCAATTAATGCAATTTGTGCTGTTTGGCTGAGTGAACAGTTTGAAATGAACCATTGAGCCATCTGTTCCTCCAGCTGACATCAGGCGCGTCGAGCGTAGCAGTTAGCTTTTGCTGGGAAAGAAACATCTCGCTGTCATTAAGGAAAGTTCAAGAAAGGGGGGTGGGTGGGTTTGTTCTTCCCCTTCTACTGTCTTTAAAATAAGGTCGCTCTTTCATACTTTCTTGTGGCTCAGGCTATGTGCCCTGGAGACTTTTCTGGCCTCTGGTCAGTGTCTTAGGAGCAGGGAATGGCTACACGGAGCACCTTCTTCTCTCGCTTCTTCCGTGCTTTTGGGGAGAGGGAGGTGCTCAACGAGCTCTGGGTTTTACACAGTTGTTTTACTCTTCCCTTGCTCTGTTTGTCTCTGTGTGCTGCTTTCTTGAGCTGAGGAGTTCAAGAATCAACGTCCTCTGAAACCAGCTCCCAGGAAGCTTTTCAAAAGGTCATTTGGAGGTCATATTTCACCCCCTGCAATTATTAAAAGATACCTGCTGCAAGAAAAAGTCATTGTCTCACTAGCAGTAGGAAGACCAGGAAAAGGCTCGGCCTGTTTTTCAATGGGAAAGAAGTTCTATCTACAGAAGACCCTGAGGAATTGGGTGTTTGATGCCTGTTCTGCATTTGTGCTCACGGAAAGAGAGTTACGGGGCACAGACAGCTAGTGCAGCTGATCTAGTGGCAAAGGGATAAGGTGAGCCTAAGGCTTAAGAGAAGACTTAAGCAGACTTTTAAGATTAACTAGGCCTGGTGGACTGCATCCCTGAATACGCAGAGATGGGATGCAGGATTGCTGAAAACTTATTTTGGACAGGCAAGACACCCACAGACTGGGAAAAGGCTAGGACAGTGACCGTCTTTCAGAAGAACATCTGTGGGAAGCAGAGCACAGGGAATTTTAAAGCCTTTACATCAGCTTGAAACTCTTAGGACAAATTCCCAAAAGCGTTTGAAAGCATCTACAAGAGAAGTGGCTGATTAAAAATAAACTACATCACACCAAGCTCGTTTCTTTCTAGGAAAGGGTGGCCAGAGAAGAAACCACAGGTGCTTTCTATCTTGATTTGCTAGGCTATGGCAGTCCAGCACGACGTTCCCGTTAGAAAAGCTAGGAAAACACTGAAAGGCCCGAGGGAGGGGTTTGATGCCCAGCTGGACGGGTAGCATCCCTGGAGGGCAGTGGTGGCAGCCAACATGATATCACAAACTTTCCATTGTGGTCTGTTCTGGAGCCAGTCTTTTAATGGGTTTGTTAATAGCCGCTGCTGGACAAAGGCCTATGTTTATTACATTTCCAAATGATATGAAGCTTCAAGGTCTTTAAAGGGCAGGATTTGAATTCAAGATGTTATCAACAAACAGAAAAAATGGCTTGAGAAAGAAGGGGAGGAAAAAAAAAGAAATTCACCTAGGACAAGATCAAGATCATGGTCTTAGGCTGCAATAATCAAATGCACGATACAAGGTAACGAAATATGCTGCTTAAACAAAAAGATCTGTGAAAACAGAACAAGGTGGTATTGTGGACCACAGATTAAACAGGAGTCTACAGTACAATGATAGTGGTAAAAAAAAAATATAAATCTGAGTTCTTTACCTTTACAGGAGTATAATCTTTAGGACTTTTGAAGTATTTCATCCTGTCTTCTCAAAAACATCAGACCTTATCTGGCCTGGAGTATCCATGTAATTTGGGACACTGCATTCAGAGCACGTGTGGGCTGCTTAGTCCAGGGAAGACTGGAAAACAGAAGAGGTGACTGAAAGGAGAAAAGCTTAGATCCTCAAATGCATAAAATCCTGTTGCAGAGAGCAGGAACATTTGCTCTTTACAGTGGATAGGGTGAACAACATGGAAAATTAAAGTTCAAAATTAGGAGAAATATTTTAATGGGGATGTTACGAAGGCACGGGACCTGACTGCTCCAGGAGTGGTGTTTGTGTGAACTTTGCTGCCTTCTTGGCACAAATAGAAGCGAAACTGCTGCTGCGCGCATCGCCACAGGAAGAAAACTGCACACCTGTGCCAGGGGCTCAGAGAAATGGGAGGGGGGTGTTTGTGTTTCGAAATGGGCGAGTGGTCAGGGACCTGAGGGCACCGTCGGGCTCTGTCCCCTCTGCCCCACCCCAGGGTTCAGCTCCCTATCCTGCTGCCCTCCTCCACGGGTGCCCCGGGGCTGAAGGGCCCCAGCAGGGGGGCGGACCCCGAGGTCCTGGGGTGCCCTGGTGGGGTGCAGCCTGGCAGAGCGGGGTTTGCTCTGCGGTTTCTCCAAGGGCACCTGAAGGGCTTGGGCTCAGGATGGGGTCAGGCGGGTGACGTCCCAGGGAAGGCCATTCTTTGAAGGTGCTCACTGACCCACTGTCCTGCCGCGATTGCCTCCGCAGTGCTGCCTGAGTGCATGCCATCTCACGGTGTCGGACTTCCCTGCTTCCAGGAAAGGACAGACAATTTTAGCAGAACAGCTTTTTGTTGGCGAAATGAACCAGGATTCTTCCTTTACTGTAGAAAGCACTTGTGCTAAAGGGACAATAATTTACCCAATTTAATGGTTCATTATCCCACGTAGTAGAAGAAAGTGAACTACTATCTCAAGGAAATAGATGCTACATTACAAAATAATTTATTTTTAATGCAGAATTTATGTTCTTGAAGCCCTGTGCTGTAATGTTTTTCATATACCACAAATTGCAGCCAAACCAAGTTACGTGGCTCATCTCTGTTATGTGATCATTTCATTTGTTCATAATTAGTATGTCCTACATCCTGCAAACCCAAGCAACAGCATCTGAGAGCTTTTTTTCTCTCTCAGTAGTCAGTAAACAGGCATCTGGCTGAGACATGCTTGGCATTGTTTAACCAATAGACAGTTGTGTTTTATGGGATTGTGGCACACTGGGCCAAATTCCAGTCCCGCTGGAAATCCCTGGTCCCACTCCAAGGAATTCAGGATAAGGACAACAGAGACACTGGGGCCCAGTGTTTTTATTCTGGTAGGTGTATCCATCCATGTCTTATTGACAGCTCTTTGCTGGTCTATAGGACATTGCTCTAAAGCTGTTGGCTGTTCTGGCAAGTACGGTGTGGGCTTAGGTGCTCCGTGCCAGGCTGAGACAGAAGGTCATGAGGGAGCAACTCAACATCTAGTAACTAGCTTACTAACTGATCTACTAACTAAAGATGGTGCTTTTGTTTCCGAAACCTGTTTCTAAATAGCACCCAAAGACATTTTGGCTGCTTCTGCCCTTGGTATTTCTTATAGCACATGCAATCCTTGTACCAGTTTATTTGGTGAGCTGACCAGGATTCCTTAACAGGCAGCACATGACTGGAAAATGATGAAGAGGCCAACTGTGCTTCCAATTCGAGCAATTTAGGATGCGTTTTCACAATTGTCTATCTATTTTAGTAAAAAAAAAATAATGTGACCAACTAAGTAATGTTATCCTCCTTTTACATAGGTTTTATGTTATGTATTGCACTTAGCAAGGTTTTATACTTCATTTTACTTGTTGGAGGTAAACATCCCCTTATAATCCATGCTTACTAAACAACTTTTCCAAAATCCTTTCCCTCGTGTATTTTACAAGGACATCATTGACAAAGGCACCTGTTCTCCTGTTTGAGGCAGGAATTATCTCTTTACCTTTTAAAATGCATATGCTGCCAGGACCTGCTGTCCAGGTAAGGGATGACCATTAATACAACGAGAGGCCCCTTCTCCCAGGGTACATGAGGCGGGTCCCTGCCCAGGGCCGAGGGGGAAGCAGCAGGTGCCAGCCTGAGCCCAGCTGGGGCAGCCCTGGTGGGCAGCTGGGACCCCCCGGGGGGAAGCACTGCTGGAGCCCAGCGGACAAGAAGACCTGGAGCCACCTCCTCTCCCTTTCCCTCTCCTCTCCCTCTCCTCGCTGCTGCTTCCCACGCTTCTCCAAGTGACAGAAAATTTTAATTAAAAGGAATGCTGGATTCCAAAGCTCAGCTTCCTATTTGCATTCAAAGCCATTAATGAATCTATTTCATTATTTGAAATTTAAATGGAAATCATAAATTTCTCCAGAGGAAGGCCAAGAGAGAGCTGGAGATGTTTTGAATGTCCCCAAGCTCCTCGAGCTTTCTCGGGTTCATGGCTTCCTAGTGCGAACATGGTGATAGTTGCTTGCCAGCTAAATATTCTGTATGTTGCAGGAACATTTTTCTGTGAGGGCAGATGGTGTTCAATTGATAGTCAGAATAATACATGAACAGCAGAGATGATGTGGGTTGATTAAATAATTAGCATACTGTGACATTCTATTGCTTCACTGTAACTTAAAGCTAGGTCAAAATGTTGATCTATATTGCGCCTCCCCTCCCTCCTTTTTTTCTTCTGGTTGCTTTTACGTGCACTCCAAGGGAAAGTTTTAACAGAAATTAAATCCTTTCTTGTTAGCAAAATGTGAAGATTTATACTTGGCCCTGCATGTTACAGAATAAAAGTAATAATATAAAGGAAACTAAATTTTGCTAAATGAATTTAGGTTGCCAGGCAACCAGTCATACCCAGTGTGGGATCTACTCGAGCGCTATTGAGAACAAATGGTTTAATACGTGGCACAGATCAGTGTTTAGACCAAAACAGATGCTCTCAGGAAGCCAGGGCAACAAGGACTAGCAGGAAGACTGAAGGCTGGTTTTCAGTCACCGTGTCCGTCTCAATAGCTCTTTGCCTTCGCAGTTCATTTGCACGTCCACCACAAGTCTAATTAGTTAATCTTATCGACTGTACCGCTTCCTGTGCCCCTGCTCTGTAGTTGTACAATAACAATAATTACAGGCAGTTTGCTGTCAACCGAGGAATAAACATAGAAAACATGCCCCTCTCAGCAGGGATATCATTAATCACTAAATACAACCCACTGAATTACTCATCCTCCTCTCTAAGTCCTGTTATCTATTTTGGGGTTCTGGAGACTTTGTGTGAATAAAAATGAAAGAAGTTGTCCCTCTAACAAATCAGTATCCTGTAAAACGTTAGTGCTGACTAAAAAGAGAGCAGTATCCTTGGCTGCCACGTAAACAGTGGCCAGGGCGTAGGGTAGAAGTTCCCGTGGTACCTCACGGGTTTGGGTGGCTGAGGCTTTGGATGGTGGTGCACCTCCACCAGGAAGGAAAATGAAAGAAACGAAAGAAGTTATCTGCTGCTCGGTCATTGTTAGTGCTTTCTGCAGAGTAGTCGTCTGGGTGTCCCCAGTGCTCAGCTCTGGTGTCTTATAATGTCTGGGAAGAGGCCCGCTAAGCTGGTAAATCTCATTTTCTTGTTTCACTATGAAATTAATGTCTTCCTTGCTGCTGTCAGTCCTGAAGGTGAGGATCAAAATTTCATGTTTGAGAACAATCATGGCAAAATTGACCAGGGGAGGCAGTTCATGACCTCTGCCAAGGTGGGCTGACATGGTGAAGGAAGAGCAATAGTGCTCCTGCAACAGCTTGAGAGAATGAATGTTCTCGCTCCAGCATCTATCTGGAGAAAGAAGTTTAGTGTTTCTGTGTCAAAGTGCTGCAAAAACAAACCATATGAGAAATGCTTGTGTCAATGGGTCACCCCAGAGATTAGACTTGGAAATCAAATTTCTTGATATGCTTTTGCTACTTTGGAGAACAAATGTTCAAAAGTGATATTAACACAATCCACTAAATTTATGTTGGGTTCTCTGAAAGATATTTTAATACAAATTCTATAATTAACTATTTTTAACTATTTCAAACATAAAATATTTGTGTTGTGTGGAAGTAAGAGTGTCAATTAAAATTATTATAAAAAGAAACTTTGTGTTTACAAATATGTATTGGCAAGGAGGAAACTTTTAATGGAAGAGGACTGATGGAGCCTTCCACTCTGCAACTCACAGCTCAGATCAAGACTGATTTGCCTCCTCCTAAAGTCTGCAGAACCTTTTGCTCCTGTGGTATGTGACATAAGAAACAGGTGCTACTCCTGAAGACACCTTCTGCCTCCCAGATTTCTGGGTGAACATTTATTTGGAAATTATGGTCTTTGATTCCTGTCCTAAACTGTTAGTATAATACTTGCCTTTTGTGCTAAACAGTTGCTTTGTTCTTCTAAGTGATCAAATTCCAATGCTGGGAGAAATTATTCCAGTATATTCCTGTTTCTCTTACAAAATATCCCATAACTTAATAAATGCATAATTTTAGGGTCTTTGGGTAATTACTGCTATTATTATTTTTTAAAGTAGCTTATTAATACAACCAGGCCAGGAGGCTGGAATTGTTGCCAATTTACGTCCTCCCTGCTCTCAAACTCAAGGAATGGCATGACGAAGAAACTGTCTTACTTGAGTAGAAACCCACAGCTGCATTTCAAAATGTAAGATAAATTGACTTAGATCGCATTTCATTTACTTGGTTCATTTATAAAATGCACTTGAAAAACATATTTGCTTAATGTAAAAGCTCAAAGTCAAATAAAGAGGAATGGATTGGATGAGAACAAACGTTTAAAAACTGGATAAGAACAAACATTTAAAAACTGGCATCCAGCTCAGTCACAGGCTGCAAATTGAGAGCCTTCCTAAAGTTCATATTCACCACGTGAGTTATAGGACTAATTTTCTCCGTACCCTAATGGAAGGAAGAAATGCAATTACATTCAGAATCCTCAGCAAGAACAAGTATAACTTTTCACCTAGTTATTAATGTTTACAACTGTAATCAGAGGGATTATTTGGAAATACAGCAAATTCTCCTTCCTTCTTGACATCTGGAAGGCTTGAAAACACCAAGTATGAAGTGTTCGCTATCCATAAAACATTAACAGAAATGGTCAGGTTTATACCAGGGTGCTTAGATGCAAATAATGAAGGGGCCAAGCTGTGAGTACAGTTGATTTTTGAGTTGGAACAGTATTTTTTTACAGTTGGAAAAGTATTTTTATGGTGTTAAGCTTTGATTTTGAAGGCCTGGGAGGATTGTGGATACTCACATTCAGTTGAAAGTCAGTGGGAGTGGTGGCATGATTAGCACACTCTAACTCAGCTGGTGATGCTCATCTCAATTTTGCAACAAAACCCCAAACAAGCATACAGAATTACCTATCACAACATTCTTATCAAGCCTCAGATGTAAATGACTCTGTGCTCTCATTCTTTTAATTTTGCTTCATCAATTAACTATGTCCTTATAATAAAAGTCATTGATCATCATATCAGTGGGATGTGAGGGTGGTTTAGGATGGAATAGTATCACTTTGTTTGAGGGACCCGAGACACACAATAATGCAATTATTATGCATATGTGTGGATCATAGTCCCCACAGGTAAAATGACAGCAACCGGCCTAAAACCCACAATTTTTTGCTATATGAGTGTTTCAGAAGTGAAGGGACGTGATCATGCACTGTATGACATTTAGTAAACTTTACCAGTTATGCTCCTTTAATCTGAAGGAATTAATCTGAAGAAAAGCTTAAGGGATGAAATTGATTAAAAAACTCACAAAGATTGCAGTTACTGTGTACATCCTTAATGATTCCTGGCCAGTCTCCATTTTCTTCTAGCTACTGATCAAATAAATCTGTTTTATTGGAGACCTTGTCTTGAGTTTATTTCCCAGTGGCAAAAATTCTGACACAAAAAAAAAAAGAATTAAAAACCCCCTACCCAACCCCACCCATTTTCCTTAAAACAAAAGCATCATTTTGAGCTTCCTGTGGGATTGGCGCTCATGTGATGCTTTTATGTCTCTTTCTCATACTTCATACAAATTATAGTGACAAGCTTTATTCTTCTTTATTGTATCTGCATATATTTTTTTCACCATTAATTTAGAATATTCCTGTTCAGCTACTGCAAATGTTCCTTGCTTGGCAACGCCTTTCTTATTTCCGATTAATTGTTTGTATGAATTATAAAGGAGAGGTTGCCATCTTCCATTACAAAATATGCTCAACCAGCAGTATCAATAAAACCTGATAAAAAAACAAGGGAATTTTTAAGGTTGCTTTCTGGACTTTAGCATCCATATTCTGATTTACTGAGAAGGTAAAAGATGTGTATGAAGCATATGGGTGATGTACTGTTCTGAAAGATGCTGTGACTAGAAGTGCTGAAATATGAGATGCTGACTCAAAGGTGAATTTATATATACCATTATATTTGTTTGGGTTTGTTCCAGCTAGTGGTGGCATGAATTTAAAAAGCCACGCTTTCTCTCTGGATGAAAGAACAAAAACATTCAAAGCCACCTTCAACTTGTTGCCTTTCTTTGGCATTGGCAAATACTCATTTTTTCCAGTTAGAAATATAAAACTTCACAGTGTTTAGTTTGTGCAGTACAAAATTACTTTTGAAGCTCTTGCTATGCAGGAAAGTATTCAGCTTCCTCTCTGAACTTGCTCATGGACTTCATGAGAAGAGGAGCAGCTTGATGGTCCTGGTGATCCAGTCCTGCTAGACATCCCACCGGATAGCAATGGAAAGCTTCCAAAGGTAAACTTAATGCTCCCTAGTTGTTTCAGCTTCATGCAGCTCTAGTCTCCCTGAATAATTTAGAGATGTTTTAAATTACTCTTATTGCAAATGGTCTTGAAAAGGAAAATGAGTAGTTGGTCTGGTGGGGCCCAAAAATATCCTAGTTGTGTCCCTGAACATGTCTCCATTCATTCCCTCTCTGCTAGCAGGGTGGCACAAGGCTTCCTTTGCATGTTTGTGCTCAGTTTTGTGTTCAATAGCAAGCAGAAGTTTATTTTAGTATATCAGAGTAGATACGCTGATGTCCAGGAGAAGGATACACTCTTTTGAGTCTGTACTGCATTGTATTTGAACCTGTTTCCCCTCTGGAAAATTTGCTTAAACAAAGATGGCAGGTTAGGTCCCCCATAATAGCTGTACTTTGGGTTTGCATTGCTCTGTAATGCCTTTAGCTCTCCCATTTTCTATTTGTGCATTTAATTATTCATGTGCTATTCATCCATTTTTGCTCATATAAGTTGAATTAAAGAAGTTAAAGCCTAAACGTTACTGTTTTTGAGGTTCTGGAAAATGAAGTGTTTCGTAATGATAAATAATACCAAAATTTATATGTTATAGTTACTTTTCCATGGTGTAATTATGATTTTATTACTAATATCTCCAGTGCAGTCTGAATAAGTTGTATAAGTTTAGTGTCTGCAAACATGAAACCATTTTCTTACATGAGTTTAGAGGATATTTTTTTTTTCAGACCTCTGCATGTGAGCTTGATACAAATGCTGTGCTGGTGCCAAACTGATGTTTGAACTTGTAGAGTGTGATTGAAGGAGAAAGACCAAGGGATTTGGAATTTGCTATCTAAAACGAAATTTGAATTCAGTCATATATTGTACTTATAACGTTTCATGTCAGTAGCTTCAAAATTAAGTATATAGCAATAGAAGCTTTCCATTAATAAATCTCTATTAATCAAAAAAGCTGGCTTTATTTCTCATCATGATAATGAGTTTTAAAAATTATAATGACCTAATTTTAATGATTTTATTGACCTGTTGATTTTCAAAACCCCAGGATAGCAAACACATTTATTGCATGAATAAATTGCCTACACAATACCTGCAGCTTTTTGTGTTCTGCATGTTTGAAAAAAAAAAACAAACCCAAAACCAACTCGGACTTTTCATGTCAGGGTAAATTGATTTCCAAAGCATGGATTTTGACCATTAGTATCTAAAGGTGACTGAAGAAAGCGTCCATGTACACAGAGATTAGTGTAATACAAGTCTCTAGAAACAGGTATATTTCACAGGATGCTTTGGGATATTGAAAACTGATATAGGTTTTTAAGACATCAGTCCCCCCAAATCAATGCTGCCCTATTATTTTAAGACTTATTTCTTGCTCTCCATAAAGATTTTACTAGAGATCTTTTCAGCCTGGGACAGTCCTATCATTAATGTTATCCTCGGTGATATGTTGTCACAGGGTAGCGGAGGTAGCAGAGTGAAAGACAGAACAGTAAACAGCTGGTGGCATACGCTGGAAAGCAGCCATCCATTAATGAATCCACACATATAAACACCTTCAATAACACTGGGAGATGAAGATGTGTTCACTACCCAGGAGAGGGGAGCTCAAGCAGAAATGCATATGTAACGCAGCTCGTGTAGATGTAAAGAAATAGGAAACTAAAAATCTTTCTCACAAATTCTTTCATAGGGTAAACCATCAGCTTCATGGAGCCAGCGTCTCCTCAGGATCTCACCTTCTCTGCTCTTTAATGGATTACTTTTCTCTATGTTTTTAGTATGTATCTTGGATTAGAAACTATATGATAAGATAAAAAGGGAAAAAGTTGTAAGCAAGGAGAGGAATTCACTTCAGAGTGAAAGTCTTTAACTTGTGCATAAACAAATTGATGCAGATCTGGAGGAACACATTCCCTATTTTTCTGGTTTGTTGTTTTAGACTTCACGAACTGTACTGTGTTTGGAAACAATACATAATTGATGAGCTATAATACCGACTTGATACTTTTCTGGCACTCTTTGCATACAGTTGGTGAGTGAG
The DNA here is from genome assembly GCF_017639655.2 of Falco naumanni. Lineage (NCBI taxonomy): Eukaryota > Metazoa > Chordata > Aves > Falconiformes > Falconidae > Falco > Falco naumanni. The sequence goes on from NC_054065.1 coordinate 21,439,248, forward strand.
ATAAATTGTTTCACTAAGAGCTGGGAGGTGACAAAAGAATTAGTGGCTGCCCCATTCACCGTGAGCCCCACAAAAGTTGGGAATTATATTTCCAAGTATTAGTTCTGCGTGTCTGGGGAAGATTCGGTCACTCTGATGTCGTGCACACAGACTGAATAGCTTTCAAAAGACCCAGGTATGAATACATAAAGCAATGTTATCTGATCAAGCAGAAGATCGATTTCTAATTCAATACAAAGCTCCTATCTGAAATAAATACTTTAACTGCAATCATCCCAGTACCTGGGAATGATAGGTAGCCTGTAGGGATCACATTGACAAATATGTTCCCCGTATTATGAAGTGGCTTAAATCTGGGACGGTGCTTGCAACAAGTAACATAAAAGAAAGCTTTTTATAACAAAGTAAATTAAAGGAGGGTCAGATTCAGGTATGAATAACTATGTTATCCCAGGGGAACTGTAATGATTCTTTTGGTTATTTGGTATCATTTAATTACAAGAAAGGCTGTGTAGACTAACATAGCAGAGCATAACTTTTTTTTAACAAAAAAAGTGGACTTAGGACGCCTTCTGTGGGCATCATATGTGCAAGCTCTCTATAACAGGCTTGTGCTTAGGTTAGGAAGGCCGGCTGACTCCTGGAAGACAGAAGGTAATGCTGCTTTTTTGGAGATTGTCCTTTTATTTGCAGAAACAGTTGTCTTGGGATTTGGCAGTGGCATTCTTTTCTACCCCTCTAATTTGCATCTCTGGTCTGTGTTTTCCAGGGTGCAGCAGCTCCTTTCTCGATTACTTGCCATGCATAAAAAATGCTATGGAAAAGGTGAAGGGTGTAAAACAGAGGAATGAAGTGGGGGGGAGGGGGACTGGAAGCGGACACCCAGGGGTTATCAGCAGGAAAATGATTGCACATGAAGGACAAGTAGGTTGAGAGAAAGATTAGTTCCTGTCCCCAAAACAGCTTTTAGTAGCCTTGAGGATAGGGACAGAGTGCCACTTCTCTCTGGGAATTAGAGAAAGAGATTCTTGAGAAGGAATTCTGCTAGATGTGGTGAATTGAAGCTTAAAGGCATTGATTTAAGTATTGCATAGCTTACTTGTGATGCACGGATAAGTTTCTAACATCACGTTACAAACGCTGTTACCTTGTGTAGCAGAGTTAGCAATCAGAAACTCATTCTGGAAGCCATTTTACACATGCTGCATGTTTTCTTGTCGTTGTAGCCTTTGAGCGCATTAGTGTTTTACTGGAAGTTTTCCATTAGGAAAATATTTACAATCTTAATTCTAACATGATTAAGTGCTTTGCTTGGGAATTTTCATGGTCACTAATTAGGTTAATACTGATCATTAGAACATGAACATAATTAGTTTTCCATACTATTAAAATTAATCACATGTTTAAAGTTAAATTAAATCAGCCAACAGTGAGAATGAACAATGGCCGCATTTCTGATTTCACAGTCTCAAGGTTTCCCAAATAAAAACTCCACTTCCTTAATAGAGATGGACCATGTGTGTTTCAGTAACTATCCATCAGTAACGAACTAATTAGAGGGTAAAGAAGAACCAGAGATGACATTCCAGAAGATGTGAGAGGATAATTTGCTCTTTTCTGGGATGCCAAGGGAATTTGTTTTTACTTATAGGCTTTTGCTTCTTCCTCACTGAACAAAAATAAGCAAGGGAGCCTGAAGAGCCGATCTCCCTCACCTGTGCTCAGCAAGAGGTCCTCCGGCTCTGTTGGCTTCCTCACCCCATTTGGGAAGCAGTGCTTCTAGAGATGTTTTCTGCACCTGTGCGTGGTGTTGCCTGGGCAGCCCTCCGCTGACGGGCTGTACCAGTTTCCATAAAAAAAGGCAGCGGTGTGCCCTCTCCTGCAGATTGCCAATTGGCCTGCGCCCAGCTTTTATGGCAGGGTTAGGGCTCCGGGGTCTTTTTGTTGGTTGGATCAGGTGGATACATCTAGGGGGCTGTCAGGCCAAAAAGGATCAGCAAAGCTAAATGTTGTTGCTTTAGGACAGTTCCTATCCTTACGCTTTCTGATCCTTCAGCTTCCTAGACTGGGGAAAGAGTCAAGAACTCAAAATCCACCGCTTCCCAAGGTCTTTCCCTGCAGGAACTGGAATGAGAAAAGTTTTAGAGCTTCAGAGCTCCTTGCATGTGAGCCTCACCACGTAGTTCTTTCCATTGGAGGTGGGGAAATGACACCCTGGATTTAATAGAAAATGTAATTAGGGTTAACCTAGATTTAAATAACTGTTCAACTATTAAATAGCTATTACCATGCCCTATAATTTGCTATCAGAGAAATACAAATATGTGTCACTGCATCAATTCATGAGAACACATATTGGAAGCTGATTGTTTACTGTAGTTCCCCACCCCAGAGACCCAGGAGGTTTTTGTGCTTATATTCCAAACCACCGTGTTTGCGATAGCCTCTCTGTTAGCAGCAGTAAACTAAGGTGGATGCTGGCAGAAACATAAAGACATATTAATTTGGCATTTGCAAAACAGATTTACCTTCAATGATGCAAAATGGAATATACCCAGAATCAAATCTCTGTACATTTTTATGTATTTTTATTATAACGATCACATCCTACTTCTATTGAAGATTCCAGATTTTAATGAGCATTGGATGAACAAGTTCTTTTGGCCTGAGCTCCAGAAGTGCACCACCATCAAAAAAATACATGTTATTAAGAATAAATGCAGTCAAATGTAGCCTTATGTAATTCTTTTGCAAACGGACTCCCTGTGTAAGTACTTGGAAGTTGTAAGTTTATTAACTTTGTCTTCCTGAGCTGTAAAAGGGTCCCACAATAGCAATTTCTCTCAGCTTGCCAGGTGTTGAAATTAACTACAGAAAGCTATGTATCAGGTGATTCAAAAGAAAGCAGCATCTAAAGACATAGTGACTTTTTATGCGCATTAATTACCTCCAACAAGAACTGACTATGAGGTAAATATAATCCACAATATTTTTTCCTTTTTTAGATGAAAATACATCAGTTTTAGTAGTTCTATAAAATATTGATCCTGGGATAAAATTCAGGAGGTAGGTCTAATCTGTGACTGTTTTTACATCAAGTAGTCCTTGATTTCGAGAACACCGTCACCGTGTATTGAGAATATGGTTCGAGCTGTCTTTTTAACATCACGTTACTTTGCATGCAGATTAAATTTCTTGTCTTGGCATTTATTCTTGTGCCACCAGCGTCAAAACAGAAACTGCAAGCATTGTAACGAAAGAAAAATGATTTCATTTCCCTGCAGGTTCTGTAATTGCCTTTGTGTCCTTTTTGAACTTCTGTTCTGCAACTCCTCAGAGCCGGTCCCTGCCATGAACAGCAGTTCACTGCTCTGAACTTCTATGCCTCCTACAGCAACAGGACCTTAAAACGCAGTGGAAAAACTCTGATATGGAAAAACTCCAAATTGCGTGGTAGCAAATAAACTCATTATTTCTCTCCTTTCACATTAATAGATTCTGTACTGGGAGCTTAATTCTGTTCGCTGCCCCAAGCAAAACTGAGGGTGTTTAGCAGAGGTATACTGTGTTGGTGACAAAGCCGCCCCTGATCCTTTCCCAGGTTGGGCAAAATTAGCATAAGTACTCCATGCACACAGCTGCAGCCTTCAGCGTGCAGGAGCTTCTGCAACAGCTTCCCTTCCCCAAGAGGGGATTTTGCCAGTGGAATGACACTGGCATGGATTCATCAACCATACGCCTCCTCTTGCTTCCTACGCACTCTTTTGTGCTGTCACCATGGATCAGCGTAGGAGCGCAGCTTCACAGGTCAAAGCCTGGTTAGACTCTGCTGAACAAGCTTCCTAAGTGTTGTTCTCTCCCTGTCCCCAGACAGCAGAATGTATTTCTTTGGGCAAAATGTAAGCCAGATGGGATAATGTGTTTGAAAGCTTGAAAGTCAGATCCTTTGAATTTTTTTGCTTTATGATCTTAATTTATGCACATATGAAAGTGAAACATGGCTTTTTTTTCCTTTCTCTCCTTGTCTCTTTCCTATTCAAAGCATTTAAAAAAATCACTCTTCCAATAATGTTTTGAAAATTGTTTTTGAAACCAAGAAAATTTGGAAAGACAACCCATGAAAAACTGTTCTGACAAGCAATTTTAAAACAAACCATGAGCTTCATTTTTGCCCCCCGATCATCTCTATAAGGAATATGTGTTTAAAAACCGTTGATATGTCTAGCATAGCATGAACAGCGTGTGGTAGAGCTGGCAATAAAACACAGCTCTCCAATGCCTGCCCAGTTCTTTACTGAGAAAACAATTCTTTCTCTCCTTACAGCTCCTCATCTATTACAGTGTGCATCTTACAGTTTTTAAAATAAAAGATATGAATTTTACAGAGGAGACTTTCCTTAAAAAAAAAAAGCGTGATTCTGATTTAAGAGCTCTGTTCAGCCTGTGCTCTGAATCAGAGAAGTCTCCAATGAAAACAAGCATGCATCAGGAAAGCAAAGATCCATTCCCCATGTGTTTTGGTGCCTTCGGTTACTTCAGAACAATGTGGGCACGTTTAATGAAATGCACCGACATTTTAAGAGCAAACTCCCAGATTCTGCTGCTTCTGTGCAAATGGCAGTTTTCTGTGGCTTCCACAGGGGACCACAGAAGTATGTCGGATTTAGACTTTGACTTGTTACAAACCCCTGTACTCAACCAGGGAAGCAGTAGAGCCCATAGACAGGGGAAAGGTAAGCATTAATAGATTAATGTTATTGAAACAACCTTTTCCCCTAAGCAGGCTCTCACAAAGGACAAAAATGTTACTCTTAAAACTGAGACTAAAGATGGAAAATGTTTGGCAAATGTTTCAAATCTGGCAACTCTATAGGCAATTGAAAACAAGATATTATATGTAAAGTTGGGCAACGAAAATAATGGAGTGTGAAAAGGCTCACCCCATTAGAGTCAGTACTAAAAAGGCTGTATGATCATTCTCAGGCAGTGACGGCAAAAGTTTGGTTATTTCCTTTCCAGAAGCAGAAAGTTTTAGAGGGTTGGTATTTAACTTTGATGTTATGGCTCAGTGCATTTTTTTACACAATGATACATCTATCATTGGAGTCACTCAGAACTATTCTCTGCCTACTGAGTATCAGCACGCACTTGCATACTTTCTGTTCAATCAGGAATTGCTGGCTCATTTAGGACACTGACTAGTATATTATCTTTAAAAATAAATGTCTGATCATTAACTCAGAAGATAAATTATATTAATTTTGCTGATCTGACTTGTCTGATACAGTTGTAATATGCTGGCTTGAGATAAATGCAGACTTTTGGAAGGTCAATATATTTTGTGGCAAAACCTGTGAGTGGGACTTGTACAGCATGGATCTTTTTTTTCATAAAGCTGGATTATCTCTGCTCCTTAATCATATCATTTAGGCACATAATTCTGCTAAAAATCCCCAGTATAAATACCTGCAGACAAGGTACTTGCAGTTAAGGACTTTCAACTGTTGAGACTGTAAACCTCTCCTTAAAATTATGGAAACTTCTTCTATATAAACAGGATACTTTATTCATAGATCACAGGTGAAGCCTTGGTCTCTAAGCTGTGCCCAAAGGTACGTTATTACCAGCTCAAAGTAACTCAACTAGAGGCATCCAATGACTTGTTCATGCTCATACAGCAGGTTAACGGCAGCACTGGGGATACCAAGTCTTATGACTTCAACCTTGTGCTCAGTGCGTTAGATCACAAGTGTCTTGCTTATATCGCTGTATTTTCTGAAAGGTTTTTTTTGTTGTTTGTTTGGGTTTTGGTTTTTTGTTGTTTTTTGGTTGTGGTTTGTTTTTTTTTTTTTTAATCAGATGCTTATAAATGAAGTTGTTGGCTGTAATCAGAAATGTATTTATCACTGAGTCTGGCTCACAACCAAGCACACTTATTTTTGCAAGAGGACAGCATGTTCCCCTCATTCCAAGGAAAAGTGAGTGGCAGGAGGGTATGTTGTGATTTTTTCGTGACCCGTTGTCCTCTGTTGTGTCACTATTGCAAAAGGCAATTAGTTTCCTAATTCTCATTTGGTGCAACAGCATTGACTTCAGTGAGCTGTATTTTAAGTATGCTGATAAAATGAAGCAGGGTAGGTTTATAAACCTGGTGACTAATGGGAAGAAATAATCCTAATGGTCATGTTTTATAACTGAGGAAAGATGCAAAGACAAAAACCCACACGGCTTATGCTTCAGTAATTGTCAGGTACCCTAGCTACATTATTTTTTTTCATCAAGCAAGAGTATTTTGTGTTCTATAACCTATCACATTGTCAGGATGTAAGCTCTAACCTCTGTTTTCTGTGCTGTCATGGCAGCAGAAAGCTTCCACTTGGATGCTGGCTGTCTGGACTCAGGCAGATTTGCCTTAACTAAGAGAATTGTACTCTGTGCCAAGGACAAGGTCTAGTAGTACTGGTCACTTGGATGGATTAAAGGATGTCACTGGTCTGCTAGATTGAATATACTAGATTTCTGTTTGTCTGTCTGATAGCAATATTAACATATAGTTGAGTGGCAGAGTGTTTCCATGCTACATCAGGCCCCGTATATTATCTCCTCTTAGAGTTTGTATATTAATTCATTTAATGTAAGTCTATGAATTTGTGTAAGTTCATTAATTCATTTTGTATATTAATTCACAGCTCATGAATTGTGAATCTTATCAACTTTAGTAGCTAAATAAGTACTTGTTTCTGTTTCAAACCATGTTTTAGACTAGAGATAATACAATACAATGGTAATAAAAATACCAGTGCACTTTTCAGAAAAAAATACTAACCCAAGGGATCTCAGCCACCAGAGAAACACTGCTGAAGATGAGATCTGTTTGAAAACAGATTCCCTAACGGCTTATGGAAAAAACTTATCCAGAGAGAGAATGAACAAAGCAAAATTTTTTTACAATGGTGTCATCTTCCATGTTATGAATTGCCTGGTATCAGTGTCACTGTGTTATCAATACCCTGAAATACAACTTGTAATGTGTAAGTTTACATCCCAGAGTTGTGCCTTGCATTTAATTAGTGTGAGAAAAATCTACTCCATTGGATTTTCATGGCTGGGCAAAGTGACCATAGTACATCTAGACCACCCAGCAAGTGCCTTCTAAGGGATACAGAGCCCTGCTTCAGAGAACACTGCTCCTTAGCCTCATTAAAATCTTGTAAGCTGTTTGTGACACCAAAATTCTTGCCACTAGGTGATACAGAAAAACCTGTACCAGGGCCCTGTACCCTGCATAGTTCTCCAACATGTTCCCAGCAGATTTTTCACCCTTAACTACCTTTTTATACCGTCATGACATGTCCAAAGGCATGCAGCACCCACACGCATATCGATAAATACCATGAATACACACTCTGATGGACCACATGTAGCTCTTACGTTATTTGAGACATTCTGAGTAGAAAAAAAACCTTGTGTACAATAATAGTGCCTTAGGAGCACACAGGCACTTCATGAGACCAAAAAAGAACCCAGGGCCATGCACAGTGTGGAGACATCCAGGCTATGCCAACCAACACCAGAGCCACAGGATAGTCCCTGGGCCTGTTTTATTGAGCAATGTTGTTACAGCTTCTGTATCATTGTTATTTATCTGCAAAATAAAGGAAATTTCATATCCTTACCTTGCAATAGTATTGTGGAGATCAATACAATTAAGATGTAACCAAAGGAACTTGACTTCTCCTGTACTAAAATATTATATTATGCAACAAATGATTAATCTCATTAAATACTTTAAAGGAGGGCCAGATCCTGTCCTAGACTACAGTGATGTAATTCCAGTGGAGTACTTTTCTCTTTTGGAGAGTCACAGGCTGAAGTTGGAAGAATATCAAAGGTGAGACTTGGAAGTGGGTTCAAATGAAATGCAGAGCCAAAGAATGACCTCCCAAGGGCACTAAGTGTGTGTAGAAGAGAGGGAATGAAGCACACAGATGATAACCAGCAACAGGGACCAATGCCTTGGGGAGAATTGGCAAAGAAAATGGTGGTGGAGAATACAGCTTTTACTTGGACAACCTCTTGGACTGAAAACAATTTTGGGAGCCAACAAGAACTGCCAAGGCAAAGTAATTGTGTAGATTGAGATTAGCAGTGGAGAGATTCCAGATGCAGCATAACATGTAGCAGGAAAGAATGAAAAATAAGTTTAATATTGGAAACGGATGAAGAAGGCAGAAAGTTAAAAAGCACCACTGCAGGCAGCTGTTGCTTCACAGTTTTAAGGATATTGTAACTAAACCCCCCAGCACAGCAACTTGTTTTTTAGGATATTTTGTTTAAGTTTTGTAGTGGATTTGTGAGTATTTTTCGCATTTCCTTTGAATTTTCCATTACATTTTTCCCAAAGGTACCTTGTGTACCTACCTCTCTTAGAAAAGTTGTGAGTATTAGATGGACATTTAATATATCTGAAATTAAATACTGTTCCATTTCATTATGACTATTTTAAGCTTTTTGGAAAGTGGAGAAATTAAGATACATGTTTTTGTGAAAAACACTTAGATGGCTAAAGTAAATTTATGCCTAAGTCAAATACATCAAGCAGAAATAAAGGTTTTAAAGCTATACAGCTAATGCATTACTGCCCCTGTCATATGTTTCCATTCATTACAAACACACCTCATCCATTCCCCTACCAAATGAATCTTGCTCTAGTGCCATCATGCCCTGGCAGATCTGCCCAGTGCCAGCATCCCTGGGAGAATCATGTTTACTTATCTGCTGTTCTAGGATTGGAGCTATTTCTCTGTAGGCAACTTCTCAGTTAAATGTAAGTTTGCAGTATTCAAATTCTTTATCACCATGGGGTTTTAGTAGCATCAGAGGATAATTCAGGCTGGAAGGGAATAAAGGAGGTCAGATTAGACTATATATCACTTTGCTTCTTCTAATGGAAGAAGCTGGGTCTTGGGGAAGGAGAAAGCATGTTAGTTGATCGGCTTTTAAACAGCTTATTTTATGTATTTCAGTTGAAAATTAACCTCAGATTAGTTTGTTACTGCGTTTTCTTTTTTTTTATCATTTCTGTCTCTGTTAAGTTCCCCATTGATGAGCGTTTGCATTTCAGATATCTTTGTGGAAGTTTCTGTTAAACAACAGCCAGACTGGAAGTTGGGCAATTTTTATAGTAAGACGTTTAAGGCAGCTAATATAAATTGGTTTTGATGAACTAATTCAGCAGCTTTTTATTAATTACCTTAAAAGATGTAGATAAAGGCTGCATCCTTCATACAAACAATACTTTAACTTTGTGATTCTACAGCTCTTCTGCAGGATTCTCAATCTTTCTGTAATGGTATAAAGGAGTAGTTTTGAAAAGAACGGGGACTATACTTCCAGTTCCATATAATGTGGTTTTTTTCCACAGAAGGAACTCTTTTAATAAGGCAATAGAAATGTTAATCAAAAAATGTATTTAAATAGGTTCCTGCATTTAACAGTAATTTTAACAATTCTGCAGGTTGCATACATTTTTAGTAAAAATGTTTCTTTAGATTCAGTAGTGTCATTAATGCATCAATAGAATATCTGTGGTGCCATCAGAATGAATGACATATTCTGGTAGTTATTTTAAAAGTAAGAACAGAACATATGTTCAGAAACAGCATTAAGAACAGCTTTGCTAAGTCCAAAAATCAGAGCAGATCATATGTTGCTGTATACCTTTGGAATATTTGAAATAATGAAAAGGTCTGCTAAAGCTTTTATCAGTAAAAAGATGCATGAAATTAGATGGATGCAGGCTTTCGAGCCCGTATTACTTCCAAAATATTTTTTACAATACTGCTCCTAGGGGATAAGTCCAATGGGAAAATACTGAGTAGTCCACATGCTTGAGCTCTCAGCTGTGCAAGAGCATACACAAAATAAGTCACTGCAATTAGAAAGAAGTTAAACGCAGTTTATATACCCTGCACAAGCCTCCCCATAGGAACGGTTAAGGGTACCAGTTCATTCCAGAGAGACCCTAAGAGGTCTGGCTGCAGCTACAGCCTTATCTGGTTGCTACGGGGACAGTGTTTGTCAAGCACTTTCTTTTGTTAATAGATACTGTCATCCTTCTCTACAGAGACCAGTTTCTCCTCCTCTACATGCAGAGCAGCTACACAAAAGTACCAATCCAAAAGTGGTGGCTTCAAGCTAACCAGGTTACAGGTGGGAGGGCAGAGAAACAAAGCAGAGGATCAAAGAGTGCACTAACGGCAATTAGAAGGAGATGAAGAGTGAGAACGAAGGAAGCTGTTTCATGGCAACGGGAATGACATTGTCAAGGTTAGCCAAGAACAGCAACCGTGGGTAGATTTGGCCAGGGCTAGTCAATAAAACAGGACTGGCATACGTGCTGTAAGTAACTAACACCATAAACCACTTTGAATTTGTTATCATTACCCCTTTCTTGGGAGGACAATTAACTCCCTGTGCCACCACCACCGCTTATGTATGCACCATTTTTACGAGCTACCTGGGCCATAGGGAGATGAATCTCTCCCACTCTCATATTCTCAATGCCAGTTGGTGAGCAAACAGCTGTAAGAACACCCTGATAGAAAAACCTTTGTACCGTTCAAGCAATTTGAGATTAAAATGTTTTAGTAACCAACACTGTGACAACTTTTATTCTGCCTCTGTGTAAGTTACAGTTTTACAGCTTCATGCAGCTCAGTCTCCATCCAAACCATTTTGCAGCCTTTCTGTCAGATCAGGTCGTGAGAGCAAGGTCGTTCATTTTGTGCTGGCATGAACCAGACCAGTAGGCTCTGTTAGCATCTAGGATCTTGATCTTTCTAAAAATAGCCCTCTAGGAGAGATGGATTGTATCTTCCCATCCCTTTTTAATATTTTAAGTATGAATAATGGAAATTGAATTTGGTTTTGCTCCATGGTATTACCTTTGATGGCTTTTTGATGAAGAAGATTTATTCCATAAAAAAAAATAATAAAAAATGTGACTTTCTGAATGGCTGTTTGTTCATCCCACACATCCGCCTGTTTTCACATCATTATTGTATACTATGGTTTCTCTAATTAGAGGTCCATATAACTGTTCTGTAAGAAAGTACAGTAATTCCCATACACTTGTATGTTAGGAGATTCATATGTGTTACCTCTCTCTGAAAAAACAAGGCTTTTTTGTTGTTGTTAATTTGTGTTAAATTGTATGTTTTGTTTTGTAAGTGTAGCTGAATGGCTCATTTTTCATTTTTTGCTGGAGTTGTGTAGGCCATTTGCTGGGTTTTGACATTTTTAGCCTGATTTCCCAAGCAAATGAGGCTTATGTGAACATGTTCTCTTTGTCAAATGCTTCTATCTGTCAAAGCTGAGGGAAGCTTCAGCTTCGAAATGGTTGGTCAAGTTCATCAAGATCCCAGTAATAATTAGGTTCCTTCTGGTTTCATGGAAACTAACTTCTGTGTAGAGGAAAGAGAATGAAATTAGTCCCGCCATTGAAGAAAAGGGCAGGAGAATGAATCAATGATGACAGTTCAGCACTTATACTTTTTGTTAGGCAGCTTCTTGACTGTTCAAACAGCATGTGCAAAGATCTGGAATAATTGCTACATGTCCTGTTATCACTGGGGATATAACAGAGGGTGCGATGGGGGTGAGCTAGGGGTGTCCCACTGAGGAGGGATGGAGGTAAGTGGTGAAGAACTACATCTGCCAGAAACTCACTTCACTAGTTCAGTTTCTCATGTCTGCATGGATTTGGGATTAATTTGGCACAGGATTTTTTGGCACAGTTTTGGTTTATGTTTTTTGTCATTTGTACGAGCACATTGCTCATTGATAGGCAGACTTCTTTGGAATTGCACTTAGCATTGCTAGCTGTGTCTTCATAATGCTTTTGTTTTGGAATGGTGCAAGGCAACACAGTGGAATAATGTTTACTTTAGTAACTGGAGCCAGTTAAGATTTTTACAAGTGTATCAATAAGAGTCATTATCTAATTTATCCAGCTTTGAAGTCTGCATCTGACTTGTGGCTAACTGAACATCAGCTAGAATAATTAGGCACCAAAAATCACATTTTTGTTTATGTTTTCATTTTTTGTTTCTGTAGCAGATGCATTGCCCATAGATTAACAACGTGAAACTGAACAAAAATCTTTGCTCTTTGCCTTAGCTCATAGGATCTTTTCCAGCTGTATCCCAGTTGGAAATCTGACCTTGTGGAGACCCAAATTTGGCAGAAGGAAGGTGCTGCTGGAAATATTATTTTCCAGTTTCTCAATCATTTATTCATGAATACAAAGTTACACAGTGAGTGGTATTTGGCCAAATCATTTGCTTCAAGATTCAGCTTTATGATCCTTTTCCAACAATTGCAGACTTGACGGTATCTGGTAGACCGCTCTTACCAGATGTAGCTATGCAATTTCTGTCAGAGGGCCCAAGCTGTCTTTCCTAGCTTTCAAAAACTATGAGAAGCTAAGTAAGAGTCACAGATTATTTACATGGTGCCAACAACTTGGTAATGCAAACCTTAATATTTAAAGGTCAGGTATTTAATGTCCTAATAAAGAACACTTTGTGTGAGAAACTAATCTGGATGGACGTTAAGTTGCAAATCTGATTGGCAGCATTCACAAAATTGCTGCCAGAAATTCTTGTGGAAAGTTGTTAACTGAGATCCCAGTTCAGTTAGGGCATAGCACTGTATTCTAATTCTTAGTCACCTTTTCATCTGCTTGAAGATATCTTCGGGAGATATCTCTTGAAGTTGTTTCAGAGGTTACATTTTAACTTTAACAGTATCGGTTAGAGCTTTTGAGTTTAGCTCTTTGTCTTTTCATTTCAACATTGCCGCACCACATTTTTTTTGCATTCTTATAAATAATCTGCAACGGTAGAATACCCTAGAACTGCACATCATCTGCTTCTTGCTGGGACTTCTGTAAGGCTCCTGGTTAAAAACACAGAATTTCAGTTTTGTGGGAGTTTTGATCTGTTCTTTCAAAATCTGTTTTCATTCCAGATTGAAATACACCAGAGAAAAGGCACACAAGGAGGTGCGGGTGCGCACGCACACATACACTCTTGGAACACACCATTAAGTGAAACTTCAGCAAAGGGTTGAGATTTCAAACTGAAAGTTTTTGTACTGATAAAGTCAAGATGGTTCATTTGAATGTCAATATTATGTTAAAATATAATATGAAGTAAAAAGGCTTGAGATTAAATGGTTTTATTTTCTGAAAGACCTTGCATATGCTCTTAATTTTGCCCCCCTCTCCAACAGCATTTCAGTGAAATTCTGTTTCTGCAAAGTACCTACATCTGAATGAAATGGCAACATTCCGCTGGAAAATGTATATCCAGCTGTTTGAAACTTTCTTCCACTGTTTGGTTATTTATGAACTCATATTGTTCACATCATGACAATTATAGTTTATCTGTCTGGCATCTTAATTAGCAGATTACTAATCTAGAACTTAAACCTTTCTGACCTTTCTGTTTGCTGTGTCTACTGTGTTTTCCAACCCTACATTCATAAATGCAATGGTTTTCATATATTTTAAGTCTCTATTAAGCATAGGGTCTTTTAATCCTATCTGTTTTAATACTAAAATTATGGGCAAGGTGGGAGAGAAAATCCAAATAGGTTTAGCATGGATCATGCCTTAAAAGTGCGAAGCATCAGTTTATAAGAAGGATCAGATAATTTAGAATTATGAGATAATCTCATATAGAATATTTGCTGGTTTTGAGAAAAATCAGTGCAGAGTTCTACTCAGAAAAGCAAATATTTTTATATAAAGAACACACACAAAAAATTTATATAAACAATGGCCTTAAGATACGTTAAACAAACTTGGTCTTAAAACGGAATTATTTCCTATGATATATATATATATATATAAAAATATACTGTACCTCATACATATACTTACATGATATTCTATTATTGTACTTGTTTTCCCAGTAACTGAGACCTTCATGATTTTTAATGTATTTATACTCCTATGGTCCTAATGCCAAAATTTCCAGCAGCTTTTGATTTTAATTGCCAAAGTGTCTTCGCATCAGTGCAGCGGGAGAAGTTTCTCCTGTGTAGGTATTCTCCTGTGTAGGTAGTTTGTTGAAAACTTTAGGTCTTACAGGGTAACATTTATCCTGTACTTGTCAGTTAGTTGTCTTGCTGTTGGCAAATTTGTTGCCACAACAGGTGATAGTTCTTGCCTTTGACAGGAAACTCTTGATAACCTGTGAATCATTTGTACATTACTGATTTATCACCATTACTAAAGGTCTCGTGTTGAGCTGTAGTCACACTTGTGTTGTGACACTGTCTTTTTCTGCAAATGGCAGACTCGCAGGTTCACATGTAACTGCTTTCAGCAGAATGAATTGCCCATTGGATTTAGTGGAAAGCCTCTGACATGTTCAAGCTGATCAGCTGTGCTCCTTTTATGCAGGGAATTGATGAAGCTATAGCTTCTGCTGTCACAATTATACCATGGGAACAAAACAGAAATAGTTCAGTTTTGGAAGTTTGTTCAAGATTTGTCCCTCCTGGTGATGCTGAAAAATGACTCTTATGGTGGTGGGCAGGAGTATCTGATATTTGAATAAGACTTAGAAATTTTAAACATGTGCTTGTGAAACTAAAGCACAAATAGAACTGATTTGATTCAGCATAGCTCTGAAAAGTCGTGTTTTGGTTCCTCGCACATACTTTTCATACCATCTCTTTATTGATGTGGAACCATGTTTGTTCCTTGTGTCCTGAAACTGTTTTTCCAAACTGAGCAAATCACTACTTTGGTAGAAATTATATGTTTCTTTTCTGTTTTCAAAACAAAAAGTCAGGACTAAGAGTTCCAATCATCACTAATTCACAAACATATATTCATTCCTCACCCTCCAAAAGAGTTTGTCCAATGATAAGAACTGCATCCCACTGTGTTAATTGCATACATGATTCACAGAAATGTGATGACATGTGAGGCTCTCCAAAAATTATAGATGGCTTCTTAAACATCTCACAAACTGAATCCCAGATTATGCATGGGTGGACGTCTGTGCCCTGGGAGTTTTTGCTGGTATCAGTGACTGGTAGCTCCTTCATATGGGGATGCTGCCAAAAGCAGGGGGAGAAATATATATAAAAAAAAAAAAGTAGGGAAGAATAATAACTCTGTGTGCTTGATCCCACAGGAGTCTTTATGCCTGTGCTCAATACAGTAATATTGTCAGAAAGATGGCTATCAAGACAAATCATACAGAAAACTTCAGGAACTGGAACAATTTCTAGGAACAAACAGAAAATCATCGGGGTATCTGAGGTAAATGTCAGTGCTGGTACAGAGGAATACATTTGCCATTAAGCTCTGCTGACATTTTCTCTTTGAAGATCCTTTTTACAGGTGCTCCTTATCTGGACAAATGTCTGTCATTTGGGACTCATGTTTTCCAAGACAGCCATTTTGCTCAAGCTGACTTTGCTTTTAAACTCCTCACTTTTAAGTTTCTTTTTCTAACTGAGATGAAGAATGAAATTGGGAAAACACATCGATTTTTCCATACAACAAAACATTTCTGAAGGCTGCTAGGCTGAGGGAGATTAATGCTTCCAGGATTTAAACAGTGACTTAACATTTGGCAGAAAGATCATATTAGTACCAAAGATATTCCTCCTGATGATCTTGTGATTTTTTTTCCTAGTTTGGCCAGTTCATATGTGTCCAAAAAACCTGTCTGCATGTACCAACGTGTTCTGTTTCCTTATAGCTCCAAATGCCAGCGAGACTTTCCTACACAGCAATGGACTTTTACGTGCATCCCATTGCCTTTCACAATATAAACCCCATAACACAACGGACCTGCTTGGCTGTTTTCACTGTTAGTTGCAGCAGCCATGCACGGCCCGGCTCGGATGTCCTTTTGCTCCTGGGATCCTTGTGGTAAATGTTGCAAGACCTTGCTCTCTTTGCTCACCATGCTGCTCCTTTTGCACGGAGCACCTGGGGGGCGAGGAGGAGAGTACAGAAGGATGTCCTGTGTGGAACAGCTGCAGACCCCCAGGGGAAGAGAGGTTGGTCCAAGTTCCAGAGAGCTGAGGAAAAGGCATAGAAGGGAGAATGGAGGACCTGTGGCAGGTGGGACAGAGGAAAGAGGAGCATCAGAGGCTGGATCTCAGGGCTGGGAGTGGAACAGGCTGTGTGGCCATAGGAAAGTGCCTGCCATAGCCAAGTGTCAACGAGGCACCCCCTGCCCCCCTCAAAAAGCCCTCACCCTGTGCGAAGGACTGCAGACACATTAACCCCTTCTCATTTCTTCGAATCCCTTTCAGCAGTAAATTCACTTCAGGCGGTTGTTGAAGGCTGCTGTAGGTTCGAAGGTGTCAAGCCCTTCTGAAGACGCACAGAACGTTAATCCGGTTTGACACCCCCGAGACTAAGGGCGTTGGGTGCTGCTGTCGCAGCGCGTTACGGTCAGGACCACGGAGAGCGACGGGCCCTTCCCGCCCCGAGTGCGGGCGTTCCCCGCCCCGCGGCGCGGGAGATGCTCCGGGGCCGCCCCCCCGCCGCTGCGGCCGGGCCCGGCCCGCCGGGGCCTCCGCCGGCCCGCCGTGGGCAGGCGCGCGCCGGCCGCCGAGCCCCGCCGCTTCAACGGCCGCCGCACGCGGGCGGGCGCGCGCGCAGGGCGGTGGCGGCCGGGGGGGAGGAGTCACGCGCCCCGGCACGCTCCGCCGGCCCGGCCCCCCCCCGCGATTTCCCGCCGCCCCCGCCCGGCCCCGCGCGGCGCTCCCGTCTCGCAGCCGCGGCGCCCGGCAGCGCCTCTCCTGCGTGCGCTGCACTTGGTACGGCCCACCCCGGGATCATGGCGATTGATGGTAAGTAGGCCAATAACGGGCTCCTCTCGCCCCGAATCGCTCCCCTCCCCCAGCCCCCTCCTCTCCCTCTCCTCCCCCGGGCACGGGGAGGGGGGCGGCTCCGGCGGGGAGGGCTCCCACCGCGGCGTGAGGCGGGGGCGCGCCGGAGCCGAGCGGCACCCCCGCCCGGCGGTGCCCGGAGCCGGGCTGAGGAGGGCGGCAGCGGGGCGCCTCTCCTCTCTCTCCCCCCCACCCGGCCCGGCCCGGCGGCGGGGGCTGTAGCGGAGGGGCCGTGTCGTGCGGAGGGGAGCGGGGAGCGGCGCCGCTCCCTCCTCGCGGCTCCGTGCCTGGGCGCCGGGCGCGGGTAAATAATCCCTGGCACGGTGGCCGGCATCCTTCCGTCCCTCCTCGTCCTCCCCCGTACCGGGGATGCCGGGCTGTGCGGAGGGGACCCGGGGGCACGGAGTCGCCCCCCCCCCGTGCCGTGAGCCGCCCCGGCGCTGGGGGGCGGCGGGGGCTGCGCCGCCTCTGCCCGCCGCCGGGTCCCGGAGCGCCGGAGCCAGGGGCTGCCGCGGAGCAGCCCGCAGCCTGGCTGGGAACGGCCCTTGCTGAACGTGCGCAGCCCTGCCCGGCCTTCCCGGAGAGACTTTGCCAACTGCTTTAAAACTCATCGTCCCTCCTGGCCCCGAGTCTCTGAAAACTGATTCCCCAGGCGAGGGAGGTTCCGCGCTCTGTGCCGGCTGCCCGGCTGCTGAGAGCTAACAGGCTGTGCTGGCGCCTGTGTCCGCAGATCTTTCTAGTCATCACTTCGCAACAACAACAACAACAACGAAGGAGTGAGGTGTGCTAGACACTTGTTGGGTTGGTTTGGAGATGATTATCTGAAAAGGCAGGGTGTCAGAGCTTTGTTTTGAAACCTGCCCTCTCCATTCTGAGAGTAATTTTGCACCTGGTTAAAAATCCTTTAAAAAAAAATAAATTCTCAGAACTTGGTTTCCAGCAAAAGAAGGTCCTAAAGTATGCTGCTTCCCCGACTGTGGCGTTTCTTTCTGAAAGCATCTGTTGTTATAACTTAAAGGATCTAGTAAAACAGTGAGGGGAGGGGGGGGAAGGAAACAAACTGCTGCTGTTTGTTTTTCATGTGCGATGCTTCTGTGCTGTCATTTTCCTTGAATTAGTATTTCAGGCCTCTGTTAAGAAGTTGTACTGCACAAGCAGAGCTGCGTGTTCACCCTGTCTTGGAAGGTGTGTGGACCAGGACTCTGAGTTTTAAGTTGGCTAGGTTGTTTTCTGCTGAAAAGCCCTCTTAATGTTATCAAGAAGATAGCAAAAATTTCTGCTGGGTCTGGACTTTTTACATAACTCAAATGCAGAAATTAAAAAAATCCTTCGAAGTCTGTCTTTTGTTTTCATTGTAGGCTGCATTATCGCAGAAATCCGTGAGATTTTCTTAGATCTGAAAATATTCACAAAAACGTGAAATTCATGTTTAACATTTTCAGAGGGTTTAGGATATTACTACTTAAAAGTTAAAGCAAATACTCATGAATGATTAAAGCAATCTAGCCTTTGA
Source organism: Falco naumanni (assembly GCF_017639655.2). NCBI lineage: Eukaryota > Metazoa > Chordata > Aves > Falconiformes > Falconidae > Falco > Falco naumanni. Next base: position 21,457,693 of record NC_054065.1, read on the forward strand.
AAAGATTGCAACACTTCTCATTAGGAGCAGACTTCAGAAGTAGCCCAACTGCCTTGTAGGCACTTAAATGAAATTGCCAAAGTGGGGCTTCAGCTCTTGAGAAAATTGGGTGCACAGTTTGTAGTTACATGTGAGGTGGGATAAAAAGAAAATACCCAATCATGAAAATGATCTGCTAGGTTTTGATTTAGTACTCTTCCTGAAGACAGAAAATGCAATGTACTTGCACTGTAGTCTGTAGCAGGCATGTAGCATCCTCTTTTGTTTTCAGCTGAATAGCTGATTGCTGTAGGTTTGTTAGTAGGTGTTAAAATTTTTACTCCTTGTCTTGGTCTTCTCTCCCTACTGCCTGTGCAACAGTAGCTTGCCTTGACTTCCCTGATTAGCAGTGCTGTTTCCTGGCCAGCAGTGTTTAAATATGTGAGTTTGATTTGGGTGAAAACTAACTGTTGAATTCAGGATCAGATCACAGGACAGGGTCAAGATACAGAATTTACTTTGTGTCTAAGTAAATCTGTAAATGTATTTAATTAAGTAAACAGAGAAGATACTTTGCTCAGTTTTAAAGACACTGCAGTTGTCCAGGTTTTTTTGATTTTTTTTTTTTTTTTGTTCCCCCGGTGAAGTCATGGGAAATAAGTAAGATTGAAAACTTCTGATTAAAGAATAAATATAAAATAGTTCAAAACTCCTTCAAAGCAAGACATATACAGTTGTATGAGGGCACAAAATGAAAAGAGCTCAAATTAAAATAGGATTTGTTAGCTGCAAGAAATTAAGTGCTTTTGGTTATTAAATATTTGTAAGTACTATTTCCCATGCCGCTTTGTCAGTATACCTCTTTATAGCTGTTCTCATATGAAACCCCAAAGGTTTTATAAAAGTGTGGCTTTTTCTATCAGGTGTTACAGAGAACCAGGGAGCTGTTGGCCATGGCCAATGACCATTGTCGTTTTGGTCAGTGACAATGCTTTGTTACTTTTATGCATTATGATCACTGACGGACTTTTAAAAGACAAGTATTCTTCATGTGACCAAGTTGAAAGCCTTAATTTAGTGATGGTGGGAACAATTACATCTTTTTCTTTAGAAAGTTAATAAGTTGAAACGTGTTCTTTTCTATTTCTTCATAAGGACATCAGGTATATAGTCTGCATAAGTCAAGCAAGCTCAGATTTGTGAGGAAACAGCAGAGGGCAACTGGAAAAAATTTGGCTTAAGTGGGATTAAAGAATTGGATTTACAGTTCCTATTTCTGTATATTTCTCTTCCAAAATAAAAATGGTGTTAGTATTAAGTAGGAGCTCTGTTTTAAGGTACAAAGTTTCATGCTTAATATTTCCACTTTTTTGTGGGGAAAGGGTGAATTCATCTAATATGGAGAGTATCAGAACGTGGAGGATGGCAAACGTGGTAGAGAGTAAGGCCGAACTGAAAGCAGTAGTAAGACCAGACTGGTAGGCAGTCTTGAGATTAAAAACCTCCCACCTGTGGCTGTCAGACCTGGGGTCTTGTGGCAGTTTGCTGTGGCTGGGAAGAGGGAGAGTTGAGGAGTCACTTCTGAGAAGCCTTCAGCATTGCCCTGGTAATGTTCCTCATGGCAGCATTAATTTGATTTCTTTGTGCCGCTTTTCCTCTTCTGAGCAAAACTTGGGCACCTGCTTTAAGAGTTCAATTGAATTGCAGACTGGGTGAGGAGCTAGAAATGGAAATCACATCGCATTGCATGGAGGAAAGAAAAGAAATTTAAAGGTTGCAGTGGGGTGCTTTGTAACCTAAGGCAGAATTGCATATCTTGCATATCCTCATGAATCTACTTTTACCAGGTTTTTGGGCTGCACTTGAACATGTTGTAATGTGGTATAGACTACACAAAAGTGTATGTTTCTCAGGGAAGGGAATACATTTAGAAATGAACCTTTTCAGAGTGAGTTAATTCTTTTTGAATGTAAGTTCTTTCCTGTGGTTTCCATTGTGAGGAGTTAAGTGTTAAACACTAAGAAGTAGTATTAAAGAGAATAATGAGCTGTACAGGTAAAAGGGATCTAGTAGAGAAGCAAGAATTACAAGGTGGTGCTGTTATCTAGGAAGTTATTGCTAGAGTAGTGAGATTAATGAACATGGCTTCCCAAATTTTTTCCTTTGTGGTCCTACCAGTGTAACACTTGTCCTTCCTGATGTAGCATGCCAAGGTCCTCATCGCGTATCTAGGCTTTTTGAATACCTTTCATTTTGTTCCTGCATCGCCTGAGTGTCTCTGAAGTGTCATGAGCTCTCTGATGTTTCTGACAAAATTGTCCTCCCTTTCTTCCCTCATCTACCAGCTGTTTGGTTGGGAACAGGCAGCTGCAGCTGTGTGTGCAGTGCAGGGATTTATGAGCTGGTTGGCTGTCCGTGTGTTTGGTGTGCGTCTGTGTTTGTGTTGTATTTGACTGCTGAATTTTCACGAAACATAGAATCCTAAAAGTGTTAAGTTCCTAAAACTTTCTGTCGATATTGGCTTAAGTTAACCAGTGAATTTGTAAGCAATAGGAGGATGGGGCGGGAAATGAACTGTTTAATTACATAACTCTCATTTCCTTGGGAAGCAAAACCAAAAGTTACTGAATGAACCTACTTTTTTTTTTTTTTATGGCAATAAGAAGAGAGAGGATTTAGAGCACTGCTTCATATAGGTTGCGTGAAAACTATGTCTAATTGCAGATTTCCAGAATCCAGAAAGGGAAACAAAAGATCAACGAGCTGCATGCAGTGCTTAGGTAGGAGTAGCGTATGTATGGCTCATAGGTTGAATCTTGCCTAGAGAACAGTTTTATCTTGACTTCCAAGTTACCTGGGATGTTTGGGTGTCGTTGCAGCATGTACTAGAAGGATAGAAGATGCCACAGAGGCAGAGGTCCACAAGTTAGCGCTGACCTGAATTGGCCGAAGTGCTTCTCAATCCAAGTTGGTGCAGCCAGGGCAGGAGTTGAGCAGCAGTATTAAATAAAGCCTAAACATAAGAAGCCATGTTTTGTACTTAGGCCCACTTATAAACACATTTGTCAAACGTAGGGTGGATCAAATGTCGGGGTATCAGATTTGATCAGCCACATGGAATCTATTTAATGCTGTCATATTCTCATTCACTGTCTGTAGTGGAAACTATACAGTGAGTGTTACCTGTTACTTATTTTTTTATTGTCATTTTAGGGATGATTCTGTGCATTATGTGCTGATGACAGTAAAACTTTGTACACCATCATCACTGTAGTGTTATCTGTTGAAATAAAGCAAGCTGTTAGGTCTCCATCACCTTCTAGGTAATAGAATGGGTTACCTTAAAAAAAATAAAAATCTAACCTCTAATGCTCTACAGACTTCTTTTTGACAAGCTCTCTGTGGGCTCAGTTGAAACCATCATACTTGATGTAAGAACAGCTGATGTATTCAAAGTGAAATTCTTATTGAATTCTGTTTGTTTTTAATGCTTTTTTGCAAATGGGAATTCTTGGCATTCAAGGTGGGCATGCAGGAAAGCAAACAGAGTTGCTGATGAAAAATGTTGGCTTATATTACTGCCCATCAAAATACAGGGGATCTACAAGGGAGGAAAGTCTTGCTGTCTTCCAGACAACTTTCAACTGCTTTTACCATTAGGTCATATTTTCTTTTCACCTTATTTCCAGCCTGATTCAATTACACTTCTTCCAGCTTTTGTAATGCATGATGTGAGGGATCTACAGCTGATATTCTCAGGTTTTTTTCCTGAATATTGCCAGGTTTTGAACTGCGTAAAGCAAAGGTCTGATGTTCATATGTAAAACTAAATGTGCACCTGGGGACTGAAGTAGATTTCAAGTCAGCATTCAATCCTTGCACTTCTTAATTTTTGATTATTTAACTCTTGGATGTGGGAGATACTTTCTGATTTTTTTGTGTAAATCTGTCTCCAGAGTGAGGTGGAGAAGCTTTGGGCTGGTTTTGAAAGTTAATGAAGACAGAAAATGAGTGTTGAGTTTGTGAACCAATAGGTCACACTCTGCAGAGGAGCACCTTCTTTGATGTGGAGTGGTAGTTTCAGTATGATTGACACACATCTTACAGGTATTTTTGTTTTGTGGTCTAAAATAAGCAGTTTTCCTATTAACTGGGTTCTTTTGAAATATAAATTCTTTGTAGTAATTTCCCTTTGTATCAGAAACTATGTGAAATATGAGAAATCCAGTTACTGATGCTATTGCTGTGAGTATATTTTTCTTAGAATTTAAGTAACTAAAATTATTAAAATGTACACTTTCAAAGTAAATCATACACAGAAGTCCATAGATCATCAATCACTGAAAAAAAAGAAATATTTCTCAGATTACTTTCTGTTGTAAAACTTTGCTCTAGAGTGGTGGTTCAGTAGTGTTAAGTAATAACTGTAGGAATTAGCTAAAACTCATACTAACTTTTCATCCCTTTTTTGCTATCAACTTTTGTTAATGACATCTTTCTTTCTATATCCAGAGCATTAGATAGCACCATACCTTGCTTGGCAATGTATATTTAATCTTCTTGTCATTTACAGTGAAGGAACAATTCTTGTAGCTGCTGGTTCTCTTTCCATTCTTATTTTAAAATATATCCACAGGTTTTATATCGGTCAGATTCGATCCATCTATGCTGAATGTTTTTTGTTGCTAGTTACAGTTACTGTGTTTCTCCATTTCCACTAGTAAGACGCTTGTGGTTTAACCCCAGCGGGCAACCAAGCACCACGCAGCTGCTCACTCACTCCCCCTCACCCAGAGGGATGGGGAGGAGAATCAGAAAGGAATGTAAAACTTGAGGGTTGAGATAACAACAATTCAATAGGTACAGCAAAAGCCGCGCATGCGAGCAAAGCAAAACATGGAATTCATTCACCGCTTCCCATGGGCAGCAGGTGTTTGGCCATCCCCCCCAGGGAAGCCGGGCTCCATCACGTGTAACAGTTACTTGGGAGGACAAACGCCATAAAGCTGAATGTCCCCCCCTTCCTTCTCCTTCCCCCAGTTTATATACTCAGCATGACATCGTGTGATATGGAATACCTCTTTGGCCAGTTGGGGTCAGCTGTCCTGGCTGTGTCCCCTCCCAGTTCCCTGTGCCCCTCCAGCCCTCTTCCCTCGCCAGGCCCAAGAAACTGAAAAGTCCTTGATTTCGGATAAACATTACCTAGAAACAACCAAAACCATCAGCGTGCTGTCAGCACTGTTCTCACATCAGAGCTAACACACAGCACGGTACTACTGTTAAGAAGAGAACAACTCTATCCCAGCTGAAACCAGGGCAAAGAGTTATCTGAAGTGGTATTTGACTGAGAACAATGTAAAATAAAGAATTTGCTAATCTTTTTTTAAAAGTGCTAATTATATTTCAGTTGTCAGTTAGGGAAAGAGAAGTGTGTGGTTATTCTGAGTGGAAAGAACACTGAGATGATATTATTTTCATGATGGGGTGAGAAGATCCCTGAGAACCTCTCTGTGACATAGCTTAGAAAATCCATGCTATCTCCATTTCATTTTGGCTTCTGTAAGCCCATGGAGATACTTCCATTTATTTCATTGTGTGTAGGATCAGATGCAAAGTTTGTTTAAAAACCAGAAATGGCTATGCTGTTCTTGATTAATTATTAATTGATCAGTGTCATTGGTTCAGTTGATTACAAATATAATTAAATATTTTCCATGTGGAAAGTTTTAATGCTTGTCATTACTTTTATGGTTGGATAACAACAAGCAAAATACTCTTAAGTCAGGGCAGGTAAATGACCTTATCCTTAGGCTAAGAAATTACTAGGTAGCAATAATTTTTAGTGGTGCTAGCAGAGAAGACAGCCTTTGCAGTAGGAGTTTGTATTATAAAACCAGAATGTTGATTTTGAACTTTTACTCTTGAAAACTTCTGGTCTTGAACACATCTGCTGCTAATTTAATCTGATACTTACTTTTCTTATTAGTGGGTTAGACAGTAAATAATTGTTCTTTATTCACATGCTTACATCCACCATCTGTTGTGGTTTTTTGCCAGGTCCAAGAGTCTTAGTACATTAAATCACTTCTCACATGTAACCGTTTTTATTGACTTCTTTTGCCTTTCTCTGTGACTTCTGTGGTTTTACTTTATTCTCTGAGGTAGGACAGAGAAGACATCAGAATTCAACAAAATATACAGGATGTGGGCGCATAATAAGTATATAAAATAACAAATTTTATTTTTTTTAAACTTGCTGTGTCTTTCCTAATGAATTCAAATGTTGTTTGCTTTTTAGTTTGCTTTGCAACTATTTCCAAGCATTCAACGTTAAACATTTCATTTTTTATATATGCAATATTATTTGTAGGCTAAAATGGTGAAAAAGGATACTAAAGGAGTCCAGAGGCGATTTTATACCATGAGTGAGGATGGGCTAATGGGTGTATGTAACCTTTTTGGAGAAACACCATACTGATGCCAGCTGTAGAGTTGCTGTTTTGTGAAAGTCTTTTCAGCTTTATTTTCCTTTCCAGTTAGCTGTCTGTCCATCTAAAACCAGATTCTTCCTTAAATTCAGTTCATGGTAGGAGGCAGTTTTTAAAGGATTAGATTTGTTGGTATCTGTAAGCCAGAACGCTTTCATTATAGTTGTCTTTTAGAATGAATTTATTGTATGTTATATGAAACAGCTTAGCGTAAGAATGGGTTTCATAAGCATCTTGTGTTCATAGCAAAAGCATTAGTATTTCCACATGCTTTGGAGATGTCAACATTAACTGTGTTAGGCTTTATCACTTGTATCCTGTTTTGCATTTCTGCACCGTAACACCTCTACTTTACGCATTTGCTGCACAGCACTGTTTTTCCCTTCTCATTTGACGGTCTTGCCTGCTTGAGGCAGGTGACCAGCCTCACCTGTGATCTGTAGGTTGACTATGGCTGTGTCTGATGGGAGTCACAGAGCAGGAGTGAAGGAGCTCTGCTGAAATGGATGTGCTTTGCCACTGCTGTGCATGGGCAGCAGCCGCTGCCCCTCTGTAATTCGGCAAGGTGGGCTCTCAAGGGCTGTAATGAATGCTGCACTGCTGGTTGTGCTGCTCAGCCTGTGTGGTGTTGTCATTCTGCACTGGAATTTCATGGGTTTTTCAAGTGAAAAAATAGTTGTCTAACGTTGAATGGAATGTTAGGTGAACGTTTATTGAAAGTAGTCCAAGCTTATGAAAGTGCTATTTAAAATACAATCCTCAGCAGGAAAGTAATTCATCATGTAAAACTATGTTCCAAAATGCACTCCCGTTGAGGAAGACTTCTGTGATACCCTGTAGTGTTCTGCTGCTGCTACTAACATGGATTTGTTGCTGAACTGAAGAATAATGTATTTTATATGCAGTAGCCTAAATTGCACCACAGTATCAATACTGGAACTGAGTCCGTGTGTGTGTTTGTTGAAGGGATGGAATGCACCGTCACTGAGTGTGTGGGATGATGCCAGGCAGGGGAGCAGTTAGTAAGCTGGAGGGCAGGGCTGCTGTCTGACAGGCACTCAGCAAGATGAAAGAATGGGCTGGAGGGAACCCCATGAGCTTCAACACAGGCAAATGGAAAGTCCAAGTTCACGCAGCGCTGCAAGCTGTGGCCAGGCTGGCCAGGAGCAGTTGCACAAAAAAACCTGAGGGTTCTGGTGAACAGCAAGCTGAACGTGGACCAGCCGTGTGCATCCAGCCGTGTTAACCCAGTGTGAGAGAGACTGACAAACTGAAGACTCCAGCAGAGTGCTGCGAAGGTGTGCTCTCCTCACACGAGGAGAGGCCTAGGGAATATGTTTGTGTAGTCCAGGAAAACCTGAAGGGGACTCACTGCAGCCTTTTGCTCTGTAAGGGGATCCAAGAAGTGGACGTGGTTTCTCCAGGTGCACCATGACAGCACATGAAGCAACGGGATAATCTGACTGCCTGTAAGGAAGAAGTGCTCCCAGTGAGAAGGGTCACACCTTCCCTGCTTTCCCCTAGGAACCGGTGGTGCCTGGAGATCAAGGGATCGTGGTCCTTGCAAAACTTTTGGTTGGTTGAGGCCCAGAGGAACCTCCTGTAAAGGTGGTCCTGCTCTTAAGTCTCTGGGAGCGCCAAAGGTCATTCCCAAGCTAAATCACTCTATGATGATGCCTATGTTAAATTTCCTAGCCAATTATTTTCAGCATCTGGTAGCGGAGTTTCAACTAAAGTCCAACCGTAGTAAACTTTTAATTTTGAATTGTACTACTTTCATAAAGACATAAAATACTACAGTTTAATCAATACAAAATTCAGGTGGTGCTTTATCTTCTTTGATGTACAACTTTTCATCTTTTGGGTGTGATAGTCATCTTGGCAAGTAGAGATTTGATATGCAAAATATGTGTCTTAAATTGAGAAAATTAAACTTCACCAGGTGTTTCAGCTGTCTCTGTAAAACATCTAGCCATTTTACTTGTGCTAAATGTTTGAATTATTTAGATTTTAGGGCCACTAGGTGGTCCTTCTTGCTCAAGAAAATTCAAATGTTTTGTTGAGTGTGCAGTTCTAAAATTACTTCATCTTTCATGATTTTGCATTTTACTTCCATTGCATGAAATTATGAAAAGCTGTATGTCCCCAGGGGTTTTTTTTTGTATTCTCAGATTACATTTTGGGTAAAGTATTATGTAGTTTTAGATGCAAACTCGCTTAAAACTTTGCACTGTTAAGTAGGAGATCATGTTCGTAGTCAAGATGAAATAGAATTAATAATACTTTGTATCTAAATCAAACTTAAATTTTAATTAACTATAAAAGTATGGTGGACTACTGCTATATTAAAATCATTTACTTTAAAGTAACATTTAAAGACTAAAATTTAAGAGAATTTAAGATCATACTGATGACCTTTGGGGTTTGTGGGCTTACTGACACAAAACCAGTCTTTTCAGACTGAAATACTAAATTAGCAGGTGATGTCTTCCTGTCATGCAAAATGTTTTTGTATTTTCAGTTTAGTTTCTTTCAATGACTAGGTTATTCAAAGCTGAGAGACTTCTTGGGAGTTGGAAAGACAGAAAAACTTGTGTGTGTTTGTTAATCTGTGAGTAAAAGCAAGGTGTCAATAACGTATTAATTCCACAGTTTTGACGAGGACTAGGGAAAAAAAAGAATCTGTGCACGTCACATGAGGGTAATAATTCATGTGTTTAATAAACAGGTTAATTTAAAAGATAAGATATACTTTCTTCAACTTTATTTTCAGAGCATGTAGATCACTTGATATATTTTTATTTAATAGTTGATTTCCATTCAAAAGCAGTTTGGAAAAAGTGATAGATTAATCACCTATTAAATGAGGAATATAATTCAGCATTTTCTAACAAAATAAAAAGGAAAAAAATTCTGAATAAATGCATGTTAAAATTTATAAATTTATTAGATGGCCTTGTGGTCAATAAAAAGTAACATGACAATTAATGTAAAGCCTTTATTTAGTAGAACACCATCACATTTTAGCATCTAAGCGATTGAAAAAAGATATCTATCTTTAGAAAACAATAGGTAGTGATGCAAAATCCAAACTTAGTATTTTATGGTATTTCAAGCTGGTAGATTTCACTGAGGGCAGTATATAACTAAAATCTAATGCTTGCTGTTCTTGACTCGGTAATTTCTAGGTGAATCTTTGTTTTTAAATAACTGTCTAGCATCTGTGTAATGAAAAAAAAAAATTTTCCCCAGTAATTTTTCTTCTTTCTTCACTGCTGAATTTAAGTCTACTGGGGGAAGAAGATACAGGGAGGAGTTTCAGGCACTCAGTTTCTGTTTTGCAACTACTTCAAAGAAGATTGTAATCTTCTTCCAACGTTTGTTTTTTTTAACGCCATGTTGTCCTAAAGCTGGATTATTTTGTTTATTTAGTTTTCATTATGTTTTCCTTCCAAAAAGGATATTTTCCAGCTGCTAGAATGCACTGAAAAGAGGCAGTTGTTACATTGCTTTTAGAACTGGGTTTTGTAATGGTGACAACTGTACAAAAGTCATGGGATCCTCAATCTCATTGGTACTTGATTTCCCTTTCAAAAGTACCTTTGAGGCTTATATTTCATGTTACTGGATATGAAAAAAAAGGTATGATGATATAAAATGAGGATTCTTTTTAAGTTCATACCTCATAGGCATTTAATTTTATTTATAGAAGAGTTATGTTTTACTCCATTTATTTGATCCTTTCCCCCCTCTAATATATGCATTTCCTACAGTTACTTCTTTAAAATGTAAATTTAAGTCCAAATACAGGTGTCTTAAAACTTTTACACCACCATCTGTTAGTGTTATAAATTATGGGTTTTAAATACTAGTTGATGTTATATCATAATATCCTTTATTGTGTGGCATAATTCCTTTATTATGGAATGAAGGAGATAATATATTTCCACATTTTTGAGATGGAAAAGTTTTGTTATCTAAAGCTTGTTTTAGTGTGTGATGCAGTGTTTGGAGCCCAGTACCGATTAATGCATATGGAATAGATGTTTTGTGAGTTCTGGGAACTGTCTGTTCTGTATTTTTATGGGGTTGTAGAGAACTGGGTATGAAAACCTGTGAAAAAGGCAGTTCCCTTCAGTTCTGTATTCATACATGTGCAGGCTGGTGGTGTTGGCGGAGAAGGGGTTAGTGGGCGTTGGGGTATGGCCTGTCTTAGCCATAGCTTGGTGTAGCCTGCAATTTAAGGTTTGACTGTGGAGTGTGTCTTTCCAAAACATATTTTTTTAAAAGAAAAGAGGATTGTGAATACTGTAAATGTATTCCATATAAAGTAATCATAATAAAAGGAACCCTGCTCTTCTAAGACTTTCTAGATACCATTAAAAAAATGCCTTCAGTAGTTTGTAACTGCCATACCTCCTTCTGCAAGGCTTAGAAATAGGTTTTTCATGTCCCATCCCGGTGTCACACCTTCCTCCTTCAACAGGGTTGACTGAATGTTTTGTCCTTCCTTTGTGGATTCCTTCGTTGTCCTCACTAGGTATATTATGTATCAGTGTTTTGTTTACTAGCTGTAATTATAATGTTAATATGTTTTTTATTAAAATGCAAACTAAAGCTTAATATTTCTAGCACCAGTTTTATTGTTCTTGTATAAATGTCTCAAATTCTATACAGCTGTTTAATTAAAAAAACACCCACTTCTAAAGGAGAAATTCCAGGTAAACTCAACCTTTAGTAATGGGCTTTCTTTTTTTACCATGGAATAATAATATTGGTTTGGCATTCTATTATGTAACAAATATTGTTGATATTTTGAGAATTCTGTAGATGGTGGTTCCCTCAGAACAGGAAATTATGTTTTATGCTTGGGAAATCTTAGCGTGGCTTCAGTTACTTTGCTTGCATTTGCAATTTCATCTGTATAAACCCTATGTAAAACTCTTCAGACTGCACCATCATTACATTTATTTTCTCCAAAGGATATAATGTGTTAATTGAAAACTTGTTAAAGAAATCTTGTGCATTTTTATTAAATTACATGGGTTTACAGCTGTTTCTTTTACACTGTTTATAAGCCTTATTAAGGAGCTAAATATGTTTCACTTGTTACTGTTTTCTAATGATTTATTTCCACATAGGTGGAGAACGAACTTGTGGTGTGCATGAGCTAATCTGCATTAGAAAAGGTAAGCGATGGTTTGTAAAAGTGAACTTCTTAGCTTGAGATTAGTACTGGTAGAGAAATCTACTACCTAATGTTACGATCTTATGTTTTCTGGATCTTAGTGTTGCAAAATATTTTGGTGCTGACACTGTCAATGAAAAAAAGAAAGAAAAAAAAAAAGTGTGAAATTCAAAAATAAAATTTTATTTTTTACAAGAAGGAAAAAACGTGCTTTTCCGATTTTCACTGAGTTACATGAAAGTTGTTAATGATCAGCTGTGATAGGAAACCACAAAAACTTTGATCTCTGCCTTGTCTAGACGTTTGTAGGGTAATTTGATTTTTAGTAGTAATAGAAAGTTGTGGGGATAGTTTAAACAGCTGATGGGCTGGCAATCTCCGCTTGTGTTTTCAGTTGAAATCCTAATGACTCAGACTTTTTTGAAAACAACCGTGTCAGTAATGAAGCCAGTAATTGACAGCATGAAACAGAGCTGTGCTCCAAGGAGGACTTCTAGAGGTTTAAAGCTGAGCTACAGTAACTGAAGTTGGAGTTTGACAGAACAGCTCAGCTGATATATTGCCTAGATACAGTTCTGTTTTCTGTCCCTTTTGCCAGCCCTACACTCCTTTTTGCAGCATTGCTGTTGAATCTCTGTGTTCTGATCTGAAAGCTAATAATAACCGTGATAAAACAGTAGTTTCTTCAAGGATTAGTTCCTTCAATTGACTCAACATTAGCTCAGAAGACTCTCACTCAGCACTTTCAAAATGAAAGGAATAAGAAAGTGTGTTGGGAGAGGAGGAAGACTGCAAGACTTTTTTGACAACAGCCAAGTGTTAGACTGGCTCAATAGTATTGTCAAACCACATCATACTTGGTAGCAATACATTTTGTTTGGCCTCTGAGTAGAGCTTAGTTTCCATTGCATTCACTTAAAGGTTTTGGTAAAATCAGGGGTTTTTTAACATGTCCCCTTAATATCTCCTAACCTCAGAATTAATTCTACTGGTTAAGGTTAAAAATAACTTAATGATCACAAGCCACCTTTTTCAAATATCTTTTAAAAGAATAATTGAGTGTTGTGTGTGGTTTGACAGTATTGTAATTAAAAACAATTTTCAGCTTTTTTAAACTGTAAATTTCATTCTTGCTTTTTTTATTACTACTTTGTAATTTTGGAGGGGAGGTTACTTTTTCCTTTTTATGATTTGGTGGTATTTTTGTTCTCCATTGTTTTTTAAAAAAACTTCTTTATTGCTGCCTCTGTTTTTCCATTGATGTACAAGCTGGTACACACAGTGCTCTGGTAATACACTCTGTTTTTCTTTCTGAATTATGAAACTCATTTGGTTCAGGAAGCCTGCTTGATAAAGTTTCAAAATCTATTAATCTTGCTTATCCCTATTTATTTTAGGGTACTGTAGTGTTTTTAAGAAACAATAGTTTTTCTGCATTCTTGGAGGCAATGTTGTAGGGTTTTTAATGTTATTGCTGGGAAGCTAAATTGAAAAGATGTACTTTTGGTTTTTTAATGTTATGTTATGCCTGAACATCAGATCCTAAGCTCTGCTTGTCATTGATACGATATGATAAACAGTTGCATGGAACCAACGTTTTAGTATTGGTGATTATAAATTAGCCTAGGGTTAAGTGTGATTAAAAGAGTGCCTCTCTTTGTGCCATTTATGCCTGCAATATGCTGGGTTCCTTTATTCTTCCTATGAGTTTTCATGTGTATCGTGTGCCCCTGCGCCTAGCCATGTTACCGATACATTTTCCCTTGCGGTGTGTGGAGCAGGTGCATTCTTCTCCGTCCTCTCTCCCCGCTTGAGGTGTACATATAAAGCAGAAAGTGCTTGCCATCGTATCCCTCATCTTCCAGTTGTGTAGTGTTTTGGTTACTTTATCTAAGACTTTACTCATCTGATATGCATTCAAGATGTTTTTATGGTCTGACCAGTGGCCAGGCTCCTAAGGGTTGCTTTATTTACCTGTTGTCCAGGCCTGCTTGTTTGCCAGGATCAGAGTGCATGCTCAGGATCCCGTATTGTCCTCCTCTAAATAGGACCGCCTTTCCAAGTTGGGAATTCCTGGCTGCCAGCAGTCTGGAGCTGATCAAATCAGACCTTCCAGCTCTGTCCTTAATGCCACTGGGTACTTGTTTCAAGCTTATTTCACAGGATTGAGGTGAAACGTTTTGTGGGGTAGAGGTCTTCCTCTTCCCCATCTCTTGGCTGTGCTGTGCAAGCCAAGCCGTTTTTCCATCTGTGAGCTCACTGTAGAAGTTTGATGGACAAATTAAATACACTGACCCGTGGATATGTCCTTGTAGTCTTGTCTGGTGCTAGGTAAGTTTGCACTGTCCCCCTCTCCTTTTTCGCTGGTGTCTGTGTGACTGTGGCGCCGGGAGAGCACGCCCTGGCACTCCCAGCGTTTCACTCATTTTCATCGCAGGCTGTCCATGGGGCTCTGAGGATGTGGTGTGGTGTTTGACAAAATGGTTCCGCATTTGCCATTTGTCTGAAAGCCTCTGATGCTTTCTGTAGAGTGCCCATGTGGAACTCTGGAAGAAAGATCAGTAGTAAATAGCCAGCTTAAGTAACTAGAGATCTTAGAGACGTCCAGTGTACATTTGTGCGTTGCTTGTCCATCCATCTTTCTCATAGTCCTTCCAAGTATGTTGTTGAGAAGCAACTAATATGAAAGTGTTGTTCCTTCTCACTTGTCCTGTACTGAATCGTGAAGAGGGAAAAGCAAGAAAGCATGAGTCTTGTATGAATAATGCACAGGAAAACTTTCCGGTTTCAAGTGATGGAATGTAATTAGAATTTATATGGAGTTTATACAACTTGAAGAAAAGCTGTTGCTGGTGATTAACACACTCCTAAATTGTCTTTTTCTTGCCTGCCCATTCATTTTTGCCAGGGAAGTAGGTACCTTGGTGTATCAGATGATGAAATGTGGAAAGGGACCAGAAAGGTCTGCTGGGCTATGTGTGACCACACTGTTTGGCTCAGATTCTTTAATGAAAATATCTATATATGAAGTCATAAATGTAAATACAAAACCCAAAGCTTAAAAAGGAAGCATCTGCTCTGAGAATATTCAGCTGTTAAAATGAAAATAATTGGAAACTTCACATTTTTTGTAAATTTTGCATTTCTCAGATTAGTCAGAAGTATGGCTAAAAAAAGTTTTTTGGTTTTTTTTATGTTTGTTATCTTCAGGTTTTTAGGTACTCTAGGCTGCAATATTGGGACTGCAAATAGTTGTGTTTACATTTAAAACAGTTGTGTTTTCATTCAAAAGCATCATTAAAGCATCTTTGATGTTAACAATGCTTCCACTGAAATAAATAAAACTAATTAGGTTGGTAGATTTATCTGAAGCTTTCTAAGACTCAAAGATTTGCAAGTAAAGTTGTAATGCGCTTATTCAACATCTGAGGTTATCTGAACTCTAGTGTAAATATGATACCACGACAGTATCAATACAGAACTCACAATTGCTTGGTTAGCAAATCTCTAGCACAGGGCCTGCTCTCATGTCATATGGTGATGTTATAGCTCCACAGTTGCCCAAGATATACTGTGGTGGGTCCGCTTCTAGTATGCACAAGAAAGCTCACAGTATTTTTATAGTATTTTGCATGTTCAGTTTCCTTTCAGCAGATTCATACATTTTTGAGAAGAATCTGCGGAGAGCTGATAGGGAGTAAGATGACTGATAGGTTTTTCTGGAAAGCCTTGGAAACTAATTTATATGTGTTTTTAAATAGAGGCTGCTTCTAAATGCATAAATATGGGGTTTGAGTGTCCTGAAAATGTGCTGTTTTGTGGCACACAAAATTAGATGTTATGTAACATCTAATAGCTGCAAAATACAGAATAAGTCACCTTGCAGCTGCACAAGAACTGTAAAGAAGTATCATCAGTTACAGACTTTTGGTAATACAGCACTGGAATTTGTGACTCCTGTGTTTAACATAGCTAAATGTTAGTTGAACTGTTTGTGTGATTTTGTATTTACACATTGTTGAATTGAAAAAGGAAAAAGATACTTTTGCTTTTATTATAAATGAACTTCTTGTTTACTTCTATTATTTAATGCAAGTTTGTTTTATGTACACAGACATACTCAAAATCTTACTTCTTGTCTGACAATACAAATTGAATATTTGGCTAAGGAAAGAAGAGTCCTGTTTATTTAGTAGTGACTGAGTCATTTAATTCAGTGACTTAGGGTTCTTGACAGTAGAAGGTGACAGACAGGGGTTTCCTGAAATTACCCAGTTAAAGGATTGCCTTTTTGCTGGCTGTTTTCCTAACACAGAGATGTTCTTGAGAGAATCATGGGAGTTGTGTTAAGTTGTTCCTTTGGTTATTTGCTACGTGTATAACAGAATTTAGGGAAATTGAGATCAGAGTTCAGAAAACTATATCTTACTTCGGCTATGTAGTGCGCTGTAGCTAGGCTGCTAGTCTAACGTGGCTTTTGTTAGATGTGCTAATATTTTAATTAAGGGTGTCTTCAGGTTCTGTTTGTATAGATGAGACAGACTTGTGATGAGTGTGTACTATACTGAGTTGTAACTGAACAAGCCCCCTCTAATATATTCTGATATGTGTAATACTGTATGACATGAAAGTGACATTAAAGAACAAAATGTACGGTCATATTATTTTTAGGTCTCTTTCACCTTTTGTTGTTTATGTATTTTTGAGGTGAAGCAAAATGGTACTTCTAACTCAGCATTGTATTTTTTAATTAATTCATGGATATGTGGATTGAGTATCTGGGTAAGGTTCAAGTTGCACAGATTTTTAAAAATTATCTTTTAGCCCTTTTTTCTTTTGCAAGCTGTTCTTTCTATTGTTGTGGCAGTCTCGCAAACAAAGGAAATTATTCAGCAAACTGCCTTTGTGACTAATAATGGAACAGAAGTGCTCTTTAATATGCAAAAGAAGGAAGTTGCAAAGAGACAATGTCTTTGGCTGACAATGAAAAATGTCACTTGTAATAAAATTTTGAAAAGATAAGAAGGTATGAGTTCTTGTTTTGTCAGAATATGTTTTAAGTAGAGCCATGTCCTCTTTAATGTGCTGGTCAACTATCCTTATCCATTTGCATGTATCTGAATGTTAAGTTGCCGACTGCATTTAATTCAAACGGAAAAAATTCATACTTATTCATGAGTTTCATTTTACAAGTAGAAACATTATTTTATTCAAAGTCAACTGAGTCTGATACTCAAATTATATTACAGTTTTTATGATAGTCAACACTAAGTAAGGGCCTCTGAAAAAGAAACAAAATAATTTTCCCCTTTTTTCTCTGCTCTGGTTTTTCATCAAGCAAAAGGTGATACCACAGGTGGTGGCAAATTTCTTTAAATTAGGTAACCTCACACTAATGTAAAATATTATACGTTGTTTCTACTCATTTAAGGGTTAAGATGTGGACAGTGCAAAGTAAAGTGCATTTTCTCTTTTTACAGAGATACAGATAAAAACTTCATTAAAAAGTATACACAATTAAAGCTACTCTTATAATGTAATCGATGTGTTCATAGTTGTGCTGTAGTTAATTTTAAATAGACAAACAGATATTTTTTTTCCAGGCTAGAAGAAATTTTGTGTCCTTAACCCCATGAGTGCTAAACTTAATAAATCTGGGAGATACTATCCAACTATGGCTCCGTATTTAAAAAATGAAAGTAATAATGTTAGAATTAACAACACCAGAATATATACTAAGTTTTGCACTCTGTTGGAAAGCTAATCTGTATACATTTTGGACTAGAGAAAATAAGGAGTAAATATTTTTTCTTTGAGATTATTGATGCCCATGCAGGAAGCAATGTTTACTTTCTGTGTGTTCTCCTGTGTTTAGAGTCTGCTGGAAAACAGCAGCTACTGGGGGTCACGTAATTCCAACTCCCACAGTAACTCTTCTTCCATAACGAGTTTTGTGTTTAAGAACTTTGCTATATCCAAACTGGCATTTCTTCACTTAAAATGTTTGTATAATCACTTTTACTCCGGAGTACGATACACTTTGCTATGTAGCTCAGTTAATCACTGCGCTGTTCAGAAATCTGAATCCTGGATAGTCTCACACTTTGTTGTTAATTGTAGTGGCTGATAGGAAAAATGTGGTTTTAAAAGATTTTTTTATTAGATTTTTTTTTTCCCCCAGTAGTGGAGAGTTACATCATAGTAGCTATGAAGTTTTGCAAGTCTCTAGACCCCTACAGGTCTTTAATACTTTTGCACTGGCGGGATTATTCGAGTGCCATTAAAAATCTATAATCACTGCTGTTCTCTTACCCACTGTGTGGAGAATACAGTCGTGTAATATGCTATGTAATTGCAACAGATTATTGGGATTTGGGGGTGATCAAGATGATTCCATGATCTATGTCTATTCCAAGTAGCAATGCAATGCTTCCTTTGCTGTTTCTTTTCAGAGATTTCCGTTGTGAGATGGGACTTAACAGGAGATGAATTCCATGTTAGAGAGAAAAGGCACTGAGGGACTGGTAAAGCAGCAGGGGTGGCAGGCTGACAACTTCCGCAGCCCATGAGGATTTAGGAATGAAAAGATTTCTGTCAAAAGTTTAAATCTCCATCTCAGACTATGGCTTCTGTTATTCCTAAATTCTTTCTTAGAACAGTGATGTTTTGGAGCCCAGGGTCCTTTCTTTCCTGTAATTAAATTTATCTCCAGAAGACAGGTTTTTTTCAGCGTAGTATTTTAAAAGGAAAGGAATTCTGTAAATGACAATCTGCAGAGGCAATACGAGAGTTGCTGCTAAGTGTTTTTGTACAGTTCTGTATGTGACTAGTTAACTTGCTGAACCAAGTCTTTATTAATAGACACTATAATTTATGAAGTATATTGAACTTTATTTGATGTAAATATTTAGTCAATTAATTTCATTGCTCAAAATAAAATTAAATTGATTTTTAAAATTAGAATACATTCTAAACTTTCTTCCTATGTGAAGGAAGCCCTGGAATCTAGATATTAAAACATATTTTTTTCGTATTAGTCCTAATTAGATGTTAGGAAAATGAGGGGAAAAAGTTCTGATTTAGCTCTGTAGCTGTGCAGATTATCCTTCAGCCAGTGTGAAGTGACATAAACCAAATGGTAAAAATTTGCTATTATTCCTGATAACGTTCCACTGGAATAAAAGTGACAGTGGAGTTAGACCAGTGTAGCTGACATCATACAGTAATTCCAGTAAATTTTTTCACGTAAACAAGCAGATTTATTTTTTACTTAATGTTAGGTATCTGACATTTTTTATAAATTAACCTTTAAATGGCATCATGTATCGCTTCAGATAATGTAAGCTTTCTGTTTTCCCTAGTGTTACTTTGAAAGGTTTATGTATAGAACTTTTAAAGGATGTTGTTATTCCAAATAGAAAGTTAAACAAACACTTTCATCCTGATTTCATCCTGTCGGTCATTCAAAGCTTCTGGAAGGGTCATGTTAGTTAGTAATTTTATTATTTGGGAAATTCAATTGTCATTTCAGCTTTATGTTCATTTTTAGATGATTTCCATGTTAAAATTGCATGTCACAGTACTATACTCGATATAGATACTTCAGATGTTTGAAACACAGGTAGCTCATGTTGCATGTGCTTGTAATTTGTACCAGAGAATGTGTAAACGTGCTGTATAACAATGTGCAAGATGCAGGAGAAACAAACACATAGTAAAGAACATCATAAGACTAGCAGTGTATGTTAAAATAATAAGCTGACAAATGTAGCCATCAGCAGTGGGCTAAGTGAAGAAGTCTGTGCTGCAGATGAAAGGCAAAATACAGATTTGAATTGAAGGGGGTAGCATCTTTATACAGAAAGGCTTCAGTTTTAATGTTGCCTAAATTTAGCTAAAAAATTAAAAACATTAACAGAGGAGATTTAATTCTGTTTTAAGTTGAACCAAAACATTTTTCCTAATGCTTGTTTTGGCAAAACATAGAAGAAATAGGTACATTTGTAGAAAGGAATTACATAGCCCCAGTGTTTTAGATGAGAGAAAGGAGAAAGATGAATACAAAATAAAAGAGGAAGCATAGGAAATAGTTTTGGAATTTTGTCTTTTGACACTTTATTAAAATTTTGAGAGGGAATTCAGAATTCATTGTCATTGACTTTTAGCAGAAACATCAGCTAGTTGGTTTTTGTGGTGAAGTTGCTTCTGTTTTTTATATGGGAAACTATTCTATAGTAATGTCAGCTGCCACATAGAGTTTGTCTTGCTTGTAAAACAGTGCAGGTAGTCAAGAATTTAATTTTTTTAGTCTTTTAACACAATGCTGGATAAAATATTGCCCCCTGTAGGTGTAGCATTTTGTCTAGGTAAACTAGGTTCTATTCAGTTGTGATTGCTTCTTCAACTACTCCATCAAACAGGAAGATAGTAATTCAGCTAAATTAATGTGGAACTTTGTGTATTGAGTCTACCTTGTCAAAGAAAAGCTGTTTAGAAAGAGCAAAAAATCTTACTGAGCCTTCAAGTACAATTACTTACTTTTAGAGTAACTATAATAACCTATGGAATCAGTCATAAAAGAAACACATGTAAACTGACACATACGAGAATACAGTTCTTATTCCTGTAAACAGTCAGACCAAAGTATTTTAATTCTGAGCTGACTCTGAGGTATAGATAGTTTTGTTTGGTTGCTTTTTTTCTGGTATGACATAAGTTGTCTGTAAGAGATAAATATATGCTGTTTGGAGGTAAGTAATTCAAGCATGAAGAAAAGGCAATCAAGGCATGAATCTTATTTTTTGGTTCACTAACCTGTTCAGCTTTCTGAAAACATGTTAGTTTCTTATGCAAGTCAGAAAGTTGGTATGAAGCGATGAGTAGCAAAGAATAGCATTTGGGTGAAAATATTTTTGAGTTGGACAACACAGGTTATTTTCATGTAAAGTCAGGATGTAATGGTGTGAAAAATAATAACAGTAAATAATTATTCTTCAGGACTAAATACAAAACAACAGGCCTGTTTATTTAAAATAATTTCAAAGGCTAAAATAGATCAAGTTGTAAAAAAATTTAAACAAAACAAGTTACAAATAAAAACAAGCATACCTTCTTCATTTCATATGTTTTTGTGCTAGGATCTTAAAGGTAATTGAGGTTCTTTTGGCTCATACCCCCTAGTTACTTAATTTGTGCACAGAAGAGATAGTATTGCTTTTGTAAATGAATAATTCAAACATCACTAAGATAATGCTGTGGCTTTGTATATTGCTAGCTAAGTGAGCATTATGATGTGGAGTGTGCGAGCTCTGAAAATAATTGACTGGATATTAAATGTAATTGGGGGTAGGTACATATTAAAAACATTAAAAGCCTTTTAGTATGAGGATTTTTGTTGTTTTGGTGATATTTATTTGGAGATGCCATTATTTTCTGAAGAGTTTGAAATGCCTTTTGGAAAAGAAAATATGTCTAATAATAGGGAAATTTTTCTTTGAGAAAGATGCTAATTTCGTATCTAAGATGAAAAGATGGTAAGTTTCTGTGTTGTAATAATTCTAATTCTAGTGATGATGATAATAAAAGTGAATTAAAATGATGATAATGTAATACTTCTGTAATGAGTATAACTTTCTCTGCCATTTCTGTAGCTAGCAATTCAATTAGTCTTAATAACATTGTAGTAAGACATTTGTTCTTTTAATATTTCTTAAACTGTTGTATTATTATGAATTTAAAAAAATCATTTTTTAAAGAACTGAGGATAATTATGATATTTATGGAAGTAGGAAGTTTGAATTGGAAATATGACTATGAGAAAATATTGCCTTTCTACTAGTTTGTGATGGTAGAGGAAACCATTGGGAATCTCTGGGGAGTTTTAAAAATGCTTTTCATGGTACAATTAATGCCCAAACCAATTGGAATTTATGACAATGTGGTTTGAATCAAAATAATTCTGGTGCTGAATGTGGCAGAGATGTATTTCATATGCAAAAAAACCCATTTTTTTTCTGTGTACAAAGTATAACTGCTTGACACTTCAGCTATGAGAAACTAATTGAAGGATTAATGTGATGTATAAAACCTTTTTTTGGTAGATGGGAATCTGTACATATTTACATGTGGACTATTGAAATACAGTTTTGGGTTTTTTTTTGTGGCTTTATAATAATACATTAGAGGATTTAAACTTGGTAATATGCTTTATCTGTGAACAAGCATTGTAAGATTCTTTACATAGATGCAAACTGATAAGGAAATAGAATTTTCAAGTCCTATGTTCACACTGAATTACATAAATAATTAATTAGTCTCACTGCAGCTAAAGTTTCATTCTTTTTGTAAGGTATCAGCCAGTGGTTTTTTTTTACTCCAGAAGGATGTCATCAGATACTGTGTTTCCATAGAGAACGATACGGTTTGCATACAGTGCCTTTTTTAGCTAATTAGTATCTAGGAAGTACTGGAGAAAAAATACAAAAGCATTGTGCTTTCCAGTTACTTTTAGATTGTGGTTAACTTCCTTAAGCATCTATTTCGATGGCCCAAAGCAGCTTTGATTCCTGAACAATATAAGCATAAGTAAAAAAAAAAAAAATAAAAGTTTAAACCTAGTTTTAAAAGATCAAATGTGCAATACTTGAAAGCATACTTTTCTCTGAAGATGCTGTACAGTTAATCTATCTTATTAAAAGAAAACACTGTCCTTTATTGTGAATCACAGAATGATTGGAATTCAGTTCAGTCTCCTGCTCAAAGCAGTGTTGACACTGAATTCAGGCAAAGTTCCGCAGGACAGCCTGCTCCAGTAACAAAGCCGTTATCCTCATAAGTAAACTTCTGTGGTCTCTTTATCTCTCTAGTCTTCCTAGACTCTCATCTTTTTCTGCCTTTGCCTTCCAACTTGTTCTGTGTACTCTATCCCCATGTTGCACCTTCGTAACTCATACTTCCCATTTCCTCACCGGACATCGTTAACTTGTGCCTAATTGCCACCTTCCACTTCACTCTCGCTTTATTGGTTCCTGCGTCCTGGTGAATTGCAGTTTCTTCTTCCTGCCTTTCCTGCCGCTGCTGTTGTGTTTGGTAGGTGTTAGAACTGGAAGCTATTGAAGAATGAAAATGTTCTGCTCTTGGCCCAGTTTCTAGTCTCATTTGGGGGTCAGGATCAATAGTTCAAAGAAAACTGGATGTTGTGCCAATAGCCCCAGACATTTTCAGTTATCCATATGCAGTCTTGGGAGGGGACATACCTGCTGCCAGCAGAGCCTTGGGAGATTTCATCTGTTAAGCTTTGAGGTTAAAAATGAAAATACACAAACTGAGGCTTTTGTCAAATCTCTCGGAACTTTCCCATATTTAGGAAGGTTCCATGAAAATGGTAAATGGAAGCCTGAAAAATTATAAATGAACACTTGACATGCCCAGTTTTCCTTGCTCTTAATCAGGGAACACTAGGGTGTTTTTTTTTTTTTTTTGATAAATTGGTCACCACTATAGTGGTATTTTTTTTTTTTCTTCATTTCATTCTTTGTCATGGCTGAACTATTATTTTTTTAACTTAAAACCAAACAAAATCCTTCAGCGTGAGGCAGAATTGCCATAAACTTCAGCTGTAACAAGTGATTTCAATGAAATTATGAGTAATTCCAGGCAGACTTCTTAAGGGAGTATCAGGTAATCTTAGAGGGTGTGCAACCAAGGTCTTTCATGAGCAAAAGAATGTGGTGGTTTTTTTCTTCTATTTGTTCATGATAATGAAAATACTTCAAAAAGAGTTTTAGCTTCCTTTCCTCTCTGGTCCAGAATAGAATTCCACTTTTCTCACCTTGTTGCTCTGCTTGATGCAGCAGGATGGCTCATCTTAAAGGTTTGATGAGGAACTCTGTTACTCCATGGGTCTTTGTATTTCTGTTATACTGTCTGAAATTGAAAATACCAATTGCCTGCTCCTCCCTGTTGCACCCTTTTCTTCTGGCCCTGTTGAGAAGTTAGACTGTGTTCTCATAGGTTTTGTTCTTTCTTGGTCTTCAGCGGGTTGAGAGGTGAAGGGTCAGACTGTGAAGGTTTCCAGTTATTTCTAGCTTTGCCTTCAGTTCTTCAGAAGACAGTGTTCCCAACTTAACTCACTTGAGATTTGCTCATGTTTTTCCTAACATTTCTAATAGAACAAGAAAAAATTAAATTAAATTTTGATATTGACTAAATAGAGATTTAGTCTAATTGGGGTGTCTGCTTTATCCTTTTGAGACCTCTTTAGTTGCTGTTTTAGTATTTCTTTAGTAATTTTGTCAGGATGGGTGGTTTGAAGTTATTGGCAGGTTCCTTTTTGTGTGCCAATTTTCAGGCACAATGTTAAGTGATCTCTTCTGGTCAGAGGTAAAAAGTGTAGCAAAAATATTTTTCACAGGTTCACATAGGTCTGGATGCCCAGCTCAAAACAGAAGTGGAAATCTGACCAATTCCTTCTAGGTGGTGGAAGGTGCATTTCTTTTGATCTTCTTTTTCCAGTTTTTAAAACACACCTGTATAATTATTTAAGAACAGCACTACAAACACAAATGTTCCCTGTCATCCCACAAAAACCAGCTGAGGAGGTTGTGTAACTGCATGTGATTCTCAGTCAGCACTTTTACATAGAAGTATGAGCCCAGATTAACAAAGGGCATATGGAGACTCAGAGAATAATTTAATTTGGAAGGCTCCTGGGGAAGTAATTTGCAGTTCATCCCCATGCTGAAAGCAGGGCTAACATTAAAGTTGGGTTCTGTAAGTGATCTAGGCAATCTGTTCCAGTGATAAAGCCCTTTTATTCAGGAGGTTTTTTTCCCCTCCACTCCAGCTGGAATTTTCCTTGTTGCTGCTTCGGACTGTTGCCTCTTTTCCTTCTGTGTCGCATCTCTGAGAATGCGGACTCTGTTGCTAACTTTTCATTAATCCCACTCCTTTTTACATAGTGAAAGATGCCACACAGCATTATATTCCTAAAGTGAAGTGCCAAGATCTTGGCAAACTGAATTCATAAATCTGATAAATATTCATCAATCTTTTATAAATAGAAAAAAAGTCAACCCCTAAGAATGGGATTTATGGCAGTGAGTAGAGAAATACTTAGAGTCTAGCAAAACCAGCAGGAAGATGGGGATATGTGAAACCTATCTTTCTTCCAGATGAATGCAGCCGTGTTCAGTCCTGAAAGATGCATGTGTGTGTGTTGAGGCCACAAAAAACACTCTTTAAGGTGTCTGTTACATCAGGGTTTTACTCTCCATCTTTAGAATGCAGGTCTGAAACATACCTGATATAAGAGGCTATAATATTTATGAAGTGATCAGCACACTACTAATAAACCAGTTAACAGATTAATTAACTAGTAAACGTACCACTGAATCGCAGTTCTATAATGCTTTACACTATTGTTGTTTGCATGCAATTATTAAACTCTATCATTTTTTTCATATAAATTGCACCCAATTATTACTGAGTTATAGTTCTATAACCTTTCACTTTAACCTCCCACATATTTAGTAACAAATTTGCTATTCTGTCACTCTTTAACTTCTCCCCTCAAGTCTTTCAGTTGTAGACGCAGTGGAGAATCCAGTGGGTTGCCCAAGGGATTTCCCTCTGACTTGCTGGCAGCTTTGATTAATGAAGCAGGTCAGCTTCGTTATAGTCTGTGGGTATCTGCACTCCTGTCAAAAGATCTGCCATCTCCTGCTTTTATAACTTGTTTATAACATTTCTTAAGTTTCTGAACTCTCTTTTTTGCTGCCCTTTTATATTCCATCTCTCCCCAGTCTCCTTTCAAATAAACAAGCAGCCCCTTAATTACTCTTTCCCCATTTGGTCCGGTTTGCTACATTCATTTCTAGATTTCGTATTTCTAAAACCATTTCCTAGGTAATCTTGGCCTTAAATGGTATCACTGATGTTGTTACTTAGGTACAGATGGACTTGCAAGATTCCACCCCAGCAAAAGATGCCTGATACTCCCTTTCATTACCTCCTTGTATATGCAATTACATACTCTTTATTTTATACACGAAGACATGTCAGTCTACTTCAGCCTTTTTTTCTCTGCCTGGTTTTGATTAAGTATGCTTTATCTCTATTCCGCATAGCCCCTTCTTGGTTTATATGCAAGTGCCACACATACCAGCGCAAGGAACATCCCGTTTTACGTGCTTTTTTCTTACTCTGTTTTTTGCTCACACAGTATCCCACTTGTCAGGGAGCAGCAAGGGCCAGCTGGTCCCTAAGGGAAGAGGGACCAGGAGGTGAGCATAACAAGGCTGGCAGAGGCAATATCCTCATGAGCAAGGGCTCAGTCCCCCCCAGCAGCAGTGTCTCAGAGGTGGCCCTGAGTCCAGGTAGCTAAACCTCCAGCCCTTTCTAGGAAGGGGGAAAGCTCTTAGCTCCCTTCCAGTGCTTGCTCTCGCAGATGTTGCATCAAAAATTATCAGCCTTGGCATCTGCCCATAATCTCCCTGTTTTCTGCACAGACCCTGTCTTGTTGTGGGGTCCAAGAACCTCTTGCACACAATGTCAGTCCTCCCTTAGATTAGGACCAGATACTTTTCTGTCCTTTGAAAAGATGATAAAACATTAACTCAAATTTAAATGGTGTTTTTTTAGTTATATATTGCATTTATATTTGGAACTTCAATAGTATTTATTAACAATCAGTCCTGATATTATAACTTCTACAAGACTTTTTAAAATGTGTTTCTTTCTCTTTTAGTATCTCCTGAAGCAATTGGATTCCTGTCTGCAGTCGGAGTGTTCATTATTCTCATGTTGCTACTTTTCCTATATATTAATAAGAAGATCTGTTTTGAAAATGTTAGTGGTTTCCCAGATCTTGATTCAGGATACACTACAAGAAAGAATTCACAAGATAAACTTTGTAAGTATCTGAAATAGAGTGTACTAAATGTAATTATAAGATCACATGTTTTTACAGGGATATGTAGAAATACACAAGTAATCACTTGACTGAAGTGATGAAAACACACAGTGTTGACTTTTCCCGTGACTGTGCAGTATGTGGGAAGGAAGAAACATTTGTATTCACAAGGCACAGAAATTCTACAGCTATATAACTGAGGAGATGACATTTACTTATGGGAAGATATTCCTCTTGCACTATGAGAATACTCTTGAATGTATTTCAAACGTTCCACAATTGTGTATAATTAAATCTTCTCAAGTAAATTTGTGAATGAGATTATTGGGTTTTGATTCGACCTATTAAAATCCTCGCTGACCTTTTGGAGAAGGTCTTGCATTTACTCACCTGGAAAATAGTTTTAAAGAAGTAAAACATTAAAAACTAAAGACATCTTACCCCTGACTAACAAATTATTTCTATACTTTTTTTAATAGAACAAGGTCTTTAAGGTTAATGTAAAATGAAAAAAATTAGACCTTGAAAAAGATACTGAGGGCTGGTAAAATAACGCCTTTCTACTTTGGGGCTGTGGAAATTGTTAGTTGACTTGAGAGGAAGAGGCAGACACCAGAGAACAGAATGGGAAATTTGAGAGGTTTTCTTCCATTCTACCTCTTTAAAAGGTGCAGCTGAATTTTTGTTTTCAATTTTGCTGGAGACAGAAAATTCCTCCCCCCTTCCCCCCCGGCTCCCGAAAATAAGTCTGTCACCTTAATTTTCTCTTTGCTTCAGAACAAGTCTTTGTGTTCTGAAATATCTTACCTTATGTAAAAGACAGAAAATATTTTGGGGTGAAGAAGTCTCCATGATGGTTTTGTGCAGCTGTTACATTAAAAGCTTGTTTTAGTGTGACATTGATGAAAGGACATAATTTAAATGTCTCACAACTTCTTCTTTGCAGGTTAGAGTAAAAAAACCCATATTTCCACTTCACACAATTGTCTTTTTTTTGAGAATAATGAATTTTATTATGGCTAGTTGATGCTGCAGTTGCTGAAAGACTATGGTTTTGCTGGTTGATTGTGGCTTCATTTCAAGATATTTACTTAGCTGCTTTCTTATTCTCAATGCATTTTGAATGGAAAGAGCATAGCTGCAGCTTCCCCCGGTAAATGTGTTGAGTTTGAGATAGCAAAAGCAAATAGTTCTGAAATTGAACTTTAAGAAATGGATTTGATCTGTTTGTGAAACAGAAGACCTTTTGGTATTAAAAATTGTTGCTGAATAGGTTGGACAAATGGCATTTTTCAGAAACCTCCACCAAAATCTGAGCCTTCCCTCTGTGTCTTCTCTGGTGGACACACTTAGCAGTGCTGTAGATGATCTGACCAGTGTTGTTGGAGAAGTTGGCTACTGTGTAGCCGATTCGGTAACAGAACAAGTAACAAGCATGATAAATGGCCTTCGTGCAGAAGATGAAAGCTCCAAAACACAGAATGATAAACCCGCGCAAAGGAGAGAGGAACAGACACCATCATTAACTCATTCTCAGGAAATCAATATGAAAGCGAAGAGAGGTATTGCAGAACATAAAGAGGCTCGTTCTAATTTGTTAGATTTTGAACAAAAAGATGAAAGTCAAGATGGAGTATCTGACCATATCGTGGACAGAAAACAGTGCCAGTTAAAAGGCACAGGTGGTAATAATCATTTACATGATACAGAAGTACCTCAGGATCTGAAGACTGTAGGAGGACCTTCTAAAAGGGAAGCAGTAGGTGGAAATGAGTGTTTTGTAAATGATAAATTCCAGAAGGATAGTAACCCGAAAAATAATAAATTTACAGTGGAGCAATCTTTTGAGGAACAAGACAATTGCCTACATGCAGTATCAGATAATTCGAAGAATCACTTGCATAGAAAAATCAGACCACAGTCACCTGGAGTTGATTGTAAGGATTCTGATGAAGTGCACAGTACAAATGATGTTCAAGATTTAGAAATAAAACTTGTTGAAGTACAGAAGCAAAAATTATCAGACTCCATCCTGAAGAAGATGCACAATGACCGTTCCATTTGCATTAATGAAATCAAAGAAAAGAAATCTGAAACGTTTTTTGACAGAAAAGGAAAATCTGTATCAAAGGATGAAGACAATGTGTCAACTACAATTGCAAAATCAGGTAAAAAGAAAAGCTCGAAGAAATCAGAGAGAGAGCTATGTAATAAGAAGACAGCAGGAAAAGGTGAGGAGTCTGTCAGCAAACTGCATTCTTCAACCTTTCCTGAAACTTATGATACTTCCTACTTTTTTCACCAAATTTACACATTTAATAATAGTGTTTCCTGTGGATGGAAGTAGGTGTGTTATGTCAGTGCTTCATTCTCTAATCATGTTGAAATTTCTTGGAAGTAAATTACTTTCTAAACTATTACTTAAAGTAAGTGATTAATAAATGCCTTTCCTATGTTCTAAGTCTTCTTTTTCTACATGCAGTTTTTCTTACCTTCTCTGCAGTGCCTTGTGTGGTTTCTATTGCAAACTATGAATTAATTAATAGTGGAAATTAACACTTGTTCTGTGAAAGTGGTTTTTATTTTGCGTATTTTAAAAGGATTTCATAAATGTGGTAAGATGATAGAACAAATAACTTCTGTTAAATTTACATTATAGTAGAGCTTCAGAATGTATTCCTGGGATGCGTAAGACAGTAATTTCAAGACACAAAACTCAATGAGAAGTGGCAATTAAGTGATTTGAAGTATAGAAATGAATGAAGCTTGTCTTAAAGTTGTAGTCTTACGAAGAAAACCTATGAATTGTTCATGTGGATTCTGTGTGCTGTCTTTAACATCCAGTCTTAAACAACATGACAGTGGAATTGCAAGAATAGTTTGTGAGTAAGAAGTAAACCCTTGCGTTTTTGTGCAATTGTTTTGCAGGCTGTTTAATGACTTTTTAGAAAGCAACATAGGCTTTTCTGGAGATGCTGTTTCTGTAGAGAAATGAATGATTTCGTGATAGATTTTTAATATTTTTTTTTTTTTTACAGCGTGTGTGTTTTCCCTTGTCTGAAAATTTCAGTTACTTGTTTTGTTGTTGGGTTTTTTTGTTTGGTTGGTTTTGTTTTTTTTTAATTTGATTTGGGAGGTGGTTTCCATGTTTGTATGATAAACTGTGATCTTATCTATTATTTCTTCATGTAATACAGTATTAGTAAAGTATATTCTCTATCACAAATGGCATTTTAGGTCCGATAATAAGCAAGTGAATAGCTTTCAATAGGTTAATAATTACATATGACCTGTGTTAGCCAAGTAAAGTTTTTAATGAGACCATGAATTCTCTTAGGCAAGTCTCCAACTAAGACATAAAAGTCAAAAGATAGGTGGCAAGGACAAGCATAAAACCCTGAGGATTTTTTTTAATGTACAGGAAGCTATTTTTTTCCCCAAGATACTGAAACAGTTTTGCATTGTTCATTTAAAAAAATGTTAGCATGGATAGCTTGTGTTTTAATGTTAATGAGGTGTTTAAGTCCTCTGAAGAGGTCTTGTTTCATGACTTGTAACAATAGTGTACTTACTCATTATTTTTCTTTTATGGTAGGAACTGAAATAAAAATATCTGGTATCACTGGGAATTCTGGATGCGTGCAAACAGCAGTGTATTATTAGAAGCATAACTTTCAGCACTTCTTTCAAACATGTTGCTATGATGTTTTATACTATTCTGTTCTTTATGCAGACTGATTAATTAACCTAATTTCACATTTGTGAATACATTTGTTGTAATGATAAATGATGCATCTAATATTGATGTCTGGGACTGTATTTTAGGTTTGGTATGCTCTGCTTTAATTATAGTTGTCGAAATCTGTGGAAGTTTCCTAGGTGGCAGGTTTCAACCTGTTGAGGGCCATATGAGAGATAAAATTTTACTCTTGTGTACCAGCAAAGGAAGTTCCTTTTTCTGAGCAGCCTCTTGCAGTGAATCTGCTAGCCAGAATATATCCTGTTTGGTGTGATATTTTCGATAAGTGATCAGTGAAATTGAACTTGCTTTATAACCATCCATACAACGGGAAGAACCATATCTGTTAGACTAGAATTAAAATTGATAGCCTAGATTTGAAAGATCTGGTTCCTCATTAGCAGTCTTTTAAGGCACCAGTTTTCCTATAAATACTAAATTAAGAATATATACACATTGCATGTAGAGCTGGTAGCACCATCTGCAGTAAGGTTTCCTGACATTTTCCATTTCAAGACCTTATTTTCAGTTTTCTAAAAACTGTGTGCCAAATTTGAAATACTTGGGATGAAATTTGGCATGCTTTCTGTCTGAGATCCCTTTTTTATCTTTTTTTTTTTTTTTTTTTTTTTTTTTTTTTTATATGTTTAAAATCTTTAGCTGTTTCCAGGAATAGAATATGGGAAAGAACATGCTGGTTATCTGTGCAAAAAATCAGTAAATTTCACATATCCTTCACTAAGATGCTTTGGCACCTTTGTATATTGGAGTATGTACTTGAAATGTGGGAGAGCACTTTTCCCATGTCAGAGATGCCCATGTTCTTATATGAAAAAACACAAAGGCTTGACCAAGTTGTAAATCTTTGGGAACTTTGCCTTTTGAAAAGGCATAGTAACCACTTTTTAGAATATAAATTCACTGACCAACCCATTTGCATTCATATGTTTCATTGTAGGGGTTGAAGAACAGAGCAGGTCTTACCCTGCTTTTGATACTTGTAGTTACTGAAGGACTCTGGAAGTTTGAACAGAATAATTGAGAGTAAATATGACTTATGTGAAGACAGAAACATCCTGAACAAATGTGACATGATGCAAGTGGTAGACTGGGATTTGAGGTAGGATGGGTGATAGCTATGGAGAGAACTGATAGCATTATGTGAAGGTGGAGGGACTAAGGTTACATGAGTAATTGATTAGGTGCAAGTAAAGAGAATTTGGGACTGAACAGACAAAGAGAATAAAGAGGAAATCCCCGTAAGAGACCAGAAGTGGGTGCTTGGAGCAGGAACCTGGAGTATGTGCCCAGGAGACAGGAACTTCGGATGTGATTCTACTCATATAAATGTAACTTGGCAAAAGATGTCTTACCTAAACTTGCAGCATAGGCTTTTCTGTGCGAGTACCAGGGAGAAGAGGACCTCTATGAGAAGTGATTTTACTCATGTACTCTAGAGGCTTACCTAAAAGTGGGAAGAAAGGACGTCTGTAGTAGGAAGAGGCAAACACTTGACTGTAAAAGAGGCCTAGATGGCTGGCATAGGCTACTTTAATTTTAAATGGCTGAATTTTGGGAAAGCTGAATCTCCCATTTAGTTGGAATACCCAGGCAGAGGAGTATGGGCATGAAGACAGAAACTAGTGGGAGTGGAAATGCAGAACTAGAGCTAAGGACAGGGACTGGGAGGAGAGCAATAAAGCAGGGAGGGAGGAGTAGTTGAGTGTGGCTGGTAGCGTGTTGATCCTTGCAGGATCAGGAGCTGAAAAACAGCATTATGGGCATCTCGGAGCTCTGCCAGTAATGGAAATCCATTGGCAAATTGTATGCCATGCGCTTGCCCACGGATCAGTGGTAATGCTGACCTTTATTGAGCTTACATGAACTCTTGTTATGCGTGTTAGTGTGTGAGAGCTACAGAACCTCTGCATGTTGAATCTGGACAGAATCCATTTGAGGTTTGAAAGAGGGAGGAGGAACCTTTCCTTTTACAGAAATAAAAATGCAACTGAATCTTTGCCTTGTGGGAGCAAGTCATACTTGAGATGTAATTGGAAAAAGTTGGCCACAGCAGTGGGCATTATAGAAGAACTGGTATAAAAAAAAAACTCTGCAATTTTTGCTATTACCAGATGTCTACAGTGAGAATCTGCACTAATTTCAGTTATTACTGAACAAGGGGCTGTTTATTCTAAGCTAAATAAAATTGTGCATGCAAACATCTTTCACTAGCATTTTCCTATTTGTTATTGTGAGGTTTAAGCACTACCGACATAAATACCCTAAGAGGATTTTGTTGTAGGCTTCTCTTTGTAAATCAGTTTCATTTCTGTTATACTGCATGCTTACAGCAAAAATCAGCTGGGAATGGAGGATCAGCAGATGCATTTCTGATATGTTAGGTATCCAAATGTAATATTGCAGCAGTGTTGGATGTATTTTACATAAATTATTTTAAGCATTTTCTTAATGAAGGGTTTCAAGAACTTCAGTGTATGCTGCCTTACATAAATTGATCCATTTTCTATTGAATAAGTTTTAGAATGTTTTTTAGGGCTTAATGATCTTACAGTTTTTCTAGAAAAAAAAATAGCTCTCACCAGTTACAAAGTCACATAATACAATTACAACAAGATGATATTTTTAAAATATTACAGACATTTTAATTGAAATAGCTTAAATATCTTCAGTGATAACCTCTTATGGTTATTTTCTTGTATTCTATTTTGAGCTGTAGTCGATTTGCTTTATTTTATTCAAACAGACAACTCTTATATGAGTAAAGACCAGCATGGTTCATCATCTGAGAGTGAAGATGAAGCACTGGGTAAATATCATGAGGCCTTGTCTAGAACCCAGAGTTCCAGGCTGCCAGTGGTGGATGGCAGACAGCAAAAAAACTATATATGGGAAACCAGACAAAAATATAGTCCCCTGTCTGCAGAATATGATGGATACAGTAGTGAAGCCTCAATAGATGAAGGTAAGAGTAATTTAAAAGCATTTCTTTGATTCCAAATTTCAGAATTATATTCTGGATAAGTAAGTCCTAGACGAGGACAGCTTGGCTTGCAAATAGTCACTGTCTGCAAGAAATATCCAGATATCTTTATATTTGTGCATGCTGAAAAAAAAAAGGCACAGACTTGTGTGTATTCTTCTGGAAATACTACAAATGGTATCTTGTTATGCTAAGTTTCATACAATTTCATCATTAGTCATTTTGGTTTGGGGGAATTTAAATGTTTTGATTTAGGAAGGAAACATGGCAACTCTTGATGAATTCTGTGGCATTAAAAATACAAAGAAGACCTGTTATTCCTCTGTTGATAAGTTGTCCTAACAGCAAAGTAAATGGAATGGTTATTGGTTACAGTGCATGTGGTCATGGCCGTGTGCATTACTGGAATGTTCTGTATCTTTTCTTCTGTTGAAATGACAGAAATTAAATTATTACAAAAATTAGATTAATGCATTTATTCCATGGCATTAAAAGTTGGATGTAAACAATGGATGTCTTCTATGGTATATATTTATTGACTTTACGTTACGTGAGTGCCTGATATAGAGGGTCAGAATTCTGCTGTCAGTATTTTGTCAGTATGTTTTTTGTGCTTGAAAATAGCTGTGTGTGAGAACCATGTCTCTATACCCAGTATCTATCATGAATAATGAGCTTTTGAAGTTACATAGAAGTCATTCTAATATAGATGCTGTGTTGTAGTAAGATATTTGTTGGCGTCCCTTTGATATGTTAAAAAGCAAATGTTTTTTAGTGATTTATTTTTCCTAATTAAAAATGGATACATATATTTAAAAGATACCTGTCCTTAAATGTTCTATACAGTCCAGAACTGCTGGAAAAAAATCTAAATTTTCTACAAAGTTATGTAATTAAATTATATAAAAGTCTGTTTGCCACTGAAATTTGAAATTAGTGCATACTCATTCATGATTCCAAGTTAAGACACAAAGGACATGAAAGCTATAATTGAAATAAATTCCAGAGTAAGAGGATTCCTTCCTGATCGTCAGAAATGTTTATTTCCTTTGGTGTTAAGTTGCAGGAAGGCTGGCAGTCTTTGAGTTTTCCAGCAAAGAGGGAAGGAGATGTAGAGGTAAGGTCAGGTGGTAAGAACTGATCTTTAGATACTATGATGGAGAAGGACAACAAGGAAGAGGGATAGTGGAAGTATCATGGGGGTCTTTTTTGTTGTTTTATCTACTGAGATATATCAACAGCATCGGTGGGGAGAATACAACGGATAAAATACTAATTTTTTGTATGGCTTATGTCACTGTTGGGAAAGAATGGTGATGTGTATTAACAGGAGGTGGAAAACTCAATTGTATTTATTAGAAAATAATACCAGATATAGTAATTACACAAGGAGACTACTTTCAGATACCCAGAATAATGTATTTGTCTCCTCAAACTATTGAGGCCAGTTGTTGAAATAGTAATAGAATAATTCATGTTGGAAAGACCATGTGACATTCCTCTTTCTATTTTATAATTGCTCGGATACTTTAACCCATCTAGTTGATCTTCTTAGTGAAATGTTCTCAGTTCATATGAGCTTTTTACTTTGGCCCTGTAAGATTTAAGCTCCAAAGGCATTGTGCTAGCCTGCGTCCAGTTTTTTGGGGTTTGGTGTGTGTTTTTTTTTTTTTTTTTTTAAATAATTGCCTTCATCATCATCCTCTTAGATCATCAAAATTCATAGTCACTGACTTTTATCCTTTTCTGGGGAATAAGAACTCCAGCCTGAAAATCCACGTCATGGTTAGGATCTAAGACAAAACAACCCTGTTGGCAAGTCCAAGTATTGTATTAGGAAAGTTAGAATAGTTTCCCCTCTCCTTTCTCATTTTTAATTCTATTGCTAAAGATACCTGTCACCAGCTGCTATCCCTTCTGAATGCTCTTTGCATTCAGGAATCTGGCTGGATGTAAACCCCATTTATATATACATATTCACATATGCACTCTAAAATTAGTATGCAAATTGAATTTATTGTAATGAAAGAACATTCAGGGTTTGGAAAAAAACTTTTGAAGCACAAACTGTCAAACCATTGTGACTTAGAAAACTGTACATTTGTAACCACGTACGTCTACTTTCAAGAAAACTTTTAATACTGTCAGTATTTTGCTTTTGCTGCTGCTTGTGAGAGCATTCTCTGCACATTTTACAGGGTGTGGAGAATCAGCAATGTTTTTTGTTTGATAGTCTGCAGTCATTCTACGTTTTTCTACAAAATGCTTGCAAATTAGTGTGATTTTGTCTCATTTTTGTAATCTGTTAATCTCAACAAAATTATGTTCAATACTATTAAAAAGAGTTTTATGATATTGGACGTGGCAGCAGATTAACAACCTAGTATTTATCACTTTTCAGTGACCTGAAGGTGGCACACTAGAATAATTAGTTAGTACTTTTTATGTTCCTAAAATATTTCAAACATAAAGAATCTTTGCACAATAATAAAAATGTGTTAGAACAGAGGAAAAGACAGAGTATGCCTTGTTATGTTATGATCATTACAAAAGGAAAGCTGCCCAACCTAGAACTTTGATGAAATGGGAAGGTAGAAACTGCATGAAGAAAGTCTGCAGTCAGAAATAAATGAGAGACTGTCTGTCGCTACCAATTGGTTCTTATATGTTCAGAGAAGCAGTTCAGTGAACAGATGAGATTAAAAGTGTCTGATTGCAACTGGAGACCATCAACATTCTAGATGTTTCAGTGTAATTTTTAAAAATTCAAAACTTCACTGTTCCTTAAACTCGCAAAATAAATCAGTGAAAGATTTGATGCCACAGGAATCCTGATTTTTTTCATTGAAAACTTGGTTTTTATGACAAATTATTTTTGTAAGAAGTGTAAAGACAAATGATAGAACTATTTTTTGTAGTGGAGGGGGAGCAAGCAGTGTATTCCTATGTACTTTATTTAAAATGATAAATGATTGTCAATATATTTGCGTGCTTCTGTTTTCTCATACGTGCTTTATCATCTCTACTTCTAAGACTTAAAACGTTTCAGTGCTGCTTCCAGCTTAAGGCACCAATCAGTCCATCTGTTGAGCAGGGCTTGATAGTGTTACGGTGAAGTGATGACAGGACAGAATTAATTTTTGTCTCATCTCTTTTTGCTCCCCCCCTGCTCATTGCTAGTAAATCAGCCTCTGATGATATCATTAAAAATTCCATCAGAGGTAAAGTAATATGAGCAGTGAAAATGGTACTTGGTTTTCAGAAAATTCTGTGGGTTTTTCTCTTGAGCAGTTAATCTCTATCACATGTTGTATCTTGCAACAGTCTGCTGTGCGTTTTTAAAGGAGTCGATAAACAGTTTTCCTGTAACTGTTTACTCTGCACTTCAGTCCTCACTTTTTAAATTTGTTTGTTTAGATGTGTCTGCACTTAACAGTGCACGCACAAAATTTAACAATGAGACAAAAATATAATTTTTCCTTTATTAATACACCCTGTAAGCTTTGCTTGGGTTGCTAAAAGCATGTATAATATTAATATGTTTCCATTACTAAGACCATCAAAATGTCTGGTCATATTATTTTAATGTTCACTTATTATCAATTATATAATTAGATTATTACATCTATTTTATGGCTGCATGCTTCTAAAAATGCCTTTTATTCTGAAGCCTGAAAAAAGCATGTGGTATGTTTTCATATCATTCTTTTCTCCTCTAGATGGCCATATTAATCTTTCTTTTCAGCATATTTATATAGAACTGACAGGGCATTTTGTATAATGTTTTTAATAGTTAAATGAAGAAAGCAATGTATTTTGTGGGTTTTGTTGGTGTTATTTCGATGATGGAATGTTCTAGTGGCACTTCAGTTCATTCTATGAAATTCAGGTTTTAAAATTGTGGTTCACAAATACCTGCTTATAACCAGCATCTGATCCCTTTTCTATATTTGTGTAGCACATCTGATGCACTTAGATTTTGATGAATTATAGTACATCTTTTAAATGAAAAAAAAATGTATATTGTGCTTAGATGCAGGTATTTCTACAGACTCCAAGCTAGTGTAAATGCACAGCTTCTGCAGTGAGCTCCTCATGGATGACAGGCTTAATCCCAGAGTATCTCTAAAGGAAGATGTAGTTCATTAGAAAACCAAGATGATGTCGAATGTCATTAAAAGTAAAATGGTACAGAATGGCAAAGTAAAATGGTAGAGAAGATAGGTTTACACCTGCGATTTCCAACTCTTGCACAAATGACCCAAAACTGTTAATCACAGAAAAAAGAAACCTGTATAACTATAGTACTTCTTGATACGTATGTGTCGACTTAACCCAGTCTCTGTGCTTACTCCCAGAGTTCTAAGGTCAGCTCAAAGTTCGAAATCTTATTTTTGCCAGTGATATTCTTTCTGTTCTTTCTCATGTTATCCAGTAAAGTACGGATACTTTCTGAAGTGACCTTTTTTTCTTTTTCCTGACACATATCCTGATACAACTTACTGCTCATTTTTTATAATGTGCATCCTACTTGTATTATTCCCTGCCATTTCAAATGCTGTTGTTACCCAGTTGAATACGTAGTATTGCTTTTATGTGCTCCAATTATTTGTAATATTTTGGAAGAGGGGATTAATATAGGCTATGATGTTGCACATCTGTGTCAGAAAATAAAGAACAAAAAAAAGGAAAAATAACTTTTTCAGCTAACAAGTAGATTATGAATTGAAATAGTGATCTAAATAAGGAAGTGTACAAACTTTAAATTTTAAATTGGCATTATTCTTTGTACTTTGGTAATTGGAAATATTTTTTTGTATCTATGTTTTGTGATCTCAAATGGACCATAGTTTCTTAATAACTTCAGTTTCAGAAAAACATATAATATGATATTAAACCAACCTGTCTCCAGTAGTGGCTACTTCCTGAACTTTAAAAACTCAAGCATTATACAAGCAAGTTGTGTCTTTGTTCTCTCTATAAGCTTCATAGGCAAGTACAATGTATTTTCTTTAAGGAAGCTGTCCCTGAAATCCCTAAAAACAGAAGTTTTAAAACTTTGAAATGTTAGGATAAATATATTGAAATTACAGTTTTGCAGGCAGATTTCAAAAGCTGCAGGTTCTTCTTTGCTTTTGAAATCAGGACTGTCTGAATCCCTTGAGAGGAGAAAGGTAGAAGAGGGGAAGAATACAGTCTGGTTTTTTATTTTGTGACGTTCTTAAAGCATGTCTTGCCCAAATCACCTCTTTAACAGCTGTGTAAAATTCCAGATTAGGAAGCAAGCAAGGGGGACTGATCCCAATTCTGAAGCAAAGTGACACCATGATGGAAAAAAGTAGTAAGCTTGCTTGCTTACTTAGCATACTTAGATGTACTATATTTAGCTATAGTTTAGCAGCTCAGTACAACCACAGGTTCCGTCTCCAGCCTATTTAAAAGTCTTTTTCTAACTTCTCAATTGATAAAGCCCCACGGCTGAAGACATGTTTGTTCAGAGGCTCTATTTCTGAGATTGGCCCAAGTGCCTTACATTTCACAAGGTTTTTTGGAAACATATGGAAGCACTAAAAGACTGCAGTGAGAAAACATAAGTTCTCTTAAATGAGAATCTGCTGCTCTAGCAGGCATATGCTACTGGATTTTATCCATCTTTTCCATATTGTGAAGGTAGAATATGATGTTATTTTTGTAGTTTATCTTCTCCACTTTTATTCTTCTCTAGGCTTTCGGCACTTTATGTTGGTGTGTCTGTTGGACATATGTTTGCCTTGCTCCTCGGTGTCAATCTTTGCATGTGAAGGCGACTGTTCTTCTGGAATCTCTTGGATCTGATTCTGTATGCAGCTTTTTGCCTTTTCTTTCTTTCTTGTTAGTTTTCATGTCTTGGGAAAACTCTCTTCACTGAACTACTTGAAGTATATAGAGAGATTTTTCTTTCAGTATCTACCCAACATCAACACCAAAACCTCTTTCACAGGCATCTCAAAACTGGTATACAGGTGAATCTCCCCAGTTTGTTAAAGGAACCTGGGGTGGGTTTTCTCTGTAAATATCTTCTGTAAAGCAGGATCCGACTTCTTCAGACTTGTCAAGCTAAGGTGAAAGCCACTGGACAGGCTGAGAGAGGAAGAATCAGTGAATCCCATGATAACCATATGTTTTCCAGTTTAGTTTCTGTCATTAGTCCTTGCATATAAGCAGATCTATTTTCAAGGCAAGTGTGAATGACATTTTTTTTGTCTCAGAACTGTAGAGTGTGGGCTTCAGTATGGTTGTGCTGTTGTTCAGTAAACTAAAGCCACAAAGTTCTTTCAAAATCAGTCTATGTATCCATACATTTCAGATGCTAAGAATTTCAAGCAAAGAAGATGATGGCACACAGGGAATATGAGCTGGTATTCAGACTGGAAGACTGAAAGCTCAGTTGAATGCTAGATCATAACTTAAATAGCTATTTATCTTCTTTTTCCTCTAATGTGCTTTAAAGAAATTAATTAGAAATACAATGGAAAGAATATTTAGGAAGAAGGTGGCCACTCATTTTTCTTTGATGTGCCTTTATCAGTTTACCTGTGAGATTTCTCTGGTGTAATACCTGCTGGAAGAAAATACTCTTTTTGGCCTGCAGCTTTGGGTAGACCTAGGGCTCCAAATAGATACTTTGAAAGGGTATTTAGTAAAGACACTTAACACAAGTCTTAAGTAATTTTCAGAGCAGTGTTTCCCAAATGTTTCAGAGTGTATTTTGAAGGCTGACTCCTCATGTTACAGCTCTGAGATAGTTCAGACACTCATATTTGTATATCTCGGCTGATAGTGCTTGTGTACTATCAACTGATACCATTCTTGATGCACTTTTTGCAGACTTTGGGAGAGAAATAGGGGATTTTTAAATTACAATATTTGTTTAGTCGATCCAGCTTGCTTATGCTTGTTTTCTATTATGTGGGCATCTACCCTTGACATGTCTTATTTTAAGAGTAATTAAAAATCTTCATGTAGTACAAGAGAAAGTGCAAAGATGCAATATTAACGTTACAAAGTCTGACCCCTGATGATGTGTGTCTACCTCTTGTTTGTTGGTAAACTGGAGTGAGTCTTCATTGCTTCCAAGCCCTTAAAAATTGGAGAAAGAATTTCTTGTGGTTTTGAAGCCTCTAGAGAGCATAGCAGTTCAATCCACAGCCATATCAAGGGAATGTTTCAGGGTATTGTGTAAAAGAAAAGATACTTTTGTAATTTAAGGATCTGCAGAACAGTGTCCAGAGTTAACTTGATTTCCATTTTTTTCTACTTATTTTCTCTGATGGCGTGGTTTGGTTGGTTGGGGTTTTTTAAGAGTTTCAGAGTATCATCTTAGTGCATTATGGCAGTCCTCTATTGTTATATAATAGTGGGAGTCAGTTCTGTTAAGTTTTTGAAATTATGATGCATGTTTCCCAAAAATATATAGTCAACTAAGCATTGCAGGGACTAAGGTGATTTAAAGATTAACTTTTGCTCTGTCTTTTATTCAGTTTTACAGAATTCAGTTCTTTTTTTACTTCCCAAGAAAGCGTTACCCTTTGTCTTTTTAAAAGTTCCCGATAGCAGAGAACTTCACATATTAGGGTATCTTCATGTTGTGGTTGTGATTCCTTACCTGCACGAATGGCAGACATGCATAGTGTTTACAAAGTCTGGAGACCTGGAATGGAGAAAATTCACAGATAGGGTAGAAAGTACATGTGAAATTCAGTATTATTCTTGTAATTTTCTTGAGGAATACTATGGAGAGGCAAGATGTGAACATGGGATTTAAAAGGACATCTATGTCTGAGTTTAAACAAAGTTTGGAAGAGAATAGATTTACATGGATAACTTTTGAATTTAAAAGCCAGATAGATGATATCAAAGTTGTGCACAGCCTTGTCAACCAAAGGAAACACATGAAATTTCTTCATAGAATGAATTTGAATAATCCTGAAATAATGGATTTACCCTCTGATTAGCAGCAGAGATGCTGGGAAAAGATGATGTTAAAGCATGCATGTCATCTACTGCTGAGAGAGGAAAACTAGTAACAAAACTCAAAGTCAGTGGTGGTGATAAGCTTTTTAACAGGAAAACTCCTTTTCCAGCTAGATCAACTCCAAACAGGAGGAAAAACTGCCCTCCAATGGGAGAGGGCTTTTTTTCCTGATGTGCACAAGTGAGCAAAGTAGTCTTACAAATCAGGTTCCTCCTGCCAGCATTTTGAAGTCTTTGAAGAAATACCCTTTGCATTGATG
This sequence comes from Falco naumanni, assembly GCF_017639655.2. Classification (NCBI taxonomy): domain Eukaryota; kingdom Metazoa; phylum Chordata; class Aves; order Falconiformes; family Falconidae; genus Falco; species Falco naumanni. Next base: position 21,499,272 of record NC_054065.1, read on the forward strand.
TGAAGGCTTTGAAGAAAGTCACCCTTAGCAATATGATGTCTCTGAAGCGATGTAAATCATACGTTAATAATTAACAGGAAAGTTTCCATTTTATTGTAAACTTTTATTTTAAGAAGTCTCTCATCTCTTTGAATCTGGAATTTATGAAAGAATCAAGATCTGCTGTTAACTAGGAAAAGTTCACATATATTTGTGGCTGAAGTAGTTCCTTGTGGCGTTGTATTTGATATAAATGTTCTACATTAATAAAATGTAGAACTGATTTGTGATGTAAACGCAAGAGGTAGTACTGTATCAGCAGAAAAGATCACTTTCTTGATGAACCTGGTGCTTTTGCTGATTCTGAGAATTTACATTGTAAACTGGGTATTTCTTGTACCGATCTAAAAGCTATCGAGTATGGGCATTCTTTTTTCTTGGTATTGTGGTAATTTCTAGTGATATAGGGGAGGAATTTCATTGATCTTTATGCATGTATATCATGAGACAGGTCTTGTTCTTAAAGGCTTCCACAAAATAGACAAAAGAAGGTACAATTTTCATTAATCTTAACCCTAATTACAGAGATCCCATGGCTCTTACCATGGAATGAGTGACTAAGAAACAGGATTGAACAGTAGACTGGAAATCTCTTTTCAGATGGTGCATTAGAACAAGGAGTGTTATCCTGCATGCACCCAGTACTCAGCTGCTGAGAACAGTCAGCAGTATGGAGCAGTACTTGTTAAATAGATATGGGAACTAAAAAAGTTACTACAACTTTACATAAGAATATTACAAAACAACACTTTATCAGTTCTTCCTCCATAATGCCTGGATAAACGGATCATTATTTTAAACTTTAAAGGTTAAAACCAGAAAAATTTTAACTCTAGTCTCAAACTAATGTTTGCCTCCCAGTTGTGCTTTTTTCCCCTAGGTTAAAGGCCAGTTATCATTAGGACTGTTTTTTTATAATCTGATCACATTACATTTTAACCATCTTTTTGCTAAAAGAACAAGGAGCTGGTTTTGTAACTGAACTCTTTTTGGTTTGTTACCTAGTCAGTGCACATTATTTTTCTTATGTGCATGTATCAATTGCACAAATATCTATAACTGTATCATAAGTATTCTCTTGGAATTATTTAATTAATATTTTGTCCTTGTACAACATAACATTACCAATTTTATCTAATAACGTATTTTATTGTTAGGATGACTATTTTCATGGATACTTGTTTATATTTATTGGGAGACTGTATTGTATCTGAGTAAACAACATGAAATTGTGTCTGTAGTTTCTATGCAGGCAAGGGTTTGTATTCATGGGTTTTTTTTCTTGTTAAAATAAGCTCTTAGGTGCTGCTTGCAACACTGTGTTATAGAGTTATCCTAACTTTTAAGAATAATTGGAATATTTTCCTTAGGGGAAAGGGAAAACATGATGTGATCTATTATACAACTTGAGTCCTTTTTTTATTTTATTGTTTTGTGTTCTTTTTGTTTGGAGGGGGAGTTTTGTAGATGGGGGGTGTGAGTTTTTTGTTTGCAGTTACCTTGCCTCCACTGTATTCACAAGTAAGCTGGAAATAGATCCTTAGCTAGTGTAATTGCCATGCTTCTGGTCATTTCAGTGTGGCTGAAGGTTATCTGCTGTGATGGAATCATGAAAGCACATAGGAAAACTCAAAAGGATGTATAAAATAGTATTTTATTATGGAAATTCTGATTCTGGTCCTTAGAGAGAAGCTAGCAGACATGCTTAACTAGGTATAAGATTTTCTTGTGTGGAGTCACCTACACCCAATTCAATTAAAGCTCAATCTTTACATTTGTAAATAGGAAATCCTGCTACATTCACCTTCCACACTATGTAATATTCTGCCAGGATGTGTTTTTATGTATATATTTGTAAATTTTGCTTATAAAAAAAAATTAAAAAATACCCAGCTCTCTATTTGAAACCTTTGTGCTCAGTCTTGTTGACTAAATTGACTAAATAAGGACTAAATTCTAAATTTTGTCCTTAAAAGTGTTCTTTAAAAGATTTTCAGTTATTGTGATATTCTATTTTTTTTAATTTTTAAAGAAGATTTATGACATTCCTTTGCAAATACATCAATTTGTCAGATAAAGGTTAAAAACTGGATACATTTTATTCATGTTAAAGTCACACCCAGCTTATTTAAAGGCAGCTTTGACTTAAGAGTTGCAAGCCTGAGGATATTGATTTGAATTATGCATGACTGTCTGGTATGCAGTTCCATTAGCCTGCTGGATGGATAATGTAAACATGTTCAGAATTTTAAGTATCCTATATAAGCGGCAGGTTAAAAATAGAGCTGATAAGAGCATGTGTATCTGAAAAATCCAAATCTGGGAGAATGAAACTACAAAAGGTTCATCTCTTCAAGAGGCTGACTTCAGGTGTGATTTTTCTTTTCTTTGAAAATGCTCAGCCTGAACAAATACAGCTTATGTATATGACTTGAACAGGTGACACAATTGCTGTTGTTTACTGCACAGAGTTGACATCTGTACCAGGCAACACACTTATAAGTGAAAGGTCAGGGCCAACTCTGCGTCTTTTGGCAAAAAAGAGGGGCAGCATCTGTTCTGGTTTAAATTGGTCAAGGTAACACTAGTGATTAGACTAATTTCTTCATATCTTCAAGGAATCTTGTTTAGGATATTACTTGATTTTGCTAAAACTTTCTGCGGCTTCCAGTATCTCATAGTTTCTGTTTTTGTTGTATCTGATTTGTTGTGCGTATTTTAGCAGCCTGTAGTTCGATAGTACGTGTAATGACTTCTGAAACTTTGTTTTTAAATCCTCAGCACTAAAAACACGTGTTAGTAAGATTTAAAACAGATAACATCTTTTTAGATTTTTTCCAATCCTGTGAATTTTAATAGGAAAAAAAGGCAACTCTGAAATGAGAAGTACAATATTATCTATGGTAGATGTTATTAAGATTTATTATACTTCGAAGTGTTTCTGTGGCATATGTAGAATTTGTGGCAATTTTATGACTAGAGTGAAAATCAAAAAAATCTCTTGCACTTATTTTCAAGATCTGATGGATACAAAACAGAACACTAGTCTAATTTTGCATTAATTTGTACCTACCCTTTCAAAACTATTTTGTTTGGAATGCTTCATATTTGGCTCTGCTAAATTCTGTATGTAATGCCAGGATGGAACTATTTTTAGATTATGAGAAAAATGAGAGAGAATAATGATGTCGTTTTCCTGGATTTTACAGTGTTTCTTTGCTTAAATTGTAGTGTAGGAATAATCACATGAAAATTTCCAAGAAGCTCTTCTGGAAGATTAAGTTGATTGTACTGCTCTGATACCTTTTTTTTTTTCTTTTCCTGTCAAATCTTGGATCGTGAATTGTGTGTACACAGAAAATTTGTCAAATAGGTAACTCTTGAGTAGATCTGGTAAAGTTTGAAAAAGTGTTTTGAGCTGATGGTCATTTTCCCTTGTAACTGAGGGAAAATTAAGCTGTTAAGAGACTAGCATCTAATGCTCTCCTTCAGAGAAACTCATCATCCTGTTTGATAATGGCTGTTACCTTTGACTGTTTTCAGAGCAAAATTCCTTTTGCTGGCAATGAGAACCACTGCCCTGAACCATCTGCTGCTCCTGGTGCCACTTCCTTCCTGTTAACAAGAAGGGGCTATATGAGAAGAAAATCTTTGCAAATAAAAACAGTAGTTGTTGTTAGTGTTAAAGGCAATGTGTTGGCCTCAGAGGTGTAGGGAACAACGGTGGCAGTTTCCAGACAAATTCTGAGAATCTGCAAAAGAAGAACCTAAGAAGCCTTTTTATGAAGGATGCTAACAATGGTAGTTAATATCTTAAAAAATACTAGTTCGCACTTGCATTCTACTCAGAGAGGAATGGGAGGTCTCTTGTGTGATTTTGTGCAGATAATCCAGGAGAATACTATACAGAGAGCTGATAGCATGTGTAACGGTGAATGTAATGGCGGGAGCCATCGTGTAAATATCTCCGCTGTTCCACCTGCTCCTTTTTTTGTGTGAGTGATTCTAACATTAAACTACACAACTAGTAATAATTTGATAATACAGATGATTTACCATAAATATCACAATGTAGCAGTCAAATTTGAGTTCCTTTTCATTGTTCTCTAGCTTTCAGTTACTTCTAAAAGAAATTTTGGGGGGTGGGGGGGAAGAAGCGAGATTTAATTCTAGTTGAATGTTCACAGTAAAAATATTATGTAGATGGTTTTCACCCCCAAAAGAAAATACCATTACCTGAGGCAGTTCAAAGTTAAATGTAAAAGTGAAAAGAAATGTATCTTATGAAATCCGTGCAAATATAACAGTGACACTGTTAGAAAAATGAAAATATTTAATATGTCTCTGGTTCATATGTGCTTGTGGAAGACTTTAACAGAATGATACAGTTATTTTATAATGTCAATACAAACAAGCATAAGAGTCTGCTTTTTATGCTTCAGTGTCTCTGGCTCAGGTATTGTGCTTCAAAATCTGTATTTCAGAGCAAGGCTGAGCTTGTGGGTATGAACAAGTCAGGTAAGTTGTTTTTTTGAGTGTTTTGATGTAATGTTTAGAGAAGTTTAGGTAACTGAGGAAAAGGGGCAAGAGCAGCATTTGCTTACCCATTTTTCTCTGGCTCTCTAGCACTTAGTTGCCTTCATTGCAGATTTATGCAGCTAATGTCTTTCCAGTGATTTAATGCATTGAAAGTTGAGAGATAGTTCTGAATGCATCTGTATCAAATTCATATTACAAAAATTTATTTTTCCTTCTGGATATTCCCTTTTACTACTTATACATTAATTCAGATTATGTTAGTATCAGCACTTGGTTTTTTGAATCCTGTATAAATTTTGCTGCGTGAGTGGGAGTCTTTTGTTTTAAAGAAGAGGTCAGAATACAGAAACATAATGAAAAAATCAGTTTACTAACTGCCCTCTTCACTGATTAGTACAAATTATTCCCATCTTGTTGGAATGCAATTTGCATTTGAAAATGCCCATAATGAATTGGTATACAGAGGCCTAACAATTTCTTTTTAAGGGTGTTTTATTTACTCTAGTTTATGCATAATCTTGAGGTTGCATGCGATCTTTCTGCAACTCCTTTCTGAAACACTTTCTGAAATTTGCTGCATTTTACTTCCCCAGTGGATATATTGATCTAGAAACACTTAAACTCTGTCAGCGCAAAATAAACAGGAAACTTCAGAATAATTCTGTGTACTCCCATTTTCATTATAACACTGTTTCAGAGTTGATCAGATTAAATTGTTTTATGTCTGCACCTTTTTTCATTTTGTTTTCCTTGAGAAAAACTGCTAGATTTCAGATAGAAAAGAACCTGCTTGTTTGTTTTATTACAATAAGGCATACCTCAGTTTTTTGAGGGGAGCAAAAAAAAAAAAAAAACCAGGAACACTTCCGAGGGGTTAGATGTTCCTCCTGTATAGATGGCTCAGATTCCTACTGTGTCAGTTTTCTGGTGTTTGATAAGGCACACAAAGCAGTTGTGGGAGAAAGCATATCACTTGTATCCATGGTAACTCGAAAGATACTTTGGAACTCAAAAGGATAGAATAAGCTAGAGTAATAGGTCTCATTATAAGGGCAAAATACATAAAAGGTTCAGGCATATGCTTTTAATTAGTTGCCAAAAATAGCTAGAACCAGAGACTATGCAACGAAACAATAATTCTTAGTGTTAGAAATGAGCAACATTTGATGTCTAAAGATGTGCTCAGCTAAAAGGCTTTTATCTTACCATCTTATGGGTATTCGGTCCATGAATACTAATAGATTTGCTATGGTTTCTTAATCATGCTTAGGACATGAGAGTGCACACTGATAAAAGCTAGTGCAAGTCTCATATGACTACAAGTTTCAGAAGTTCCATAGTGATGTTAATTCTCATGGCTGTGATGCAGCTTCTTATGAATAGCATGTTTAAAGCATTCTCTTATGTTTTACAAGTGCACTGCTGGAAAAATAAATGTAATGAGTGCTTCTGTGTAGGGGTAATAAAAAAAATTATTGAAAATGCAGATTAGTTTGAGATCAAAGATACTGTATTCTTCAGAATAAGTGACTTTAATTAATTTTAAAATAGGAAGGTAAGCAATGGGGGAAAGTGTGAAAATGTGATATGAAACTTGAATGGATAGATTCCTGGAGAACGAAAATAGAACAATGTATGAAGTACAAGCTATAGGATATTTGAATAACCATTTTAATAGAAATATTTTAATGCAGTGAATAATTTTAAAGTTTTCTATTTGAACAGCAGTGTTTGTAAGGAATCCATCTTGTATTGCAGTGCAATTCTCCACATTATTTCCTCTGTTGCTATAGAAACTAATTCTAGTGCAGCTGTGATCGCTTATCAAAATTCTAATGTTTCAATACCCATTTCTTATTTTGAGTTATTTAAATAGCCTTGTCTTACTTTGAATCAAACTGCACATTTCATCACTGCTGAATTGTTGACTGGTCAAAATGTTAATGCAAAGTGATAGCAAATGTTTTGGTTTTGGTTTTCTTTTCGTTCTACCATCTAAGCTATCATATTTATTGTTAAAAGTTTGAAAAACAAGCAAATTAAGGCTTTTTCACATGGCAAATCATAAAGGTCAATATTTGCAGTCTAACATCAGCATTTCATAATGGGTATTACTTCCTCAGTGTAATCTTCATTGTATTTAATATTTCATAAACCTTAAACTGTTACTGATAGGTGGCTGTGGGGGGTGTGTGTGTATAGATGTGTTCTGATATATATGTGTGTGTAAACTATTATTAGGATGTTTTTAACTTAAAAGTCTGGACCTTGGCATGTTCATTTTATCCAAGTAAAAATTTCAGTGATACCACATTGTCTAAATGTAGTCAGCTGCAAGTAGAACACCACCAGTTAACAAAGTATTCTGAACCTCTTTTGCTCCTTGTATTATTTGTTTCTTTGGGGTTGGGTTGGGGTTTTTTTGGTGGTGGTGGCTTTGGGTTTTGGTTTTTTTATTGGCTTTTTGTTTTTTAGGAATGAAAGTAGTATGCTGGTAGGTATATGTATTTAATACAGGATGCAGCAATGTATCTAGCATACACAGCGAAGCCATACTTGCCTATGAATTGTTAAACTGCTGTATTATAGAAGGAGCTTTATAGATATTTCCGATGCCTGTATTTGAGATGCTCCCCATCCTTGAATGTTAGAGTATTGAATTGAGATTTTTAGTATATGTTGTAGAATCAGTGAATAACTGGTTGAAAAGGACCTGTGGAGGTCATCTAGTCTGATCGCCTGGTTGAAAGAGAGCTAACTTCAAAGTCAGACTTAGTTGCTCAGGGCCTTAGCCAGGAGAGCTTTTAAAACCTTCAATGCTGTTGATTGCACAGCCTCTCTGGGTAACCTATTCTAGTCTATAGCCACTCTATTTTCAAAGTTTTTTCCTTATATTTGATCAGAATTTTGTTTGTTGCAATGTGTGCATGTATCAGTTACATACTGGTTTTATATATAGCTTATTAAAGTGGTTTGTTAATAAAGCAGTTTAAACTCTTAATGCTGAGATTTGAAAAAAATGTCATTCTGGTTATGAACCATGTTAAACGTCATTGTGCTGAGTATGTTTTCAGTTGTAATAATAGGATCTTAAAACTTTGCTGACACCAAATTATGAGAAAGGGTTGGGATGGTTATAGGTCTGGACAAATATGTTTTATACCTTCTGATGTTGCAGCAAAGCTACTGAAATGTTTCAGTAGTACTTTTCAAGATAATCACTGACTTTCTAATGAGTGTACACTAATTTCATGTAGAGTGAAATAAATCATTTTCAATTTTGAAATTATCATACAAACATTTTGCAGCTGTAGCTGTCAGACTTTGATTACTAATTAACTGCTGTGCACCACCTTTAAGTCTCTTATTCAACAAGCAGCATCAAACAGTAATTTCAAATTAGGTATATAAATTTTTGTTCGTATAAGAAAGATCTTTGAGAAACAAATTTTAATGGATATGCATGTTTTTACTCTGTCACAGCAGCTAGTAAGTTTAATATGGTAGGTATAACACTATATTCATATCACAATTTTCCAGTTAGCATTTTGGGAAGTTAAATGGGTTGAGAATGATATGCGACACTCTGATCCTTGATTGCTCAGCACTGTTGTTTCTTTGGGTGATGACACGGAAGACCAGTACTGTTTGTTGAAGGCTGAAGCATCATTCTATAGACTTTGAGCCCTCTGTATGCAATCTGCAGCATGGCCACTGTTCTCTCATCTTCATATGGGCTTGCATAGTGCTTATGACTGGTGTATGGCTGAAGGAAAATGTCTTTACCAGCTGGACTCATATTCATCTAGTCCTGTCAAAATGCAGAGAATTACCTGTTTTGTAATTACATGGCAACAACTACATCATATGTTACATATAAGCCTAATAAAGCAGCTCATCTGTGACAGTGGGAGGTCTCAAAAGTGCTGCAAAGAACTGCAAGAAATTTAGTTTCAAGTAATTGTGTTTCTTTATGCCTGGAGAAACTTGTTTGAGGCCTTGCTGGAGTGAGTTGAACAGGCTGACATGCTCCCTGCTGCTTAATCTGTGCCTTTTCCGTGCAGTCGTAGCCCTCTTACTGGGTGTGTGAAGTACAAGTACCTTGGTTTTGAAGTGTATCAGTTTCCTGTGATTTCACAGTGTCTTTTTTGCCTTTCTTTTTCTGGACAGTTGGCCTCAAAAGTGGTACTAGTGCCATTATTCCTAAGCATGCTTTCTACAGGTGCTAATATCTAAAAGGTTTTAGAGGCGTTCTTGAGCATATATAGACAGTTGTCTTCTATGGTTGACCTGTTAGGTACTCTGAGATCATCCTTGTTTTTTTCTGGTGTTCTAGCTGCTTTTTATTTGGTAAAGTTATGAAAGCTGTTTCAAAAGCAAAAAAATCTGAATTTTCTAGAATCCTTTTTACAGGAATACTCTATTACACTGTATCTAATACAGTCCGTTTGACTAAAGCATGTCAATGAGCCAGCGTGTCAAGGGAAGAAGGGGGAAAAGTGCCTGAATAGATAAGAGAAATCAAGGTCTTTTGGAATCTCCTGATCTGAATAAGTGATTACCATTGTCTCCCCACTCAAAAGCAATAATAATAATAAATGTAAAACATAAATATAAAAATAAGTCTTTATTCTGGGAAATGTCTTGCCTCTACTGGAATGTAACTAGCTGTATTCTCTAGGTTGTGCAGATTTTCACCTACAAATATGGATATTCCTACCCATCAGACATCACTGATTTCTCTTTTATCTCTTTGCTCTGTTGACATTGCTTTTTTCTCAGATCTGAACCACTTTTTTGCATGTCATGTGTTGTTTTATTTTTCCCATTCCTTCACCTTTCTTCCTCTGTCATTTTTGCTTTATTTTACCTGTTTGTAATTTTTCATTCCTGTTTGCATCTTGTCTGTTCTTTATTTCTCTTTGCTCTTTTTCTCATTTTTATATACAATTCTACTAAACTTCTCTCCCTTTCTTGCATTTGTTTATTTACCAACAACCTATCACTTTTTTCTAAATCATTGCACTTACTTTCCCCTTTTGCCTGTTTTTTTTCTTTCTTCCCTTTAGTTTTTTCCCCACCCTAATATTGTATTTTTTGTTTTCTCTTCCACTACAGAGCTGATGATAATGGAAAATTCTGTGGGGGTATATGTCTTAAGAAGCTAGTGGCTTGGAGGTTTCCATGTTGGTGGTGGTACACAATTCAGGTGAATTTTAGATTAATAATAATTTACAAGGCTTGAAATAAAAACAAAAACAAAACAAACAAAGAAAACATGAAAAAATGGCTAGGTTACTAGTCTTAAAAGACTTGGTTTCAGTTCCACACTCCATTGGAAGCTTTCTGTGATTATGAGCACTTCTGAGCTAGATTCACAGCAATCTTTATTACCTCTTATTTCAACCTGTACTTTAGTTCTCCATCTGTAAAATGCCAAACACATTAACTTCTACTATTATAATAGTACTATTATTCACCGTAATATATATTTCACTTTTTAACAGTTATGAGATATCCAGATTTGGATCATACAGATATCTTAAGTAGATGGGCAGAAAATTTAATGCATGCCCTGCTGAAATGATTCATGCAGAATCATTGTAGTGCTGCTCTGTGTTGGTGACTTACTCCAACAGAGTATCCACTGCACCCAAATCTGCTGTGAAAACAAGTCAAAGGAATCAAAACAAGCTTTGTGTTCCTATTCTGGAAGCAGTGCTTGATGAAGATATCTTTCCTGGTTCATTTTCACCAGTTAGGGTAGTACTAAATAGAAAGCTAAAATACTAGGGAACTTTACATATTTTTTTTTTTTAATTACAAAATATAGCTACCAAGGTGAAGCTGTTTTTAAGAAACCATGAAGTTATTGCTTTTTAAGTTGCAAAGAGAGTTCTTACTAAAGGAAGTAGTTGTATCTTATTTAAAATAAAAGTTTGGAAAAAAGAATAGAATTCTGATAGCTAAGGAACACATTTAAGTGCAGTATGTACTGCTGAATGGATCTTGTTTATATCATCAAATGAATAATTATTGAGATCTTGAAGGGGGTTTCTGTATTGCTTGGAAAACTTTGTATTTTTTTTTTTCATGTCAAATAAAAAATGAATGTGCCTGAAATGAGCTGCAAAAATATTAAAATGTTCCAGAAAATGATACACATAACGCATTAATCTTGCTTTCTAATCATGCTTTCTTTCCTCATTTGAGACCAAATAGAATGAGAGCAGGAACATTACAGGAATATTAGCTGTGTGTTACAATACTGGGAATTGATTTTAGACCTCTGTGGGATTTTTTTCACATTTTCAGCACTTTATCCTGCTGCTCTGCTCCTGTGCTTAATATTGCAGCTGTAGTAGTATTAAGCTGGACTGGAATTTGAACCATCATTTAAAGTGAAAATTGTACTCTAATGAAGGATAGCAGTGACAAGAAAATAATTTCTAAGCCCACATCCAGCTGCTGCTGCCCAGAGGTACGAGGGGATGCTGGTGTGCAGCAGTGGTGAGAAGTGGGGATTCTCAGGGGCCTGAGATGGTTTACAGTGGGTGGAGTTTTCAAAGCTTTTGGCTGTTAAGCTCTGTAAATGCTGGTGAAATAGCCAAATTTGGGTGAATTTTCACAGAGATGATAAAAGGCATTTCCTTGTCACCAAGGCACTCTTAAGATTTTAAAGGTGGTTGTCAGTCACCTTCAGCAAGCGGGACTTCTAGTGTATTTGAAAATGGGGGGAAGGAAGATTCTGACTTGATTTAACTTGTTTTGTTGGAAGTGGTATTTTTCTAACAATTTTGATAAATTGGAAAAAATGAACAGGAACAGATGCACAGAGGAAGGGCTGTTCATTTATGAAGTTAGCCAACATAGTGATCTGAAAAGTTGTGTAAAAGAAAGTTCACTGGTTATAAAACCAGTAAAAGTGAAACCAGCATCTAAATGGGACAGAAAATAAGTTTTTGTACCTAGAAAGTTGAATGAACATGCTTAGTACAAATGCTTTACCTGAGGAAATATAATTATGGAAGGGAAGGCAAATAGTTTAATAATTTCACTTCTTAAAGATTACTGCTTCCCAAAAGCTTTAGAGCTGGATGTAGTCTCAGAAAAGAACAGTTTTTGAAGTCTCCTTTTAAAAGTTAAAGAAAAATAAAATTAAGTTTCTGAAAGCTTGATTTCTTGATATTTGCATAAATAAGAGGTTAAATCTTGAACCAATAGATTTAAGAAGTATTTAGATGCATTTTGAACAGCTGGAAAGTATAAATACAGAACCAGGTAGCAGAACTCCTTCCTATTCAGATTAATATAAATACTGTATAAGGAATCAGAGAATGATACTTAAATTGAAAGAAAATGAATTCAAGAAATGCTAATGTATAATTTTCATTGAAAGACAACCAAAATATTTGGGAAGGGAACAAAAGAATGTCTTTGACAGTTAGTTCACTATAATACTTTAATAATGTATTTGTAGTTTAAATGTTCTAATTTGGGCTAATTTTGGAAAGAGAAAGCTTGGAATTTTTCACCAGTGCAGTGCTTTTCTGTATTGCTCTGTAAAACAAACCATAAATTCTTACAAACCAGAAGTGCTCTAATAAGTGCAGAAAAGAGCACATTTATTTTGTCAGCAAACAAACCCAAGCTGTAGTACTGCGAGCTCAGGGTGTAAACAGACTCATAAATAATTAAATGTGCATGTATCTGTAACTTCAGTTGGTCTTAGACCATTCCTGAGGAAGAAAATTGAAGCTTTAAGAACTGGACATAAAAAGAATTCAGTAATTTTTTAATTAGTTTTATTAAGAAAAACCCTAAGAGAGCCTTTTTATTACGTGAATGACCAGAAGGATTAGCCTTAGACAGTGAGGAAAATGTAGTGCTGAGAACTGCATGTGACATCAGATGTAAACGGTAGCAGTGCTCTTTTAATTTCCACAGGCCTGGGATTAAGCTTATAGTGTATGGGATTTTCTATATGTTAGGAAACAGAGGAGAACTATTTTTTACTGAAAAAAAAACCCTCCAACAGATATGATTACTTTTCTGGTTCACTGGTGAATTGCTTAATGTAGAGGATAGTTCAACTGTGAGTAAAAGTCTAAAATGTGGCAAATGCGAAAAGAAAGTAATTTTTTTTAATATTGTCTACAATGACCCGATACCACTCCTATATTCCTCTTTTTTCATTAAGCAAGACTTCTGCCATAACTCTTTTGAAAAAGGAATGAAATTATGCCAAGATAATTTGTTTTATTGTCAAATAATGTTATTTTTCCACACAAAGATGCATGTAAGCTTTTTAATTTTAAAGGAAGGAGAGCTCCGAGGTTTCATTCAATATTTAATGTTTATATTTTATACTTGTAATGTGGGGTAATTCAGTCAACATAATATTTTTGGATGGTAGAAAAGTTCCAACATGAAAATTCCATTTGGACTGTCTGCTGCATATCAGAAATCTCTGAGGTTATTTAATCATTCAGAATAAGAAAGGTTTCTTTAATTTTTAAACATGTATTTCATTTTATGTTTTATTTAAATTGTCTTAACATTTACATAGAACCCCTTGAAGGCTTGAAAACTTGAAATTTGTGTTAGATTAAAAAAATAATTACGAAGCATAGTGTATGTGGAGATATATTAGAGGAAGAAAATACTGTTTGAGTATGAAGATATTCTGATAATTACAAAATATGACTTGCAAACATTATGAATTTATGTAGTGATTATTTGTTTTAAAGGAACTGGAAATCAGATTCCTAAAGACGTTTTGCAGTAATGCTGCCTCTCACAATAGTATGATTATTTAAAGAAGTAATATATATGTGAGAAACTCCAAGTTGCAAAAGTGGTTAATTACTGCTTATGAGACAGGGGACTTAAAACCACAAGGAAAGTTTCTTTTCTCATATGTTAAGAGATGGATGTTCCTGGAATTACACAGGAAATATGGGTTAAAGAAAGCTAGGTTTGTGCTGCGGCTGACAACCTTTGGGAAAATTAATTAAGACAGCAACATCTAAACATTGTGAACGTGGAAAGGAACATCACCAGCTTCATGGTGAAATGTTTAGCCTAGGATGGTCCACAGGGGACCAGGACAGAGAGGAGAAATGAGGAGCATTGGAAGCAGAACGCTCATATTGTAACTGAAACCCTAAAGTAAAAGCATTTATTTTAGTAAGCTCATGTATCTTTAAACTGTGCTTCCACTCAGGGAAAAAAAAAAAAAAAAAAAAGACTGAAACAATTGATGTATTTCTCATAGTTATCAATCACATGTTCCAGGGATGCTCATTTTGGCCTGGGTTGCTGTGTCAGATTTTGCTGAGAGTCCCTGGAGGGTCAATGGCAAGGTGTGTATCATCTGCCCTTGCCTTTCAGTCAGACCCCTGCATAGGGATTTCGAAAATTTACAAAATTAACCTTCATTGTTTAAAAAACAGTACTAAAAAGAGGGTATTTACTTACTTCTGACTTAAATGTGCTAATGACAGCTCACATGTTATAATTTCTGAGTGTACCAGGGGAAGAAAAAACAAAAGGGCTAATATGCTTGTGTTTGTCAGGGATTTCACTTGTAGTTCCGGTTTCTTTGTTGAGCAAGGATTTTACTGTTACCACTACGTGAGGTTTTTTCCCAGCCCTCTAAAGAAGGATGAAAATTTTAATTAAAGCAGTTAAGCCTTAAAAGATTGATAATTCAGATCTGCCTATAGACAGCAATACGCTGTATTCTCAATTTAGAGTCTACTAAATATTTGTTGCTAAACAACTTAGTTTCACTCATGTTACGAGAATGCAAAGTTATTTCACATACTCTGGGTGGAAAACTGGATGTGGGATTTTTATATTTGTCTTTCCTCTGTTCTGGTGTTTTCTGGCTGGTAAGAACCTCAGGCTAAACCTGATTCGGTTTCCCTGTAATTATTTCTTTTTTCCAGGTTTAGGATGTTTTTCACCCTGTCTAGTCCAAACTGGTATGGTAATTTAATTTGATCAGGGGAATTGGCAAAATTTATTTTCTGTCTGGCCTGAGAGTGGAAATTTTTCTGGGAAACTTGTATAGAAATGGTGCAACAATTCAGATTTTCCCTGTAACCATTAGGTTATTAAGAGTAATTCTTTAGCAGACGTTATTAGCCACATTCAGTGGTCTTTGGAAGGTGTTCTTTGGTTTTGTCATTGTATATAAGTATGCACAAGCGTAACTGTGTCTAAGTTTAGACCTTAAATGGTATAAGGTATGGTATAGACAAGTGGTTTTGCATGTAAATATGCAAACACTTCAGAACATGCTTTCCTTTCAGCTCCAAATGTTTTTCTCCAAAGCAATCGGTGATAGGCCAGCATGCATTAGCAGTGGGTTTCATTTTAAACTTTGATACATTTTGATGACAGATTGATCGTTGAAGTTAGTTGTTACTTCTCTGTAACTTTTATGTAGAGAAACCTGTTGTTCAAAAACAATTCACACCTGTTTAGACAGAGATGTCCTCAACTTTTTAAACCCAGATATTTGTTTCAAGAATTTACATGTTATTTTTGTTTGGTAAACTAAACTTTCAAAAATAAATAGTTAAAACCTGCCCCAGTGTTTCAGCTTTTTCTCAGATATTTTGAGTCACAAAATTGTTAATAAGAATTTTTTTTTTCTTCGCTTCTTCCCCGCCTACATTTAAAAGTACCTGTTCTGTCACACAGCCTGTGCAGTTTTCCCGTAGGGACATATAATGGAGTTCATCAAAGTGAAAAAAGTGAGTCACAGTCATTTATTTACTCATGTAAGACAATAATGGTGTTGATAGTTACCCAGACATGCTTTCATTTCATTAGACTGTGGAAAAGCTGGGAGTTAAAAAGTCTTTGCAGACTTGACTACAAGTGAAAAGAAAGACATTAAGTCAGAGCTACATGGTGGTTATTGTCTCATTTAAGGCTGTTTGTCGCCTTTTAGCAACAATGAGCAGAAATGTTGTTGCTCTAAATCTGGTAGATTATTTAATTACATAGGTTATGAAAAGGAAGTCCTGTTTTCATGGTATAGAGAGTCAAAGGATGGTTATTATTATTACAATTAAAATATCAGTGTAGATTCTAAAATTATGTCTGTCTAGTTTCATGGGCACAAGTTATCCAATTTAAAATAAAAAATAAAAGTGCTTTCCCATATCTCTATGTTTTGCAAATGAACTTTTCTCACTGTTCCTGCATGGTGATTTGAAGATTGTGAGTGTCTGGCTTAACTCTGTTTCGTTTCTAAGTTTTTATGTGTATCTGCTAGACTGGTGGCTACACCTCTAGTACAGGATTCCCTGCCTCCTCTGTTTTGCTTTCCAGCCCTGGGGGGCTGGAGTTTCAAGAGTTGGTGGCACTGGCCTGACTAACAGCAAAGGACCTTTTGCAGGAGCACTGTAACAATAATTTGGAGTCTTTCTGAATGCTAGGCTGGCTCTGATGGCTTGATCAGGGAAGAGAGAGTTCCTGCCAATGGCATCATCTGGAAGGAGTGTGTTAATTACTCATTTGCCTTAGCTAAAGCTAAGAGGTGTCCCATTAGGGGCCCAGTGAAATAAAGAAGAGTCCTGCATTCCCCACGCATCTTGGAGGCCTGTATTTATTTGTGCAGTAGATATGCCCCACAACGGGCTGTCAGGTCTCAGTCCTTCAGTTGCCCAGCTTTGGGGACCTGCCATGCACAGTTGGCTCCCTTCTAGGCAATGTGTCTGGGTTTGCATCCCATGGACAGTGTGCACTGAAGCCACAGTGGTTTGGGCTTACATCATGTCCCAGATGCTATGAAATGTTCCAGCATGCCACAGTCAGTTACAGCCCAGACTTCTAGAGGAAAGGAGAACAAAAGGGACCTTTTGCTAAGACTGTTTGTTTCCCAAGAGAGTGACATCATTGTGTTTTCAGCCTTGTTCCATAAAGGGTAACTTTGCATACTCTGTGTATGTGATATGTTGAACAACTGGCAGTTACCTCTGAAGCACTTAAAAGGTTGCTGTACTTGGTGAGAATTTAGGACATAGGTAGGGCAATCCTGTATACAAAAATTTGTTTATGAGGTATAATGTATCACCGTTGTCATGTGGGAAAGACGATCAGTTTCTTTCTTACATGAATCCAAAATCAAAGCTTATATTGTTCTATATGTTAATACTTTCATTAGCTTCCTTGTTTGGTGGATTTTTCTGTGAGTGGAAGTGGGATGTCTGACACCAAGAAAACAGTTGCTTTGAAATTTTTGTGTATAAGTTAATTCTGTGTGTGAGTGGCATCGAAATCTTTCATTAAAACTTCTACAGAAGATGTGAACAAAATGTGATACAGGTTTTTACCTGTCCTTGGTATTCCTTTCATTTCAGCTACTGCACACCTTGCCGTCTTTTTCCAGTTCCAGTCATCTGTGTAATACTGTGTAGTAAAATAGGAGATCAAAAACTGAAATGTAATTATTTTGATTTAACTTTCTACATCAATGCATCAGGTTTATTTTCAGAAGAGATATGTAACCACATTTCTATCTATCTATCTAGTGTGAGAAGCAAAGATGGTCAGCATCAAGTATTCATCCCAAGCACAAGATTGCTCATGATACTTTTCCCACTGTCTTTAATGACTGGATCTAGTGTCTAACTTCTAGACACCAGATAATGTACCCTTTAGCTATCCTTAAAAAGTAATAAAGAATCTGAGACACTGCTTCACTTGTTAAATTTACCAGTGAGCAGAGTTCACTTGTGTGAAAAGGCACTTGTGTCTGCCTGTATTTGTCTTCAGAGTTTAATAATTTAATATCAGTGAGCAACTGCATGGGAGGTAATCAGAAGTTCGGTATCGTGGCTTTAGGGAGTGCATTTTGTTTCCTTATTTGGTCTACATTCCACCTGCACAGCATCTGGCTTAAGATATCCAATGGTTTTTGCAAGGTAAGCATCCCTGAAATTCCAGCCTAGAATTTTTGTCACATCATATTTGTGCTCTATTTGTTTATATATGGTTTACACAATCCATTGTGACTATATACTTTGCTTTTATCCAAATCTCTTTCATCTGAGAGATCATTCATTTCCATTTTTTAACAAATATTTTTCAGTAGTATTTGTTAAATCTAATTTGAAGTGTAAAGTGAAAAAAGACTTTCATAGCTTTTTAAATACTCAGTCAAGATAATTAGACTTACCATTTTCCACAGAATGATTTCAAAAGTAAATAATCAGAAAGTAAATAAAGAATTTTCACTTATTCTCAGCGAACTGCATTCAGAGGATGAGAAGAACACCTCCGCTAGATGAACTGCAGCCACCTCCATACCAGGATGACAGTGGTTCTCCTCACCTTTCATGTACGCCTTCTGAAGTCGGAGACAGTAAATGTGAATTTTCCCAGTGTAGCAACAGTCCGAGATGTTCATATAAGTGCCCAAGTGAGGGAAGCACGGGACACGAAATAGAAAGCTTTCATAACAAAGGATATGAAGAGGATGTACCAAGTGATAGCACAGCGGTCCTTAGTCCAGAGGTAAATGAAAACAGTTAAGTGTTCTGAAGCATCATGTGGTGCAACCTTTTGAGAGCTTTTTTATCTAAAGATCTCTACACAGTTACATGAACACTAATATTGCAGCCCATTCATTTAAAAAAAAAAAAAAAAAAGTTTGTCGGAAAATATTACAATAGGATTTCAGATTGTTCTTTATAGTTATCTGTATGGCATCTTAACTTTCAAACATGCTCCCAGTAAGAGTGAGTTATTTTTTAAACCAGTTAGAAAACTTTATCACACTATAAGGGCTGTATTCAAAATTCTTTTTCTTCCACATAATTTTTCAAGCAACCCAAATAAATAAAAATAATCTGTTAACACTTTTCAAACTGAACAGCCCATGATATAAAAACATCCTTTATGAAAAAAATTATGAACATTTTTTATGAATTGTTGATGGTAGTATAAAGATTTGGTCCACTTCATTTTCCTTATTTCTGGTATAGCACCGTTTTAGCACAATGATAATTTCCTTAGAGCTTCTATAAGTTCATTTACTTTCCACCTGCAAAAGATGCCCATATTTTTTCCTTTTAATTACTTCAAAATTTCCAGTCTGTAAATGGGATATAGTGGTGAGTATGTGTATACATGCCAATACATATAAATATAATTAATGGTATAATCTTTACTGTGCTACCCACAGCATTTCAATTAAAAAAGAAAAAGAAAAAAACCAAAACCAAACTGCAAATGATTTTTGTTTGCTGAAAAAGCCCTACCTCCCTGATGAACAAAAAACTGTAATGATATCTATTCATTTTCACTATGAAGAAATCATCTTTTCTGACACATATTTCTTGAAATGTCTTTAACAACCAGTTACTGCACTGACATCTATGGGTAAGCCTGCATTAGTGATGTCACGTGCAGAAGAGGCTCTTCTGGTTGGTACAAATTTGCCTCTTGTCTCTACCTGCAGTTTTGAAGTGCATATTAGGGCTCAGTCCTGATGTGCCAACAGTTGTTTCTGTCTAAGTAGACCTCTTGGTAAGTTGATGTTGGGGTGTTGGTGCAACATCTGGAAGGCACAGCTGCAAGGTTCTTCAGTAGTTAGCTGTCTGCATGTACCTGATGATCAACCAGGACCACAATCCGTATGGACTTCACTCTGGTAAAGGCATAGTGTGTACATACGGTGCTCAAACCCTAACAGATTGCAGCAAAACTAATCCGAGTTCTTCCCGTTCTGTGTCACACCAGTCATTAATGTAAGCCTGCTCAATAAGAACTGAGAATACTGCCAACTTTTTTTATAGCCACTCAACAACTTGAAGAATGAAGTTTTTGGAGGAATGAATTCCCATAGCTATGTAGCCAGTTTAAAATAAGAACATAATGTTTTTTAATCCAAAAGGCTTTGTTGTGACATTCATTTACATGAGCAGGCGTATCTTTGATAATATGAAAATACACAGGAAATACATTTGGTTTACATATTTGGAGTAACTTCTATGAAGAGTAGGTTGACCTTGTAAATATTTTGCGTTTCACTATTACTGTCAAACTAGCTGTTATAACAATATAAGGGATCAATATTTTGTTTAAAATTTGAAGTGACAATAAGTAATCTTAAATTTTTTTCAAGCACAGTTTTAGGACTGATGCTTTTTTACAGAAGGTTCAGAAGGTGTGTTCAAAACAGATGCATCTTGCACGGTTCCAGTAATACGTTAATAAAGCCATGATAATTTTTGGCACATTCACAGAACCCTCATGGGCTGCAACAAGAGCTGCATGTGCAAGTAGGTGTAATAATTCCTGTGTTTGCTGGTGTCTCACCGTGCCCTCAGTCACTAGCCAGCTCTTGAAGTACTGTGATACGTTAACTTTAAAATGTGTGTATACTTGCACTGAAATAAGCTAGTTCTATCTCATAACAAAAGTATATACATTTCAGTAAGTGGGCACAGAAGAAATCATAAATGCAGCCTAACTTAATCTGAGCTCTGTCTGATTGGCACCTGGCTTTTGGGTGGTATTGGCCAGGTGAAGTCTTTCGATTTCTTCTTGGCTGCTAGTCAGCCATCTCCTCAGGCTTTTGGTGTTTAATTACCTTGTTTATGAAATGAACAAAAAGATCATAGTCTCTTCATATTGCATAGAGAAAGCCATATTATTTCCATGCTAGATTTAATAATAGAATACAATAAATAAATAAAAAATCTTTTTTCTTCTTCTTCAGGATATGTCAGCTCGAGGATCATCTTCACAGCTTCCTAAACCTTTTGATCCTGAGCCAGTAGCTAAATATGGCACGCTGGATGTGACTTTTGACTATGACTCACAGGAACAGAAGCTTTTGGTGACAGTGACAGCTGTCACAGACATTCCCACATACAGCAGGACAGGTGGGAGCTCGTGGCAAGTACACCTAGTTCTTCTCCCTATAAAGAAGCAGAGAGCAAAAACCAGCATCCAGCGGGGACCGTGCCCTGTCTTCACAGAGACATTCAAATTTAATCACGTTGAGTCTGAGATGATTGGGAATTATGCAGTTCGCTTTAGACTGTACAGCGTACGTCGCATGAAAAAAGAGAGGGTTGTGGGAGAAAAGATTTTTTACTTAACAAAATTGAATCTTCAAGGGAAGATGTCAGTGCCAGTGATACTGGAACCTTCTTACAGCCTGTCTGTGAGTATTAAATGAGGCAGAATAAGAATGCAGTGATATATACTGTCCTGAATTTTGTAAGAATACTTTGTCTATTTATAGAGTTATCACATCGACTCGATTTTTTTCAACAGTCATAGCACCGTTTTAGCACAATGATAATTTCCTTAGAGCTTCTATAAGTACATTTACTTTCCACCTGCAAAAGATGCCCATATTTTTCCTTTTAATTACTTCAAAATTTCCTGTCTGTAAATAGGATATAGTGGTGAGTATGTGTATACATGCCAATACATATAAATACAATTAATGGTATAATCTTTACTGTGCTACCCACAGCATTTCAATTAAAAAAGAAAAAAAAAAAATGCAACAAACTGCAAAGGACTTTTGTTTGCTGAAAAAACCTACCTCCCTGATGAACAAAAGTTTTTGTTCCCCCAAATAATTTAACTTCAATGTTTTTAATAAAGCAAAGCAACAGTAATTAAGGGTAGACTGAGACATCACTATCAAAAAACCACAGGAGATCACTATATGGGCAGTGATCAGCATCTCCTTTTTCTTTTTTGTAAATACTTAAGTATGCTTTTGTCCACAAGCAAATATTTGTGATGTGGTCAGGGCTTCCTAGACTAGGAGTGCTTGAATGTTCTTTAGAGCTCCATATGTGCTCAATAATGGATTTTTTGGGGAAAGAGAAGGTGATTTAGCAGGAGCATCTTTATTTGGACATTGTATGTATTTATGTATGTATGTAAACACATTTTCTGTGGGGTTTTTTTCACTGTTGATAAAAGAGAAGGGAAAGAAAATGCAGTTAATTTGTTTTACATTTTCAAAAAAGTATGGATCAGTTAAAACGGCATTTCTGTTGAACATGAATATTACAAAAAATAATCAAAAAGTGTATTTAATGACTAAAAATATATTAACTAGAATTAGTAAAAGCTGAGACTAAAACTTTGATCTAATGGAGGTTCAACTGACAGCAGAAGAGCTTTTTTATGATTCCTTGAGAAGTACCAATCAGTCTGTTCCAAGGGTGAAGTGTTCCTCCTGCCTAGTGTGAATTTTCCTAATGCAGTTTGCTAGTTTCACAGCTAGGAAAAAAGCACCCCTTGAAACAAAACATTGAGTATTCTAAATGTACTTGCTAAATTTGTGTGTGTGTTCAATAGCTTATTGTATAAAACTTAGCAAAGTCAGTGAAAGAGGCCAGTGAGTGGGCCAGGCTTTTGGCTGATTGGTATATCCCATATGTGCATTGGTTATTCTTCTGTGTTACTTTCTTGAGCTTTTGTGGCAGAGAGAGTAAAAACACATTCCAGAAGACATCAAAGCATATCAGACTGTTGTTTATTATTTTATATATCATGTTTATATGTATGATTTTATATTTTTATATATTATTTTATATTTATTTATGCCATGTCTGCATTTTTCTCTCTGCATTTTTTTGGGGAAGGGACAAGAATAAGGAATATTGGTTAGAGGTGAAAGGCTCTTCCAGAGTTTGTTGCTGTGATGGAGTTTAGGCAGATTTATCTTAGCCCTACCTGTTGCTGGAAAGGAACCTTCATAATCTTGATAGATTGAATGAGGATCTATGCTTTTTGGAACTATGCAAATCAATTTTTAAACCTTTGGAAATTATTCATATCTGAGTTGATAGGTATGTTTTATTATTATTTATAGCCTATAGCATATTTTTTTCAGTGAGCAGATTTATTACAGGATTTAACATGCAGTTATTTTGCAAGAGCATTAACATTTATTTTGTTTTTATGATGTATGACTGGAAGTGGGGGGGGCATCCTAGGCCACTTGAGGTCAAGCCCTTGTTAAGTCAAACATCCTGATCAAAAAATTGTGAATTTTCATCTCATAACTTCAGGTTGTTTAGTTTCCAACCTGAATTTCTTCATGGTCAATTTAGTACCATTTGTTCTTATGCCAGCATGGTCCTTGAGCTTAATTAGTTCTTACCCTTCTCAGGTGTTTGCCTCTGAGTCTATTTATACACATTGCTTGTACTCCTGAACTGTCCTTTTGCTAGAACAAACCAACAGCAATCTTTACATCCAACTAATCCTAAGTGTCAGGCAGGAGTTATTTAACAGGAGAAGGTAAGTGTTGTTTCAATTTGGAGAGATCCAGTCGTTCAGAGATATTTACCATTATAAAATCCATGATGAGGTACACGTAAATTCTGAGTTAAATCTGCCTTTTTTGGTTGCAGAGTGTTTCGTTGCTGAGAAGTGTTTATATTTGACAGCTGTTTTACGAAGATATTTCTTGGACACAAGACAGTTGTCCTATTTTTTCCAGTGCTTCTTGTTATATGGATTTTATATATTAAATATACCTTCTGTCACTAAAACTTCCTAATCCATTGAAACATCTATGCTAATCTCTTCTGCAGAAACACATTTTGCTTCTGTCTGTGCCTGATATTATATTAAGGTATTTTATTAGCTAATCATCTGCCTTCTGATTGTGTAAGAACAGTTTGTATCCTGTGAAGTTTAGTATTTTTTCAGTTAACACCTTAAAGCTATGCACAAGGGGATCTGGTAGATGAGCAAGTTCAGTGCCTTTCAGACGTCGTGGCAGGCTCACAAGTGGGGTCTGCAGCTCTCTGGTTATTGTCAAAATGTGGACAAGTGCATGTTGTAGTGAGGACGTGATACTAATATATTCTTTAAATAGATTTCAAAGCTACATATGGCTTCAAGTTTACAAACATATCAGAAACTGTCCTTCTCACCCAAGATTTCACCCTGTTCCTCGCCTTCCTGCATTGCACGTAGTTTCTTGCATAAGCGGTTATTATCCCCAGTGCTATTGCTGTATAACAGTGCTGTACTGCTGCAATTCTCCCATGTAACTGGGAGTTCCTGCTCAGCCCCCTTATTTATCACACACTTGCTTCCAAGTTCAGCATATGTTTGAGTGAGGAGGAAGCAACAGAACTAATATGGGCTAGCCAGAATGCAGTCGTCACTGTCATCTGCGACTGTGTCCCTTTCAGATTTGATAGAAATCGGCCATTGTATCAAAAGTTAATAGCAGGGGTTGTACGTTGTGGTTTTGTCTGAGTATAGTTTCCTTACGAAGATCTTTGTTGATGCTTTTAGAGAAATTTTTCTTCTAGTGCTCTGGTAGATGATTTTTTTTCACCCATCTTGGAGTTCAGAATCTCTTGGGATGTTGTTTATTTTTCTTCAGGAGATCCCTGTGGACCTGTTTTTAGTTGCTTTTCATTCTTCTCACCCGAAGAAATTTTCCTGACGGTGAACAACAGCCTCCAGTATGATGTCATTATAAAAACATATAAGCAGTTTATTGAGTGAAATCTGTTTGGAAAAGATCAAAGAAACAAGTGTAACCCTCTTCACCATCCCATAGGTTGCTTTTTGGTATAGAGTAACAACAAAGATGATGTTTTTTTCTCTTTTGATTAGTTTTGGAAGTACAGTTTGGATGACCAAAACACACCTCTTCTTGCTAAGCAAATCTAGTAATCATTCATTATGTATTGTCAATAATATGATGTTTAGTGTGGAGACTTAAATTTATATTTATTTCTTTCTATAACATTCTCCACTTCTAACATATTGAACTCCCACATATGATCCCTGTAACAAAGAATGGATGGTGTAGGCAATCATACGTACCTAAAGGATTATTTTACTTTACTATAAATATCCAGAGTGTCAGAGAATTATTTTAATTAGAATTTTTTTGAGTGAAGGCATTTATGCATGCAACGTGTAAAAATGCTCACTTTTACACGCACAGGTGTGTACTCTCTCCAATTTGAGGACAATGGTTCATCATCTAGTGTACGTTGGTTTATGCATTGTGCTTAAGGCATTTGTTCTACGTTGCCCTTTATGTGTGGCATATCTTCAGTATTCTTTGTAATGGATGTTTATCAGTTTATAAACTTCTCAGAGACAAAGCTTTCAGAGTGGCATTTCTTTCTTGGGAATTCTTGTTCGTTATAGAGTCAAGCTGTGGATTTTGTGCCAATTCTTATACTTTAGACCTATTGATGATTTCACTACTGTGTTCTTACGGCACGGTCTATTCAGGATTGTATTTTGAAGGCTAAATACTAAAATTCAGATGTATAAACAAATCTTTACTAAATACCAGTATGATACTTTAAAACTGCTAACAAAAAAATGACTAAGACTTGTCTAGGAAAAAAAAAAAAAGACTGACAAGATTTTGTTTGTAGTATTTTAACTAGAATTCTACCTAAAAGGATCAGTTCCTATGTGATGGTGCATAAATGCTTTCAGTTAGCTTGTAAAAATTATGTCCATCAAAGTGAGGGGCAATTATGTTTAAACAGTGAGCGTGTTCTTATCTTGGGAATAGCTTGCTGCATTCATTTGAGTTAGTGGTGTAAAATATGAAAGATCACAATTAATCCTTTGACACAGTAGGAAAGACGACTCCTGCAATTTCTTTGAAGAAAATTATTAGGTGATTGGAAAATGGTGATCATGTTACTGAGGCTGCATGAGAACTTGACAGGACTTGGCAAGTGAAGCAGTCTCCCCGTGTTTGGCTGGTTGTGCAGCATTTCATGGTAGTGTTGGCCAGTGGCAGCCGACGGCTTCTCAGTGCCACGGCTGCCTCAGCTGGTGTGCCCTTGTGTGGTGTCCGTGAGTGCCGTGCCTGGCAGCTGAGAAGTGCTAAGCCGTGGTGTGCTCTGTTCGGGGCTGGGTCAGCATTGCGGGGGAAGCAGAGGCAGCTGTGGGTACTGTGCCCTGAAGCCAGTGGTGTCTGCTCTGTTCTGACAGATGCAAGTCTCAAGAACTCAAACAGAATCAGACTAGATGATAAGGAGCTCCTGCTAGATAAGTTCAGTCATCACAGTTAAAAATTAATTGGCTTTCCAAATCTGTGAGTGCTATTTCCCTCTGATTTTTTTTGTTATATGTCTCGTCATTCATGGCAAATTTTGGCATATAATTTATCTGTTCATGCAAGAAACACTGGACTAGGCATTGGGACTGTTTCAGTCCCATATAGAGTAACCTCGATACTTTGTAGAACACTTCTAATACATTTTCAAGATTTTTATTTATTATTTTTTTCCAGGATTACAGCTTGCCTCAGGTGACCACAGCCATTCTCTCATCTCAGGAGCCAAGTGGTTGACCAGTTTCAACATGTGCCACTTGTTTTTGGTAATCAATCTCTGTCATGTAGGGTGATAGGGTTTTTTTCTGTCACAGATCGAACAAGCCCCTTGAGTGAGCTATCCAGAAACGCTGAAATGTTTCCTGAACCTGTACAGACATTCACATCCAGTTGTTTGAATGAATCCAGAGTAAGAGGCAATAGTCCTTGCGAGTTGCTTTAAACTCTGTAACTAAATTCAGTACTTCATCCCTTTCATGACTCACTTGCTATCTCCACTGTGATCAAGAGAAGGATCTTTGTCATGAGGATGTTCTGCCTTGCACCATCATAGGTGTGTGCCGTATTGCTGTTGTTTATCCATTGACAAGCAGGTCCCAGGGCAGGTCAGGAAGATTTCCACAAAGCAACAGTTCTGGGTCTGTCGTTCTGCCATGTCTAGGCTAGCCAGGGTTGTGGTTCCTGTTCTGTCAGTAATTAAGAGTATAAAGCTTTCTGATGAAAAAAAACTAATTCTCTGAAAACTAGCTTCTGACTTATTATGAGGTTCTGAGAGCCCTTAGTTGAATGTTGTACATCCACCACTTCTCAATTAATTTGCATTTCTAGCTTTTATTACTGGACATTTTAGTAAGATACAAGAATAATTTGATTCCAGTTGCTGCTGACAGTCATGGATAACAGAGCTAAAAAAAATGCTATCAGTGGTACTCACATACCATCTCTGGGATATGCTGACCCATATGGACAGTCAGAGCATTTTGAGTGTACGTGTCGCTGCCATGGCAGAGTTAACAAAGTCCACCTGGCCTTCAAGTTTTCAGGCGTTTAAAAAAAAATGCCAGCATAACACCAGGGCTTTCTTCAACACATTAGCAAAACCAGAACTTGAATTTAACATTAACTTTCAACTACCTTGCTGATGTCCAGATGAGAGGCAAGTTCTTAGTTTTGTAACTAGATCTATCACCATGACCCTGACTGTAAGATACTGGGAGAATTCTTTGAAGTCAGCAATGTAAAGAATTTAATCTATTTGATAAAATCATCGGTTGGTCATGTAGCCAGCATAAAGATTGTTTTTTGTCTCTCCATATATCTGTGCACTGAGTACAATAACAATGAAAGCCTGGTATCTTTTGCCTTTACTCAGTGAGTTGCTTGAAAGAAGTTATTTACTCAGTTTGATCCCCTCAGTCTTTGATATTTGGGTCAGCAAATAATGGAAACTATGTTTCAGACGTGATATTACTATTTTGAGTGTATGATGATGTTTTCCAGTTTCTAAAATGCCCCTAGTCAAATGACAGGCTGTGAGTGACTGTTCTAGATTAAATCAAAGTAATCCTTCTGAGCAATACTCTTATTTTTTCAGAAGGCTAGTCCATCAGTGACAAATGTGTTGTCTAGAATTGTATGTCTAGTTGTGATAATCTTTAAAAAAATAAACCAGAAAAAGCTCATCGATACAGAAAGCTACAGAGTGAGAATTCCATCAGGATGAATGAATGAATCAGGAATTTTATCTGAGAATCTGTGAGGTTCTCAGACTGTCATTCTCTGTGGCATAAATATGATCTCCCAACCTGGACTGCAATTTCGAAGATCAGTAAGGAAAATAATTATACTGTGAAAACATACTGTAAATTTCCCAGAAGTGGCTTTATAGGGGTTATAAGTAAAGATTATCAAGGTTGTCACTAGCATGAAATTTCCACTACCAGCTGCTGCTGTTTCAGTGGTGATAATATTCTTTAACTTAGAAACTTAAATGTTTTTCCTTTAGATGTACTGATTTTCCCAACTATTTTAATTTATTATAATTTGAATTCTTTCCTGTTTGCATACACACAAATATCTTCTCACTTTTTCTACTGTCTTTCAAGGAAACAAGAAAAAGGAAAAACATAGAAACAGTTCTGTTTGCAGGTTTGAGCACCCTTCAGCAAAAGCATGTGCACTGTTCTCCTCCAATTTATTTCCTGTGGGGGAAATCCTAATCAGAGACATTACACAAACAGATGAAGTTACCAAGTCTGCAAATTTATAACTTGCATGTTTGTGGAACTTCTGAGTTTAGTTTTTGGTTTGCTTACTAGGTGATTCTTCTTCTCCTGGGCTTTGCAGTGTAACATAAAACGTTCCTCTTTAGCATTCTTCATTTCAGACTTGAGGATCTCCAGGTAATCACTAATTTTGCATATTCAAGCAGCCTGTATTTGTTATCAGATAAGCATTTCTGTTCATAGGGTGTGTTTAGCAAGGGATCCTTTCAGTCTTAGTGAGTTACCCTCTTGTCAGGCTTTATCCTCATATTGTCTGACCTTGAGCTGCACCTTTCACAGCTCCTGTCTTTCTCTTGGGCTTAATCAGCTGTCAGCTGCCCCAGGAGAATCCATCTTATCTCTACCTCTTGCCCTTTTTTGGGGTGTGTATGATAGCTCTAAGAACTGAACCAGATCCTTTCCAACTGCAAACACCTGGTGATCCTCTGATTGTGAGATAAAACATGAGCTGAACAAATCAAAAGGGGTACCGCTAACAGATTAAATTAGAGCTGGGTGAACTGTTAATGGCAGATAGCTCAACTGACAAATGCGTTATAAACCTACCTTTAATATTAAGGATTTGTTCATTGTAAAAAATAATTGCATAAATGTTTATGCAATCAAATACTAGTCTGTAGATTGACTACTCGTAAACTGTGCTTACTGTTTGATCACTGAACCTTTTTCTCTTTTCCCAGTTTGAAAGACTGTAATCGAGAGAGAAAAGAGAAAAAAAATTATTTGCTATGCATCTCCCCAGTGAGCACAGAGTAACTCCATCTGGACAGAGCATTGTCATCTAAAGAAGTCTGTGGTCTTGGAAGCTGTCCCACAGTAACATCTCCATGGTCTTACAAGTTTGACAGGGAGTAGAGAGAGGGGGAGGTGTGAGTGAGCCTGGGTAGGAGCTGTTAGCAATAGCTTCATCAGGAGTGCAGGTAAAATGTCTGCATTTTGTGTCAGCTGTTCTTAACTAAATTGCTAGCACAAACATCTAGCAGCTTTTAGTACCCGAGTGTTTCTTTATGCTACACGTCTTACCTCAGAAAACAGGATTCAATAATAGGCTCTTGCTCTCCTCCTTGCCCATGACTGTATAAAAAGCTGGTAGACTTTTGCAATGTAAAAACAGCGCTTTTGTAAATGCTGTAAATTCCATTGTACAGTCATTTCCAATTGCCTCGGCTGCTGCTCGGGTGTGCTGTGCAAATTTCAAGCCCATTAAGTCTATGGATCAACTAGGTGACCTTTCGTAATCTGGCAAGGAAGCCAAAGGTGTAATTTAAATGCAGCAAACAGAAGTTAAAGAAAACTTAAAATGTTTCCCTTCCAGTAGAGAATTAATGTTTTGTTCTGCAGAGCTGATAATTTAAAAACCCTTTAATCAAAAAGTATTAATAGAAAATTCTCATGAAATAGGAAAAGCAACACAGAAATCTCACTGGGAACTTCTTCAAAGTCTTTCAAAAGAGTGGAATGTAGTTTTGTCATCATTAAGAATATATACATTTTATTTTGTTATTTTCATGTTATGACTAAATTACGGTATCATAAAGTTTGAAAATACCTTATTTTAATAATGCTGTATTTTTCTTATTAGAAAACCCACAAAGGTTTTAATTTTTATTAAGATTAATTTTAAATTACTTTAAAATTGGTATTTGTGTAGTAATGTCACATATAAGGAGGTTTTGTAGCACTGTATGTTATAGTATCTATGGTAAATTAAAGCTGTGCATAGAATTTTTAAGGATTTAGTCCTTTGACTGTAGTGAATGAAAAAAATATTATTTTTCATACTATTTCCATTTTCCAGTGTTTCATCCATGAGAAAACGATGTGCTTTGTAAAATTCGGCATCCAGAAGGTTGTTTTTTTTCTCTTGAGGGTAAAAAACAAGGTAGTACAAAAGCTTTTGATTAGAAATGTGAATTTTATAACTTCAGATAATCTGAATATTCAACTACATTAATAGTAGTTTAATAATCAAAACAATTCTGTATTTGATGTGAATTCTACCACTGTTGACTGTATTTATTTGCTAATGATTTCTAAATTGGAATTTGTGAATAGGAAGTACTGGTAATTTTTGAAGCATGTCATTCTACCCAAAGTAAATACTTTTTGTTTCCTAAAATCAAGTTGCATCATGGAAATATTATTGAAATATTTACTTCCATGTGTGTGATTTAAGTTGACTTAGATATTAATACTGTAAAGTGTGAAGTACATGAATAAAAATGCACATTATACTTAATTGGAATGTTTTTCAAGGAAGCTATTAAGCAAAACCCCCAAATAATTACCTGTCATAAATAATGATGCGTTCCTAAACTTGAATCCTTGTGAGATGCCTAAAACTGTATGTTTCAATGTTTGCAAATTCAGTTTATAAGTTTAAAGAAAAATACTGATAACTGTATGTTCTCTTCATTTTACTATACAGGACAGCCAGCTACAAATAGGAGTTGGAATTTCCTCTCTAACGTGTAAAGATAGGTAGCTTTGTGTGATTTCAAAAGTAATGGTTTTCTTAAAAAAAGATCAAACAACTCCTCTCCCAAAACAACGTTAAAAAAAAACCCAACCAAAAAACCAAACACCAAACAACCCCCCCCCTAGAACATCCAGACTGACAACATTTAAAAACAAGGTGTTTTTTTTAAATTGCCAGACCTTTAAAATGACAGTAGTATGCAGTACTAGAAAGAAACCTTTTTAAAAAGCAAATAAAAAGACCTTTTCTGGCACTTGCTTCTTCATTTAATTCTTATTTTGCAACCTCTTTGCTAATTTTTTTTATTATTATTTCTAATCGTAGTAATAAGAATCGTATTATTCCAAACAATGCTGTTTTGAGCATCATTTAACACTTCAGTTCTACCTTCAGAAACAAAAAGTTGATGCTTCTTGCAGGTATTAGTATATAGAAAGAGTATCAGTGGTTTAGTTTAAGGAACTGTTTTGTTACGAATATCATATTTTTGAGGGCTTCTTTTTCTCAAGCATATTGATCCTCAGTTCTTCCGTGAGTTAGGGGAAACAGAAGCAGGAGTGATAAGGAACTGAGGCAAACACCTCTGCAAAAGCCTCTATAGCATGTAAGTGGGATTTAAATGCCAGAATTCAAAATTATAAAGCTCCATTCTTTGACATTCATAATTATTTTACATTCCTCTGTTTTCAGGGCCGAGTTCTTCAGGTGGTTTAAGTTCTCTTTCCCAGGAATGGTCTTAATGTTTTTTTTTCAAAAGTATTTTAGTCTTGAAACATGTTTTTGTAAAGTATCTAGTGCTTAAGCCACAAATTAAGGATGTGGAGCCTCTGGGTTGGGTTGTTTCTGCCTCTCTGGCTTCTCCGAGCAGAAAAGCAGGGCTCTGGAGATGGGCTCCAGGCTAAGAGCTGGGCTGGAGCCTGTTTGGTGCCTGGGTGCCCTCTTCACCTCAACAAGCTTTTGCATCAAAGTGGAACAGTGGCTACAGGGCTCAGCGTTGGCTGGTGGTTAAGACAGATGAGTACTTTTATCTAAAATGTTGGAGACCTGGATTCAGTTCCCTCTTTTGCCTACTAGGATTCAAATTTCCTTTCCTAACCTCTCAGTTGTATTGATGCAGAAGAAATGTGCAAAAAAGTTCTTTAAGAGATTAGTGGTATAACATTAACATTTAAAATTTCAGAGAGACATTTTGACAAGTAACATGCTGTGAATCAGATTTTTGTTGCTGAAGGATTGTCAGCAAGGTTTCATCTTTCCTGTGTATATTTTGAAAAGCCAAGAGAATCAGATGTTCTTGTTTCGTAAGCCTGTGGAGGCATGATTTTAACCTGTGCATTGAGGAAAATGAGCTTTAACTGCCCTCAGCATGGCCATGTTGTTCCCTGTGATTAACTCCTTTTGGCTTAAGAGAAGAATTTATAAGCAGAACTTCACAGTATATGAAAATAACAGTAGGAGATGAATATGTAAGTAAAAAATATCCTGTTTCCATGGAATTATGGTGCAAGAAGACAAATAAATATATTTAACATATATTATCATTGTTGCAAACTGAGGATTCTCTAAGAGGGCAGAGAAAAAGATTTTTAAAGAACTTAGGGGTTCAGGTCTGACGTCATGCACTGTGTGTGTTCACTTCCATTGGCACTAGGGAAAAAAGTGTGTTCTTTTTTTTTGTTTGCATATGAAATACAAATGCTGCTTAACAGGAATATTTCTGTTATATATTTATTAAAAAGTGAGGTTTCTTCCCTAGATAATATATGCAAAGTAGGCATCAAGGACAATAGTTTGGAGAATTAGTAATTAAG
The DNA here is from genome assembly GCF_017639655.2 of Falco naumanni. Lineage (NCBI taxonomy): Eukaryota > Metazoa > Chordata > Aves > Falconiformes > Falconidae > Falco > Falco naumanni. The sequence continues at coordinate 21,531,543 of NC_054065.1, forward strand.
TTTTTTGTAGACTATAGCACATGACTCTTATAATCCAGTGAAAAGCAGCAAGTGGTAACCAAATAAAGTCCACCTGACTTTGTAATAAAGTACTGTCCTGTGTTGCATATGGGAAAGATTTTGGTCCTTTGCACAAAGCTCTGTGTTAGAAAATTGAAAAGCTGATGCAGTGACAGATCTTTGAACAAAATATTTGGAATAGACTTTACCTACTGGGTTTTTTTTGCTTGTGTTTACTGTTAATGATATATTTTTTGTTATGGCTAAATTGACAAAAATAGGTTAGAGATTTAGTATTAATATCCTGGAGTCAACCTCAAGAGACAGCTCCTTGCACTGTGGTCGCATCATCAATACCTTGACAGTTCATCTGAGTTCTTAAAAATCTGCATTTAAAATTTTACAGCAGTTCTTACTAGGCTATTCTGGTGCTTCACTGACCTTTAAAGGCTTTTGCTATTACGGAATCTTAGTCCTTGTCCCCCTGCTTATTAAAATACACAGTGTTTATAGAGGAAGAGAGGGAAGAGTTACAAAAATAAACTTATATAGACAGATTGTTTCAAACAAATAGTAACTTTTGGTCTAAATACTACATTTCCCACAGTGAAGCTACAGAAGCAAAGTGGCCTACAGATAGATTTGCAGATAGATTGAATGCAGAATGGTTTGGGGATGAAAAGCATCTGGTAGCACGGTCATGAGATGAAAGCTTTGTTGTAGCTAAGTTTATATTCATGTTGTACCAATTAGCAATTTCAATGGTAATATTTTACAATTTGGCATGTGATCATGAATCTTCTATTTTGAGCAGTTAAGAATGTAATTTCTTGTCCTGCCTTTTTCCTGATGAGTTTGTTAGCACTCTTCTTGAATTTTTGACTGTGTAAACAGAAAAACCCTTCTAAAAAGAGAGTTGAAAAACCTGTTATTTTCAGTTCTAGTGCAGCTTACAGACTTAACACAAAGTCAAGTTACCCACAGACATGATTATCACAGAATACCTTACTTAATGAATGGATTTCCACAATGTGAACAATAAACTCTGTGCTGGAGAAAATACATTTGAGGAGACATCTAATAATATTCCGTATCCCTGATTTTAACTTTGTCTTGCAATGAAAAGTCTTTCTTCAATTGTTGATCTGAGCCATGTTTATCTCGGCTGTCTCTTTACCTTCTGTAATTCCTGTTTCTTCTCTTCCTATTAGGATCTTTCTGTTTTCTTTCAAAAGAAAACTGACAAAATACAACTTCACCTTCTCCTTTTTCTCATGTCTTTTACCTACTTGCCCCCAAATACTCTGTTTTCTTCTTTATCATAGACACAGAAATTATACTTTGGTTTATGTCATTTATCCCTGTTTTTACCCAGTAACATCAGTCTGTCTTCTAATCTGCTTCACACATTGCTGCAATTTTCTTCTTAATGTTTCACTTTCTTTTATATTCAAATTTTCCAGTTCCTAACTGAAAAGCAGAGTATTTTTTAAAATACATTTAGGTCAGCATGAAACAAAATGGATTGGAGTCTTTTTTTTTTTTTTTAATGTGAAATGAAAAATAAAGTATTGTTTAGATTGCTCGTCAGTTAATTTGGTTGGTTTATTTTAATGTCTTTAAACCATGGCATTTTGTAGGAGGGAGATTCATAAGTTTATTATACACTGAGGATTAAACAACATGTGTGTGTTTGTTTCAGACCTGCCACCTGTCTCAAAAAAAAAAAAGGCAAAATATTTTGTTTTAGAAAATACTGTAGCAAAACATGTAAGTTAGACCCTGTCTCCACATTTTCATCAAGGGTACCTCTACTGATTGCAACAGTTTTAAGGTACAGTCACTTAGTTGCATTTCCATCCACTTACTAATCTGAAGCATCACCTAGGTCTTCTCATCCCACTGTTAGGCTGGTGAAATCCTTTTCTCTGGCCTTGACAAACGCAGTCTTGTCCTTCTCACATCCACTCAGAACTCTGCTGTAAAGGAATGATTTTTCTGGCCCATCCTTGTGTAACCTTGTCGTATCACGCTTGTTTCACTTTCAGTTGCTTCAATTGTTTTCCTCCTTTTCTCTATTGTATCACACAGAAGCTACTTGTCTTCCCTTTCAAGTTACTTTAGGACTCATTCCACTCAGTTATCGTTCATTTACTATTTACTATTCCTAGCATTCCAAACATTTTTCCGATACCCATTGTAATGAGTTTAACTCAGTCCTAAACTGATTTAGACAAAGTCCCTATTAGAACATCAGTAAACTGTACAAATAAATTGCAGTTAGGAAAAAGTGCTATCATCACCTCTCAGTACAGATGTCAGAGTCCTTTGAGGGTTTGGGGAGGAGTGTTACCCAGCTGCTTGCTTTGTGTTACGTCTTTTTTGTGGACTTGTGGCACGATCACAATCAAATATGAGACCTAAGCTTTGAACAGTGTCAGGTTGATTGTGGTTAAATTCCTGCCCCAACAAAATAGATAAATAAGCACCACAGGGATAATGTGTTACAATTTTAAAAGACCAGAAAACTTAAGCAATGGCTGTAGTTGTGACAGGCTGAGGCTTTCAAGGGTGCAGTGAATACTGTGACTGCTGAACCAAGTCACCTGTCTTTTAAATTTTCCATTTTTTATTCTACTGTGAAGTTAGGAATCAGATGTTTCCTGTCTCGTGAATGCCAAGAATCAGAGAATGGATGTATACTTGTAATTAATTTTCAGCAATTTACAATTTGCAGCCCATTTTAAATATATTCTTGGACTTGAATAAAGAAATAACCGAAGGTTTAAAATCCAGAATTTGCAGCTTGGGGGGATAGAAGTCTGAGAATTTTGTCGAGGTCCTTCTTTAGTAGTAAGAATACATTTGCTAACAACAGTGAATGTTTATTAATGAGGAACTGGATTCCTACTTGAAACTTCTGCCAGACTTCTTGGAAATACTCTATTGAGAAGAACTAGTTAAAATGTTAATATGAGGGATATTACTGTATGCTCATAATTTCTTCTTGTAGGTATCGCATCTTCTATAATTTGAGATTCTGTAATGCATTTGGGCTTTATATGTCAGATGAAGTTACTTGCTGTAAAGTTAACTTTTTTTCTTGATGAGGATTTGTGCTATTTAGGTTTTAGGACTGATCTTGCGCCCATGTCAGCTGTTGCTGGAAATGATAGAGACATTTGGAATCTGGAAGAATCAGCTTCACAAAATCATCATGACTCCTTGGAAGAGTGCTGCCAGATTCCCAAATGAGTCAAGCCATATTTGAAAAATCTGTGGATCCAATTTGCATTTTTATGAGAGAATCATAAAGGAATGTACTGATAATTCAAAAGTCTCTTCTCAGCTGCCAAACAAATTGCTGATCCATTGGCCAGATTCTGTCCATTTTATTGTTTTCAGTGGTACAGCTATATGTGCCAGTGCATGAAAGCAAGAAATAAAACTAGGATCAACTATGGTATGATTAGCATGGCAGCTTAAAGAAAGTTTTTTTTTTTCTGGTTTTTTTTTTTTTTTTAAGGCCAATACTGAGGGGTTAAAATGACAAAAATGAATATTAGAAGCTCCTGTCAAAGATATGATATGGTGAGAATGCATGAGATCTGAATTTTTTGGAAGCTTGCAGGGTAGAAATTAAAGCATCACTTGCTGTGTTTCAGGATGGCATTCTTCTTTCCCACTGAAGACAAAGCGTCTATTGCAATTCTGTATCCCTAGATCAATTAAATTCCTTGCAAGCTAATTTATTCTAGACAGAGTGCATTTTTCTATTTGCATGTGTTCTGTTATTTTGCTACTCATAAATTCTCAGTCTAGAGAATAACCTTTACAAAGGATGAATAAGAGTTTCCTGCATTTTATTATCTTCAAAGTTCCACTGGTGTTTTCCATTTTTTGAAAAGTAAAAGAACCAAGGTTTAATGTTCTCCAGGATGCTGATAAAATATGTTTCAGGTCTTGTCTTAGCAATTGAAGTAAACAGGGACCATAAATGCTGCTGCTCTTCTGTTATTTCTCCTGAATTACGAAGTAACGGAAACACAAAATTAAGAATTACTTTAATTCCAGACTGCTTTAGTCTGTGTTAATTCTTAACATGTGCAAATGGAGTATGTATTAAGGATGTACATTTCTTACTGGGTGATTGAATGGAAATGCTGTTACTGTCAGTAAGTTGCTTTCCTAATTTTCTATGCATTATTCTAAAAATTAACTTCCCAGTAACATCGTTCCATAAAATACATAGAACTTTTTGTCTGTTCTATAGGGTTGTGACTCTCAAGTGAGCATGTCAGAAGTGTCCTGCAGTGAAAGTACCTCCTCTTGTCAGTCTCTGGTACATGGCTCAGCTCCAGAAATCCTCATTGGCCTCCTTTATAACGCTACAACTGGAAGATTATCAGCAGAAGTGATAAAAGGCAGCCACTTCAAAAACTTGGCAGCGAACAGACCACCCAGTGAGTGAAAATCTTTTTTCATCCCAATGCTTCTGTACTGGTGGGGCTCTCGGCAGCAAGGACTTGAATCCCATCATTTAGCCTTACCCAATCACAACGAAATAGAGCAATCATCAACTAATCTGTTTCATGTTTTATGTTTCTAGTCACTTGGGAAATAGCAAAAAATCTAAAATTCAAAATATTAATTGTAAGTTGACATGACTGTTTTAATTTTTCATGATGACTGACTAATAAATTACCTTTATCATAATGATTAATTGCTAAATTACTAATGCCTCACATCACAGGCCAAGAATAAAAAGTTAGTATTTAAAGAGAAAGTACATGCCAGCTAATATTAATATGAACAGTTATTGCTGTTCCTAGAGGGGTTGATACTGTAGTCTTTAATTGCTTATGTGCCTGTGTATATGTGGTAGTAATATATGTAACTTGAGAGTGTCAGTGACGACAATGGAGAAAGAAATAAGAGACCTTTGGCGTATTTACTGTGCAGAAGGAATGTTCGCCATCGGAAAGGACTTGAACTGTGTGTTCAATCATTTGTTCAAAAATACATTTGTCTGAAATATCTGTGAACTTTATATACTTCCAAATTGGAGCCAGATGGAATGTCACATACACAGAATGTTTTTACTGTCTCTAATTCTTTGATATAGTTTGAGAAAGTTCAGTAATGAACTTCTTAAAAAATTATTTGTTATTGTTTTTTAGATGATGAGACTGATTTGCATGAATTGTAGCCAGACATACCTGCCTGTTCTTGATTTTGTCTGGAGGCTCAGGTTTTAGCCCCTTTTTCTTTTTCTTAATCCCCAGGTTTGTATAGCACTAGCAGATTATCTGGCACTAGTAGATTACGTAGCAGTCTGCCAACATTTTATAAGTGGTTTGCACATCTCACTTTGTCTTCAGAGTTTAGGAAATAAGCCAAACAACTTGAGACTGATGCTCTCCTCTTTCTTTCTTGACCCATGTATTATTAGATCTGTTAATTACATTTGGCTTAGTTTTACTGTGCTTTGCTTTCTCTATACTTTTCACACTGATGAAGCCAGACTTTGTTAACATGGCCAGAGAAGGAAGGCAGAAGTAAAATCTCCAATACTTTTACATAATTAGGGAGCTGCCTGAGTCACCTATTTGGAGACAAAGCATAGAAATAGATGGGGAAAGCCAAGAAGCCTCAAGGACACTGGGGTGGGGGAAGGAATGAACAGGAGAGAAGACTTGGAGAGAAGGGACCATGTGTGCCCTTAAAGCAAAAACAGTAGGTGGCTTATGCTTATCTTTCTGGAATCGCTAGAGGAAGCCAAGTTTGTCTTATGTTTAGAATGTGCAAGTTAGATAGGGGTTCAGTACTTGTGTTGAAGACAGACATGTTCATTCCCTGATGTGTTAATTCCCAAAATGTGCTCTGTGAGCCCATGCTGTCTAGCTAACAGTTGTGTATGTCTCTGGGGTCAAAATCTGTTTCAGATGGCAAGTAAGTAGCGTAGAACTGGCCCATAGCCCTGTAATACTGTGTTCTGTCTAACCTTTTTGGAGGGAAGATCTTGTGTGTTACCTTTTGTCATTCCCTCTGAAGGACACGGGGAAGTTTTGATATTCGTAATACTACTAGTCCAGTTCTGTTTAGGCAAATAGAGGTTTGGAGTTCTGCTGTTTCTAGAAAGCTGAAAACTAGTGCACTTTCTGGGTCTCCTAAGACCATGCACAGAACATTGTGGAATCCAAATTTCTCCTGTGGGCTCTTTTGTGCCATCCCTCGCTGCCCTGCCCCCAGCAGTGGTAGCACCTTCATGTAAACTCCTGGACCCAGGTGTATACCACTGCCAGTTCCTAACTCACTGTCAAGCATATCATGGACACATACCAGCCTCTCTCTAAACCATCAGTGATCCAAAAATCCTGAGAAGTGCTGAAAGCACGTGTGCCAGGTCAGTTTTCATTCAGGTCTTGAGAAACTGTGATAGAAATGAAAGCTATTTTTCTTTCCCACATGGGATCCTTTCAGTAGTGTAGATGATGCAAACCTGTGCAATTTTTGTGAAACTCTTCTGCAGCAAATACGGATTGAGTGCTACATTTCTGCTTCTTGGTAGTAAATAATTCTCTGCTGCATATTATATGTTATATGGTAACTCATTTAGCAACCGAATACAGGCAAATAGGCCAAATCCTGCAGGCAGTAACAGTTGATGTTAGAACATGTCTTTGTTTCTCTGTGTGACAGGTAATATTTCATCTGAGCAAAAGATGCTGCTTAGTACTCGTTAAAATTTTGTTAAAAGGTGTAAGAGCTTTTGCACATTAAATGCATGTGTGTGTATGTATGCATGCACACACACGTTAGATTCATAAACACATGGATTTTAACAAGTGAGATTTTTACATTTTGGGTAGAGACCCATAGTTAAATTTCAGATGTAAACATCCTTCAGCTATTTTTAGAACTTAGATCAGAGTCATTCTCATTCCCAAGTCCATCACTACTCAAGAACTGAAGTATTACCATCAAGTATCTGTAACTATAAAAGCTAAGGGCAAAACCAGCTTAGTTTTCAGTTCAGTGAGTTTTCATTTTATTGCTTTTAATATATGAAGCATAACTACTGTGTGCAGTTTTTCTTAATATGCTGGAGTTTGCATGAAAAAGCGTAAGATTTGATAAAAAGAATACAGTGATTTTTACCCGGTCTTCTATAACCTGGTCATGTGCATGGTTCTTTCTATGTTCAGTGTGCTTTAGAACCCAGTAGCTATTAGTGCTAAGATAACCCATTATGTAAGCGGTGTAATTTTTGTTAAAGATTACACAAAAACTGCACAAAATTTTCATTTCATTAAATTCTACCCAACAATCCTTTTGTTCAATCCTTTTTCTGATCTATGCTGCTAATGTTTTGTGTTCTTCCATGCCAGTGAATAGTGTTTCCTCTTAATCTTTAACCTTTGATCCTCTCTCACCCAAATATTGACATCTGGTCATTATTTCTTTTACTGCTTTCCACCCCCTGTTGTCAGACGGACTGTTCTGTTGTCTAAAACACTTGATAGGTGGACAGGTTTATATAATCCGAGGTGAGTTCCTGTAGAAACTAATTGGATGTTGTCTTTTTCATGCAAAAGAAAACTTGCCAGCAGTAAAGCTATCCATGGTTGCCTACCATACTAGTTTATAAAAGTCTGTGTTTATTATTTGTGGTGCACTCTAATGCAAAAGTTGTATTTATCTCTGATTATGGATGTTGGGATTTCAGTATACCTGCAAAGTGAATATATTCAATGTGTTTCTTTTTACATAAACTCCAAACTTTTAATAACATTATTCATTAATTTGAATATGATAGGAATAAAGACTGAAACACCAGATTGTTTTGTATTTCTTAAAACCAGTTAACTTCATGAAATGTGCATCCTTCTGCAGGAGCATAGCTTGGTGCTTCTAGTCAAATGAAAATAGAGCTTTAAAAATAAGGGTTTCTACCCAAGTGCTAACACCCAGTGTGTGCTAACCACATTTACTTGCATGAGCTTCTTAAAGGTACTTCCTAAGAGCACTGTACAAGCTATGTTTTAAACAACCGTCTTGAATTATGCAAAAATTTACTTCTCTTTAAAGACGTATTAAATTTATTTCTTCATTAGGAATTAGCAGAATTAGTAGGGTTTTTTGTATTGTGTAAACTTCCACCTTTGAATACACTTTGCTATATTTGGGTCTTAAAATAACTAAAATTGAAAAGCCCGAAGTGAGAACCACATCCATGCAGAGATTATTCGTAAGCATTTCCTTCTGGCTGTTTTGATATCATCACTGTATATTGACACCTTTTTTTTGTCTCTTCATTAGTTGCCTTCATTCCACTTAGTTTATTCTCTGAAAATTCAGTGGTACGCTTTACAGTGTTGTGGCTAGCTGGAGCTTGCTAAGTGTTAATGCAATTTGAGTTTGTTTAGAAAAAACAACGGGGGTCAATGGGAAGAGGATTATGAGGTATACCTTTAACTTAATCCATTTGCATAGTACTGAAGCTAGTTAATTTGTTAGCGTGTTTGTAATACTTTACTTGTCATCTTTCCATGTGTCTAAACTAAGCCGTGTTCAGTCAGCCTGGTATACACCATATCCTTTTATCTTGTATATCTCATTCTCCAAAACTTTTGCTTTAAGATATCTGACATTCCAAAATATGATTTATTTTGTAGATACGTATGTTAAGTTAACACTGCTGAACTCGATGGGGCAAGAGATGTCCAAATGCAAAACTTCAATCCGCCGAGGACAGCCAAATCCGGTATACAAAGAAACCTTCGTTTTCCAAGTGGCACTCTTTCAGCTGTCAGATGTGACGCTTATACTGTCTGTATATAATAAGCGCAGCATGAAACGAAAAGAGATGATAGGGTGGATTTCCTTAGGTCTCAACAGCTCAGGAGAAGATGAACTCAATCACTGGACTGAAATGAAGGAATCTAAAGGACAGCAAGTATGTAGATGGCATACTTTACTGGAATCGTAATGGATGGTACAGAGTACAGTCATGGTTTTAAGGGAGTTTGGTCTCTCAAGAAGATGATCGATCATCCCCGGTCATGATCAACAAATTTGTTGTGGAAGTAAAAAATGAAAATTGAGGTCAGCATTCCATCGTAAAGAATGCACAATGTGCAAAATGGCGGGATTTAGTATATAATCTTCACTTAGTGTCAGACACTTCCTCGGTGTCAGAGAAGCCTTGCTGTACCCAGATACGTTAGCAGTCCCTCCCCCATCCACCTGATGCTGTATTTGTTTGGGTTTGTTTTGTGGTTTTCAATTCAGAAACATTTTATGTAAGGTTCTCCAAATTATTGTAAGCTCCTCCTTGTGTACTTTTTGTATTGCTCTAATACTGTAGCTTCTGACCTGCCTGCGTTCAGATTAAAGGTCAATAACTTGCACTGAGAAAAAGTTAATGATCTGTAGAGCAGAAGAAAAAAAAGACCCTGCTGGTGGAGAACACTTAGTAATATAGCAAATATGAATATACTCTTGTTACACACTGAGTTTCTTTCCAGGAGCTTAGTACAAGTAAGTTTTCATTTTTTGATATGCAGTTGGTTTGAAAAATACTAGCATTTGGGCATCAGGTGAACTTTGACATCAAACTAATGTTTCTTCAATCTGTGACAGGAACGAGCTCTATATATGGCATAAATTGGGTTTTTCCCTCTTGCCTGTACTTCTGCCTAATCCAAAGAGACCAGATCATTAGTTTGGTCCCTTCCAAGTCTCCTTAGACAGGTTGTACTGTAAAACTATGTAACTTTCTGTTGAAAGCACTTCCTGTATTCATGTATTCCAATGTAGGAAGCTCATAGAGCACGACTTTACTGAAATATATTTTCACTAAACAAATTGATACAGATTTCTTTAAAATGTCAGCAGTAGGAAGTTAGGTTGAAATACTGTGAAGGAGGTGGCAGGAGTTGAACTACTCTGAATGGATGTGAAATACTACGGCTTCGGTTGAAATAGATATCCGTTCGAGTCTGTTCTGAGCTGGTTTAGGTATTACCATATGCTGTTTGCTGGAAGTAGAGAGCAGGGCAGGAGTTTTTACCTTTCTTCTTGGAGAAGAGAACAGCAGTGAGTTATTTTTCTAGTGATTTGCCAGCAACTGAATGAATGTTCACACCCGGAATAGAAGTTTGCTTTGCTTACGTTCAAGTTGGGAAGCACAGCTTTCTAATGACACAACTGAGAAGCCTCAGTATCACAAGAAAGTTTGCCATCAGATAAACCCTCATGGCTTCCACCAAAATTAGGGAAATGTCAGTGCTTCTGAGAATCCTATCTGTCCCAAATACTTCAGCTGGAATCACACTGATTTACTGACTGCTGAATCTGACTCATTACTGAAATTGTGGAGTATTGAGTAAACGTTTTTCAAAAGCTTCCCAATTTAAATATTCTTTTTCCCTGTAATTATAAGTCTAATTTACTTTTAATTGTTATTGTATAGAAAACAAGCGATCTTTTATAAACGTTGGTGATGACTTACTAATGTGGGAGCTCACTGTGGTAGCATTTGGTGGGTAGAAGAGTGAAGTTTTGGATTTTATTGAGAGAATTAGTGGTAGCCTAGAGCGTTATTATTAGGACAAATGTTTTTCTCTTGCATTTCTTTATAATACCTTTGAACAGTCCTGGCTTTAGGGTATACAGAGAGTCAAGTACAGTGAGATTGGGGACAGTGAGTGTGCTATAATAAAGATATTTCCCATGGTTCTCAAATTCTCACGCTACTTAACAATTTCATTATGTCCTTTTTAAAGGACATTGTAATTCCACTTCTTGGTTTATTTGGTGCCTTTTGAGGGGTTTATTTGCAGAGCTAGGCTTTCAGGTTTTATTGATCTAAAAATTTAGAACATTACAGGCCTTTTCCTTTTTCTGGTATTGTGCTGCTGCTTCATTTACAGAAGCTTTATTTACTAAACACAAATAATGCAAAAACTTTCTTTAAACAGGAATGGTCTTGGAGTAATACAACACAAGTTGTTTCTTTCAGTCGTTTTTGTTGCTCAGTTTGTGAAATGTAACGTTGAGTGTAGAATTTAATAAAACATCAACATTAATTTTATATGCATAAGGAAAATGCTCAGATTTTCCCAAGCTTTCCATATAATAGAAAAACTGACTTGAAAGCTGTTCAAAAGCAATTTTTTTCAGTGGATGTGGAAATGTTTTTACTCATTCTGTTTGTGGATATTCAGATGCTCTTTCCTAAAGCTGGAAGTTGTCTCTTGATGGTTGTCCCTTTGTACAGGCTGTGCTTTATAAAATACCATACAATTCAACAGCAAGAACTGAGAAAATCAGTTCCAGTGGAGAATATACTTAACATCACCACTGAACAAATGAAGAAGTCAGTTTGGAAGGTGCAGCAAATAACCTCTCACAGAACCAAACTACATTAAACTGTGTTGTGACTTGGATTTGTGTTTGTAGGTTGCATTGCTTCAGTTTTACGTCTAAACCATTCAGATTTCTAAGACACTGAAATCTTCCTTTAGACACAGCAGATTTATAGTAGTCTGTGTTGGGCACAATTGCAAAGAAGATTCTCTTTCTAGATCATGTGATTTCTCCCAAGGTATCCACGTCCAGTCTGTGCTTCACAGAAGGAGGTTCGGCATACTTGGATTTATACTGTACAAAGACTGGGAACTATGTATATTGAGTGGAAATGTTAATTTTGAGGCAGTAGAATATGTATTTACCATGCAAAACCAGTCACACCATTAATTAGGTTCGCCCTGGGATTTTTATGAATTAGTTATCGTGTCAACAGTTGTCACATTGTTTTTTTCTTCCTAGATCCCACTCTTATGATTTGACTTGTTTGTAATTTTGTTTTCTTATTGCTTTATGCAAACCTATTCTTTTGTATTTGAAATCTGCCTTTAGATATTGGGTTTTTTTTTAAAATGCTGCATAAGGGCTTAGACATACAGTGTGGCTTTCTGCATTCAGTTAGGTCTATAAGCATGGAACAGAATTTCTGAAGGACAGAGTATCAGAAACTAGAGGCATTTGTGTTTTCCTCAGAGTTGTGCTTTTTGTTGTTTACCTTTGTTCAAAAGTATAGGAAGTACTTGGAAGAGTTTATCAAATTACTTACTTTTCTGTGTGCCAATATACCATGTAAAGATTACAATTCCTGAATTGAATCTGTTTCTGTCAGTGTAGCCTTAAATAATTATAGAACAATGACATTCTTACAGATTCTATTCTTGAAAATACTGTATCCTTTCTGCATATGATTTGTTTGGTATCGTGTTTAGAACATTTCACTTAGGTCTTCTTAAAGCATTATAAATATGAAAAAGTTTGTTAGCTCCTTTCTGTGGGAAGGGCAGTACAGGCAAGCATGAAACCACTGCGCAGAAGGATGAGAGATCGTACAGCATCTGCAGGACATTGCCGTCCCCCACATAGGTGGAGGCAAGGAGGCAGCAGGGCCGTGCCTCTGTTCCCCGTCCAGCTGAGTGGCACAGGGAAGGAGGACAGTTCTGGTAAGATTCCAAGCTTAGTCCCCATGGTGCTGCCTCGTGCTCAGGACTTAAGACGTCCACGTTGTAACCACGCTGCAAGGTCTGACTTCAAAGGCAGAAGTTAGGCAAGGTGTAAGTTCAGCTACTGGGAAATACAACATAATTTCTAAATCCAATTAAAATCCTCTAACCTCAATAATTAGGTTTTGAAATATGGTGAGCCCTTGGAATGAATGTATGTGCTGTCACTGGAGCTGAACATTATTCGTCAACGAAGAGAATACTTGAGCTGAAAACAGATTTTGTGGCATTTATCGTAGGAGATACTTTCACCTGTAAATTTTTGCAACCATTCCTGATGGCAGGTGCAGTGCCAGCGTCTGTACCTTCCCATTTTTCGCACCTTTGGAGCTGGTTTTTTCGTTGTCTAAAATGTGTGTTTGTGTTACTGATTTATTCTCTTTCCTCCCTAATGACTTGCTTCTGCAAACTCCCCACCGCCCTGAGAAGCTGTCTGTGGCAGTCACTGGACTTTAGAAGTCAAGGGCACTCTGCACCTCTTACAGTAAGGTACCGGTGCAATATTTCTGTGACTTGTCCAACTCCCCAAGATTTCTGAAATGCAAACTATCACTTGTAATGCAGTGAAGCAGAAGGAGGAAACTTTTTTCTTTGACAGAGACATTTTAATGTAGGCATTGAATACAGATCGCTCTTAACGTGTACAAGTTCTAACAAAAAGTCTGTGATAAAATCAGAGAATTAGATTTGAGGGGAAGCCTTTTGGCCTGAGCTCTTCCAATTTAAAACTACCAGCAGAATGCCCTTTCATTTAGCCAAGAGTTGTATTGAGCCTTGACTTATTCATCACGCTTTTCTGGAGGGGAAAAAAAAAAAAAAAGCTGTCCTGCTTTAAAGCAGTCTTTAAAATTATGGCTCATCACTTGTAAGGTAGACTGGCTTCCTCCTGAAACTGAATTCTCAGTAACAGCTGAACATCCATTTAATTCTCCCACTGATGTGCATGCCTGCCTTCCATTATTGTTAATGAGAGGAGCCCGTAGGCATCGACAGGAGAGTAGACCTGACCCTTAAAGTGTGAATTGCAATAGGATCAGTAGGTTAGAGCGGTGGGTAAAGCGTGGCACCTGCAACACAACCAAATGTGATTGCAATTATGAATGGAGATAAAAGCCCAAATGTCTGGATACTGTCACAAACTTGTTATTTAATCATTATCTCTTATTTTCGTTTCTTCTTTTCCTCAGCTTCTGAATTATTTTTGAAACTTAATATTAAATGTGCTAAAGCAGTCCCCAAACATCTTGATCATTTTAACTGGAACATTCAGCAAAGTTTATTTTTAGAATGAGCCATCAAGAATGTTCTGTATTTTTGGTCTGTTTAACTCAACTGCCAGATTTTATAGTACATCACAGCTGGATTTCAGACTGCTTTGTTCTGATGGTAGTTTTTGAGGGGAAAGTCACGGGAGCATTTGCTTGTCAGTGAATCAACGCCTGATGAAGAGATGCCATCTGAGTGTGAGAGCATTAAAATAAGAGATGGCTTCATACAGTGGCAGCAAGAGGGACTCAGATTCCACACTTGGAGCCTTGTGGCCCTCAGAGGGCCCTACTTGGAGAAACTGTGACATGTGAATTGTGGGAGTTTATGCGTTCAAAGCAGCACCAGTCTGTGTGGGCATTCCATGGCTCCTGTCTAACAGAGTGTACTTTATAGATGTCAGCAGGGTAGATGGTGTTTATTTGCCTAGGGTGAGCACCAGCTGGCCTACGGTGACGTGGGTAGTTCAGCCTTAAGAACTTATCACTGCCCCTCCTTAAGTTCAAGCAGGGTTTCTCCCTTTCTGCAGACTATGCAGAAATCTTGTGTACCCAACGTGTCTGCTCATATTATGCCTACCTGAATATGGTACAGCTTCATTAATGAAAAGCTTAGTTCATATCTGACATAGTGTGACTGAGTTAATTGGTCTGATAGGTGCTGGACCAGGTTTAGGTGTGCAGGCTTGTGCTAGTATAATATAGAAATAAGATCCTTATGCAGAGAAATGTGCCAGAAGTCAGGCAAGCGGGTAGTATTGCTCCCGTGGGAATGAAGAGGAGGAACCGGCTCTGCCCAGAAAATGGGCAAGGCCAGCCTCATAGCAAGAAGAATTCATTCACTTCCTTGGAAGCATCTACTGGTCAAGATGGCATTTGGCCTCCCCAAGCTGCCTGTCTCTGAGGACCCTACTCAGGAAAGCAGAAGCAGTAATACCATACCGCTGAAGGAATACCTCATGGACGTTCAGGGATGTTGCTAATGTCATCCTTTTTTTCCCTTACATCTGAGGGCAGGAATCCTGCCACTTGTACCAAGTTAGTTTTTTGCTGTGTTTCCCAAATCCTGTGGATGTTCACTGCATGCCAAGGGTCTAAAGTGGATTGCTTTATAATTTTTTGTTCATTTCCAAAGCATGAGTCTGAATCAATTTACAGAATTAACCAGAAGCATTATCGCAGCTTTGAGATGTAATCTCTAGGCCACCACGCAAGCTAGGAGCAGGGCTTTGAACAAGTTTTGATAGTAGATTTTGCAAATGGCTTATTATGATATTTTAAGAAAATTTCTAAAGAGTTGAATGTATTAGGGTATATTTACAAAAAAGGAGATAGAGCAATCATCTTTTTTTACTGTACAGCTAGTTTGCTGTCCTTTCCAGTAAACCACAAGGTTCATTAGTGCTCAGTACTGTTTGATTTACGATAACTATTTTTAATGTGATTTTCGTGACAAAGTGTAATTAGTGAAACCTTTTATTCAATTTTTCCCTTTCTTTTTGCTTTTTTTAAGGAGAGATTTCTCCTTATATAGTATATACTTTCTTACAGAGCTTTCTTACCTATTTTTATATAAAATGATTTATCAATGTAAAATTAAATGCTCTATGAGCAAGCTATATCACTGTTAAACTATCTAAAGTGCTAATATAGAGACTAAGGGCCTGAACCTACTGCCTTTTACTCAGGTCCTGGTTTAACCACACGTCTTTCATGTTGTGTAGTACCTTTCCTTATAAGCAGTTCCATCTATCTCTCCAGGATGACTCAGGGAAAGGCACTATTAACATGAATAAATGATAAAACTGAGCCTCCTCTCCATTCTTAGCGGGACATCTGTCTTGAGTAAAGGCTGCTGGCTCTGTCCCAAAAGTATAGTTATAGATTATAGTTCCCTTGATCTTCAGTAATTTTGAACTTGTTTTGTGGTGACTATAAGCTAATAACAGATCTTAGTGAATACAAATACTGAATCGTGCTGTTACCAGCAAGATTATTAAAATGTGTTTCACATTTTAATTCATTCTTTCGTTGGGATGTAAGGAGTTGGATCTGTGAAGCATTATATTGCATAGAGATAGCACACATTCACTGCATTTTTGAAAAGTGTGAAACAAATGGTATGTAGCATTTTCTTGTGTACTTTTATACTGCCTGTATGCCACCGATGCACTCGGTGCCTTCTTTCTTTTGTATAAAACTAAAAAGCAGAGAAACTAAAGTTACGGTGTATGAGCAATGTCACTGCAACTGAAGAGATGTCTTAACCTGATTATTCCTAGTAGGGGAGGTTTCAAGTGGCAGTTCAGTTTAACACAATGCATTTCTTTGAATTTGAAGTTTTCCCCTTTCCTTCCTTGCCCCCCCCTTCCCAAGAAACCTCCTCATACGACTGTTTATTCTTAATTGATTCCTGTGTCTGATGTAAGTCACATGGTGTTAACCAAAGAACCAAATCTGTTTCTAATTCTTTGGACAAGTAATGTTTGGACTTGCTATTACTTAAAGACAGAAATGATATAATGGATCTCTTTGAACAAACATAAAACGGGCTTCTGTAAATGTGACTCATAGCTGAGAATTCAAGATACCTCTTTGCCGACTGGTTGTGTGTTACTGTATCGGTAGCAAAGTGCTTGAGTTGTATTTGTGCGTTTTAATCAAAATCCCATTGTAAGCAAAAAAATGAGTTAGTGGTGTCAAATGAGCTTGTTTTACCCATTTTATACCTATATCTGAAGTGTGCGAATTTGAGAACAGATTTGTTTTTTCTGTGTCTGAAGTCTTATATTATTATAATAACTGTCTAGTGTATGCTGGTCTTACACAAACAGGCTCATGCCGCATTGTATGTACATTTCCTACTGGTGTCCCTTCCTTGTATAAGTTATGTAATATAACACAGTTTTCAACTACTGTTTCAACCTGAAATTCCTTAAATGTCAGTGCATGTATAGCCTTAAATATTGAAGACACCAAGCACAGTTTTAATGGGAATAGGTTATAGTTGCAAGTCCCGTTTGGCACAGAAGTCAGAGAATTATTTTTATCTATCAGTCAAAGATTGTAGAAAATGGGTATATTGCAGTCATGTTATCAACCGTGCTCCTCATTATATGCATTTAAAAAAAAACAAACATTTTTGCCAAAGTTTTTAGAGGTGCAATACCAGTGCACGTTTCCTTTCTTGAGTTTGCTTATCTTGTTTTCATACTTTCGTTTCTGTACAGAACCTTGGAGCCCCTAACTAATGTCTGTGAATGAATTCACCCCTATTTTCTGAATTCCTTGAGCTGCTTTTATTTTCTGCTACTTTTTAAAGTTGAATAGGCAGTAATTAAAAAAAAAAAAAAATTATTTTTTTTTTTTACATTTTGAAAGTAACATAATTAGAGCAAATTAACAGTTTGTGCAGCTTATTAAATTCTTAGGACTTTGAAACTGTCGTTGTAACTCAGATGAAGATACACGTTTCATGGCAGTTTGATCCACAACAGGTAAAAACAGGAGTTCTGGTGATGAATGCGCAGATCTGCGTATTAGGTGTCAGATTGTAAATCCCCAGAGGGATTTATAATTAAGTGTCACATTGTATCTACAGTATCTCCAGCTGTGTGTTGTCAGATACTTGTTGGTTTGTTTTCTTTATTATTACCTAGCAAAACCCTACTTTTATCATTTTTGTGCTACTGCATATTAATCTTGAGGGTTTCCAGTGTGCAAGTTTAGTTTAATGTTGTCAGTTCTCTCTTTGTAAAAAAAAAAAAAAAGCTGGCCTTCCAGCATACACATCGCATTACTATTCTGATTTTGGTGAGAGATGGAATGCCACCAGCTGGTTTTAACTACATTTACCTGTACAGCACAGGTGACTTTAATCCCATGTTAGTTTGATTAAAACATGCTGTAGTATATTTTCAAGCCATGGATCTGTCACAACATTAAAATAGTCATTTGCGTATCTGAAGCTTTGCAGCTGTGGATTTGTACTTTGTTTGCTCTCTCTATTTGTACCAATTACTCTGTGAAATGTGTTTTTGTCAGTTTGAGGACTGGAATGGGTATCCTTTGGTTATTTCAAAGTATTTTCTGTATGTGGAATCAGCTTTTTGCATGTGTACTTAATTGCTGGAAAGTATTTGAAAAAAAGGAAAAATCACTTTTAAAACTGGTTGTTGTCACATTCCTTTGGAATTCATTAGATCATAAACAAATGTAGTAGACTTCACTGTTTAGAAGACAGTAACACTTCATCAACCATTTGAACTGCTTTCTGCATGAAAGAGAAGAAAAACTTTTTCAATTTTGGCAAGCTAACTAATCCTAGCCCTTAGACACTTTTTGGCTCCATTTCCAAATTTCCTAAGTTTCCCCAATTCCCTTTCTGTTCCTCATAGTCTTCTGTTGGTGTCATGAATCTTCTACTTAGAGTATTTTAAATTAACCAGTGTGGTAACATTCTGACAAATACGATGTGTATACTGGCAAATAAAGACACACTCAGGTGATGGTTCTGTTTGACTTTACACAGTTTTTTTCTGGGCTCATCTGCAATTCTTTCTGCTGCTTTGTCCCACGTATATTTCTCAAAAAGATCTCATCTAACATATTCATGCTTAACTTCCACTTTCAGAGGACTAAGTAGGCTGAAATAATTGAGGTTTGATTTAAACATAAAAGAAAACTTTCTGTAAGTAACAAGTGTTAATTTTACTGTGACCTAGCTTATATCTTCTATACTATCCTCTAAAGATTTTTGTGGTACATATTAGAAAAAAGCTTTCTGGGCTGTCATGGCAGCTTTGCTTTAGGATGTGCCTGAGTGTATGTACATTTTAATACATATAAGCATATATCAAAAAAAGAATTATTGCTACAATTAAAGCATCTTTTCCTATCCTAAAGGTAAGAAGTGTAACAGTATAAAAAGCTTCTGTCGTTTCTTCCCATTTCTGCAGATGAAAGGAACATAGCCTAGTGACTTTTACCCCGTGACAGTAGAGAAGGGTGCATTTCTTTGCTATGTGATCCTGATCATCTAGACCCATCCTCGTCATCTGTGCACTAGGACTTCTACAAATAAGATAACAACGTGGTGCCTGCTGCTGTTAAGGCTGGCATTTTCAAAAGGCTATACACTTAAAAATAACTTGTCTTTCCATATGGAGACTGGTACGTATTTGGTACTTCAGAAACATCAAGAGGAGCACTTACATTGTGTCCATATTCTTTAGAAGATGTCAGAAGACATTTGGTACATCAGAAAAATAAAAAACCAAAACACCAACAAACCAAAACAAAATGTTATCTCCGGATTATATGAGCTTTATTAAGAGGTGATAATATGAACTAGGAGAGAGTTGTTTAAAAAGTGAGGGTTTATGAAGATGGGAAAACATGGCAGAATAAGTATGTTATCTGTGTGGTGGTAGTTGTTCACTATATATGAACAGCCATTTTCTACTCAAAGATCACAGAAAAAAAGAAGACTTAACAAACCTGTGGATCATGATTAGCTTTCAGCTGCATGTGTGGCACCTTTCAGTCACCCATGTTTCGTGCGTGTAGCTGAGCAGGATTACGTGCAATGCTCATAGCTGTTACATGGTTTGTTGTGCAACCGCAGTTGCTCTGGACAGCTAGAGCCACGTTACAGCACTTGTATGCAGATACAACTTTACTGGTCAAAGGTTTTCTCTGAATAGTTGTCTTCATGTGGCAAATTCTGCATTAGAAACTATTTAAAATGGCTTTGAAGTCACTAGTTACTTATTTCCAAAAACTCCTATGGGTAAGGAATATTTAGCATTTTTCCTACTGAAATTTGTAGTGGCCATTTTCGTTCTCTAGTATTTTTGTTTTTGCTGTCTAGCAGTGCAGTTCTAATTGAGTGTTTGATTCATATTAGATGTTTCATTTTACTTGTAAATTACTTCCCCCAAATTAATGAGACTATTACTAAGACATTTTGTTACCTGCTAATCATTCTGAGTAGCAACATTTCAGCATAGGGATTTGAAAAAACAAATTTTCTGTTGTATCAGCATTAAGAATAGCAAGGATAGAAGGAAAAAAGAATGCAGAAATGAAATAAACTCTCATCAAGTAATATCATGCAACAAATCAGCTGGGCTTTAGATAAATGATTTATTATTAAATTCAAAACCTAATAGGTTTGTGTGTTCTGAGTGTAGTTTACACTGGTTTGTTTTCCACTTAATTAGAAGCCTTACATTTCATCTTATTAATAATGAAAATCCTCTTGTCAAATTGTGTAAAATCATGTTGAACTAATATGTATATTTTGGAGGCAGAATGAAATCTCCCCTTGTAGCCTTTCATATTATTTCATTGCATTACGCAAAAATGACATTCTGCTTTCATTTTTGCTAGTGTGAAGTAAGAAGCTTGCAAATCATCTTTCATTCCCAGTTGAGAGAGTCCTGGTTTCAATCACTGCCATGAAGATAGCTCGATCACTGTAGCCCACTGTTTACAATTAAAGGTTAACTGTAAACAGAAATTCAGAATACCAGGCCAACTCAGCTTCATAAATAACAAATAAGAATATAAAAGATAATAAGCAGTCAATAATCAAAGCCTAAGCTGTATCCTGTCCTATCAGTTCTTGTTGCAGTGGTCCGACAGTTCAGAAAGCGAGCAGACCTAAACACCAAAGGAGACCAGATTTGTGCCCCGTTTGCCTATTAAATACACATTTTCCATGTTGTCACAGCATTTTCATCTGCCTATGCAGAGACCTAAAGTACCGACTAAAATGACAGTCACACAAGCCTTTGCTAATTAATGCCTTCACCAGAGAACGTCTGGCGTTCTTAGGAAATCATAGAGATATAAAACGTAGAGATCATTCAAATCTATTTTTTTTAAAAAAGCTATTTAATCAGCTTTTTTTAAAAGCTCCAAATCAGTCAGCTAGGCTAAAGGTCATGAATATGTAGCTAGATCCAAGTAAGCCTCAGTGGCAAATCATCACACAAGCTTGTTGCAGTTTTCTGAGACAGTATAAAACATTTCGGAGCGCACAAGCCAGGCCAATAGGCTAAGTAATAGCATTAACCGCTCAGCCTTCGCCATCTGTTACGCATACAGCCAAGCTGACAGTTGGGATGAAGCCGTTCTGTATGTTTCCTTATTTCCAAGCACACGGGTTTTTAACTGAACTTCTTCACATAAGGCTTGCCAGCAAATAAAAACTAGACAGCACCAGTATAGAGTGTAAAGTAGCTGCATTGATGGGGAAAGGGCAAGTCTGGCTGTTTCCAGGCTCTGGAGCATACCTGTTAATAAAGCAAGGGAAGGCTGTGGTGGTATGTGTTGGTCTAAGCATGGGACTGGGAATTGAGAACACCCTTTAATTCTGTTTTTGATGCAGACTGCCTTTGTTGCCTTAGCTGATTTCCTTAGCCCTTATTCTCATTGCTAAGTTCCCATTTTCTTCCACGTTATTGATATATCCAGGCACTAAATGACATGTCACACTATTAAATTAATCAGTAAAACTGATGCACATGTTTTCTTCTGTTGAAAGATAGTATGAAATACTCTCTCTAAAACATAACTATATAGAAATTGCTGCGTGTCGTATGATATTCAGAAGAATGTTTTTCTGTTTATGCTTAAATGTGCCAAATATGTATGGTGAATACCTTTGTTATGCAGTCTTTTTGTGATTCTTGCTATCAACAAGAGTGACTGAAGGATCATGATAAAGCCCAAGAAGACTTTTTAAAAGTTTTCAGTGGAATCAGTTCCCTGGTGTGTCTGAATTGGAGCCTAAATTAGTGCCAGTGCAAGGAGGGGAACAGAAGCGTGCAGCTGGAGCTGAGCTGTCCTTTCCCTGGCAATCCGCTTAGCTCAGCTAAATACGATGCTGAAACCACTACCTGAGAAAATTTGTGAATATGGAGACATTTTACATTGCTGACCATTGCCTGCGAGGAATCTATCCAACTGCTTTTTGTAGTATTTTGAAAAAATCTTGTAAAAACTATTAGAAGTGAAATCCATTGGGGCAAGCAGAAACAAATCTAAATACTTTTGAAACACCTTAGAGAGTCATTTTGGTGGGACAGAAATTGCTATTTGTTTCTGGTGTAATGCATCCTTTCAAAAAAACAATTAGAAAATGTACAGCAATGTCATCATTTAAAATTCTGTACTTTTAATACAGTTGATGTTATTTTCAGGGCATTTCCCAAACCTCCAACAACAATCCTTTTTTCTCCTTCTTCCACCCCCAGAACACTTGTCCCACAGCAAGGAACCCACTTCAAGGGCATAGGTTGCCCTTATTACCTTGCAGAAGAGTCGTTGTGGAAGGGTTGCCACTGTTGGTGCTTGGACCCCAGGAAGTCTTTGCGAGGATGGTGGTGTGTGACTGATGTGGGAGGACCAGCATCACTAGGAAGCTGAGAGAAAGCAACTGCTGAAGGTAATTCAAAAGCAGGTGTTTCCAGACAGTCTGCAAAGATCCGGGGATGCTGGTACCCTAGGAACCATGAGTCTTGCACGCAGATTTGCTTCTCCTCTTCCTTCTCGGCTTTTCCATGGAACGGGGTGATCCGCTCTTAGGCAAGCATTTCACTGCCAGAAATATTTCAAGGAATTGTTCTTCTCTGAGTGCGTACCCCACCCTCTCTAATTATGAACAGTATTTTACTGAAAGCTTTCTCAAAAGGTAGACATGCAGCAAAAGAACTATTACATCAACAGCCTAAAATACAGAATACACTGAAACTGTTGACATCATTCTGGGCAATCCAAATTAAGCATCCCCGGTAAATGCTGCAATCAAAAGAACAAAAGCTGTAAAATGATTCAATGAATTTATAGTCCATGTAACCACTGGATAACAAACATTTCTGCCTTGTATGAGAAATGGAAATGTTGTGTTTATGTGAGAGATGGATCTGAAAAAACATTAACACATCATGGTGGTCTGCAGTTAGATCTTAGCCTTCATCTGTAATCCACTAACCATTTGTCAGTGGATTTCTCAGCAAGTTATTGCACATGATCTTACCCGGCTTCTTTTCTGGATACAATGTGGAGCTGTGCTTTTCACTTTAATATTTGCTTTTGTAAGTGCATATTTGAAACATTTAACAAATACTAATTGCAGCATATAGTCCTGTGTCAAGTGAGTGTATTGATATTCTTAACCTAACCCTGAAATGAGCCTGTTTGAAGATGAAGCCTAGAAAGCTCTTAGCAGTTCAAGCCACTTCTGTTCACCAGTTTAAGGGAGGAGACAAATATATCGATCCTAATTTAATGGGAGAATTTTCAGGTAGACGGTAATTGAGTTGGAATTTGGCCAAAGCCTTGAGGTTAAAGAACCTACTCTTAGGAAATATCTTACAAGATCTTTAATGAATGCAAACAACAGAGATCCCAGTTTCATCTCTTCTGCAAGGGACAGCAGAAAATTCTCGTTTCCCTCCAGAAATACTGCGCTGCCTATAATCGGCCTGGGGCATTGAAAAAAATATGCTACCTTCTGAAACACCAGGACTGTTTTCTCATCAACAAAGATCTCAATGTGCTGACCTGTAGGAGGAGTAGCTGGCTCGTGTATTGCAGTAATAACCCTCGCATCAATACTGGGAAATAACCACTAAACCAGTAAAAAAATCCTTAACTAAATTGAATAGACTTACACTGAATTCAACTCAGTTGGGTTTGTTCCCTTTTTTGTCTCAAAAATCCTGCTGATTTGCAGAGTAATTTCAAACAAGTTTATTAAGCTCTTCAGATAGACTGGACAAGAAGGAGGTCTCCAGACTTGTTGCTTTTCTCTACTTCCATATCCATCAGTTCTTTTGTATTTCTTACATATATTTATTTCTAAATCTAGCTAATGGTTGGAAAAAGAAGCATTATTGGAAGAGTCCTTGGCAGCATAAAAATGAAGGAAAATTGATGCTTTAGAGATACTAGTATTGTTTGCCCTTGAAGCTCTCTGGGTGAAAAGAATTGTGTTAGCCTGCTGAAGCCCGAAAGGTAAGTTACTGTATGCACAGGGGGGATTACGTTTTGTTATTTTAAACCAACTTTAGTGCATGATACTTTATCAGCTGAAATAGAAGTCCCTTTAAAAGCAACAGCCTCTAAAATGCATGTGGAGGTATTTACTTCAGAGATAAAAGAAGAAAAAAAAAAAGTCAAACAAAATCCTTCAATATGGAATTTGAAATGCTGATGCATTGTGCTGCCTTGTACCAGGACGGCCCCAGAGCAGCAATGGCAGGTAACTGGCTTGGTTGCTTTCGTTGATGATTATGAGTAAAGAGCAAATCCATTCATTCAGATTTTGTGATGCTATCTGTTAAAGCTAAATTATTGCTAAACTAGCAGAGATAATTGTTTATTCCTTCTTTAGCTATGCATTTACTTCTGGTTTTAACTTCACAGCGGGTGTGTAGTTCCTAGCACACAGACATAGAAAGACCTGAAACACCAAATGTCATTACATACTCTGGAATTATTAAAAGCCTTCATGTTTACACCTGTGTATGAAATTGCTAAAGTGGTACCAGGTGATTCAGACTTAGGCTAACCAGTACCCTGCTGCAGAGTATAGCAGCCCTGAGAATGAACCCCAGTTCTAAAATCTGCGTTCAAATTTATATATTTAACTTTGTGCTTCTATTGAAGTGATTACTTCCTTTGTACAAGTATACTTTGAAACACAGTAAGTGTTCCGTATTATCCAGATCAGATTTTGGGAGGCAAAATCAGCTATATTTGAAAACATACACAGTATGTAAACTGAGTAAGAAAATTTTAGTGCCCTCCCTGAAATTCCCTGCATTCCCCTAATGCTTTCCTCTTCAGCCTCCATACTTAGAAACAAATAGAGAGCAAAACCTGGGTGAGTTTTTTTTTTCCTTCAAGATGACATGGGCTTGGAATCCAACTAAATAATATTCTTGCTTTTATATTTGATTTTTGGTTTGGATTATTCAGGGATATTTATCCTTCTCTCTTGGAACAATTTTGCTTTTGGAATAATTTCAGACAACAAACACAGTCAACGGTTTAACTTACTGTGACCCACTCTGGCTCCCAGAATAATTTCTCCTACCAATTTATTTCTCAATCCTTTGCTATGCTCTGCTGGTTTTTAACTCCTTTTGTGCCCCTCTGATTAGGAATTGATGCCAAGATATATTTTTCTTGAGGACCTTTTATTTCTGATTTACTGTGCTTCTCTAAGTAAAGAAATTGCTGTTATTACTGTAAAGTAGTAGGAAGCTGCTAATGCTTTCTGAGAGCAGAACAACACACAGGAGGCTCATATAATTTACTTTGTAATTGAATGGTACATTTCTCAGCATCCAGATTTTTAGCTGTTGGGATTTCTTTTTTAAGATGATATATCCTTCAGAGGTTGCGAGGTACTTCTATTAAAGACAACTGGGGTGTATTTCCCTAGCTCATAACAGTAAGTTGCTCGAGCAGACTATCAGACGCGAATCACCCCTCCAGTTCTGCATAATCCTCCAGTAACCTTATGCAAACTTCTTCCAGACTGTAACACAAACTTGGCACCTTGCTTCTGTCTGTCCTCAAGCTGGGCTGGTGCCTCTCGGAGCTGTACCCTGCGATGTTGCTGCAGGCTTGTTTTGCTCTTTGGACTGATGGGATTGTTCTTCTTGGGGCCAGGTTCTGCCAGCTTTATTCAGGCATTCAGTGGAACTGTTCATGGAGTAAGGTAAGCTTTGAGGAACTGTTCAATGGGAGCTGGGCTGGCACAGTCTGGTCCTTGGAAGTGGGGAGAGGAAAGTATTTTCTCCTTTTGTGAAAAGCAGAAAGCTTGTGTAACTGAGAGAGAGGATGGACAGAAATACAGCAAGCAGAAGTAGACATGGGAAGGAAGTGAGTCTTTAATTCATTATCGTGGAACAGCAGCTAAGCTGGAGCAAAAAAATACTTCAGGGATTTAACGTGAGATCTAAATTTTATTTCAGAGTTCATATTGCAATTTCATTGCACTGACAAAAATGAATTAACTGAATAATTGAACTGAAGGTGATAGTTATTCAGTTTTTCTTGGTGGTTTGGTGGATGAACTGATAGTGAAGTTTAAAAATCCCTCTCCTTAAAAAAAAAAAAAAAAAAGTCATGTTCAGCTCCAGAGTTCATGCTTGAGAAAGACTGGTTATACAGTGTCCTTGCTATTGCTCCTGGAGATGAAGGTGAAGATGGATATATATGGGCACTGGAGTGAGTATCAATATAGTGTACACAATGTGAAAATACAAAGGAATATACAAGTGCTTCCCAATATCGTCCTCTTCCTGTTTTTTGAAATTTGGGGAATAGTGTATTCCATTGAAATTATGAGTATTGCTGCACAGATCTGTTTAAAGCAATTGCGTGTCCCCGGCTATTACTCACAGCAGTCAGAAAACTTCATAGGACTTAGCTCAGGCATCTCCCCAGTCTCTAGAGCTTAGATGTAGTCCAGGACACGCCGTATGGATAAACAAGAGGGTTGACACAGCTGTGCAGTAGCTACACGGAGGTTTTGGAGCAGGCAAGCAGGAACAGCTTTGGGTAATTGCCATCACACCAGATCCTGCTCTTAAAATGCCGTTCCTCCCACACATCAACACTGTCTACCTTTCTGGACGTTAGAGACTACCCAGGTCTGTGGCAGAGGAAAGTAAATCCTCTTCATCGGTGCTGGGCCCAGCATTTAGTTCCCGGCGCTCCTTCAGCCTGAAGCTGCCTCTGGGTAGAGGAGGGGGAATTTCCTGCGGAGAGCTGGGTTGCTCTGGCTTGAACACACCTGTGGTTTTCTCTTCTCCGCACCCTTACCTGCTCCTTTGGCCAGGAGCACGCACAGGAGACTCCGCTAGGACACATGGTCCTTCCTGGTCCTTGGGAACATCACCCACATTGAACTGTGCTATCCTTGTAAATAGTTCCTACTCATGGCAGTAAAAGTACTCCCGAAAAATGAAGTGCTAATAAAAAATAGCTTCCAGTGCTAAAGGAAGAACCACTAGCGTGGATCAGAGAGCTAGGAGAGCCAGCCTTGGTAAGGACATACACCTCAAAACAGTTCTCTAAACAAAAGTGAATTCTCAGAATAACTTGAAGTTTGGTACGCTACTATTCAAGTAAAAGGAATAATCACTTTCTGTAGCACCGGTTAAGTAATTGCATGCACATCTTAGCAGAATATTATTGGCCCGATGACAGTGGAAATCTACATCTCTGCTTTTCCAATGACAAATTGTGCAGAGGAATGCTTTTCTTATAAATGTCTGTGATCTGCTTATATTAACTCTCATTACCTCAGCTGCTTTTGTCACCTCAATTTTGTCTGTACAAGATTTCTTCCCTGCCGCCCTCCCCCCCCTTTCCTTGGTTGCATAATTATTTTATATAAGTACATCACATACATTTTATGTATAAAGTATTACTTTGCCCTGGTTTTAGAGATTACTTTCTCCTTAGCTATTAAATCAATAGGCTGTCATAAAATGAAAACTGAACTTGAAATGTTTTATTTTTTTAAAAATTAATATTTTGGGGTCTGCATTGTAAACTGAAAAATAAATAAAATCTTTTAAATTTTGATAAAATTGATCTTTTTTTGTTTGCTTGCCTTTATAGATCGTAAAAGTGGAAGTCTGAAAACAAGGACGCAGAGAAGGAGACTGAGAAAGTAATGGACAAAGTCACGTTAGTAAGAGTCAATCTGAATGTGTCAGTCTCAAGGATGGGGGGAATCACTCAAATACGAATTTCTGCATCAAAATATGACATTTTATCTTAGTACTGTAGTTTCTGACACTACCCAGAAAGCCTGTCTTTGGGGAGATGTCCTCAGAGTACAGGCGTGAATGACTCATCCATTCCTGCCGAAAGTCTCTTACTGGTTACAGTCATTTGTGCTGCCCAGTTGCCTCATGAGCTCCAGTCCTCAGACACCACTCCTGTCCTCCATGGCCTTTCAAAGATGGAGAGAGGCTTGGCAATAACATCTGCCAGCTCCCTCATCACTCACGGGTGCATCCCATCGGGGCCCATGGATTTGTGGGTGTTAAGTCTGCTAAAGTGATCTCTAACACGGTCCTCCTTGACCAGGGGAAAGTCTTCCTTTCTCCAGACTTCCTCTCTTGCCTCCAGGATTTGGGAAGCCAGAGGGCTGGCCTTGGTGGTGAAGACTGAAGCAAAGGCAGCATTTAGTAACTCCTCCCTCTCGGTGTCCTTTGCCACCAGGGCACTCACCTCATCCAGCAGTGGGCCCACGTTTTCCCTAGTCGCCCTTTTCCTGCTGATGTACTTGAAGAAGCCCTTCTTGTTGTCCTTGACCTCCCTCACCAGATTTAATTCCAAATGGACCTTGGCCTTCCTCATTGCATCCCTGCATGTTCTGACAATGTTCCTGTATTCCTCCCAAATGGTCTGTACCTTTTTTCACCTTGTCTTTGAGTTTTGTTCGAAGCTCCTTGCTCGTCCTGGCAGATCTTCTGCCCCCGTTGCTTGATTTCTTACTCATAGGGATGTACCCATCTTGAGCTCAGAGGAAATGATGCTTGAATATTAGCCTCGTGGACTCCCCTCCCTACCAGAGCCCTAACCCATGGGATTCCTCCAAGTAGGTCCTCGACGAGGCCAAAGTTAGCTTTCCTGGAGACCAGGGTTCCAGTCCTGCTTATTGCCCTGCTTCCTCCATGCAGGATCCTGAACTCCACCATCTCATAGTTGCTGCAGCCAAGGCTGCCCCAACCTTCATGTCCCCAACCAGCCATTCTTTGTTTGTGAGTACAAGGTCAAGCAGCACACCTTGCCTCGGTTCCTCCACCACCTATGTCAAAAAGTTATCACCAATGCTTTTCAGGAACCTTCTGGACTGTGTGTGCTTAGCTTTGTTGTCTTTCTAGCAGATACCGGGGTGGTTGAAGTCCCCCATGAGAAGCAGGGCCTGTGATCGTGAGGCGCCTCCAGCTGCCTGTAGGAGGCCTCATCAACTTCCTCCTCCCGACCAGGTGGCCTGTGACAGACACCCACAGCAGTGTCCCCAGTATTGGCCTGCCCCTTAATCTTTACCGCCTCTTGACTCATTCTGCACCCACCCCTTGGGAGAGCTCAATGCATTCCAGTTCTCCCTCACGCAGAGAGCGACTCCACCACCTCTCCCTGCTGGCCTGTCTTTCCTAAAATCTACATAGCCATCCACGATGGCATTCCAGTCATGTGCGCTATCCCACCATATCTCTGTAACTGCAATGAGATCGTGGCCCTGCGGCCACACAGATCTCCCATTCCTCCTGTCCGTTCCCAACGCTGCACGCGTTGCTGTACGGGCATTTCAGGGAGGTAACCGAGCACGCAGGCTTCCCAGGAGGGGTGTGAGGAGATCCACCATAGCCCTGTGCACCCCTGAGGTGGCTGGCCGCCTGGTGCCCACCTCGGGGGGCAGCTAAGGGACATGGATCACTGCGCTGGTTGGCCTGGCTTATTCCCCAGTTGGATGCGATGGCATGAGCACTGCCGCTTCGCATCCCTCCCCCTGAGTCCACCGGTCCTTCAGTCCCCCAAGGAAGGTGCTCCCTGCAGGAGCCCCTACCCTGGCAGCAGGTTGGGGCTGGTTCCCCTTGTTCAGTCTCTGCAGAGCAGTGAAGGGGAGCAGCGGCAGCACCAGGTGGGACCAGATCCTGGCGGGCCTCACGCAGCCGCCTCAGGGGGCTTCTGGAAAATGGGAAAAGCTGAGCACCACAAGAGGCTGAGGAAGGGCATAGCCAAAGTGATTACACTGATTCTTGACTTGTAGATAACTAAATGTTTTCTATCATGGGCTAGCATAATGAATTGATCCCATAGGTCATTTCTTCTTCTTCACAAAGTCCATAGATTACAGGATGAAAATCCTGGGGAGAAATAATACTCTGCTACCTGTTGAATTTCTTCCCTTTTTCCACTCTTCTTCCTTGGCTTGGTGTTCATCCCTCTGCATCTCCTTCCCCCCAGCTGCCACCACTTCCCAGCCAATCCTTTCTTCATGTTATGAAAATGACCAGCCATGCAATTAGGAATATTGAAATTCACTCATTAACACTGCAGCAAAGTGGGCTCTGAGGAGCTCCTACTTCCCAGCTTGCTGTGCCACCCTGCCAGCGGATTCGGGAAGGCAACACCACAGTGGTTTATCCTGGTTTTCTTCCCAACCCAGACAGCTGGTTATAACTGGTTGAGCTATGGCTGGAGTTCAGCACAATTCGCATGTCTCAGACAGTCTATATAAACACTGTTCCTACTCAGAGATCCTATTGGAAGAAGTGTCTGTTGGGTACTTAGTGAATTACAGGCTTTAGAAACTACCTGGCAATGCTGGAGGCCTTGAACCAGACACAAAACTTCCACTAACGCAACCTTTAGCGTCTTAAGTAGGTACTTGGCCGCCGATCGGTTTTAGGCACGCTGTAAAGGGACTTTCTAAAAAAAGTCTGACTCTGGACCAGCATCCCTGTTTGTTTCATCTCGATTTGGAGTGGTTAAATAGGAATTTGCAAAGGAAATGAATAAGGAGACCAGCTTCTTTCATTTAAAAGGCTTGTCTAAGTAGAACCAAGCGACAAAGGAATTCAGTGTAAGGTTTGCAATTTTTGTCGCTCTTGTCTAACCAGATTTACATCGTCAGAAACAAAACAAACAAACAAACCCCCCAAACCAACATGAGAGCACGAGCGTTTTAGAACATGTGCATTACAAGTGATACAGAATATGCATTTATGACTCAAAATTTTAAACAGCTGAGAAATAAATATGCAAAGTAGATTGTTCTGTTTGCAGATGGTAATCCTGCCACACTGATTTTGCTCAGCTGTCTGATTTTTCAGTGTCTGCATTCCTGGTTCCTGGGGTTCCTGATTAAGAAATAAAATATGAGTCACGGTGCATGGTTACCTTCTGCACATCTGAAAGGGTAAGTGGGTGACTGAAAACAGATTATTGGAAGCTGATCTTGCCCTGCTGAATTCATTGCGATGTCAAGGGACTGGGGAAAAAAAAAAAATCCTATCCCCACTCTGCCCCTCGTTTTTACAGTGGTAGGATAAAGGTTCCTCCCAGCTCCTGTAGATCCTTGCAGTGAATGGGCCCGGCTCTCCTGGGGGTCTCTGCGGGTGGGGACGGCCGGCGGGCAGCACGCTGCTTGGCAAGGTGAGGCACATCCCTTTCCCTCCCTCTCCTGAGGATGACTCAGTCGGTTATTAAAGATTTCCAGCTTCCAGCTAAAAATGGCATCAGAAGCGGTGCCCTGGAGGGAAGAGGGGGAGACGTGAGAAATGGGTTCTGTTCCTGTCTCCGCTGCCTAACACACACACACACATGCGCACACATGCGCAGGGCTGATGTGCAGCTCATCTGGGAAAAGTTTATTTTGCAATAAGAGGGGTTAGTATTCTGCTACAGGCTTTTGCAAAGACTGGATCCAATTTTCGGAGCCTGTTGCCAATAGTTGTGAGTCATTTCCTTGGAATCCTACCTTTGGTGTTTATTTCCCTTAGAAGGAAACTTGTAAAAGAATAATAATAGCTCTCATTCTTCGTAGAAAGTAGCACACAGCAAAGTGGGAGACAACTTGCTCTTTGTTCCAAAACACTTTTTTGTTAGTTTTGTTTACTTTCTTCAACAGACAAAAAGTGAAGAAGGCAATATAATTAACCCCATAAACCATCTAAATTACGGTGCCAGTGACATGCATGTGCTGCTGCACCAGAGTGAAAGTTAAGTGGGGAAGCGGTTTTAATTGGTCCCTTTTAAAGAACAAATGACGAGAAGTGCCTTGTGATTTGGGAAGTCTCCTGTAACAGAAGGGCTTTGCTTTTTCTCAGCCCTTCCTGACTGCTGGGACACCTTTTTCTCTCTGACTTCAGTCCCAATAACAACATCTAACACATAATCAGTGTCAAAACCCGTTACAAAGGTTAACTAATCAGAAATGCTGTCAGTTACACTTTGCAGCAATAGGACCGCCTCTTACCTTCAGGATACTGAAACATTTTGCAAACTGAACTCCCACTGAGCTAAGTGGATCTGGGACACAGCTTTATGTGTCTAGCAGGGCCACGCAGCCACCAGTGGGGTGGAGGCTGAGAGCATGCGAGACATTTTGGCTAAGAACACTGGAAAAAATATTTATGCTTACTGAAATAAATACCATGGGGCTTTATTGTTCTCCCTGAGCAGGCAGGCAAAGCAGCCTTCAGGAGATGGCTGCAGTAAACTTGATGCCACCTTTCCTCATATCTGCCAGAGCCTTGTGGGGGGAAAAAAACCCCCACAACCAAACAACAAAAAAAACAACCAGAAGACTGCAAATTTACTTGTATTCATAGATTTGCATAATTTCTGGGGCAAGCTCTAACTGTTAGAACCACTATTTAAGAGTTCATTGCATATAGGCTACCAAGAGTACTGATAGGTGACATATACCTACAAAGAAACAAAAGAGGAAACCTCTTTTCTGTCAGTTATAAAAACCTTCTCTAGCTCTGCTTCATAGAAACCAGAACAGGAGAAAGCACAACTGTTAAGAATTCAAAAGAACATTTTTTTTTTTTTGTCATTTTTTTTCCTCTGAAAAATGCCTGCTAAGTAAACCAGGGGACTCTGACAAACTGGGACAGAGTAACTTCAGAAAGTCTTTCTGGGAAGGATTCAAGTGAGAAATATGAAAAGAAAAAAAAAAAATTAGCATGTGGGAATTGGGAAAGTTAGATAAATATTTGCTTGGAATTCTGTCTTGAGAAAGACACACAAGCATCTGGAGTTGTATAATCTACATTAGGACAGAAGTTAAATAAGACACCTTTGAAACACTTCCAAGGAAGGGCTGTGTCTTAACAAAGAAATCAATTTCTCATATCAAGTTAATTCCTTTTCCACCAAATGGTAAGTCCAGCTCTAGAAAAAGAAGGGGGGGAAAAAAGAAAGCAAAAAGAAAAAGCCAGTACATTCCTTGAAATTCCCTGAAGTGAGGGCCAAGAAACACAGGGAAAAACACTAGACTTGGCAGGTCTATAGTTTATCTATACCTCCAAAGGATGAAAAGCTGAATTGACCCCGTTGGCACACAGACCTGTTGTTCTACCAGTCTAGTTATTTCAGCCAGCCTTAACCCTTTCGTTCTTCTATCGTGCTTACGTTACACAGTGTTACATGTGCTTCTGAGGTGCAGCTGGAGGAACATAAAGCCATCGCTGCCTGGGGCCCACGCTGTCTCGCTGCCACCTGTTCTCATCCCCTCTTCTCTCTGCCTCCTCCCTGCAGTCTCCGGTGTGTGGCTCTGCATCAACCTCACCACAGGCCAGGGACCTTTCTGCACTGGCACGATGGGATACTGCCGTTCTTGGCAGTTTTATGTCAACAGAGAAGGAGGAGATCTCTCTGTCTGCTCCCAACCCATGGCCTGCCTCTTGGAAGTCAAATTTTCAGTTTAAATCCAACATGGCCAATTCTAGAAGCTTTTCCCTTTCTGGCAGCCTAGCTTCCAGAGCCCTAAGCGCAGGGATCGTCTTTGCCACTCTGCTTTCCCATAATGTGACAGGGCTGCCGGAGTGTGCTGCGATTCAGTGTCCCCAGTGTTTCCACTGCTTCATTCATAATGTTACTACAACTCCACACATATCTATCCAGACAATAAACATTTTAATCAAGGCCCTTGTTATCTCCCATCTCTGTTTGTAACTTCCTCCTCCTTGAACTTGTGACATATCAGCCAATTTGATCTGTTTAAACACAAGCTCCCAACATCCTCTCCGCTATCCACTGCTGTGGTCAGAGCCAATCCACCGCCTGCCTTTCCTGCTTATTTGCCTGCATCTAGTGTTTTATTTTCACATGCTAGGTTGTCTCAGCTCCGCCTTAGCTGTCATCACTCCACCGTTGTCCCTACTGCATGGCTCTGCTCCCTTCGCCAGTGATGCTGGCATCCTCGGGCACATATCTGCTGCTCCCAGGGGAGCCTTTATACCCTCTTCCATGACGC
Source organism: Falco naumanni (assembly GCF_017639655.2). NCBI lineage: Eukaryota > Metazoa > Chordata > Aves > Falconiformes > Falconidae > Falco > Falco naumanni. The sequence continues at coordinate 21,565,436 of NC_054065.1, forward strand.
TTTTGCCCGCAGGATGCCCTGCCTCCCTCGGCTAAGTTGGTGATACCAAACTTTTGTTGCAGCAACCATAAAGAATAGGTAGTTTACAATGAGGTTAGGCTGGAATTGTTTGCATGAGATATAGTTGGGTTTTGTTGTTTTTAATGTATGTTCACTAGTCTGGGTACGTGATTATGCCTTTCCCTTTCTTCTGGCTGTCACTTGCTTTCTCAGACTGTGGGTCTGCACAGCCTGCATGCAGTGCTTGTGCGCGGGGATTTCTGATCACTTCTGCAGTGTGAATTTTCTATAAAGCCAGAAAGGTAACAGCTACCAAAATGATGGCAATTTTGTTTTCTAAGCACTGCATTCCAGATGTTAACAATGGTGTAGTACAGTAAGGAAACACTGATTTCCTCAAGCCATGTTGTTATGCAATGGAAACGCTCCCGAATATACGATAAAGACTGAAACCACTGCAATACTTGGGTACAAACCCAGGAGTTAAGAAAGGAATAGCCATCTGAAGTGTATTCCCTTGTCTTTAATGATCTTGGTGAGACCGGCAGCATTGTTGTCATCACAAGCATTTTATATTTAAGTTTGGGTTTTTAGAGGCATTCTGGAACTGTATAAAGAGCCCTTTTCACTGACATCGCATCAGGCTTGTTATAATGTGAATGGCATCATTACAGTTCTCTCATTAACATCATAATGGCTCTGGAGGAATAGTGAGTGAAAACCCCAGCAAATGGAGTAGCGTAGCAATGTATAGTAGTAGTCTTACTGTGTAAAACTGCACACGGAAAAAGTTTGACATTTTAACCTTCAGGCTGCTGTAGATGCCTCAGGGTGTCCTCACACTGCGTGCATTTGGCTGACAAAATGGAAAAATTGTGGTAGCCTAAGGATGGAGGGCTGGGTTCAATAAAAACTGTGCCTGGCTTCCATGCCACTGAAGGCCACGCAAGGCTCCCAAATGGATTTTTCAAAATTGAATCCAGCCCTCAGTGTCAACCTTTTGCTGTAATTTTGTATAGTAAATGCATTGTATACTCAAATGTACATCTTTCATCCTTTATTTCCAGTGGCGTTAATGGAAATGTAACAATGCGTGTGCTGTTCTGCAAAGTCTCATTGAAACAAACGGGATTTTGGATGAAATCCCTCCATTGCATACGATAATGTAATAGAAATGGGTTGGGCTTACGGCTGGGGGACGATGAGATCTGGTTCTATTTCTGGCTCTGACGCTGATTTGCTGTATGACTTCTGGCAAGATACTCGAGAGTGGATTTTGCCACCCTTAATGGGGAAAAACAGTAGGTTGGCTCTTCAGGAGCAATGCCAGAGGTCCTATTTGTCAAGCTAGGTCCGGTAGCGCTTTTTCAGTAAATACCACCTCATACTTCAGGCTTTCAGTTTTGCCATGTCCAACCACCTTCAGGGAGGCTGACTTTCCCCATGTGCTGAGTACTCACAGCTCCCTTCCCCCTCATTTACAGCAGCTGGAAATCGGTGCTTCTGAAAATCAAACGGGAACAAATAGCATGCCCAGAGCCACAAGCCCTTTTAAAAGCCTGGTTCTCAGCTTCTGTGTGCTGAAGCAAGTCCTGTGCTACAAAATGAGGCTTATTATGTAGCTGAGTGCCACCTATACAGCTTTGTAATGCATGCTGAGTCCTACAAGCTTGGTTTGGGGCTTTAGTTTTCTGGTTGGTTGTTTTGTTTTGTTTTTTCCTTGGGAAGCTCTAATATTTATGCCTTGTTTTTATACAGTTTGGAAACACAGAGAATGTGCATGGACAGTAGCTGTTTATGGAAGTTAACTGGCCTGCCGCTATTAATTTTGCATGTTGTAAATAGCAGAAGCAGTTCATTTACTTTACTGGTGGTCCAGAGAACTCGGGTTTTTTCCCAGATAAATCAGCAGCACTGTACAGAAGGCATCCCAACACTTCTTTCCTTCCCTCCTCTGTTCGTTCCTTCCCTCCTCCGTTCGTTCCTTCCTTCCTTCCCTCCCTCCTTCCCTCTTTCTCTCCTTCCTTCCCATTTCTGCTTAAGCATAGAAAGACCTATTTGTGATGAAATACGGAAAAAAAAAAAAAAAAAAAGCACAGTCAAAATCTCCAGTTCTCATTAAAAAATTCCACAAAGAGATGTCGAATTCATTACAGGCAAAGAAATCCTGACTTTCCCAAAGCAGCAGTGAGTTTCTTCCAACCCTTATTCTCTAAGGACAAACACTGAGTGTTGACATCATGCCAACGTGAGAAGATTGATGTCTCCCTGTGAGTGATTCCTCAGTGCAGATTAATGAGAAGAGTCCATGGGTGCTTTCTAATGACAGCGTAATCTTTTCAGCCACAATATATATGCCTTTTTAGCTGGTGCTTGGGCCACTTTTTGGCCCTGCTCTTAGGTCAGCAGACTGACCCACGTGTTGTTTTGAGCAGTCTTTCCATGTGTCAGTATTCCACTGGTAACAAAGAGGTGTGGGGAATAAATAATATATATTGTCTGTGGCAGGGATAACTTCCAGAGGGCCAGTCTAGCGGCTTGCCATCCCCCATGTCATTGTCTTTTTGCCCAGGAAAACGAAGGTGGCATTAATGGGCTACTGCAAGAAAATGACTGAGAGCCACATGCAGCACGTGATCGGTCGGTTGATTCTGAGGAAGGGGTTTAGGCACCCTGCGGTGCAATGGCGGTGAGGTCTGGCGGCCTTCACAGGCCAGCTGCTTGGGGATTTCAGCTGGTACCCCCTTGGTCTCCCCTCTTCTGCCCCAGTGAGGAGCGCAGGGCAGACCCACGCGTGCAGGCATCTCTGGAACAGAAAGTTAGCGCATGCTGGAAGCCCGTTGCTCAATAAAGTAGCAGCCTTGTGCATTCTTCCAGGATTTAAGAAAACAACTGGCAGATGTGAATGATTTATTTTTCCTCCCTCTTCTGCTGCGGTTTATTTTTTCCTCTTGTTCGAGAGCGCTCAGCTGCTAACACAAACAATTGCTGAAATTCCACCTGCCCACCTGCGGCCCCTCCTTCCCGCTGCTCGCCCGGGCCCTCGCCTTCCTCCGAGGGGAACTACAGCCCGCTTTCTTCGAGAGAGGAGGAGGAGGAGGAGGAAGGAGAGGGAGGGGCCGGGCCGCGTCTGGGCGCATTGTTCAGCGCTCCTCTGCCAAGAAATAGGTGACTATGAACTCATCCCTAGCCCCTCGCGGAAAGTTTGCTCCCTTCCCTCCCCTCCCCTCCCGCCTGCTGGCGCGGCAGGAGGCAGCTCGCAGCCTGGCGCTGGCCCTCCAGTCCCCGCTCCTGCTTAATATTCCGCCCGCTCCGCCGATGTTGTGCTTGGCTCCGGTGGGACTGCAACTCACGGCTTGAAACCGGAGCCAATTTTCTGTCTTAGTCTCGCAGTGTTTTGACTGGAGGCAGATCCAGTTCAGTCCGATCGGGGCTAGTGGAAACAACTACCTAAGTCTCTGCTGTCTGCTTCGTTTGGGAGGGAAGAAAGAAGAAAGAAACGCGATCCCTAACTGCTGGGCGCGCTCTCTCGCACACACACACACACACACGCACTCGCACACCCCGCGGCGCGCACACACACGGAGACACGCACCGCAGGCACACGCAGGCACACAGGCTCGCAGGGCCGTCGGTGCCGAGCGCGCCGTGCCAACACCGCCGGCAGAAAATGGGAAGCGAGTGAGCGGATCCGTGCCGGTGTGTGAGCGGGGCCGGGGGCCGGCGGGAGCGGGGCCGGGGGGCGGGGGCCGGCGGGAGCGGGGCGGGGGGGGGCGCGCAGCAACTCCCGTGGCCGAGGACCCCGCGCCCTTTGTGGGAGAGGGCTCCGGTCATTTTCCTGCCGTAAGAAGGAAAGCGGGGGAGAGTGTGCCCGTGCCAGACGTATCCGCGGGTATTTGCTATGTGCGCGTCCACAGCGGTGCGACGCCGCGGGGGCACCGAGCGGGGGGGGCGGCGGGGTGCCGGGCGCTCACCGCGCTGCTTCGCTTCCAGGTGCTGGCGCCCGCGATGACCCTGGTGCTGCCCATGCAGCGGCTCGGCCGCCCCATCGCCGCCGAGGGAGCCGCCGACCTCGCCGCCTACCGCGCCCTCTGGGAGCCGCCCTGCTGCGGCCGCCCCGGCCCCGCCGCCCCGCCGGCCGCCGGGCCCCCCGCCGCAGGTAGGCACCGCGCCGATGGGGGCGGCGGGACGGCGGCGGGGGCGCGGGCCGAGGGCGGGGGGGCTCCCGCGGGCCGGCCCGGGCGGCCGCAGGTGCGCGGGGGTCACCGGGCGCCGCAGCAGCCGGGGCGGGGGACGCACCGCGGGAGGCTGCCGCCCGGTGCCCGCCGCCCGGTGCCGGAGCGAAAGTTTTGCCGAAGCCGAGCGCCCTGGGGGCGCAGCCGCTCCCCGCGCCGCCCGGTGACTCGCCCTCGGCTGCCCGGGCCGGCGCGGAGCGTGCCCGTCAGGTGGGGGCTCCTTTCTGGTGGCTGCGAACCAATGTGAAAATATGCGGTGGAGTTCTCCCGTAGCGCGACGGGAAATGAAAAGTATTTTGTTTGGAGAACCTCCGGCAAACCGCATGTCATTTGTCATATCTGATTTATTACCCGCAGGATCGCATTACAGGGGAATTTCAAATCCTGTAACAACATCCAAGATCACATACTTTAAAAGGAAATATGTGGAAGAAGAGGATTTTCATCCACCACTCAGCAGCTGTACACATAAAGTATGTTTTCTCATAGTCATTATTTTTACTCCGAGTTTCAGATGCTTAGTAACACTCGATTGACCCATTTCCAGAAGGCTGAAATACTCGGCTGAAATTAGGAGCATGATCCAGCTGTTTGCGCAGAAACAAATAGTTGTCACTTGTTCGCATTTATTGTTTTATTGTCATCAAATTGCTTAAGAAGCAGAGGCATTTCTTCATTTATAACAACTGTAAATGGAAACACTGAGAATAACTTTTTTTTTTTCCCTCCAGATTTTTTTGTCCTTAGTTAGTTTTTAGAACATGCTTACAGAAACAGCTCCGTAACAACATTCAAACAGCAGAGAGGAAGAATATAAATAAAAAGGGCCCATGATTTCCCCCCTGCCCCCCACCTCGTTCAAAACTCTTTCCAGGGGAGAAAACAGTAATAGGTTCCATGTACCCCAAATGGGTTACAGATCCTCTAGAAAGACAGGACTTGGAAAGTGAGTGCAAGCTGCTTCAGTATTTAATCCTGTTTATTAAAAAGCTAATAACTCCAAAAGGACAGATTAGTAAATGAAAGAGTATTTTTTTAAATGAAAGCTGGCAGGGGAGGGATTAGAGCAAACATTTCCCAGGCCAGTGAATACATAAATTGAAATCTAAGGGGTTTTTACGAGTGATTTTACGCTCTTGTTCATTAAGGGCTCAGTCCTGTAAGGGATGGAACACCTGGGGTGATGCGCTTAAGGATAGTCTGTGCCTTGAGACACCATCTTTACCTTGCTGGATCGTACCCGGCCTGTGGCAGCCCAGTGCTACCCACATACTATTGGTAATGGAGAGGATACAGTATAATCTGATTAAAGCACAGCTTATGGTAGGCAACGGTACCACCAGGGCCGCCGAGACAGAAAGCTAGAACAGGTCAAGATGTGGTGCGAGTTCATAGGTGATCGTTACCTGTGTGGCAGAGGCAGCTGCCTGAGGTGCAAGGAATGCTGAGTGCCTCATCCCTACCTGGGACACTGGGCAGGGAGGTCTGCCCAGTGGGATCCTATTTCCCTGGAGGGATTTCCGCAGAGGAGGAACGAGCAGGAACACTGAGCTCGCTTCCCAAGTACCTTAAGAGTAGCCAAAGGAATTTTCAGCTGCAAATAGTGTTGGCTGGGAATAAGTACCTGACCAGGGAGGTGAAAAACTGCCCCACCGTTAATTCCAGAAGGTGTCTGGTCTGTTGCCAGAGCAATGAATAAATAGCACCGAGGGTGTTGAGAAATGAGCTCTGGTTAGTGAGTGTGTCTCCCACATGTCACATCACTCTCTGATTTCAGCCAGTTGTTGGTTGTTTTTTTTTTCTTGGCTAGATAGTTGGATTTTTGTATCAGTGACTATTTCCCTTGCAAAGGGGAAGAATAATTGGTTATCCCTTTCTTACAGCATAAAAGCCAGTTGTAGAGGTATTGGTAAAACAGACCTGTCCTCAACATTGTTTTGTGCTGTTGTAGAGGTTTACCATGTCACAAGCCCTGGGTCACCCGTTTCTTCCGTTTGGCACAAATACATTCTCTGCTTTGCAGTGCTGAGCTCTGGGGCAGGGAGGATGCCCACCGAGTTTCTTTGAATTTCTTATACATGTTTTTTTACCTCTGCTGTCCAGTAAAGAAAGAGTTATGTTCTGACATTACTTGTCCCATAGTGAGTGTGAGACCGAGGGCCTAGAGCGTCTCTCTGGAGGGTTGCTGGCAAACATCTGTAGTAGAAAGCCTTTGACAACTTGTTCCTACTGGTGGCCCTCCGGGTTGTATCTCCAGAAGGATCACAGTTCAAGGCTTACTGGTTTGCTCCAGGCTTTTATGGCTTCACTGACTGTTGCTGCAGCAGGTATAAAGGACGCAAATTAACCTATAGGCTTAATATAATTTAAAATGAGTCATTTATTATAGAAAATTACTCTCTCTAACAAAGAAGAGCTTCAGCTGTGAACTCACATGAAAAGACTGCCAATTTTTGTTTTTACGAGGCACTGTGCTGCTTCTAAGCCCTGCAGACAGGACCAGGCTGTGGAAAGAGCTAGAGGGCTGGGGAGAGCTGAATGGATGTGAAAAGCAGCTGTGCTTTAAGCTCTTTCAGTCCTCATAGCTACGACTTCCACTCTGCAAAAATGCTGTAACCATGTGGGAAAGGGAAGAATGATCAAGCCACAGATGGGGGGGATTTAGAGCAGTCTCTCTTTGTGCTGTGCTGCTCTCCTCCTACGCAAACCAAATTCTTACTAAAAATGAAAATCAGTTAATAGTGCTTACAGTAGCATGCATTGCCCCCTCTATTTTGATTCCCAGGGTAGCGATTACAGCGCAGAATCTGGGGCCTCCCGGGGGCAGTAACCTGCTCGTGCTGCCAGTGCTGAGAAAGGGAGCCCTGGAAGGACCATGGAAGGGAGAACAAATCTATGGGCGTCCAGCCAGGATTTCTGCAAATCCCTATCCTCTCTCCGTTTCCTGACCTTGTCCCTGCCTATCTGCGTTCCCACCGGTCCTGTAGAGCACAGGGTGTAGTACACAGGCCAACAGCTGCTCTCCAGATGCTGTGATGCTTTGAGATGGGTTTCTCCCTGCCTCCCTCCCTGCATGTGCTTTCGTACACAAGAGCAGTGTAAGGGAGCTTGGCAAATGGAGACCTCCTCGCTGGAGGGCCTCTTCCACTGGCAGTGGATGAAATGCTTGGACACTTGCTGTGTGAGGTGATGGCTGCTGGCTGTGTCTTGCAAACTTTGAGGCTTCAGGAGGGGACCTTCGCTTTGCTTTAGAGCTTTGTAGAAGCCCCACAGGGGCGATGGAATTGGCTCCATTTACATCAAAAAGCTCCTAGCTATCACTGGAGCAAAACTGCACAACAATTTTATGTTCTAACCCCACATGCCAACAGAGCCAGATCTGTGCGTCTGGATTTTACTCTGCCATTCCGGGTTCGTGCCCTGCAGTTGCCTCTGTGGTGTAGTGCTCAGCTCCTCACCTCCTAAACCTGGGTGAATGCTGTGACCAAGCAAAAGCGGGTCCCCAGCTACATGGGGGTGCAAAATGAAAAGCCAGATTTTGGTGCCTCAGAAAGAGAATAACTAGTGGCACAGGGGGAATACTTTGCTTCATTTTCTTTCTTCTTGCTTGGAACAAAACCGGTTGCCTTCAGTTCTGTATCTTCTGTCTTGCATTTTCAGACAATCTCCGTGTTTGAGGAGCGGGCCCATATTCTTTACATGTCTTTGGAAAAGCTGAAATTCATTGATGATCCTGAAGTCTACCTGCGGAGATCCGTCCTCATCAACAATCTAATGAAGAGAATCCACGGAGAGATCATCATGCAGAACAACTGGTGCTTCTCCGCCTGCTCCTTCAGTGGCACCTCGCCACAAGAGTGGTTTGTGCCTCAGGACTGTCCATACAGAAAACGCCTTCGGATGGCAAAGGAAGAGTATGAGAAGCTCCACACATGCTGCTTCTATCAAGAGTGTGGCAGTCACTATTTAAATCTACCCTACTCTGTTAATGCTAGTGCAGAAAATACTTCCTCCTCTTCCTCCTCCTCCTCCTCTTCCTCCTCCTCCCCCCCCTCCATTTCTTTGCCAAGCTGTTCCCAGCAGGTGGATTATGACATTGGCAGTGCCCCTTCTTACAGGAGTGATGACCAGATACCTGCTAATGAAATATTCATCACTAATACCAGGTCTTACAGTAATCAGGAAAAGGCAAAATTTAATGACGATAAAGGAGGTAATGAACCCGAGCGAGAGGGCGTCGCCCTAAACTGTGAACCTGTAAGAGGCACCCATGCTCTCGAATGTAAAGGCAAATTTTATGACTATTTTGAGACTGGATGTAATGACAAGAGCAACGTAAGTGAATCTTGGAAAAAATCCTTAAGGAAAAAGGAATCTCTACCAAGTAATAAAATGTGCTGCAGCAAAGGAAGTAAAATATGAGGCATCTTTCTTGCTCTGTTGAAGCATGCGCAGCATGTTCATTTGTCTATCAAATTTTTATTTTGAATGGATTTTTTATAGTTTTCTACAAACGAAACAATCATGCCACAAACGTTATGTATAGTCTCAAATGACTGGCGAGCAGATTGCGTAAAGCATCTCTATGATCTCCATCAGCGGGCTATTTATAAATACGGAGACTTCATAAAGAACGCAGTTGCGTTACTGCTTAGCACTATAGTCTGTACAGCTATGGTGTAGGTTTCATTACTGAAAATACCAATCAGCCAGATGGGGAAAACATATCGTTTTATATATCCCCGCCCCCAAGAAGTCTGCCATTAATTAAGAAGAACCTCTGTTATGTTTACCAAGGAATTAGAAGTCTGGTAAACAAATTGATACTACCAGCAAGGGTGATGTGCGCCTCATAACTCAGTATTTGTTCTGACAAAGGACTGTCTTCGTGGACTGGGAGTAAACCATCCTTATCTTTTGTACTGATACTTTTGAATTCCTGGATTCAACGTCTTGTTCAACTGACAAAATAGGACATTGCATAAAGAAATAACCTGTTTATGGGATCTTAACCAGAAACAACACATGCAGCTCAAGTACTTGCATGTTTTCACCTCGGCTGTAATAACTAATGAGGCTTGTTGTTTATACAGGGCAGGTTTTTTTTTTGGTGCCTTACTTTTTGTCTTAATTTTTGCCAGCGTGAAAATTAAGTATGAATCAGTGATACAGCAGGGATTTAACCTAAACAGAGAGAAAAAAAACCCCACCCAACCCACAGGGTGGATCAATATTATTAGAAACCTTTAACCTTTGAAGTACTGAGTTCAACTTCCTATTCAAACATCTCTGTTCTTCCTTTTTGATGCTCAATTGCTTTTTGATTTGCCATCCTTCGGAAGGGATTGAAGAAACAATAGAGAGATGTCTCTTGTAAACAAGCATTCGATGCTTGAGTGTTTCTATGGCAACTGTCTGTTGCTGGGGCTCTTTTTTTTCCCTCTTCGTATAATGAAGTTCATGAACCAGTGGCATGTTTTATACTTTATTCTGTTTCGCATAATTTCTCTCCTTTAGATTGCAAAAGCATGCGGGAGTTTTCTATGACTTTTGCCGTTGATTTAAAAAAGACAAGAAAAGAAAGCAAAAAGCACAATGTTAATCAATAATGTGGTGATAAACACAATTTTATCTGAATGAATGTAAGGAGTTTAATTTTAAAAAAGAACATTTTGGAGAAATGAGCTGAGATTTCAGTGGCTAAGGACAACATTTAGTCATCCCTAGGTAGACCGTTTGCAAAAGTGTGCTGTTTAAAATGCCCAGAAGACATCAGCCAGGTTGGACCGAGAGTATTGTGAGTATTAGATCCACCAAATTAATTGGTTCCCACAGTCCCTGTAACAACTGGCAGGATGTGCTTGGTAAAACAGCCACATCCAAGCCACGGCTGACTCATAATAGCTGTCTGTTCCCACAGCATCATGCACTCAAGAGACATCTTCTCCACTTGATTCTTGTCCAAAGGGCGAAATTCACCTCTGCTGGGGGAGCAGCCAGCTTGGTGCAGGGCACAAGGGTCCCCGAGAGGGCCACCCCCGTGGGCTGCCCCAGCTTGGTGCTGGAGTCAGCCAGGTCTCTGGGTCAGAGACCTGCTCTGGGTTTCATGGGTTTGGCCTGGGTCTTCCTGGGACATGGCTATTTTGGATAGTGCGTGCACCCCACAGTCTCGTTTGCAAATTGGACGGTTTCGATGATTAAGCCCAGTGGTCACAGGAAAAAGCTGCCCCCACCTTCCCAGCCAAAGTGACCACAAGGAGAGTAGGACAGAGATCAATGATAACCTTTATGCAGTCAGGTGAGTTGGAACTGATAAGTTTGTAAGGGTTATCATTGTGAAGAATGACAAATGAAGTATAAGTCCCACCTGATTTCTCCAAGACAGAGGCTTTTTTATTAATAATAATAATATTAAATATAGATCTCATTCATACAGTGTATGAGTAGGATCGTCATTTAGACATTTGTCCACAAGGACCAATTTTTTAAAAAAACTGATTTTTCTTGTGTTAACCCAGATAGTCTAGTAATGTCTGCTCTTTTCCAATATTTGATAAACACTTGATGTTTTAAGCTTAAATATTAGATGCTTGTATACTAATGTGGTGTTGTAGTAAAGTGAAATTTCCTTGATATATATTTATTAAAATGACCAAATTTCGTTTTAATTTTACATCTCCAATGGCTACTGGGTCCTTTCACCCATGTTCCTCTCCCTTACCCAAGGAAATGCCATGTAATCAAGCTGCTCGCTGCTGAAGAAGTTGCACCGCAGCTGACTGTGCACCTCCAGCTGAGTCCAGGACAGAGCTCAGCCTTCGCGGGGTTTCGGGGGCCATTAGGACAGTCTGAAGGTGCACCGAGAAGCAACAGACTTCTCCGTGGACTTGCACAGATAGCCAAGGAAAACGCCTGGCCAAATGCTGCTCAAATGACAAATCAGCTAACACTTTTGGGGTGGCTGAAAGGGGCTCCTTGGTCTTCAAGAACAAGCCTGCACATAAAACCCATTGCAGAGTCTTCTGAGCTGAATTTGCACTGAGGTGATGTGTGGGACAACTCTCTCTCTATTCTGGCCTCTCTACCAGCTTATTTAGTTCCAGGGACACCTAGAAGTTAACCTGTTAGCGCTCTGGACAGTGTTACTGAGTGTCATCAGGATCTGTAAGAGATGAAATGTCATCTAATGAAGGTGGGCCTAAGGATAAGTGGTCTTTCATGCCTTTCTCTAGACCCTGCCTCACAAAATAATAGCAAAGACTGAAAGTAGATGTATGGGACTCGCGAGTCCACTGAATTATCCTGTTTGCTTCAAAAGAGACAAAGGTATTTCATGTTAGAAAAGGGAGTTGGAAACACCTTTGTCCAGTTGCCAGAAATAAAATAGACCTTGATAGGATTTCCAGCCTGGGCTGGGCTGAATAGATTTCATGGTTTAAATTCGGTTTGATTTATGGCATATGAAGAGTGTAAACCTGATAGGCCTTTTCCCCATTACACACTCCAGTACTAAGGACGTTTTGCTAGTATCACAGATTCTCAAGAAATAGTTCTTTTCCAAGATTATACTAATGCCTTTCATCTGCACATCCCATACACACCTGCTAAATGAATGCTCCCGCACTTGATCCTGGCCTACTTGCCTGGAAGAACTGGACAGAAGAGCTTCTCTCTGGGACAGCTGTTTTTATCATAAGATACTTTGCTCCTAGAGTGTAGGACTATGAAGTACTGTGCCTTTCAGCAGGCTAATAATGATACTTCAATAATACATGGAAAACAGCAACAGGAAAAGATGTTTATGTTGTCAGGTCTATTTTACTGTCACTAGGAGCAGGTGTCATTTTATCTTCAGAGTCGCTTTCCACCAGGTAATACATTTCCCTTGGATATGCATAGTTCATTTGAGTTGAAAAAATGATGTTCCTTTTTCAAAACACTCAGCATAATATCAATGTGTGTCATATATTCTTAATAGTTTTGGTCAAATTTTACTGTTTTTACTGGATTAGCTAATCTGTTGAAACAGCTTAACAAGGTTATTTAAACCGGCAGTCAAATGGCCTCAGCTGGCACTGATCTGCAATGCCAGCATAGCAGCTGGCTCCGCAGAGAAAACAAACGCTGGCTGAGCTGCAGAAATGAAGTGTTGCTTTCAGTCTTGAAGGTCTTACACCCCAAAGTAAAGTTGTGACAAAGAGATGTGTTCTCACATTTCATCTTCCTGTGTGCCCTTCATCCTCCTTTTATGCCTCTCATCTATCGACTGTCCTCTCGCTGCAGGTGACAACATGCCACTGGCATGGTACACTGGATGGCACGCCCTTTGGGTTTGCCACAGGGGAAGCAGGGAGCTGGTTCAGAGGTGCAGCATGAGCTAAATGGGAATTTAAACTAACCAGGGCGCAACGTGTCTTGGCTGCTTTGTGGCCCTTCTGGATGCCCATGCCAGTTGTGACCCACCCAGCTAAATGGCCTTTCCAGCTGCTGGTGGCTCAGATCCACTATGGTGGTGAGCTGGTGATGAAAGGGCTATGGCCAAAGCAGAGACGTGAAGGTGATTTCTAGCCTGTGTTCAACTCATGCCCTTTTACTGCCTTCTTGAGATACAGGCTATAGCCAGAGGTGTAGCAAATGCAGTTGCTGTTTATTTCTGCCGGGAACCTCGATAAAAGAAGTTTCTTAAGTTTTATCACAAAAAGAGCCAGTCAGTCACATCAGATAAAGTTTTAGGCTGCTGTGGGGTAAAGGATTGCATCTGGCATTTTAGTCAGTGACCGTAACTCTCACATGGAAGCCTCCCAAAGGGACCTAAGCTTTTTCATTGCCTGTCACTTGCTTTGCAACCTCGAAGAAAGGGGCTGCCCTTGCTTCCTGGAGGTAACCTTCTGGGCTCCTCAGCGCTGGGATGAGTTTTTCTGCAGCTGCACAAGGCACCCCAGAGGCTTTTCCTGGCAGGGTGTGCAGAGCCTGCTAAAAGATCGTAGCCAGGGAAGCGCTGCAGAGGATCTTGCTGGAAATGTTGGGCAATGTGAATCTTCCACAAGGCATCCCATGTAACAGCCAAGCCGCTCAGTCACGACTACTTGGAATACACAGTAATTTCCTGTGTTTTTTCAATCTCACTTTAACTTCTCTGACAGATGGGGAAAGATGACTAAACCAAGGGAGTTTACAAAAGTTCGTCTTGTGGTGTTTGCAAACTGTCTCTGTGAGGTCCGTTTTCTCTAATGTAAACACAGCCGTGGCAGGGCGCCGAGTGCCTTTGCAGCAGTTAATCCTGCGCAGTTTAAGGCTGCTAATACGAGGTGTACCCGGCCAGCCGGGTCTGCACTGGGGAACTGAATGCAAACCAGCCCTGGGGCTGAGGGCTGTTAGGACAAGACCTTCACTCCTGTAGGCTCTCCACAGAAAGCATGAAGCAAAGCAGCTGTGCCTGTAAGACCAGACTGAATTCACCATCGAGGGTCAGTGGCTTTCCATGTCAGGGGGCCCGGGGTCAGGTGTGGAGGGTTAGGTTAAACTCCAGGGGAGTAATCATGTGAAAACATTTGCCCTTGGGGCTGTAGTTGGCCCCTTGTTCCTCTCCCTAGTCTTTAAGTCATAGCAAGGAAGTGAATGCAGGTTGGGGAAGGTGGAGTTTCAGTTCCTCAGCTTTGCAAATGTTGTGCAGACTGAAGGGTATGCAAAGCTTTTTCACCAGATCCAGCTGAAAGGCCAGGTAGGCAAGTGCATTAACTTCTAATCTCTGTGTTCAAGTTCTCCCTCTGAGGAATGCAGGGAGCGTGAGGAGAAGTCACAGATGGGTGGTCTGCGTGCACTCAGAAGTATGTGTGACGAGCAAGAAAATCTAAACCCCAACACAACCCCCAAAACAGGGAGATACTGAATTTGACAAATAACTTGTCTTCTATGGCTACTAATTATTCTCAATTAATGCAGCATCATTTTCCAATTTACTGCAGAGAGCATCTAATCTGTCATACTGGGATTGCAGAAAGGAGATAAATGGTCTGTCTGCTCAAGGTCGGTCCATTTAGTGCTACCTCCTGCAATGCTATTTTCCCTGTGGAATACCCCCTCAGGCTCATCTTTCTGTACTGGGGGCTGTGTCTGCCTCCTGAAACAAATAAAGGCCCTGGCCATTGCAAAGGAGGGTGACAGCATGGCAGCAGTTGGTGACTGTGCCTCCTCCACTAGAAACTGTCACAGCTGCACGGCCCCAGCAAGCTCAGAGGGACCCCACAACATCACTTCCACTGTCCTCTCCCTGCCTTATGTTTCTAATACAGCGTTTTCACTTGTGGATTATGACTGGTGCCAAATGCCCTCTGGCAGTTTGCTGGCTGATATTTCAGAAGCTTTGCAGCTGGATGACGGGTGATCAGACCCTCAGCTGGCATGAGATGCTGCTGTGGCATTGATTCTTGGAGAAGTTGTGCCTGGTTATATCAGCTGACTATCTGCACCTTTGGTTATTGTTGGTTGCCTCATTTTCTTAATCAGAACAAGTTTCAAATGGCAATCTAACTCCTCCACCTGATGCCATGTGGGACCTGCTACTCTGTATTTACCAATTTAGTTAGGGAAAGCCTCTGTCAGTGGGAGTTGGAGTCGAGCCGCAGATTATTTTCAAATCCCATTTTATTCTTGACTCCAAAATTGTTTCCATCTCTCGGTATATATGTCAAACCTGTGCTCCATTCCTTCATTGACCCTAAAAGCCCTTGTAATTTTTTTTATTTGCCTCCATCCATTGCTCTTTCAGGGTGAAATCCTCTGTGCTTATTTCTGTGAGTAGACCCCACTTACCAGCCACATCCTCTTAGCCATATGGCCGCCATGGGGCCATTTATTCCTTTGAATAAAGTAGTGTGGGTTTGGCTCAAAGTGCAATTGCCCTTTATATTACAAATCATCAGACAGTGCACATACATTAAGTGTTGCTACCCTGAAAACGTAATGTACTTTCAGTATTATGTTTTCCTCAAATTTATCTTCTGTGAGTCTCAACAAGTATGACCAAAGTGACCTACATTTCTCAGTTTCTATTAATATTATAATTATTATTATTATTATCATCCTGAAAATACATTTTGACTAAGTTTTAAATCTTGAGCAGCCTACATTCTACCTGCGGAGGCTGAATACATATTTTTTCCTCTTTGACCCCTTCCTCTGTGTGACAGATTGGATTCTGGTTTACCAGCAGGCTAATTAGTGTAATAGTGGCAAATTTCATTTTGTGTTTGCTGTGAGAAGCAAGGTGTGTAGTGTTAATGCAATCCTGAAACGTACCTTCACTGAAGAATTGCTCCAATACTGAAACCTTAAAATAACCTGTATAGTCATCACAGTCATGAAGAAAATTTTAAAATATGAGTAGGGCATAAGCTACTGTCAGATCATTTTACTTATTCGGCATGCAGGCTGAGACGAGGATTTTTATTGTATGAATTTATCCACACGTTGAAGTGCCCGTTTGCTAATTCTGAGGCTTAAAGATGACAGTGTAATGTCAGCTTTTGAGGTATTTCACTAGTGACCATTATAAATAAGGAATTCAGCTAACGAGCTTGCCCCACATTCCCAGTGGTCTTCTGAGCCTCTCAAGCTGCCAGTGGCCCCCAGTAGTATGTTTCCAGCTGCCAAAGCTCCTTTTTCCCTTTGAATATTTCCATGTGCTATCAATAAAATATCTTTCTAGGCTCTAGAAACACAGGGACAAGACAAAGTCTTTTTTAACTGAATAGCAACATAAATAATAGAAAGGCAGCTAGGCTGATAATTTTATTCTTTTAGTTTCAAATATATTAAACCTTTTAAAAAAATGTTATTATTTGGGAACTTAATTTTAATCTAAATAATGCAACCACAGCATTTTCTGGCTGTCATGAATCTGACACCCGCACACTAAAAATCCTTCCTGATCACACAGCGCTGCCCTGGTGGGTGCCAAAATCAGAACCTCGTTGGAGCCTCTGAGGTTTGACTGGATGTTTTCCCACACTGCCTCATTTTTCCCCTTTGCTCAGAAGTGCTGAGAAGATGCATGTGGAGGGGGAGGGGACCTGAGAGAAAAATGTAAATCATGGCAACCTGACTGTCAAGAGGGTATCACTTTTTAATTCCTAGCTTATATTCCCAGTGGTAGTGGAGCTGCAATATGAAATTGTTTTGTTTTAGCTCTTAGCTTGGTTTACAGGTGCCAGAAGAGATGCAGCCCCAGCCCCTTGAGCACAGAGGTAAGGGACCTTGCAGCAGAAAGCTCGCCTAGAGGTTTTGTTCCCCTTTGATAGGTCGGGCTGGCACTCCTTGCAGGAGCAGCTGGGAAGAAATAATTAGCATAACAAAGAACTATATTATAGTATTGCATTGTGCATTTTGAGCCTTCAGATACCTTGACATATTCGATTGCATGTTACATAAATCTCAATTCCAGGTAGAACCGGAAAAACACAAAATAAAATGAAAATAGGTAGATCTCCTCACCTTTAAAGTGAAAACAATTTGAATACTCCAATTGCAAATATAGAAAACCTCAATGTTTTGAGCGTAGCTGGGCTGCAAGTGCAGTCATCTAAACCCAGGTGCTGGTGGCCATCAGTGTGGCTGTCTGGCACGCATGGCCAAGGAGCGCTGTTCTCGCCGGCTGGCAGGAGGGTCCAAGGGGGAAGCAGGGCCATTTCTCCCTGGCATACAGGGGCTGATGGGCTGATGGACTGGGGTGTGTGGGGCATGTGGGCTTGTGCCAGCAGACAGGGGCTGGATGGCCCAGCCTCCCCAGCAGCAGCTTTCTGCCCCTTTCAGCCCAGAGATGTATGGGCCACATGTGGGCAGTGGGTTACCAAGGAAAAGGTTGTGGGTGCAAACACTTCATGTTTTACTCCGTTTTCCTCATTTGCAAATGGCAAAGCCGTGCTGTGGGGGCATTGGTGATTTGTATTGGATTAGTTGCACAGGAGGTTACAAACCCTGCAGAAAGCTGCTCGCCCTGTCTGGGTGCCTTCCCTTGGGTGCTTCCAGGTGTGGTGCGCTCCTCTCCTGCCTGGCTTGATTGCTGCAAAGCTGCCCCATGGCAGAGGTTGGACAGAGCCTGCTATGGCCTGTGATGTTTGCAAAACCTGTTCTCCCTTCCCTGCCTCTTGTGAAATAAGCTGCTTTGTGCTGCTTACATGCCCTGTGCCCACCTGTGGTCAGGCTGCCCACTCACTGCAGCGTACCTCTGTCTTCCATTTACTTCCTTCTTTTGTCTGCTTTTTGGCTGAGGAAAATTACCCTCACCAGGAGTTAGAAGAAATGCAGAGAATGAAGTAAAAGGAGCAAAAATATCCCAGGAAAGGCTTTTCACAGCTGATCCTCCCGTGGGTCCAACGTCTGTCAGGCGTGCTTGCAGCACGCAGCTGCATCATGCTGTCAGAAAGAGAGATTTAAAATCTAACCTGCATATGCAACTCTTTCTCTTGCTCCCTTGGATTGAGAGTCCCTGGCAGGGCAGGAGAGTAAATCCCAGTTTAGGAGGATGGCTCTGTCAGCCCTGCAGGCAGCCTGTGTTGCAGCAGGGAGCTGTGTAAACTTTGTCATCCATGGTGGTGGTGATTTCTTCAAAACCTGAATACGCTTCACCCAGATATTTGTATCTGGTGAGCACAATCTCACCAAGCAGGGAGATGGCAGTTGAGCAAAGAGCACAGAAGATCCTAATGCTCTGTCCTGGTTGTGCATGGGATAGAGAGGCTGCTGAGCCTCTAACAGAGAACTCGGTGGAAGACCCAGAGATAGGCTTTGAGGAAGGACAAAACCAGGGAATTACAATAACATGTTATGGTTGTTAAATGGTTGTGGTAGTTTCAGGAAGCCATAACTTTCATTTACTAAAAACACAGTGTTGTTTAGGCTTTGTGCCTCTGATAGTTATAATAAAGTTTATCAGAGAAACATATTTGTCAAAAACTAATGGGACTTTTTACATTTAAAACACACTGACACTGTGCTGCACTTTCCTTCACAGGTAACATCTAAAATAAGTGTTGTAGTTGAAAGAGATTTGTGAAGAAAAATTACATAGATCTATTCTTTTGTTTACTTTGTGCATTTGACAGCCCCTGAACACACTCAGGTTCTCTGCTTTGCCTGTACAGTCTGTCAGTCAGTTTTCTGACATTTGTTTGAGCCTTTCATGTAGCAGCGGAGAAGACAGAACTGGTTTTTATAAGGAAAATATGTCCGTGGAAACACAAAGGGTGCTGATGGTTTCAGCAGTAGGGAGCGTCATTTGGTGATGCTTTATATTCATTCATTTTGGGGAGTGGGAGAGATTTAAACAGACTGGTCTTTTTTTACAGCAGAGAATGCTTCTTTGCAGCCCTAGAGCATAAAACACCACACAAGAGCACTGGTGAAATTTTTAAAAGCAGGAGTTGAAAAAGCAAGAATCTCAGGTAAGCTCCCTGCAGGTTTGGGAGCGTGGGGCAGTGCCAGCCCACAGTGCTTTAGGCCTGTCCTTAGAGTGCAGTCACACACCCTGAGACAGTCTGCTCTGTCCGTAATAAATATGGTGTGTCCTATGCGTGAAAAATCTCTTTCCTAGCATCTGCAACGGCACTTACTCTAGGTCTTGCAGGGGCACCATCAGGTCTTTTCTTTCTGAGCCTGTTTCTACAACTCCAGAAAATGGGCTGTTCCTTTCTATAACAACCATATAGCTTCACTGACTGTATCCATTGCCAGTGTTCATTTTCTACAGCTCACACTACTTACATGGAAAAACAAGCTCTATGACTTCTCTTATCCTAATTTCACTCTTTCATAAGAAGTATGGTCAATTTAAGCAAAGCATGCCAGACTGAGCAGAGGATGGGCACCTAACCCACCCTGGTATACCTCCAGTGAGATCAGTAACCCAGCATGGGGGCAGACCCCTGGGCAAGGCTCATGAGAGGAGATCATTATGGTATGGCCCATTACCATACCAGGACACCTATGGAGTCGTTATTTTATCTTCCTCACAGTGCTGAACTGAAGAAACAGAAATCAAGCAGGATTGAAAAGGTTTTGGGGTCAGTGAGAGCAGCTGTCTGCAGTGCTTTAAACCATTGATGCTTGCCAGACCCACTGTACTTCTTTCAAGCCAGTGCTGCAGAGGTCTGCAAGATGTAACCTTCCATGAAAATGGGAGAAGATTAGAAAGATCACAGAGTTCTGTGTGTGGACCTTCTGTAGGTGAATCTGTATGCAGCTTCTGATACCTACAAGGAACGGCAAATATTTGGAACTGTTTGGTGACAGCCACATCTGCACAGTACAAAGGACCTCCATGCCCAACCCTGTGTGTAGCTAAATGGTCTTCTCTGACTGTCCATTTGTCCTTGTATTTGTACTGGGACCTGACATCTGTGGGACATGCAGATTCTGCTTGAATGGGGAAGAAACAGCTGCCTTATGGCAACATGTTTGTTTGGAGAAGAGCCACAGTCTTGCTGAGGCTCCCAGAAATGTGGCTACCTGGCACAGAGGTAGCTGCTTCGACAGGAAGATGCATCTTGGGCACAAGCCCTCTGCTGCAGGTGACCCCATGGGTCAGCCCTCCTGCCCACGCTCTGCTCCTCCTAAAGTCTCTCTGATGCTCAGAGGCTGTTGAAAGGACATCTCCCCTGCCTTTGAACCTGGGAAACTGGAGGTGGTTTGGTGGTGTCTGAACTAAAGCCTTAACTTTTTTTTTTTTTTTTTTAAATAATTTGCATCAACACAGCTTTGACTCAAATTCTTTCAAACTCCACATCTTTGGACAAGAGCTTCTGCCAGACCCTCTGCTTTGAAGCAGAGGAGAAACACCTCTATAATTTCCCTAGCCAGTGCCAGAATATGGAGGAAGTCTGCCACGGTGTGTGCCCCAATCCTGCTTTGGGGAATCACTTAGCTGTTCCTGTTTTGACAGAGCTCATTTACCTCTCCCTAACTGCTGTAATCTCTTAAAGAGTGCAATTCAGGTTGTTAATATGAGTACCTTCATAAAGAATTTCCATATGCAAATTCCCAGCCTGAACTTTGCAACAACGAAGTCTGTTGCTGGAATATATTTCTCTGCACCCACAATCATCTTTTTTTATCCTCTGCGCACCATACCCTCTGCTACCTGCTCCGAGCTGCTTTCCGCAAGCTGGAAGTTGTGAGCGTGAGTCTAATTTCACCCTTCAGTAAGCAGGGAATTCAGAAAATTTAGAAGTGCTGGGATGAACACCAGGCGCTTGCATTTGTGATAGCTCTTAGAGTTAAAACTGTGTGTGTAGCCGTGTAGCTGCTACGCTGTCATTTTCTCTGAACGGGAACGTGAAACCTCTCAGAGGTCGCTGCCTGCAGGCAGCAGTAGGCCCCGTTTGGCATGCCAGAGGGAGCTGAGCTGGGTGTAGCCTGTCGGATGACACACACATGTGCACGCACATTCACTGGGCTGTTTCCTGGAGTCCTGGCCTTGTTCTGTCTTGTTCCCTGGGCTCTTTAAAGCAAGGGTCATTAGGACTGTTCGCTCTGGCATTTGTTCATCCCACATCCTTCTCTGTATTAGACAATGTCTACCTTACAATGTTTGATCCTGATCCAGCAGAAAATATTCCATTAACGTGACTTGAAGAGAGGAACATATTTTTCCTGGCCTCTGTCTGTGAAGTTAGTTGCAGCGTGCTGCTTTGTACATTACGACCGAATCAAACTTCCTTTCATCGGCACCAGCTGCAGCGCTTTATACCTAAACCCAGGGCGCAGAGTAAAAAACCTAGGGATCCATGTCAGAGCAGGAACTGACCTGAAGCCATCCATGAGCCTCAGGTCAAGTCTGCATCTATTGCCTGTCGTACTAAGCCATAACAAAAATATTATCTTGAGAAAGCCTTTCTTGTATCTTTGCATCTCATTTATTGGTGGGTCCTGCTCTCTGTCTTGCTGGCACCTCATGAAGAGTCAAAACCGGGAGCAGGAAATGATATGATGAGTCAAACCACAGAAATTCAAGGTCATTTGTCCAAAGAAAGACTAGACTGGTTTAATGGAGGTTGGAAAGGGCATAGCATATGTGAAAGTATGCTATTTAATCTCTGCTGATCTTGATCACGGGAAATGATAGCAAACAGAAAAATAGATGTGACTTTACAAAGCGACGTAAGGACAGAAAACAGCAACACAAAGACACCATTGGGAAAGAAGACTACTTAAGATGGCTTTTGGTTACAGAATGGAGCAAGGTGAAATACCAAGTAAATATCACCAAGATACACTTGAGTGTGGAACAGCCTCCAGAAAGAAACCAGGAGAGCCTTTGCTTGAGCCATTCAAAACTAGCCTGGACAAGGTGCTGGGTGAGATACTCTACAGAGAACAACTCAGCAATTGCCATAGGGCTACAATGATCCAATAGCTCTTTCCCACCTTTAATCTCTGTGATCCTGCAATTAATCATCACATATTCATTGTGAAATCTCTGCTCAGACCATTTGTTAAGCTTCTAACTAGTGAAATTTTATGTTCTCTAGAGGAGGACAAACCTAGGATTTTTAATCCAAAATTACACCTGCCAGTGGGCTTGGAGCCATGATTTTTCAGGCAGAAGTTTGGGTCTGGGTCCAAACTTTGTATCTCTACAATGCACAGATCTGAAATGCAGCTGCTTTGTTTCTGCCTTGTGCCACTGTAGAAGCTGCTGCCAAGAGACAGAGATAGTGATTCAGACAGGTTCTTTTCCAGAGCAGTGACAGTGACTAGCAATTACAAATAGCTTCGGACCTTTGGAATGTAAGGGTGTGAACAGAGGCTGATTTTTCCTTACACTATTTTTCCCTTGCATCCTCCCCTGCCATTTCTTTACAAGTGCAGAAGTTGGGACTTGGGTGCGATGAAGACCGAGTTGGTCAGAAGAGATCAAGCTGCTGATAAGGCTGCCTTCCTGGAGCGATAGGAAGCACTTCCTCTGGTTTATGAGCTACAAAGCGTTGAGGTGGCAGAGGCAGCTGCAGTTCAGAAATTCGGATTTGTCACTCTGAAAAACAATTATAGATCTGTTAGCAACCCCCTGGCACTGTGTAGGCTTGCACAGCCATTACTTCTGCAGTTGCGTCGGCATCACCCTGCTGGTTGTAAACTGTAAGGATATCCCAGAAATAATACTGAGTTTTGGTCTGATGGGTTCCCAAGCAATGAGCCATCAGATGAGCTGTGGCCTGTTATTCTTCCTCACTTGTGGAGCAGGTGCAAAGAAAGCAAATAGCACTGGTGTCTTTCCTCTCTGATCAGAGGCTTGTTGGTGGATGTAAACTGGAGAACATGGTGACTGGCGGAAGGGCCACAAACAGCGGACTGGAAGAACGCAGAAAGGGGAGAGAAGTGTGCCGTAAATGGGTCATGAATTCAAACCTATTTCTCTGAAACTTTCTGCCTCCCTCCTCTGACATGGACAAGCAGCTTCTCATTAGAGTTTCCGTATTTTAATTTCATTCTCACTTTTATTTCACCACCAGTTTCACATCACTCTTCCTTTGGTTTTCTTTAAACTGGTCTTCTCCATGATGGTGTTTTTCCATACATATGGACTAGTCAGAAGCTGAGAGGCCTGCCCTATTCTTATCTTAACTCCAACTTTCTGAACATTTTTATTAATAATTCCCCTTTCTTTGCACATTACCAAAGGGTCCTGAGAAAAAAATTGGGTAAGTCTGACTTCCCTTGCAAATTTAGTATTCCATGCTCACTACATGCAGCACAGACAAAAGCAGTGATTTTTTTGCAGAAAAGTTGATAGGTTTTTTTCTGTGCTTGCCTCAATGACTATGACAGGATATGGTTCAAGAATGCACTAATGTCTTGATGATTTTTTGCATCCAGATTATGCACATTAGTAACACGAGCAATTTCTGGGTATGAATGGATGAGCTTCTCATGGGATTTTTTGCTGTGTCGAGCATGGGAAGCAGTCAAAGCTGCTTCTTTTTTTTACTTTTGCTTACAAAGTCTGTCATTCTGAGTTTGGATGGTTTTTTTTCACCCAGAAACAACCTCATCATCTGAAGATTGCAAGTGGGTTTTCTATGTGAGTTCATTTTCTTCCCAATGTTGCTTTTAAGGTGTAAAGGGGGAGGCTTGGAGGCAGTTGGGTCTTGGGAGACAGTGCAATGCTAGTAATACTGTCCAGCCTCCCCAGCCCCTGACGCATCGCTGGTGGCTGCAGGAGGAAGTGGATGGTTATCCACGGACTGCTTCAGGAGAGGGACTGCATATCATTCTGCATCTTCTGCAGATCAGCTGATAAAAGTCTAGAAAGAAGCTCTGCAAAAAAAAAAAGAAAGAAAAAAAATGAAGAGCTCTGCCTTACCCAGCCTTAATGATGGCCCAGAACACCTACTGGGGAGGCCGGACAACCCATAAAAAACCCACAATTCAGTTATGTCTGGGAATAGAGTAAACTGAGATTAGCAATAAAGCAGCTTTTATACAAGTTTGAAGGATGCTGTAACATACCAGAGTATTTTGCTAGCAGTGCTTTTCAGGGCTGTGTTATGGCAAGTTAGTTTTTGCATGGGCTATATCCAGAGATGATCTTCCTTTTGCATTTCTTTAATAAATTCTCTGCTGCATTCAGCCACAGAGCAGAGGCAGTTTATGCGCTTGCCTGGCATTCTTAAGCAGTGGAGTTGGAAGTCAGGCTAAAGCAGTCCTAGGTAGAAAGGGTATAGGAGCGTGTTAGTAATGCAGCATCTGCCAACAGATACACTGGTTAACAAAAGTTATGAACTAAAACCACCCCAATATTTTTAACTGGCTTTCTTAGCAGCCTCAAAAAGGGATGTCTTTTCACCATCTTCCTAGTTATGTTGCAGATCACTGATCTGTGCCTTTCCTGATTTTTTTCATGATCTTTCCCTTCAGTGGACTTTTACTGGACTTCTTCAGGAAAGATCTTGTCCTATTTAAGAACATTGTCTCTGGTCAGGAGGCAGGGATAGCTTTGTCCTTGCACATAACTAACTTCCAAACTCACAAATTCAGCCTCGTGATGAACACATGTTGAAGTGGTGCTCTGTGTCCAGGGCAATCCACAGATAATGGCCCAGTTCATCAGGAAGCATCATGACCACCAGGTCTGGACTGCAATGTCAGGGTAACTGCTCTCTTCTTTCTCTCCCGTGGCTAGTCCAATTTATGATTGTGGTCAGTTGACCGTGGCCAGCTGCCAGCTGCCCACCCAGCTGTGCTCTCACTCCCCCTCCTTAACAGGTCTGGGGAGAAAATAAGATGAAGAAAAGCTCACAGGTCAGGATAAAGACGGGGAGATCACTTACCAATTACTGTTAGGGGCAAAGCAGACTCAGCTTGGGGAAAACTGATTTATAACCAATTAAAGCAGATTAGATAGTGAGGAAAAAAAGAAAAACGGCACCTTCCCTCCCTCCATCTTTTCAGTCACAACCTCATTCCCAAGTCCTCTACCTCATCCCCGGCTGAGTGATGCAGGGGATGGGAAATGGGGGTTGTGGTCAGTCTGTAACAGCTCCTCTCTGTCACTCCTTCCTCCTCACACTGTTCCTCTGCTCCAGCATGAGTCCTCTTCATGAGCTGCAGTCCCTCATGAGCTTCTCCACCATGGTCTCTCTGCAGGCTGCAGGGGACACCACGGTCTTCTCCAGGGGAATCTGCTTTGGCGCCTGCAGCACCTCCTCATTCTCTGACCTGGGTGTCTGCAGGGCTTTTTCTTAGATTTTACCTCACACGCTTTCCCTGAGGTGCTGCCATCTTGGCAGCGGGGCTCAGCCGTGCCCTGCGACGGGTCCGCTGAAGCTGGCTGGAACCGGCTGTGTCCGGCACGGAGCAGCCCTGGCTTCTCCTCACAGAGGCTGCCCCTGCAGCCTTCCCTGCCAGGGCCTGGTCATGAACACCCTGCACAACCACTTTCGCTCAGGTGGTCAGAAAATCCTTTCTGAGAGTCTGAAGTCAAGTTTTTTCTCTCTGCCAGCCAACGGTGATGTGTGCTGGGTGCCTAGGGCTGTCTGCCGCTGCCTGCAGCGCGTGCTGCTGAGGGAGCTCAGAGGCACCAAGCATGGCGTGTGGGCATGAGCCAGGGCACACGCCACCAAGCCGGGCTTGTGGCGGGGGCATCCAGAGGTATGGCAGCAGGGTGTCTCTGGGGGAGGGAGAGAGATGTTTGAGGGGGGCAGCGGTGGGCTGTCGGTGACATAAATCCCGAGGCTGCATCTCCGTCGTGGTGTGGGTGCTGCTGCCCAGGGCACGCTGAGGTGTGGACGCCCAAGCACGCAGCATGTGCTATATGCTATGGCAAAATCGTTGCCTTGGCTGCAGAGTGTCTCAGTCCTGAGGGGTTTTTTTTCCTTTTAAGGCTTTGTTACAGACCTGGGACCTTTGCACTTGTGTGTGTGGACAGGGTCAGCAATCTTCCTCCTTTAGAAGTCACAACTTGCCGCCAAGTCAGTCGCTCTCTGGCACTGGCTCTTGGTCAAACAAGGCCTGCACTGGTGGCGCTCAGCAGGGATTTCTCAGAGCTGAGAGGAAGGAGGTGAGGGTGGTTTTTTTTTTTTTTTCCTGGGCTGAAAAGATGGCAGCCAGAGAGAAGCTCTTGAACAGAAGTATTTCAGGGGAAGGCAGGGAGGAGGTGTGTGCGGCTGGGGCCGAGGGTTTTTGGATTTCCTGAAGCTGTGGGATGTGGGAAGCACCGTGGGTGACAGACTTGGATGGTGGTGAGGAAATGGCCCGGCACATAGCAGGCACTGGCCCAGGATGAGCGTTGGCCACCCTTCTGCAGTCCTCCCCTGTGCTGGGCAGTCACGGGTGAGGTGTGCTTCAGCTACCACATCTGGCAAAGCTAGCGCCAAGCTCTGCTGGCTTTTCAGGGCTGGTCCCATCATTCCCACACAGCAGGGCCCTGGCAGCCTCCCGTCCCTTGTTTGCAGCCCAGTGCAGCCTGGCCTGCGGAGCTGGGGGCTCCCGACCTGCCAGGGAGCCCTGGGGGGCTCTGCAGCCTGGGGTTAGCGTGCAGACCCGGGCAGTGCTGCTTTCACAGCTGCAGGAGCTGAAGCCACTAACTGTTGCAAGCATGTCTTCTGACTCTGTTTTATGTAAGGAACCCAGAGCTTTAGCTCTTTTTCTTTCTAGTCAAGAATTCATCAAGACAACTGCAGCTGAGCATGGTTTATAGTGACATGCTTAGTATGGGCTCTGGTTGAAGTTTTTGTTTTGCAGATGGTTACGTTTTCAGATACTGGCACGAACCAAACTCCTAGATCCAAATATCTCCCATCTTTTAGATCTGAATCCTGTATGTTCCAAACACTTCTACTTAATCGTTAGTAAACCAGAATGTTAAATGGCATCCAAGTGTGGCCATGAGCTAGAGATTTTATCGGTGAGGTTTAACCTTTGCATTTTCAGAGTCAAAGCTTTGCATAAAGGAGAAATTCTAGGGTAAATGTAAATAACACACACACACTCACACACACACACATGTCTGGAGGATTAGCTGTCTCTTGTCCAGAAATGCCACACCTTGTAATTAAAGAAGAGGCTGTTAGTATTCGACATAGGAATGCAGAGGGTGTGGACCATCTCAGATTTACAGGCTATCAAGTTTATGAAAGAGACTAAATGCTGTTTAGTGTTACAAAGGTGGTAAGACCTTTGTTCTGCATTGCCCCAAAAATCTGGCAAGCCTCTGATGGGAAAACACTCTGCAAGTAAGATCTTGCTAGAAAAAGCATCTGTAGGAAAAATTCAGTAGGGAAACTCCAGTAGCTTCTGAAATGACTGCTTTTCTTCATGCACTGCAACAGGATAATGGTGTATAGGCTGAATGTCAATGTGTGTGTGCAAGTTGCCTACTGTGAACTGGAAAGTTTGACTGAATATTTTAATTTAACTTTATAGTATCCATTAAAATAAAAGTATGTGAGTGAGCTTTAGTGCCAAAATAAGTGCAACAAAAGCATTTCAGTATGTGAAAAACAGTATCTGTGATGAAGATCTGAATGTAAGCACAGGGCTGAGGAAATCATTTTGGTCGTGTCCTTTCCAGTGAGTTGCTATACCTTAGAATATTTATAGCTTTGTAGAATAATGAATATTAACACTTGTCATCTCACATCCGAAGTGTCATGTTAAAAAAGGGATTTGAACTCTAGAGGTTAATGCAGTGAAAATTATGACAACATTTGGCTCAATGAAAGAAAAGCTTTGAGTTAACCATAAAAGGCTCAAAATGGAAAGCTTTTTCTTTTTTTTTTTTTTTTCTTTTCCTCCTGCCAGACCACCACAGTGACTCTCTGTTCCATCCCATTGTGTCCACATCTCAGATCTGGGTAAGGCTGCCTCCAGGACTCTTCTACAGGTCAGTTGTAATACCTGTCACTAAATCAAGTGAGTTTTATACTGGGTTTGGTACTCGTGAATGGACTAGGTCAAATGCACTAACACTGTACTAGAAAATAATCAGAGACCTACTCCTGCACAGATGTGCTCACTAGAAATTTGCACCAGCTCTCCTGCAATGAAGGCAAACTAAAGAGACTTAATTGCTTGACTCTCCTGCCTGGTCATTATGCTGTCTTTTTCATTCTTTTGCATGAGTGAAAGTTTCACTTTTCTGAAAGAATCACAGAAATCCCTTCCTCTCAAGGCAATTGGACTTTTAATGGGATAAAGAAACATTAGCTACAGTGCTCTGAGTGAAGGGGGAAGCAGCTGATTCAGATATCTGGAGTCTGGAGGGCACCATTATAATTCAAAGCTTGACCTCCAGTTGGATGGTGTTTCCATCCATGCTAGGACTTGATTTGGTTGTGTCATTTACAGACACCATTGTGAGGCCAGATTTTGCCCAGCTGCTCCACGATACACAAAGAGCTGAGAAAGCTGCAGGGAGCCTCTTCGTTGTGTCTTCCTGGACAGCAGCCAACCTACCATCAAAAGTTGCTCATTCCTTGAAAAAGCGCAGGGCTTGCTCCATCCCCCAGCAATGCCATGACTGAAAGGTGTCTGAAGAGAGATGGGAAGGGTATTTCCAGTGTCCCAGTTTGTGGTACAGTGTACAAGTTGGGCTGGAGAGGGAAATCTACAGTGACAGAAGAGATAAGCAATGCCAGAATGGGAGGGTGTGGAAAACCATCTCTCAGGGGCAAGATGTAAGGCGTGACAGAACTTTTAATAGGTGAGCTGTCATCAAATTTCTAGTAATCTTTAGCAGTGTGTTCCAGTATGCTTCTGACTGATTTTTACATGCATTTGCAAAAATTCCTAAAACTCATCTATAAGCTGGTCTGCCTCTGACCAGCACAAATCTTTGTGTGCGTGTTAGTTTGCATCAAATACAGCCTAATTCTTATGTAAAAATTCCATGGGAAAATCCAGGAATGACTGCATAACTGATTTGGTATGGCACTGGGCTTTAATTGTTTTCAGATTTCAGTTTTCAAGGCCAAGAAACCAAAACCCTAAATAATGTTTCATTTCTATCCCTTTGCAAACTGAGTCTCTGTGGAATGCACAACTGTAGCACTCAGCACTGTATATAGAAAAGCAGTTTCAGTGTCCTGCAGATGTCTGCTCAGTAGCTTCCATATGGCAAATTACTTGTTATTGGACCAGACTCTGCTCATGCTTGTGCAATTGTGTTGCAGTTGGCGAGGAGGTAAGGCAATCACAGCTCAATCTGGCCCGTTGGGTCAAATAAACTCTCTGCACATTTGAGTAGGGGTTTCAAGCTGAATAATGTTGCTGGAACAATTTCCAGCCCTCACTCGTGCTGGTGCAGCCCTGCCTTTTAGAGCACTTGAAAGGCTTACAGGTTCACTAATAGGTTAAGAATTTTCTGCCACCTGAGCACTGGGCTAGGGTAGAAACTCTTGGATATTTCTGGCACCTGAGAAGCATTTATTGGCCCAATGCAGTAAAATGGTGGTCTTAGTGAGGTGAAGGACCAGATAATTATAGAAACAGAATCTCCCTCCAGAAACTGTTCTCCCTGTCAAGGCTGAAATATTTTGGCAGAGGCAGCTTCCTCAGTGTCTCTCAAGCTCTGTATTTTTTGTGGCTTAAGAGAACACTGCATCCACTCAGGGTTTTAAACCACCTAACTCCATTCTGGTTTTTATTTATAATATTTTCCATGTTGCTTTTTGTGAGACTTCTGTGTGTACGTCTGAAACAAAGACCAAAATTTGAACTTAGACTCTGCAACCCAGTCTTGCAAGTGCTGGTGTCTGCATGGCCTGGCTCCACGCCCACTTGGTTTCATGCTGGTGGCACTGCGATATGAGGAGGATATGTTTTGTGATGGTGTTGAGTAATGGCTGGAAATTGTTTCTTACATTCAGAGCCTCATTTTGAGATATTTTTGGTGCAAATGTGCTGGCTCCAGGTGAGTTGCACCTGCTTAGTTCAAGTCAGGTCCAACCTAACAAACGCATGCTCATGAGAGCCCATCTGAGGATACCCAAAGCTTTAAAGATCCTCCTTCTTATTTAATCAAAAACTTTGCAGTAAATCAAAGTGTTGTCCAATTAGAAAAGCTGAATTTGACCTAAAGTTTTTAGAAAGGTACTGCAGCTAAAGGAGAGTTCAAGCAAGGCATTAGGGCATTGGATAGATAAGGCAGAAATTCAGTGATCCTAACTTTTCTGCTTTTGCAATACAGGCGGCAGGGACACATATGTAAGAAGGTTTGTTCTTTTGGCTACCTTGTTTAGGTTTGAAATTTGCAAATCATATTTGTAGCTCAGCTAATTTGGAAACGGCAGGAAACTCCAGTCTAGTTATGAAGAAACACTTGCCATCTGCAGTCTAGCAGTACTTGCCAACTATATGTTTGGGACACAGCAGTCTAGGCAAAAGTGGTATCATCTGACCTTAATATATCTATTTCGCAGTTTATGGTGTTGTAAGCATGTCAACAGAGCAGCTCTCAAACATGGCACATTTTGAAACAAGTAAATTATAGCACTAATCTAATGGTTGATTTTGTTTTTCTGACCTACTTAATTAAAAAAGTGTCTAAAAATGGAAATGCTGTTTAGCTTAACGTGAAGACAGAACTGGCTTTTTTTCCCTCCCAACATCTGTGTCCAGAAAGGAAGAAAAATCCTGTTTTGACTGGCCTTCCTCCACCAGTTTTTTTTTTTTTAAAATTTCTTGTCTAAAGCAAAGTAAGTTACATAAACATTCCACCTCTTTCCATAAATTGGCTGCAGTTTCTGAACAATAGAGTTACTGTGAAGAGAAGAAAACCACAGACACACCCCACAACTGTTGGTCACACAGCCAAAGAGAACTAAAGACGCATTCTTTGAAAGTACCAAAAAGGAAATCCATGGTCTTAAGGCAAGACCTTTTATGTTATGTTTGGAAATGTTTCTCATTTCTCTCTTTCTTCCCCCACCCCCGCTTCTTTAGCTTTCTTAGTTTAACATGTTTGAGGGAGTGAAATGGCTCTAGACTGAACTTTATTCTTTGTCGAGCTGTGTTGATAGTATTTGTCAGTACTCACTAACCTGAGACTGGATAGTGAAAGAAAACTGAAAAGTGGGATTTTAGAAAAAGGAAAGAGAACATGTTACTAATAATGCCTTTGAGGCTCCCTCAGTATAAAAAAATACTTCACTTGCAAGAAGAGAGAGGCTAAGACAGAAGTCTCTGTTTAAAGCTGATAGTTCTCAGTCGTAATAGTTCTCTTCAGAGAGCAGTAACTCTGTAGAAACAATTGTTTGCCTCTCTGAAGCATCTCAACACACTTTCCAAATGAGAATTCACACCCATCATAGCCTGTGTTCCCCAGCTGGGCAAGCTGGTGTACTGAGAGGTTACATGGTCCTGTCAGAGTCACCCTACAGCAATAAATACACCCTGAATTACTCTGCTGTATCCACAGCCTGCACAGCCTTCTAAACGCAGAATACCAAGTGGTTTGGCACTGTCTGTCGATATTGCCTCTTGGAGGCTCCGGGATTATGATCTCAATGAAGCCAGAGTTGCTGCTGATCTTACTGGGAGTTAAGCAAGTGTAAAGTCAGCAGAGTCCTACAGGCAGCAGGAATGTGATGCCTATAAATCAGTGACAAGGTGTCTGCTCGGCTCCTGCTTACTGGTATGTGCTGTGGATATAACAGCAGCCCTGCACGCAGCTGTAAAACACAGCTGCTCTCTAGCCAGCGAGAAGGCATGGAGGAGTTTGCAGGCTCGCCTTCGCAGCAGCCTGACCCGACAGACCCAGCCGAGCTGGAGCAGCCGCCCCACTCTCTTGACGGCTGCCAGGGCTCCCTGCTGCACACCAGCCCTGCCATCGCAGCCCTCCCCGGCGGGGGCACTTCCCCTCACACCCCCGTCTCTCTCACTCCAGAGCAAGTCAGAAGCAATATTCACATTATCTGCAAGGAGTGTGCCTGCATTTCTGAATGCATCTCTGTATATGTTATCAAACATGCATTGTTCGGGAAAGCAGCAGAAGTGAGCAAATGTTACACTGTGTAAAGAAGAAAACAATGAAAATAGCTGTTCTTCTGTTAAAGTACCAGCAGAAAGCATGTTCACTTTTCTTAAATAAAAATAAATACATTTCAAATAAACTTCAAATGCAAGGAAATAAGGAAAAGGCTTTTGAAAATGGAAGATGAATTTTTAGAACCTCTGATGGCTTTCTGCAATTTTATTCTGTAGTCATAACTTGCAGTTGTTTGTGTCATGGCACTATGGAGACATTTAGACAGGATTGGGCCCCTCTAAGATACACAGTGTACATGAGCTGCTTCTGGACCTCCAGTTTAAGACAGAATACAAACGAAGGAGGAGAAAAATGAAGAATTTTAATCACTGGTATGCTATTAAACCCAGATACATACAGAAGCTAGGCTGGTTTTAGACCCTGCAGTGGCTGGTAGGTGCAGTACGCAGCATGTGGACTGAAAAAGGTTAATTTTCCCCTTTTGCCTGCCAAATCATTTCTCTACTCCACCCTTGGTGTCCAACTTTCCAATCCCTGAGTCAGTGTCTGAAGTCAAAACAACCAGCTGGGCCTCCCTGAACCTTTCACTGTGGGAAAGCTCAATTCAAAATGGCTGCATTGTTTCTCTGTAATCTTATCTTCAGTGTTTAATATCCTCAGCAATTCACATAATTTTCAGAATTGTGTTTTGGCCCTATGAGAAATGCTGACCGAAATGGTGTGAAATTTTTGCTCTTATGTTATAAGGGAAAAGACTATGAAAAAGTAAACTATGCATTTACTATCTCCATTGATGTATTTTACCTACCACTTTGAGCAGAAAGCTGCAGGACTGAACTACATACACCTTTTTTCAGAAGAATTCCTTGAACAGAATCTGATAATTTACTAAGATGACACTGGAAATGTACCTTTCATAAAGAATGCATCATAGTAACATCCACTAATGGAGAACAGTTTGTTCCAAGATTTTCAAATTGCCTTACAAAATTACTCATGGGCAAAGCATGCAATATCTATTAAAGTCTAAAGATCCTTATATAGGAAAAAAAAAAGTGATTATGAGTAGGATTACAGGGCACAGGAAGAATCTGAGAACAAGAAGACATTAATTTTGGGGATGTTGTTGTGTTATAGCAACACTTACAAAATTGTTAACACTGAGGTACAGCAAACAAAGGCCATGTTTAAAAAAAACACAGGAGGATCTCCAAATGTAAAGAAATGGGAAATGTGGCACTTCAGTATGAGTGGTGTGTTACATTTTGAAGGTTGGGAGGAAAGCTCTGCGAGTATTTGCTGTCAGGCAAAGAAGCATGCCTCCCACTGAAGAGCCTATTTTAGAGGTGCTAGCTAGCCTCACAGGTGCACTTGTTAGAGCAGGTGTCAAGGCAGGTCTTGTAGGCTGACCTCAGCTTTAGCAAGGAAAACCTCAAGAGAATCCTGTTAGTACAGTTCTATTCTCAGCTGTGTTCTGAAGGCCAGAAATCCTACCTTTGTTGGTGAGATTTTACTATCAGATCAATATTATGACAAGGTCTTTGAAGTCAGTTGCGTGGTGAGGACCTGTTTGTGTACCTGTTGTACAAATTGCTCCCATGTACCTGGGGTGGCAGTGGTTGGGCAGGCTGGGAAGCAAAACCAAGACTTTTCAAAGCCAAGGTGGAGGGTTGGGCAGTGGGCAAAGTCCCTAGGGTTTGGCTCATTTCAACCATCTGATTTCTCCATTAGGAATTTGATGTTAATGCAGTACCTGTGATGATCAGCTTATGGTGATGATGATGTAGGAAAAATCATGTACTGGAGAAACTCTGAAAAGCTCTGGAGCTTCCCAGTCATTACAGATGGCTAAGAACTGCTGGAGACTAAGTCTTACAGCAGACAGCTGCAGCCTTCTGCTCTTGGACCTTGATTCTCAGTTTATGCTTGTTTCCATACTGTTCGATAGCCTTGGTCCTATACATGGTCTGCTTTTAATGGTAAGCCTTTTTTGTCTATGGGACATGTAAATGTCTTTTATTTAACAGTGCATATTTCTAATCTAGTCTTGGGGTGAGAGCCCAGGTCTTGAGATATCTGATGACTGGGTATTGTTTTGTGTGCTGAACTTGGAGAAATAGGCAATAAGTATCACTGACACACAATGTATATACTCATGTATGTAGATTTGATTCCTGCTGTTAAACATATGATTGTGAAAGATTTGCTCCTCCCATTTAGGGTTTTTCCCTCCTTAGGGAAAGGAACCCATTTTAGAAAACATAGATATCAGACATCCAATTCAAGTTTTCACTATAACTTAGTTTACATGAAAAATTGCCACTGACTCATTCCTCTGCAATTCAGTGTCTGCACAGTTATCTCCCCCATCACTTGTGAGGGGATCCCTCCTCACCAGCCTGAAATTCAAAAGATTGATTGTGTTACAGTTGCATAAAAAAAGAATGTTGCAGTTTTGACCACAGCAAATTATACCAAAAGATCTGTTGCTGATCTATAAAAGAATGTCAAAGCCTTTCCATAGCTATTTGCTTTGGTGATGTCCATGGCACTGTCCTTGGGCACCACGTGAGGAACAGGCAGGCGCCGTATAGGCAATACTTGGGCTGCTGGCTTTCTTAGGAGCAGTCTACCAGACAGATCACAGGGATTGTGCAACTGAGAATTCAAACTGATTAGACATGTGTTTTTAAGTAAAATTGGAAATGAGGAGATCAGTGAAGACAGATGCTGCATTATGTATAAAAATCTGCAACTTGGTTAGACTGAGTTTCACGTGACAATAGATCCTTATAGTGATGTCAATAGAGGAGAACTTTCCCTTCTGTTGACTTTTCCTGCTTCTCCTGTTCTAATGCAATAGCCATGAGCTTTCTTACTGTCCAAATCCAAGCAGCTCTCATAACAAGGCCTCATCATGCATAACAAGGCTTTGTCAGCTAGCGTATTCCTTAAATCTAAGCAGCCCACCAAAAAAATTACAGCAACAGGTAGAACCTGCTGACACAAAGTCACAGCTCAAGGGCATGATCCACCCTGGAGTTATGTGAAGTAACTGTGCACGCTGCAAGGACTAGGAAGAACATCGTGTGATGACCTTAAAGCCATTGTGCTGCTGAAAGGCATACTTGAGATTATTGCTTACAGTCAAAGCAGACTGATGTTTGTACTGCTTTACAACTTCTAATTTCTAAAAAAAACCCCACCCTTTCCTAGTGCAAAGTTGCAGCCTGGTAGAGCAATATTCACATAGTCACAGGCAAACAACCCTACCTTTTCAAAAATTGCTGTGGGCCAGTCTTGTGTAGCTACCTGAAGTCCTGATACCAAAGCTGCAAGAGGTGTACTCCTGAGAGAATCAGAAACGGGGGTTTTTTAGCTAAATTACACACAAATATTCTTACATGGTTCATTATTCCATTAAATCTTTATTCCATTTCCTTGTTAGTTGGACCAGGCAAGTTTGTGATGCCCTCAGCTGTACTGTGGTCTGCTTGTATTCCTCACTGTGTTAATTTTTCTCCCAGCTATGTTATTTTCATTAGAGAGAGTATATACTTTTGCTTGTTTAGCCTTAGCCAGAAACGTCAGCTCTTTCTACTTGAAGTCCAAAACATAAGCTTTGTAAACTTACTACTTCTACAGCAACAAAAACATGTTGTATTTTCCAGTAAAACATCTCAGGTGCCAAGCACAACCCAACTGGCAGTGTGAAGAAACTGTCTCCCAAAAAGGTTGGTGAATATGTGCAAACATGAGCTGTTTTTCTAAAGGCACTTGCCAGAGCCCTTCTGACACACCAAGCTTAGAAAAATATTCGGCATCAAGCCCTTCTTCCAGAATGTCTCCATTTGTAGACAGTGGAAAATGCCTTCTTTTCATGTATTCAGATCTTCTGGGTCAATGCATAAGCAAAGCCTTCTATCTTTAGTTCAGCAATGCTTGGCAAACACACCCACTCTTTCAGCTTTTACTCACGACACTATTCTTTGTTTAGTTGGACCATTTCAGTCTCCTGGCTTCTCCCTTGAGAGGATATTTTCTAGGGCAGGAGCCATAGGATGGATGAGATCTTTTAGCTTTTTTCTTTACCCTGGCGATAGTATGGTCTCCTGCACCTCCAACTTGCCACTCCTCCAGTGACAAAAAAATTACAGTATCCCGTAACAGAAATCATATACCTCTGCTTAAAAAAACATATGCCACATACTGTGAAGAGGTTCAAAGACTGGGAATGAGGGTTTCTCAAAGCCAAGCAATGTGAAGACTCATGGCGATGAGGAAAGAAGTGAACTAAGGTTATTCTTTTGTGCCACTAAGCTATCTCAGCAATCTAGCTGTATTCTTGGATGTCTCTGTTCCTTCCCATCTGGCTTGCAGGTCCTCCTGTAGACTTCCTGTTAAATTTCATCAGTTACCTATTATACACTATATCACGCTGCGCGGGCTTTTCCTGTATTGCAAAGTGCGAATTTATTCAGTAAGCATAGTACAAATTCTGAAGCAGGTCACAGCATTTCCACAGCAAGCTGGTAAGTAGGTCAATAGAACAAGCCCAGTCCATATGAAGACTTCTCCAACTGTGCTTTCTAGGCATATCCGCCACCCAGTTCTGAACTACAACAGAGTATCAGTTGTTCTTACAACTCCTTCAGGAAAAATGCAGTGTTGGTCTCTGTTAGAAGCCATTGACCCACCATGTGGACTCTCAGATTAGACTAAGACTACATAAAACCCAAATAATAATTGTGACTTTTTGCTAGTTTCATCTCTTGCTACTCACATTTAAGTTATTACAGAAGTTATGATGAAAAACTCCACTGGTTTACTTGTGCAGAAGCCAGGGTGGAACATCAATAATCTTTTATTGCTAAAATCTTTATGCAAAGCAACACCTTTCTAGCAGCTCATCACATTATTTTTGCATAATTTCCTTATCCTGGCAGAAACAGGCAACCAAGAAATGAAAAAAAAAAAAAATTGGGGCTAAGTTCCAAAGAACAATTCCTTAAACAAGCTGTTTATAACTCAAGCTACTTTAGTTACTGTAAGTCATATATGGTCATACATCCCACATGCACTGGGGCATTTTATTCCATTGCTTAAACATCAGCTAGTTTATAATTACAGCACTTGAATATTAACAACATCTGTAGGTCATGTGATTCTGCAAATATTTAATAAAAATCCTTGATGTTGTAACTCTCCAGCTACTACATAAATAGGCCAAGGTCCAAAGGTTTTGCTGCATCATTACCCAATTAACAAAACCAAGGACCTTTTTCTGTACAGAAGGTAAATCTTCATACCTGTTCATACCAGGTAATAATCCTTATCAATTAGGCTCTCAAGGATTCTTTTTTTTCTTTTCTTTTCTCTTTTCTATTTGAATTGCTGTAATTGCCCAGAGCCCTCAAATGTTAAACTCTAGACTAGACGGAGGCCAGGTCTACTAAGATATGTTATGTTCCTCCATCAGAGTGAGTTACTACACAGGCAGGTAGCAGCATACTCTAATGTAAGCAAATCCTGAATGTAAACTTGTTCCATGAATGTAATTTCTGGGTGACAGCAGAAATAATTACGCAAAGTCAGAGTTATTGCTGTGTGCTCTGACTGATAGTGAAATAATAGTGTTGGGTTTTTTTCCTTTCACTTTTGGCTGATAACGAAATGCGAAGTGTCTTTTTGAAGGGTCTCTTCATAGCTACGTAGAACTGCAAGAGATAGTGATATACGGTCCTTCCCTCCTGATTTACACCCACTCATCATTTCTGGCAGCTGTTTGTCTAATTTGTTCCTAAAAATCTACAAGGCTGAGAATTGCACACAATGCTTTGTGACCTGTGCCAGTACTAAGCTATCTCTTTAGCAAGTGCCTGCTCCTCACTGCTCTGAAACAGGTTTGGCTCTTCAATTTGTTCGCTCTCCAGACACAGCAGGACACTGGTGATTCATCTTAAAGCATGCAGATAATACGTGCTTTTCAGGGAAGAACGTATTTGGATGAACAATCTGTAAAACTGATGTTTCTTACTTTTTCAATTAAACTGTTTGGCAAAAATAGGTATTTAACTTTGTTTTCCTGTTAAAAAAACTGTTCAGGAACTCTGTGGGAACAGGTCTCACCCAGCTTGCAGTGACCGGCTGGTTGTCAATGACTCTTCTAACTTTTCCATGGGCCAGCTTATTTTTCATATCATGCAACCAACCTCCCTTGTGTGCTTGTGCTGTCTTGCACACAGGTTGCCACTAAGCTGCCTGCTTCCTCCCTCCCATGCATTTGGGCTGGACATGGGGCTGTGTAGCCATTAGCTCTGCCCAGTTGGGAGGCCTGTCATGCTTCTTCTAGGGATGTGTGGACCTTGGGTAGTTATGGACAGGATAGCCCTCCCAGACAACAAAATTCCTTGCAATTCATAACAGAAACATAAAATAGAGCATAGCAGAAAACCTAGCAAAAATGAAGAGAAGCTCTACGTGCCTGCCATTTTGTCTAGTAACAAACAGGGACTGGCTGTTTCACACAGCTCAGTTGGAGCCTGTGTTTCTCATCTGTTTCCCACAGTAGTTCCCTGTCAACTAACAGATCCTTAAAAAGAAAGTCACTTTTGTCCCTTTGTTTCAATTTCAGGGGCCTTTGTTATATCCTGAGTGTGGAAATGCGGATTTTTGGCTTGTAACTAGAAACAACAACAAAAAATTTCCAGAAATTAAACCACCACAACTAAAGGATGTCTGGATTTTTTTTATACAGTCTTTATATATGAATTTTTATGTGACCATACTTCCAAACCATTTTCTTTTAATAAGCTTACTTATTTTTATATGGAAGGGAGACCCAAAACTCTCAATAGGCTAAAATTCACTCAGACATTTTGTCACAACTGGCTAAAGTAAAATGCAAGCTCCTGCAAAATACCAATTTCCCTGGAGACTTCTCTGTGTCACTGGCAGCTAAATAAGTAATAGACAAAACAAGTGCTTCAAATAAGCTTGCTTGGGGGTTCTCTCCACAGGCAACGTGAAATACAATGGGCTTGGGAATTTTGTGTTAATTCCTCTTTAGAATAAGCATGATAAAACTGTGGGCCACTTAGCAGAGCAGGAATTTCCCTAAGTACAAATATACTTCCAGACGTCTCCCAGAGAAATTGAAAGTCATGGGAGAAAGAGAATAGTGCAGTTGGTGGTGATGATCCGGGCAACAGATGTCTTGCCTTGCCCTGCACAGCCACGCTAGAGGGGCAGCCCAGGGTGAGGGTGCCCAGTGGCCCCCAGCAGAGTCACATAGATGGCTCTTTCAGATGACAACAGTTGCAGCTCCGTGCGATGCAAGGTGTGGCTCACAGAAATGTCTATGTAGAGCCTGGATGGCACCTCCCATAGCATGGAGACCTGCCCACCACTGGTACTTGCAGGCTATGGCAGAGGTAGTGGGGGCATACTGGGCTGCTTGACGTTACTCCCACCCCCTCCTAGCCTCTGGCCAGGACGGTTGCTAGCAGGGGAGAGAGAGGGAGGGAACCTGGCATCCTTTTGGGCACTGTTTCCTCTTGCATTGCTGCCAGTGGCTGTGGCAGGAATGAAACAGCAGGGTTGTATTTGGCAGCACCCAGAGGGAACAGTGTAGTGAGGGGCCCCCCCATGGCAGCACTACTGAGAGAGGCTGCCTGAGGGGGCATGCCATGCCAGGGGGTGGGGAAGTCTACATTGAAGACTAGAATGGAGAAATAAGAGAGGAAGGAAAAAAGAGATGTTTGGTGCAAAATCGAAGGAATCTAGGCTGAGAGAATGTCTCCTGTGGAAATGGGTAGTGTAATGAGAGAGGAGGGAGTCACTTTTACTGAACAAGCAGCTGGGACAAGGGTGTGATGAAAGAGAGTAAATCCAAACCAGAAGTCTGGCTGGCAAACTTTGATTCTCCTCAGAGATCCGGTCTTTTTTCTCTGCAGACCCGAGCACTGAAGAGCCTTGTGTAAAGAAAACGCCATTTCCATTTTTCTGGAGATCAGGAGACTGTACAAAATTTGCAGGGAGAGAGACCTCTAAAAACATTTATGGTGCCATGTGTTTCTTCATTTGTTTTTCCCAGTGGGGTTACAGTTTCCATTGCTATGTGCTGCATTTAAGGGTTTGTAATCTATGGCAATTGTACAGTTTCACTCCAGCAGAGTTTTATTCAAATATCAGATGATACTTTAACTTAATGGACATGTTTAAAATCCTAGAAGTATTTCCCCCCTATATCTAAAAGTGACATTGCCTTGCGTATGTGTATCCTGCCATGCGTATGCTTTTCCTGTTTCTTCATGCATATCCTGATGATATGCTATGATAGCACGTTCTGGTAATAGACTGGAATAATAAAACCACTTTTTTTTTTCTTTCTTAGAAAGAACCACACTCCATTAGCAAAGATGTTGAGAGCTTATTCTTTATTACAGTTGGTCCTTTCAGGCATTTATCTAACAATATCATCAGTTCTTGGATGACATTCCTTTCAGTCAAGCTACATGCTTGCCTTTCTAAATTTAAAGCTTGCTCAGTGAACACAGACTCTGGTAGGAATCCGTCAGTTGGCATATTTGTTAAAGGTGTGATGTTATCGGCAATTCAGTTTCATGATTTTCCATGCGCTGCAGTACTGTGCAAGGATAGCAAAGCAGCAGGGGAAGTGTGCATGTTAGGGAGGATAATAGCATAGCAGAAAGCTTCCTGATTCTCAAACAAGTGGGAATTCCTTCTGATAACATGGGATTACAGTGGATTTGCATCCAGGACATCAGGTTTTACAAAGTCAGTATATCAAAGCTTTTTCTCCCCATTGTCAGCTGGTTGAGTGCCTGCTCCATTTCAGATGAGAGGTTGGAAGTTGGTGTAGGACAAAATCTTATGAAGTGACAGTGACTGCAAGGCATGGGGCTAAATAAAGCGGACTATGTGCACACTCCTTTTGTACTGGGACTTTGTGGGGAGAGCAGAGACCTGGGAGGCACAGCATGTGTATGCAGGATCTTGCTCCTGGCTTTGTACTGCTGTGTTTGGGGATGTACCTATGCCATGAGGCCTCATATTAAAGCACAGACTGTTTATATTTGTGTGGCATAATGCTCTGAGGTACTCATCCACCAATATCCAGAAGGGAGATGTGGCTAGAGAGCACCCAGTCTGCCTAGGATTTATGGTGAGATCTTCACCATCGACTTTATACAAGGAGCTCCCTGCACTTTTCTGTTCTCTTGTTTCCCAGGACATAATACTCCTTCATGTCTCATTGCTTAACTCCAGGAAGTTAAACTAAATGAACAGTGCAAAACTAACATACAAAATTACATTATTGCTAAGTTGCGCCTTTAATTTCAGAGCTGCGTGCTGTGGCAGACTGTGACTGTTCTTTTGTCCAAAACCTTAGATTTAGGAACCTAAATAGTGAATATGTGTCCAGGGGAGCAAGGTCAGGGGCATTAATGTAACATTCACTTTGCTTCTATAACAGAATTAATTAAGCTTTGTACAGGCAGAAGAGTGAAGGATTGAAATGGTCGATGAAACCAGATGAAAGGCTGTTGCACATTTTCTCATGTTTGCTGCAAATCCAGTTGAGAAAAAGACAGGCCATGTTCTCTCCCTTTTAACCTAAGAACAGCTGTAGTGAGTCAGATCAGAGATTTGCCTGTTCCAATGTCTTGTGCATGTTATGTGCTAATAGCAGAGCCCTGGGTAAAATGTTTAAATACTAGACAAATACGCAGTCTTTTTTCTCTCAGTGCACCCTTCCAGTTTCTGGAAATCTGCAGCTAGGGGTTTCTTCAACTAGAGATTGTATCCACATCTCCATGCATGAATAGTTTTCCATGGGGTTTTGCGAGGCTCAAACTTGCCTCTTTCACAGAGCTGTCTTTGCTTTTGAGGGTGGGATGTGAAAAAGCTGTAGAAATAAAAATGACCAGTCCACTAAGAGCTGGTACTTACCAGCTCTCTGTTGTGGAAATGAGTTTCACTTCTTTGGTGTTACTCATGACTCTCCTCCAGTGTTACTCATGACTCCTACAGATGCAAGAAGGGAATTGGGAGTTTTCAGAATATTGCGTATTGATTAACAGGTAATGCCTGTGCACACAGCAAAACCTTTAGATTTAGCATATGCTGTTTTTTCATCAGAAGCTGTTAACCATAACTTTTTTTGGAAACTAAATTAAAATTAAAAGCTCCTGAAAACTGCATATGAAGTCTGTAATTGGCATGAAATGAGGATGAAGTGCACTTTGCATCACTTTCTAAATGGCAGCTTCTGGTACTTCTTCTGACCAAGGATTCAATGGAAGCAAAAACCTGCAAAGGAAACAACACTTCATAGGAG
Source organism: Falco naumanni (assembly GCF_017639655.2). Taxonomy (NCBI): domain Eukaryota; kingdom Metazoa; phylum Chordata; class Aves; order Falconiformes; family Falconidae; genus Falco; species Falco naumanni. The sequence goes on from NC_054065.1 coordinate 21,607,515, forward strand.
TATCCAAGGTACTGGATATGCACGTACAAGACTTCTTACGAGAAGTATAGCTCTTAGTTCATTTACCCTTTCTAAAGGGAGGGACTCTAACCAATTTTGATGGAATAGTCAAATAATTCCATCAAGCCAAATACAATGAGAAGCAACATTTTATATACTTCAATTGTGCAAACTTTCCTTTTGGCTGCATGTTATACATAGTTCTGTATATGTCCAGCAAAAATATTCAGATAATCCTACACATGCCCCAAGCGCCACCCGCCCTCCCCCCCCCCCCCCCCCCCCCCCCCCCCCCCCGGGTCTTTTCCATTTCATAAACTCTTCAGGTGACTCTTAGGGGACTGCTTGTATGCTGTCGTTATGATGGTACAGGAGCTCGCTGTGCTTGTACTCTTGCCAGATTCCCAGAGATTTCCTTTCAAATCAGATTGTGTGATCAGATCCCATTGAAAATCCTCAGCCTCTGTATTAGCATAAACTCTGTTCAGGTTTGAAATATAATTTGGGCCTTTATAGAAAAACAGAATTTTCAGAAGAAATTTAATTCTATGATCTAATGATTTAGACTCACTATTTTTGTAAAACATAAAGAATTGGCAGTATTCTCTCTCTAGTAAGCCTTTCTTGGAAAAACTAAGCTTCTTAATAAATCTCAGTAGTCATGGATGGAAATCCACCAACTGCAACAGTGTTTATTGACCTTTCCGAAGTGTTAGATTTAATTAGACTTTCATTAGTACGACTGTACATAAATTAGCCAAGTCAGCTCTTTTCCCTGTTTGCCCTGATGAGGTTCTCAGCTTCTTTTAGCCTTGATTGGTTCTTCACTTCAAAGGACATGTTCGCACTTCAGTCTGCAGTGAGTTGTGGAAATACCTGAGCTGACTCAGATACTGGGATTGGTTTAATTGCAGTGGCTTGGAGATGAGCAGAGGGCTTACCCAAGTTATTGGCGGGCTGTTCTGCAGTTTGACTATGTCAAACATTTGAGCAAGCTCATTTAAAGCCAGCTTAGCCATCTCTGTACTGTGCTATGGTTGTAGTGCAGATGGATGCTCACCTCAGAGATTTAGTGGTGCTCATATGCTTATTGCAGTAAGCCTGCTAAGGGAGTTTCTTGCATCAAAGGAAATATGAGTGAGGTCTTCATTATATACTTTTCTGCTTGCTTCCGTGCTTTCAATGTCATACCAAAAGCAGCTGTAGTCGGGCCCAGGAGGGTATCTGGTTTTCTCCAGCTATATTACTAGAGCAATGCAGCTATGGAAACATGACTACAACATTTAGGAAGTCTTTCTCTATCCAGTTGCAGTCTTATGGTGGACATGTATCTTTCCACATAAAGGGGAGTCTGGAGTGGGAATCCAAGAAAAATATCTGATGTCACATCAAACACAACTATTCAAACCTCTAGTTGCATTGACATGTTTATTATGAACACTTACCTATCAAATTGCTTATGGTTCCTTTTCAGGATATTATTTCCCTTAGTAACACTGTCTGAAGTTGTAAGAATACCTTTGCATATATTAAAAAACTGGCTGTAGCCACATGACCATGCACTCAAATACATACAAATCAGTATTTCCATAATGGTTTGTTTAATTCTTGTTATGCAAAATATAGTGTATTAAGGACTACCAAAATGTACAAAGTACTCAAAATAAAATGTTTCTGTTAAATTATTTATATTATCATCAGAGAACTACATTGCTTGGATAGACATTTTCTTGCTACTGAAAATATTTATGTCTGTATGTTGGAGAGGTTGTATATAAGTGTATGAAAGTATTCATTAATGTATATAGTGATCAGAATGATAATGTAGAAGTCCATTTGACATCTCTTTCCCCAGAAGACCATACTCTGAAAAGTACTGGGATGGAATGTAAGTTCAAAAATCCTCAGAAATTTCTCACTGCAATTTGTCACAAGTCAACCATGGGAATGTGTACATACATTGTAGATCCCTGTGAGCCATTCAGCCTCCCTAGATGGTCTTTACACACTACGAAACACTCATATAGATTTTCCTAGCTTCTTTCTTGGAAGTTTTGATTAGTGAATTAATTAAATTTTTTGGTATTTGGAATATCATTTTTCAGACAGGACATTAGGAAAACTCCGTTAGCAATGTATTGTATCTCTGGAACAGGTTACCCAGAGAGGTGCTGAAATCTGCTTACTTGAAACTCTTCAAGACTTGATTAGACAAAGCCATGGCTCTGCTGAAATACTGCTTTCCCTTTCACTGATGTTTTCTCTTTTCTTATGCAAAATACTTTGCTCTTCCCCTTATGTTTATGTACCATCATTTTTCATATTTTATGTAGTTTAAGGCCAGACTTGATTAGTGCAATAATTTAGTCTAATCATCTGAATTGCACAGGTATCGGAACCTTACCAGCATTTCCTGGTGAAAGCTGTCTGGTAGCCAACTGACAGTGTGCACTGTAAGGAAGAGACTCAGTCTTGCTTTAAGTTTTTTGGGTGCTAGTGCATGCCCCAGTAATGCAGAGGGTTGACCCAAGAGATAACTACTCTTACAGCTGCTAATTTGCAGTTTGTAACCTGAATTTTTCCAGTTTCAAATTTTGTGCATTTGTTTCTCCAGTATCTGATATAATCTTCCTCTGCAATGTTTACACTGAGAATTAAGACATTGTTTAGTACATTTAATCCCATTAATTTCTTATTATAAGAATCTTCTCCTTTTTTACCATACGGTTTTAAGTTGGGTACAGGATCCAGGGATCTGTTATGGTCTGTATTGATGCAGGCCTGCAGAAGTATAGTTAAGGTACATTGTTTATGTCTACTGCTCTGGTAATGAAGCAGTAAAGCAATATTCTGAAAAAGCATTTATATATATATATTTATTTATATATATATATAAATATATTATATTTATTTTTTAAACAGCTGTGGCCTCAGCAGGGACTTCAGTATACATTCTTCAGAACAAATCACCAGTTTAGTTCATTTTCTACCACCCGAACTGAGCAAAGTTGAACTGTACTCTGCAGCTATTGACATTTCCTTTTAGGCTGGAAAATCTTCACGGCAGACAACATGACTCTTGTTTGCTTAGGAAATCACTTACTGCCCTTTCAGGTGCTGCAAGACAGATATTAAGTGCAGTTTGCAGAGGAAAATCTTCAGAGCAATTCAGAAAACTATTATTGATTATTATAGATCCGTAAAAGTATGCAATAAAAGTAATGGTAAACATTTCAGAATGATAAATAGATATTTTTGTTCCCCATTTGCTCAACCACTTCAGAGGGGGGATCTTTTTTGTGGCATTTCTTAATCTACCTGAACCAAAATATATGGAAACATAATTCCTGGTGCAATTCAAATGATATTCCCAAATATTACTGTTGTGAAGACTGCCATGGCCATAGATGAAAACTGGTCAGCTGCACAGGAGATTCATCTCCAGATTTCTAAAGATAACCATAGGCTCGTTGAGGGTATCATCTCATACATTTGTTCACCTCACACCTAAGCTAAGGTGTAAGTCAAACCCAAGGCTACAATACTGGAACCTTTTAAGATTCCACAAGCCACAACAAACACTTCGACTGACAGGAATCAGCTGTGCCATGACAAATACTGTAATGCTGAGAGGGTAAGATAAACCCACACATGGATGTGATACCTCAGTGGGGGGTGGGAATTACACACTAGTTTTCAGAAGACCCCAGTGTTGTGTCGCTGTACCATGATGAAATAATGAAAGCTTGATGTAATGCTTCTGATTAGTCTTTTCATTGGTTAAATGTGCTGTCATCTGATACCCTGGTGGAGAGATTTTTGGAGGGGAGGGGTTGAGCCCTGTGAAACCTCAAAGCACTTTCTTTCCATTGTGGGCAGCTCAGTTAAATTCTTATTAGACGCAGCTTTTTCTAATTTTATAATTCACCTCCAGACATTTGCTTTTGCTCCAAACACAATATTAGCTGTAGATGTTTGTCTGTGTTTGCTGTGTGGGTTGTTTCATTGCTTGTTGTTGTCTGGATTATCCTTTTCTAATGTTAGGTAGCAATTAAATATTTGATCCTTCTTTGGCTATAAAATAGCTTTCTAATTAATCAGACTAGTGCTCTTAAATTCAGAACTTAATTGAGGTTTACTGGTGAAAAATATATGTATCTAGATCCATTGGAAGTAACGTTCTTATTATAACTTGTTTATGTACAATGATCCATAAGCTGTGTAAGTTTTCTGGCATTGGAGACAAACTAGCTGAAGGGAATTCATTTTGGTATTATTTCTTAATCCACTAGAATGTGCTTCCCTTTTTCTGGAAAAAGCCCTTTTCAAGTCAGTTTCTCAAAATGTATCAAGTGATGAACTGCAGATAGCAAACTAAGCATTTGTTTGAGTTCATGCTTATTACAGCAGTGTCTGGAAAATGTTTGTGCTTAGGCTTTTAATAAACTCCCTCTAGAGATCAATTACCATGATTTGTCTAGTTACTATGGATAAGAGGTTTTGGGGGGTGGCTGTTGTTGAAATGTTTTGTTAAACTGAAAGAATCTTGAATGCTTTTATTCAGGCAGAATAAAAAGAGAATGGGAAGCAGAACACAGTATCTCTAAGGAAAAACAATTATTGAAATACTCTTAGTAAAAGGGCTCTGCAACATTACAAGGTCTTGTAGGACAATTTTGTCTGTGTTTTAGGCTTGTTCACAGGTAGCTCAGAATGTAGGTCAGCAGGAGGAGATGTGTTAGAAGGAGGATAAGCACCGATAAGTTAATACTCTTGACAAAGTTTTCTCACTATAAGGTTTCAGTATAATCAAAACCAGTTTAGCATTTGAGGAAAAGCACCATGAAATGGAGTAATGGAATTAGCTTTTATGTTTTTCCAGGAACCTAAACCACATTTCCTGTCACAACTGTATATTATTAATACAAAGCATCTGCTGAATTGGAGCTGCCCTAAAATGTGCACAAATATCATGCGTCTGGTTTAAATCATTTATTTTTTGACATTTGTGGTGAAAAACTAAAGCAAGATGCTGCCTCAACTCATCATAAAAAAGAATATGATTTGGAATACAGCAAGTTTTCAGCATGGTCTCAGAGGCAGCTAATGTAATTCTGTTGATTTAGCAGCCAGGACTGTTACTGCCTGCGTTTTTATGTCTTGCTTCCCTTTCATTTTGTATTCTGTGGTTGCAGCAATTAGTTTCCAGTCACAGAGGGAAATAAGCAGCTATCTTGAAACTCACTCACTTTCCCAGCCCCCTGTCCTTTACAACTGGGAGTAGAAAGTTTGTTTTCTGATTTTTATGTCTCACCACCATCCCAAGTCATCTTTTCTTATGTTGTAACCAGCCTCCACAGGCTTAAGGCAAAGGGCCCAGAATCTGATAATGAAATGGGATCATGTCAGGAATATAATGTCTGGAATATAATTTCCTAGTGGATTAATGCCCTACCCAGATATTTTTCCACATTAATACCCACTCTGGAAAAAAATCTATCACTGCATTTCCTTGTAGATTACTTCAACATATACCAAGGATGTCAGAAGCTTCTCTGGGAGCCAGACAAGCCTGGAAGTCTGGCGCTGAGTCCTGGACTGTGAATCAGGACAATGAGACTCAGAAATTCCTGTGTAGTTTCTCCAGCCCTTTCCTAAAGGCCTGCATGGAAGGACTCTGGGTAGTGTCACAGGTTGTCTATGTCTGTGTGCTGCTTGTGTCATGTTAGCCTCATCGGTATGCTGAACAGTGGGAGAGCATATCTGTAATCCCACTTGATTACACTAGATGCTTTACCAGAGGCCTCGAAGGCCAAATGTAGCTGTAAGTAGAGATAACGTGACAGCCCTGATATGGAGATCAGTTCCCTTGCAGAGCTGATCAGGTGGGTTTCCAGCCCCCACCAATTTGTTTTATGCTGTCAGCCATGTCTTCTTCCTCTCTTGCCCATGGTGCCAGTGATGCTTGACCACGCTAGCATCAGTCTTCACTCTGTTCCTTCTCCTGAGCAGCTCCACCCATTTCCATAGATTGTGCCTTGAAAAAAATCCCCTCAGTATTTTAAATGATTTGCTCTTAATGAAAAATGGAAACATACTGAAACAAACAGTGTGAGGAGCCTCTCTTCTGCTTTTTTCTTCATTGTCTAACTGCATCTTTTTTCATCCTTGGTCTGTTGTGATCCCCTTGCCATATTATGTCTAATTTAGGGATTCTGAGATTAAAGGACAAAAGCGTTAGCTAGTTCATGTCTGTAGTTCTGTGCAGTTTTATACCAGCTGAACATCTGAATCTGTGTGCGCTAAAAACCCTTCTGCAGACTAATCAAGTGACATTTCACATACAGAGGGAGTAACTTGCCTGTCCAGCTGTACAGCTGGTCTCAGCCCTGAATATTTTGGCTGTAAAATAACAGCAATATCCAGAACCCAACAGTGAAAGGAGAAATTTTATAACCCATTTCTTAGAAGCAGATCGGAGGATCTGAAAGTCAAGCTGGATGTTTTAAGGTTTGCACATCTACCAGGATAAAGATTTTGCAATTAGAGTTAATTAATAATTTCCTTGGCTGGTGAACCAAAACCAAATCCTGCTCACCCAGTTCAGATTGTGAAAAGAGAAAACATTGTTTGGATTTTACTCTCCAATGGGACTAATTATTCTCTATATTTCACCCATCACATTATAATCCTCTTCAGAGAAAAGAAAGAATAAGTGTTCTCATTAAATTCTGAAGCGGGCATTTTTTTTCTGACAAGTTGCTCTTGCTTTGAAGAGGCTAATATCTGATGATGGAAATCGTAAAGAATAAATAAAAAAAGCTTTGTAGAGAATGATTTACTTAAAATTACACTGTCAAAGAGCTTTTCATAATAATTAAAAAAAATCACAATGTTTGTGATGAAAACACTATTGAAACTGCAATCTGCTTACTCACCTGGTGGTATTTTCATGTTCGTACTTAATGAACACCCTCTGTGTTTTGTTATTGTAAGGCTGCCTGGGAGAGCTGGGCTGGTAGCATTGACTCTTTCCTCAAAGACAGAAGTCTCAGCTGAGCAAATCAGTCCTATTCAGCAAACTCCTTGAGCATGCTCTCAAGTTCCATTAATTCAAATGATTTTCTGACCTGGAGACTAAAGGGTCCCTGGTAGCCCCACAAGGCTTTTGCTCTCATTCTTTGCAGTAGGATGAGATATTTTAGGTTCAGTGTGTGTGTTGGGGTGAAACTGGATGGGAATGCTCTGCTTGGTAGCTATGTACACACAGTTCCAATTTCCCTGTGAGAGCAGTGTGTGTTGATATCCATGGGAGAATGGATTGTCAGGTGAACCAGAGTTACCTCTTACAGAGGACAGAGAGCAGCTTAACAGCTTCAAAATCAAATTGTTCTGGTACTAAGCCAATTCAAAAGTGAACTCCCTTAAGAAGGTAGACATGGTCAAATGAGGCTCCTGTGGACAGTTATGAACCTAGACTTTTTCTCTCAAAGTAATTTCATTATTCCTGGAAGCTCATCATATAAGCATGCCTGATGAAACACATCTCTTGGCTGCCAGGTGAAGAAATACTTTTCCCTAGTTAAGGAGTGTCTGTCCAAATGAAGGAAAGCAGCTCCACACTTAGCAGATCTATTTATATACATGAAACTGTAATTTGGACCTGTATGATGTTCCTACCTGAACACATGAAAAAACCACACTTCCCTCTCATACCTAGGAAAAACTTGTCTTAACTGCCAAGTAATTAATTTGGAGAAGTGTAGTCTGAATTAGGGAATGGTTATGTACTTCAGGCCTGTTTGCCTCCCAGAGTGTTACTGAGGGGCAGAAATGTCCCAGTGAATATCATAGACAAATTTGATGGTACTGTACTTGTAGGCTTATGCCAGTTAAATGAGGGAAGCTGTAAGACTAAATGGTGCTTGTACCAGTTTGACTGAAGCCCCCTGAGCAACATGTCAGTGTTTTAAATGTGCTTCCCTACCCTGCTGCTGCTAGCTCCTGCTATCTGCTCTCCCCTAGCTGCAGGACTTCTCAGTAAATCATTCTACTCCTGGCCCTGGAGTTTGTTTCTGTGGGCACCTGATCTGGATTCATGGGTTGCCGCTGTGTCCTCTGTGAGTTGTTCTGTTACAGCTAGTGTATCCATCAAAACTGGAATAATTGCTTTTCCTTTTGATATACATTCTTTTTCCAGGCTGAATTTCTATCTAATTTTCTAATACAGCTACTGTCTAGCATAAGTAAGGTATTGGAGACTCTGGCACTTTGAGATTCTCCAGTTCAGACACTTGAATCACTATGTGGCCAATACATGCTGCCAGCCAACTCCTAAAACAATATTAGGAAAGAACTGCATTGCCCTGAGAAAGTGGCATTATCCTGTCCTAATAATTAAAACTACACTGCAACTATTCTGTGTGCTGTTAACAAAAAATATGCTGCGAGCCATGCCAAAGAAATATGTATCCCACAGCTAAGTCCACATGATATTTTTTTTTAACACACAAGTTCAGACATGGTTTTCAAGCATGATGAATAGAGAACAATGTCCTGTTTGTGTGGGTGTGTGCACTGTCAAGCAGGCGAGGTTTAAGTGACTGCAGATTTTTGAATCAGAATCAAAAAAGGTCATTTGGAAACGGACAACATTTGCTCCTGCACAGTTTGTGACTAAACATCTGGGACTCGCAGAGGACACTAGAAGAAAGTATTAGTAGTAAACAAGATTTTGCTGGTTTCTTCCACAGAAATGGCAATACCAGGAAAAAAATGGTAACAGAGTAGAAAAGAAACAAAATTTGTGCTGTGTGCACTTAAACTGCTTTTAACAATTATGTTGTTCTTTCTTTGTTTTTGGTGGTTTTTTTCCCTCTCCACTCAAAGCCTCAAAAAGCAACCAGTTCTAATGAAAAAGAAAAGATGCTGATGTTATACAGTAGTGGAAAACAAACCAATTTATAGAAAATTACTGTTGAAAAGTATTCTTAGCTAATAGGTCACATTTATTCTCTTGAAACATTGTGCAAAATTTTAAGTTCTTCTGAGGCTGTAGTGAATGTTTTTCATCTCTACAATAATGTTTGAGGAATCACAGATAGCAGGCATCTCAGAAGGGGAACATAAGTACCCTCCCAAAGCAGTTTTTACCATCATATCATGCTTCTCTACCTATTTTCTTCCTCTTCAGAAAACACCCCAAAATTTACTTGCTTTCAAGCTATAATAACTTAGCATTTTCTTCATTTATGCCCTTCAAGGTATATATCATACTCACAGTTTCATCTGCTTCTTTTCTATTGATTCCCCCTGCTTCAGAAAATGGACATAAATGAGAGCACCTACTGATGTGAAGAATATTGATGCATTATTTTAACATATTTATTCCCTGTAAACATTCATTAGTTAAAAAGGAATGCTTTTCTCAAAGCAATTCCCAGCACATTCTTAAAACACAATTATCCAAACAGACTACTCCAAAAGCTGGCATTGCCTGGGCATTAATAACCCTGTAGCTGAAGGCTTGTTCTTTCTTATCAGAGCCATTCTCCAAATTCTCTCAGTTCAGGAAAGTAAATGTGCCTTGCAGCATGCCCTGAAGGATGATAAAGTCAGACTATTGTTGGCAATAGTTAGTCTTTAGAGGGGAAGCATGAAGTATTGTTCTGAGCAAAAGACAAAACCTGAAACTCTTGGTCCTGGCTCTGACTATGATTCTCTCCAAGGCTCTGGGTAAATCACTTGCTCTCTTCACCTCAGTTTCTTTATCTGTAAAATGGTGATAATATAACTTTGTTTTCACAAAACCACAGAATGGTCAGGGTTGGAAGAGACCTCTGGAGATCATATAGTCCAACACCTTATTAATACAGGTTGCACAGTATCACATCCAGAAAGGCTTTGAATACCTCCAAAGGAGACCACAGCCTTTCTGAGCAGCCTATTCCAGTGCTCTGTCATCCTCAAAAAAGAGTAGTTCTTCCTCGTATTTGAATGGAACTACCTGTGTTGCAGTTTGTGCCCCTTGTCCTGTTGCTGGGCACCACTGAAAAAAGCCTGGCCCCGTCCTCTTGACACTCACCCCTAAGATATCTCCATGAATTGATAAGATCCCTTCCCAGTCTTCTCTTCTCCAGGCTAAACAGGTCCAGCTCTCTCGGCCTTTCCTCACCAGCGAGATGCTCCAGCCCATTCATCACCTTCGTAGCCTTCCACTGCACCCTCTCCAGTAGCTCCCTGTCTCTCTTGAACTGGGGAGCCCGGCCCTGCACACAGCACTCCACATGCTGCCTCATCAGAGCAGAGCAGAGGGCAGGATCACCTCCCTCGACCTGCTGCCCACGCTCCTCCCAATGCACCCCAGGATCCCATTGGCCTTCCTGGCCACAGGGCACACTGCCGGCCCACGGGCAACTTGCTACCCACCAGAACCCCCAGGTCCTTCTCTGCAGAGCTGCCTTCCAGCAGGTCAAGCCCTCGCCTGTACCGGTGCAGGGGCTGTTCCTCGCCAGGTGCAGGACCTTACAGTGCCTTTATTGAACTCCATCAGGTTCCTCTCCGCCCACCTCTCCAGCCTGCCCAAGTCTCTCTGAATGGCAGCGCAGCCTCTGGTGTATCAGCCGCTCCTCCCAGCTCCGTATCACCAGCAAACCCGCTGAGGGTACGCTCTGTCCCCCCATCCAGGGCACTGAGGAGTGAGTTGAACAGGACCGGACCCAGCACTGACCCCTGGGGAACAGCACGAGCTACAGGCCCCCAGGCAGCCTCTGTGCCGCTGGTCACAGTCCTCTGAGCTCTGCCATTCAGCCACTTCTCAATCCACCTCACCGTCCACTCACCTGACCCACACTGCCTGAGCGCACCCATGAGGGTATCACAGGAGACAGTGGCAAAAGCCCTGCTGAGGTCAGGGTAGACAACATTCACTGCTCTCCCCTGGTCTACCCAGCCAGCTGTTCCATCATAGAAGGCTGTCAGATTGGTCAGGCATGATTTCCCCTTGGTGAATCCATGTTGACTACTCCTGACAACCTTCTTTTCCTCCATGTGCTTCGAGATGACCTCCAAGATGAGCTGTTCCACCACCTTTCCAGGGATGGAGATGAGGCTGAATGGCCTGTAGCTTTCTGGGTCCTCCTCACCCTTTTTGAAGGCTGGGGTGACACTGGCTTTCCTCCAGTCCTCAGGCACCACTCCTGTCCTCCGTGGCCTTTCAAAGATGATGGACAGAGGCCTAGGAATAACATCTGCCAGCTCCCTCATCACTCACGGGTGCATCCCATCGGGGCCCATGGATTTGTGGGTGTTAAGTCTGCTAAAGTGATCTCTAACACGGTCCTCCTTGACCAGGGGAAAGTCTTCCTTTCTCCAGACTTCCTCTCTTGCCTCCAGGATTTGGGAAGCCAGAGGGCTGGCCTTGGTGGTGATGAAGCAAAGGCAGCATTTAGTAACTCCTCCCTCTCGGTGTCCTTTGCCACCAGGGCACTCACCTCATCCAGCAGTGGGCCCACGTTTTCCCTAGTCGCCCTTTTCCTGCTGATGTACTTGAAGAAGCCCTTCTTGTTGTCCTTGACCTCCCTCACCAGATTTAATTCCAAATGGACCTTGGCCTTCCTCATTGCATCCCTGCATGTTCTGACAATGTTCCTGTATTCCTGCCAAGTAGTCTGTACCTTTTTTCACATCCTGTAAACTTCCTTCTTGTCTTTGAGTTTTGTTCGAAGCTCCTTGCTCATCCTGGCAGATCTTCTGCCCCCTTTGCTTGATTTCTTACCCATAGGGATGCACCCATCTTAAGCTCAGAGAAAGTGGTGCTTGAATATCAGGCAGCTCTTTTGGACCCCTCTCCCTTCCAGAGCCCTAACCCATGGGATTTCTCCAAGTAGGTCCTTGAAGAGGCCAAAGTTAGCTTTCCTGGAGACCAGGGTTGCAGTCCTGCTTATTGCCCTGCTTCCTCCATGCAGGATCCTGAACTCCACCATCTCATGGTCACTGTAGCCAAGGCTGCCCTCAACCTTTTGCTGAATAATTTTACAATATGTTGGAAAATTGATGCTTGGAAAACACTTTGATGATAGAAAGTGCATTTTAAATGTGAGATTTAATACAAACAGCTCATAAGCATTGTTTTCTGCACTCTGTTATAAAGTAATTGGGACAGATTAAATGCTTAAGTCATACTGCAGTACCTACAACTGTGTTTTTAGAGCAATTCACAATAGCATTTCCTTAGAAAAAGCTATAGGAAGTGGAAAACCAAAAAATGCTCCCCACTGTTTCCTTGTTGTAAGAATGCTGCAATAGAAATGGTGAAGAGAGATATTGTTCAGACTGTGTTACTCAAAATGTCCACAGAGTGTTTCAGGTGAAAACAAGCTAACAATTGCGCGGAGAATGTACTGGGCATGCAGTTCCTCTGAGTGTAGGTCAGCAGCAGTTCTGCTGCTCGTGTCTTTCTTTTCTGTTGCAAAGTAGCCATAGATGAGGTGCCATCCAGCCTGGAGCAGAACATGGGAGACCATGTGAGCAGCAAAAAATGGCATTAGAAGGCAAAGCTTTCTCAAAGACCACACTTGAAAACAAAAACCAATTTCAACAATGAGTAGAATGGAAGATCTTTATTTTTTAGCCTTGTTCTGTATGTATGGGCTGCAACTCTGAATGATGAGGGTAGTTGAGACAGGTCTATTTTCTGACCCTTCCTCTAGAAACTCCCTTCTGGAGAAAAGGCTGTGAACAGCCAGGTGAAAGATGGACTAATTCCAAAGAAGAACAGGCATCTGAAGCAGAACTTGGGTAAACTGGAGGTACCTAACTGAACACTGCCGCTTAAAAACACTTAATGCTGGTGATGCTCTAGCATTTCCCTGTTTAGGGACCTGGAGCTCTGCTGTATTTCTTGTGCAGACTCTCTGTGTCCCAGGGAGTGCTGTGAAAACTTGTAGCATGTCTCTGAGTTTGGTGGCAGTCCCTCTGTGCTCCCCAAGGTCTGCTAGAAGTATACTTGCCCCAGCAGCCAGAGCAGGTCCTGCTCTCCACACCCTTGAAACAGCCATCACCACTTTCTATTTAAAATACAAATGGTTAGGCCCCTTTGGCATAACCTAAAGCTTAAAGCAAGCCTCAGGGTGTGAGTGACAGATTTTGTATTCTCTTCAGCCTCAGAATTTCCACTTATCTCCATAACAGAAGTGAGCTCATGAAAAACAGTGTGATTGGGAAAGAGAGCTCTCCACTTTTCCATGGAAGGTTATCACTGACAAAAAAGAATGCAGGATATCTGGGGCTAAAAAGTGAAAAAAATGCAGGTGTGGTGCTGTACCTAGCATCTGGGACACTCAAGAGGAAAAAGATTTTTCTGGTTTTCAGTCTTCCATGGAATTGCCTTTGCATTTTGCACTAAACCTCCATCGCCTCAACTGTGTAAACCACTGCCCAGAGAGGACGACTCTCAATTGTCTCCTCCAGGCAGCCTAGAGGATGATCTGTCTTGTAGGGCTTCCATTATTTGGATGAGCTGGTCCTTACTCAGTTCATTTTCCATGTCAAGGTGCTGTTTTAAAGAGGTGAATCCTCTTCTTCTTTTCCAGTAAAAAGCTATCAACTCGGACTAAATAAGGCAGGAAGATTATGGCAGTTCATAGTGGATGTGAGGTTTGAAACTTATTCCAAATCTACAGTAGTCAAGGAAGACGTTGTGCACTGCAAGCAGCACCTTGTCCTGAGGCAGCAATTCGATGTATTTGCAAATCATGTTGCAGTTATAAGCCACAGTTGGCAATGACCCACTTTTTTATTGTGTACAATGTTACTCAGTTGATTTATGCTAGTGGCAGAGCAAAATTTTGGCATTTCAAATAGCTGTAAATATTTATGAGTTAAATGCAATTTTTGCTAATATTTTAGCACCGTTATATGAAGAGATTATCCTCAAAGGGTGAGATGTTGCTGGCATTTTGCACAGGCACCAAAAGATCTTTTGAATTCTTTTTCCTATTGAAAACCATAATCTCAAGAACAATCTAAAAAATGCTTCAAGTATGACAGAGCACTTCTTCTCATTTACATACATTTATTATCTGTTACATAAGCACAGAGGCAAAATAGAAGGTGTCTACATTCTAAAGTCAGGTTTTTTATCACTTAGAAGCCCACGCTGGAGTACTACCCTCTCTTCATGGAAAGGTGAAACATAAAATAGAGACAAATTAGAAGGAAGTCAATGCACAAAGCAAGAAAGCTTCTCAGATAAAACATACAAAAACTTTTGGTTTTTGAAATATCCTTAGAGGAAGGCTCCCCCTGACCATGTTACCTTAGTTCCTAAGATGTCATCCGTGTACTCAGGTGGGAAACCAGCTATAAGGTTTTTATTTACAACACAATTTAGAGGCAGGTGCAGACTGATCTAAGTGTGCATACGTGTGAAGGGAATGGGACCCTGCAGCCATAATGGCACAAATGCACCAGGTAGCCAGGGAGCATACATGACTGTGGCCACGAATACAATCCCATTGACTTGAGTATTCAGTGAATTTGTAATACATTTTAATATACGTGTTGTGTATAGAAGGAAAGACTGGCAATTAAAGCATCATTGACTAGGTCTCACACACTCATGGAACAAAAAGACAGTTTCTGAAAAGAGGAATTGTGATTTAACTATTTGTCATGTTGTGAACAGCCAGGTCCACTGAGTCCTTAGTTTCACAGACCTTAAAAAGACAAAAGAAAAACATTCTGCCAAATAAAAATAATCAACCTGTAATGTATTCTCCCTCTTTCACAAGGATATGGCAAACAATAGGAATTAAGGGATAAATCAGTAAAGTACAGGTGGTTGTGGTAACTGAAATGATCCTTTACTAGTTGTTCATATAGCGAAGCGATGTGAGGAGATGGAGATTTTAGAAATTTGCTCACTAGGCAGTGAGAGAGGCTATTCTGTCTGAATATTTTTTGTCAATTATCATATAGTAATCTAAGATGTATTTTTTTGCTACATTTATTCCATTCACTGAACTGATTAAAAAGTCAATGTTTTCAGGAATATAGCTATGGATTAAATCTAGGTGTGCACAGATAGGAGTAATTTCTTATGCCACTGAAAAAGATGTGTATAATGTGGTGTAATAGAATGAGATTTTCATCTGATTTACAGCCTCAGTATAACTAAATTTAAAACACTTTTTGGATTACTTACATTTTGTCAGCTACTTGCCCTATTGGAGGTCAGGTGGGAGTCTTGCTATCATTTTTAATAATGTAAATTATAATTGAGTAAACTGATTATGATCTGGCATTTTTTCTGATTTTCATTCTACTATTACTTAAAAATGATAAGAAAAGTAATACCTGAAGTAGGGAATTTTTTTTAAGAATTGCTTCTCCCAGGTTTGTACTAGACCATCTATTCTGTTCTGGGATGACTGAGATACTGAAATTCTGAGGTGTTTAAATACTCCAGTAGCAGATTATCCACTTCCTTGCTAGGAATCATGGAGGTTTCAATATGATGACTAAGGTGTGTAGGACTTGACTCACCATCCCCTTAACTCCCATCACTTCACACTTAAAGCTAGAAAACTTCTAAGAAGTGTTGTGGGAAAAACAAAAATAAAAAAACTTTGTGTTTAATAGCTGGCTACTTAGAAACTAAGACTCAAGCATGATTAACTAAGACTCAGGTACGATCAAGGTAGCACAGTTAAGCCTCACCCCAGCTATGGTAACTGTACACAAGTGGACTCTACACCCATGCTGAGAGCAAAGCTGTATGACTTCGCTTGCGATACTGCTTTCATTGGAAGGAAGAATGGGTAATCAGTAAAGAAACCCATTAAAAGGCTCTGACCAGGAGGCATGGTTTTCAGGCCTTTAGTTAAGTAAAGCAGGTAGTGTATTGATGAGGAAGCCTCTGAGATGTTCAGCATGACTCCAACAGTGAGCTGTTCAGTTACGATACTGTATTAACTTACTGTATTTTTTCCCAAAGTAATTTTATGAATCCCCAGTCTGAAGCAGGATGGTAATTTTCCAGCCTCAGAGCATGAAACAAGTTCTCAAAGATGCAAGGGATTCATTAAAAGGAAGCCAGGAAAATTTTCATATCTGCATGCACAGAAATACTGACTTTGTGATTGCAAGGATCTCTTTATAAACAATGTCTATACAGCTAAAGGTGCTGGGGAAAAAAATGCTTGGCACTTCACAAAGAACGAGTTTCAGGGCTTAGGGGGCCGAGGAGAGAGTAACCTGTGAAGATGGGGTTATCTGCAATGCTGACCAGCTTGGTGTAATTTTCACTTTTCATTAAGCCAAGCCAAACAAGACTAGAAGGGCAAACTTGCATGTTGTTTCCCTAGAGTCCATAACTCTGTGCCTGAGATCTCCAGAGGGAGGGTTCGCATTAACTGTGGTTGTGTCATATTTAACTTGGCTATTGTAAGACTCACTTGGCTCTCTTCATAAATACCACACCTTTTATATTTCTGACTCTCCCCATTTTAATACTGCTATTACTATGTGGAGATTTCTTGTCATACTTGTGACTTCTCCTAAATATACACGGCTCATCCCCCTGTGTGCTGCTGGACTTCTAATCTGCAGACTCTCAGTGGGTGCTGAACATGTCCCATCATTCAGATGTTGCACACAGCGGGCATTACTGTGTGATTTCCAGAGGGTGAATGAGAACAAGAGACTTGGTTCAATGCTGTGAGATACCAACCTGTGAGAGAAAGCTCTAGGGCACTGCTTGTAATTCCCAGGGGGACTTGATATTCAGAAAAGCAGTGGGAGGTGTTATGCTTTAGCCTGCCTGAGGACTCTACTGCCGGATTCATAAATTCGTACTGATTTTGACTTCTTAACCGCATGTGAAGCCAATGACAAGTTGAAAAAAAGGGTTTCCTCTAAAATGGAATCTTCAGTTTACTTCCCCAGCTGCAAAATGCCTGAGGTGCCCACCTCATTGCCTTTTATGCCCCCACCCTGCCTTGTCCCTGTGGCCAAGATGAGGCCCTAGAAATGAAGAGCTCTGTAACAAGCTCACCTCAGAAGAACTTGCACAGAAAGCCAATAGTAAGGGCCCTTTTAATAAGGCCTCCTGCTACCTTTGTCCTCCTTGATTCTGGAATTATTTGCTTAAGTTTCTGATGATCACATCTATAGCTGATCACACACAAAGGGGAGACTCTCACCAAACAGTGTTTGCACTGTATAGTCAAAACCCAACACTTCCAATTCAGGTGCTACACCAGCTGAGAGATAGAAATAAATAAAAAGGGACATGAATATCTGCTAGCGACAGACTCCCTTCTAGTGATGCTTGAACCAATCTGCAAGAGACACTACACCCTCCACTGTTCATCAAGGCTGTGGTGGGGACTGGATGCCTTCCTGCTGGCTCCCAGTAGTGAAGATGGACATGGGCTTCCTTGGCAGGTTGTTGCCTCTGCACTCTGTAGATATTCTGTTGGTGAGAGTGGTGCAAACCTTCATGCAGAAGCGATGCTCCAAATTTGTCCCAGAGAAACACCTCTACCATGACAAATCATCTTTCTGCTCAAGCTGGATTGCCTTTTTTTGGCCTTGGAGAAACCTGCCGCACGTGCACAGAATCATACCACTTTCTTCCTAAAGGACAGGTGTCTTGAATAGGCTGTCAGGCCTGTGCAGCTGCTGGGATGCAGGGCAAGAGGTGTTTCAAAAACTTTACCTCCTTGCTGATCAAATGAGAAGTGGGGCTTTCTGCTGCTGCTTTTCTAGGTTTTTTGCTCTTAGGTTCCTCCGCTGCCTGTCAGTGACTGTAGCAGCAGCAGAACTTGCTTTTTGCTTGTGCCACCTAAAATGGTGAGGGCTGTGTTGATGTGTAGGTGTTTATGCCAGCAATGTTCAGCAGCATAGTTTATAGCTAGTCTTGCAAAGTCATTAATTGAGATTATTGTCATGTTTTACCATATAAAATCCTTTGAATAAAGGGGGGCATCTAATGTAGAAGTCCAGGCAGGGAGATCTTCCAGCTGGTACTGTTGCCAGTTTGTCAGTGTTCCTGCTCCATGAGCTTGGCAGTGACCTTTGTGGAAGGGTAGCTGCGCACCCGGCATACATGGGCTCCTGGATGTCACCATATAACTAATGACAAAGAGTCCTTTTCAGTGTAAGCAGAAGTAAAAGCTGTAACGTGTTATATATCTCTTCTCTTCCTGAAGCTGCAGTAGTGCTCTGCATGCATACTGTTTGTGTTCTGCAGCCACCTAGAGGGCCTGCTGCCTGTACCGACTTCACTCTGTGTTGACCCGGAACCAAGAAACTGCAGGAAAATACAAGCTCTGCTGACCCTTAGCGGCCATAACTTGGCTGCAGTGCTGTGGGTATGTTTTACAAATTCAGGACTGCTGATCTGGTGCTGTAATGCAGGCGTTCTGGGTTTTTTTCCTTTTTTTTTTTTTTTTTTTCGGGGGGGCGAGCAGAAGGTACCGACTAACCTGTTGAGGGCAAAAACTGGGAAAGCAATGTCAGCAGAGAAGAGGATCTTGAATCATAGACAGGAATATACCTGACCTTGAGAATTTACGGCAATTGCACAGAGCAAATACAGTATCTTACATCTAGGGGCTATTAAAATTGACACCACAAACTGAAGGTGAGTCATTCTCTGGCAAAGAGAGACAGAAAGAAAAACTGAAGGCAAAAAGCAAAATTATTAAGACTACAACGTGGCTCAGACAGACAGATGTGATTCTTGGAGACACCAGGAGATGCATGCCTTATTTAGATAGGGAAAACAACCCCTTGTACTGAGGACTTCACCTGGAGTATCATACACAAGCTTGGCTTTCAAAATCAGGAAACAGGAATTTGAATACACAAAGAAAGCCTCAAGGTGATTAGGGGAACTGAAATGCTGTTTTATAAGAGGAACTTAAAGATCCAGCAAGACAATAGCCAAAAGGGTATGAAATGTTTCCCCCATTAAAAAATGTTATCGCTGATGTCAACAACGGAGAGTGATAAAAGTCACATGGTGCAAGATCTTGCCCAAATTGCCCAAATCTTTTGAACTGGGAAGTCAGTGTGTTTTTAACACTAGAATCACTGTGGTTCCTTAGCTGTGTCCATAGTGCCAGGAGGAGGGAACCCTTGCTTAAAATGCAGGTTGATCCATGCTGGTTGTCAGCACCAGCACTTCCAGCCCCACGTTCCTGCTTTGGTGGTGCTCTTCACACTGCCTCATTTTTCACGTTGTGTTGTGATGGCTGTAACAGCTGTGTCCCTGTGTACCTTGCACCTCAGCAGGCGGGGAAAAGTCTCTGAGAGGCTGTTACGGCCACCCTTTTGGTCTGAATTCAATCCTTCATTTTTAGTTCAGCGTTAATTTACATGACAACTCTTGGAACAACTTTTCAGAGCCGGTATGATGAAGAAGACGTCTGTGTTTTCACGCTGACTTGCAGCACCTGTCTCCCAGTGCCACCCCCCTGGCTCATTCCAGCCTCTGTGGAACACGCAAGCTGGCACTGTCTTCCCGGGACACCTTTATACAAGTGATACTCTCCTGTGATCCCTCAGCTGTGAGGATGCCCGCATCCACAGTCGCATGAAAAACTGCTACAGCAACACAGACCAGAACGGCAACTTCTTACCCAGACAGCTTGTGTGTTTGATACAAGTCTGATACCAGCTCGTGTGTTTGATACAAGCCAGCTGACAGATCTCAGCAGGTCTAAGCCGACCTGCATAGCGCGTTTCATGCCCAAAGACAAGGGTGCTGCCCTGTAAACGAGCCCTGCTGCTGCTCTCGGGCACGCGTCGGCCGGGCCGCGGCGAGCGAGGACACGGGAGCAGGGCCGGCCCAAGCCCCGCTCCACGGGGAACCCGGCGGGGCCGCGCGGCGCCGCTGCCTCGCAGCCGGAGCCGCAGCCGCGGCCACGGCGGGGCCGCGCAAGCCGCGGGGCCCGCTCCGCCGCGGCGGGAGGGCTGCGGCGCCGCCCGGCGGCCAGGAGAGGGCGCGCAGAGGCGGGGAGCGCCGCCCCGCTCCCGCCCTCCGTCCGCGGAGGTGGTGGCGGCTCGTAACGGGGCGGGCGGCGCCAGGGCCGGGCGTTGTGTGGAGCGGCGGCGGTGCCTTGGCGCGGAGCTGCCCCTCGCCGGCCGCCCCGCCTGCCTGTCTGTGGGGCTGGAGCCTCGGCTCGGCTCGCCTGGGGCCGCGGATGCTGCGCCTCCCGCTGCCGGCGGCGGAGCCCTCCTCAGGTAAGGCGGGGAGCGGGGTCCCCCTCCGCTCCCCTCAGTCCTCGGCCGGTGAGAGCGGCCGGGGTCCGGCTCTGGCCCTGGCTCGGTACTGAGGGCCCCGTCGGGCCGTCGGCCCCGGCGCCTCCGCAGCCGTTGCGGCCGGGCAGGACTCGCCTGCCCTCCCGGCAGCTGCGGGCGGAGCACGGCCGCCTCCCTGCCCCGAGCCCGCCCCGCCGCAGGGCCCCGGCAGCGCGGGGCCTGAAGCGCGCTGGGTGGCCGTGCCCGGCCCGCCGGGGATCCGTGCGAGGGCCCGGTGCGGCAGCTGCAGTGCCCGGTGAGGGGTGCCCGTCCGTCTGCCGCGGGGCAACCTCTCCCGTTGTCTTTCCGCGCAGGGAGGGAGCCGGCGGGGTCTGCGGGGGAGCAGCTCCCAGACCAATGCTGCTGCCGGCTTGGGAAATGCGTCTCTACGGGCTTCTCGCCGTGGGATCTCACCTCTACGCTTTCTACGAAGCGCACCGTGTGTCTCGAAGTAAGTCTGTGACACGGGTGTGCTTGTGCCCTCAGTGCTTCCCGTCCGTGGCTGGTGAGGCTGCTCGGGTTCAGTTGGTTTCCACTTTTTTCTCTGGGTTGTTTTCTGCTTTTCTCCTCTGCAAAAAGCGCCTGTGCTCTTCCTGGCTGC
Organism: Falco naumanni; assembly: GCF_017639655.2. Classification (NCBI taxonomy): domain Eukaryota; kingdom Metazoa; phylum Chordata; class Aves; order Falconiformes; family Falconidae; genus Falco; species Falco naumanni. Next base: position 21,628,426 of record NC_054065.1, read on the forward strand.
AAACCAGCCCTGTGCAAGGAAGCAGTAGCCAGGTGCCAGCTGAGCAGAAAGATTTGTCCCAAGACTTTTCTGCCTTGAGTGCTGGGAAGTCCCTCGGCAATGGTGTCCTGGCACTCTGCTGTCAGGGAAGAGACCTCTGAAGCTCAGATGAGGGAAGTTAAGAAAGTTGGCTTTGAATTGTTTTTTTTTTTTCCTGGCTAGACCCGTGCAGCAGCTTGGAAGTGGGTGATTTGGAAGCATCTATGTCTCCTGATGGTACTTGCCGGGGACTGGACCTGGGGAGGTCCCAGGGCAGATGAGCGCTGTGCTCTCTGGAGTTCTCAAGCTCCTGTGCTGGGCTGTGGGCTTGGAGCAATGGTTGGCTAGTCTGTACGGCTTTGATGTCAGTTTCAAAACACCTGCTTGTGCCTCGTGTAACCTTTTGGTAGCCACTACGGCTTGGTTTTGGTTTAATGGGACTGTGTAGCGCTGAGGGGTGGGCTTTTAAACCATTTAAATACAACTTGTAGATGAAAAAACTGTGTTCTAGCACACTGATACTTTAAGGGAAATGAAGGTGCTATTATCTAATAAAAGTATAGCTAGTTAGAGAGGCTCGTTAGGGAGATAAATATTGCATGTTATTAAGCTTTAATCAGCAATGTTCTACATTAATGACCCTAGCTGACTCTCAAAGAGCTTAAGGGAAGAACAAGAGTAATGGAAAGGCACTTGCAGGGCAGTGAAGGAAGTGCTGGCTGAATGGGTACAGAGTTGTGTACCCATGCGTACAGCATGTCTTCTACAGAGATGGTGGTATGGGAGCAGGTTCTGGAGGCGGCTTCTCTGAGTGGTGTTGTCCTGCTCAGGCTGTACTGGTGGTCATTGTCACGTCTGTGACCCTTCTGCTCAAGTGGTAGAAACCAAGCAGCCCTGAAAGACGGGAAATGAGGATTAGTGCAGGTTTTGTGTGGTAAAAGGTTGATTGCTGTCTGCTGCTGCCCCTGTTCCAAGGGGGAAATCAAAGCATAGGTTCTGGGCAGTTCAGTGTCTTTGTCTTTGCTGTGGGGCAGAGCTGTGGTCTGGTTGGGTAGCTTGCCTGGTGAGCAGTGACATGATGATGCGCCCTTTCCTGGCTCCCAGTGTCCCTGTTGGCAGAAGCAGTGCAGGAGCATGTTGCTCTTGGGCAGCAGAGGTCGCATCCCTGACTCTCCCTGCTCTGGCTGTCATGTCCTTAGCAAAGGTTTGCTCTTCTCTACAGAGTATGAAGCTGCGATGGACAGAAGGTTTGGGCTGGAACCAGGGACTCTCTTTTGGGGCCTGAAAAAGGTAGGTTGGGTGACTGGTACCAGAATCTTTTATTTTGTGGCACTAATGTCAACATTATGTCTTTATGCCTTTTGCTCACCCAAACTTCTGATCTAGCTTCAGAGGTTTGTAGTAACTTTACAGATTTGGATATTTGTAGTTAATTTTAGTCTGATGAGGAAGAAGGACTTGATGAGTGTGTCTATATCTAATAATCATAACAAAAGTTTTGTTTTTCTTGATCCCTAGCTTAAGTGTTATATCCTTTACCTCCTTCATTACATCATTTATTAACCTTTTGTTTTACTGTTTGGCCTTAAAAGCTGTGATCACCCTTGACATTTCCTGCAGCCTTTTTCCACTCTTGCCTGTCCTGAGGTGGTTTGGATAGTGCTTAACATCAGACAATACATGTTTTTCTCTTGGTTGGCTTGTAGTCCAGCATGGAGCAGAACAGATTTTTTGAGGCATAAGGACTTAAAGAAACATGGCTGGTATTAAAAAACTAACAAGAAAACTAGGACTCCTCTATCTTAAACCAAAAAATACAACCAATGCCCCCACCTTGCTTGCTTTTGATGTCACATCCTTTTGAAGTGCAACTAATGCATCTAATACTGAGGATGATTTACACAAGGCCAGGAATGTGTGTCTGTGGAAGTATTTTGGTGGTTAGGCCCACCATCACAGCTAAGGGACTCTTGACGTGTTTTCAAGAAAGCCATAAAGCACTTGTGGACATGAACTTTTAGTGGGGCTCTGTATGGGACACAAGGCTACCAGCTGATCTCAAATAATTTAAATTAAAAGCCATGTCACAAGTATTTCCAGCACACCTGACTTCATCTGATCTCATCTAGGCTTTGTTGAAACAGGGAGTGAAACTTCTCTTCCTTTTCATCCAGGCCCTTTGTATTCCAAGGCAAAGTGGAGTTGCTGTTCGTATCCCTCATGAGAGGTGAGGGACATGCATAGGGAAGGCAGTGCTCTGCCTCTGTTACCTTTCTTAAAAGCTCTTTCTTGAAATGCTGACATAAGTTGAAAAAAGAAATTCCTGGCTAAACCTTGCATGGGTTAAGTTCTGTCCTAAATTTGTTTTTTTTTTTTTTTGTTTTTTATTTTTTTCCTTTCTAGAGGAAAAAAAAATCCTAAAATCAAAAGGAACAGGGTAAACAGAGGTATGAATCTGTTGGGTCTGAAGACATGGTCAGGAACAGTAGTAGCAGATTAATTTGTTTCACTGAGGAGCTTCCTGACAGGGAACCAAAGCAAGGATGTGTTGGTCTGGGGAACCCTGAGAAGTGGGACCCTTGTTCCAGGCTGCATCTCTGTGTAGTGACCAGCCTGTTCCCTGTGTCCCAGGGAGGAGGGTGTGTGTGTGTGCCTCCCTACCTGCTTTGTGACTAGAAAACTCTCCCTAGTGTTTGTGAGGGAAGGCAGTTATTGCTGCTCAGTCAAGTTTAGCACCAGTGTGGGGTTTAGGAGTCATGATGTGATCTAAAGCTCTTCTGAATTTCACACCATTGGAAATCAAAATGGTGCTGTCTGAGTTCACAGCTGTAAGTGATCTGACTGGATTGCTGAAACTATATTCCTCATATGCAGAGTTCTGTGGTGTTGGGTAACAGACCTAGTGTGTTAGAGATGTTTTCTTGTTCCATAAGAACATGCTTTTATGGCCAGATACACATAGTGACCAATTCTCTTGATGCCTCAGGACCCCATGGACTTTGAGTGGAGCTACTGGATTGAATGGGGAAGGGAACGTATACTGTGGCTTCTGGCTGGTCACCTGCTGGTATCACAAGTGTCCAGGCTCTTGGTGGAGAAGGTATGGATGGATTTTCTTCACAAATGGGAGTTTCTGTGGGTTTCTCTTTACTCTGGGTATGGGAAACTTGGCATGGAGCTGATTCTGTGGGGTGAGTTGTGTGAGTGGGTCTGTAACTGTGCACATGTGAGAGCAAGTAGGTCAGCTGCCTTAGTGTTTGGAGACTTCAGCCTCTATCTAATCCATGAAATCCTGTGCTTTGTTGTGAACCATTAACCAGTGTCATTTGACCTGTACACAAAAGATGGTGTAGTTGTTCCTTTCCAAGACTGAAGTGATGACTGCTTGGGTTTTGCCACGACTGCATGATTGTGGGAAATGACCGGTATGTGCCATCACACCTGCTAGTTTGGGGAAGGGAAGGAGGAAGTTATGTTCTCCCCCAAATCAGGGAGGCTCTGGATTTCACACATGCTGCTACAGAAACACCTTCCCTTCCGTCTTTATGGATACAGTTGGGTTTCCCTGTATTGCTTCATATGTGTTCTTAACCTTGTTGACTGCAACTGTAGACCCTAAGTGGGACAGCACAGCTGTTAAGTGCTTTTTTCTTTAGAAATTATCAAACTAAAAATTGTTTTTCTCTTTCTAACAGTATAAACCATGGTGCTTGATGGTTTACGGAATGGCTGCCTGCTGGTTGTTACTGGGAATAAAGGGCTTTATTGTCATCTTGTTACATGCAACTATTTCATTTGCTGTGGCTCAGTTTCAGCTGTCACTCTTGACATGGCTGTGCTCCCTTATCCTGCTATCCACTTTACGCATACCAGCTGTGGAAGAAGCCAAGGTAATGTGAGCAGAACTAATTAAGCATCAAATTAATCAGGGTGGTGGTTGTCCATTATGACAGCTCTCTTTGTCAGACTACTATCCTTTCAGTTGATGTACGCAGGGGCTGGCTTGGAGAACCTTAGGCAGTAATTCTGCAGTGACTCATGCTGGAGCTTCTCCAGTTAGAAAAAGTCATATTTATCAATCATGCTGGCCAGTGCATTGAGTTGAAATGTGCCTTAATGTGTAAGTGATATGCAGTAAAGCTGGAGTATTATTCTAGAAAACATATCTTGTTTTTTGGAGCTGTAATTGTACCAACTTAAGGTGCTGATTCCTGGGTTCATATCCAGGAGTTGCTTAGTCAAGCCTGACAGTACTTTACTAGTGTCTGCGGATGCCTGCATGGAAAGGGGGGGACTGTTTCTCCAATGCTTTGATTTGTGCCAAACAAGTTGCTCACAACTGATTGGTGCAAGCTCAGGTTTTCTAATGGTTTTTGCTGGGCAATACAGATTTTAGAGAAACTGCTGCTCAGCTGTTAGGAAATGTCCTTGGTGCATTTACTAGGACTAAAGGGGAAAACTGGGCATATGTTTTAAGGCTTGTTGTCCTGATGTTCAGGGGGAGGGGAGATGAACAGGTAGGGTCTGCACGGGATATGGACAGATTTGTGCCTTCCTGAGAGGAGGAAAGGGCCCACTGCAATACAAATGTAACCAGACGAACTCTTTGCTGATGTTTCCAAATTTTTTGTGATAATGTGCTTTTTGTTGGACATGGGTATGACAGTGAGTGTCAAACTTGATAAAGGCTTAGTAACATCTTTCCACCCTTGAGCTTTATCAGGAGGGGTGATTCTTTTCAGATCTGAACTGTAGCCTTGGCTTCAGCCCTAGCAGTCCTTCAGCTGTCAGTAGTGTTGCTAGCTGGTTTAGATATTGTAGTATTGTACCAAATCTGAGGGAGATAATGGCATTGCTGTAAGAAAAGCTCTCCTGCTGTCATAGTTCTTTACCTAATATGTTTCTGAAATCAAGCTGTTGTCTCTTTATGCTGGTTGCAGGAGCTCTGGAGGTCCTTTCTCCATCAAGAGCCAATGCTTGTTGTTTGTGTGTTAAGTAGTGCTGTTCATTTCAGATGCTCATTCCAGCTGCTTTTTGTTTTAGTTGTTTCCTGCTGCTGGTGACCCTGAAAGTTAGGATCTGAGTGGGCATTACTGTCCAGCCATATGGAAAACAGCATTGCACCATGGTGATCTGGCTTTGTTTTGTCTTGCAGAGAAAGTGGTATGACACAGAAAATGAGTATTATCTGCTGCTTTTCACTGTGTCTGTCCGCTGCCTCTTCTGCACTAGCTTCAGCCTGGAGTACTGCTGGCATGGACCTGCCCAGAAGTCATCCCACTCGTTCCTGTGGATGCTGGCATACGTGTTTTATTATCCCATGTTCCACAATGGACCCCTTATGAATTTTGATGAATTCAGTAAGCAGGTAACTTTTTTAAGGTCGTGCAGTTACAGATTTTTCAGTGCATCTGTGCCTCAGGTGATTTGGGTGAAGAACTATTGAAGAGTGGGGATCTTTCAGCTGTCAAAACTAGGCACAGACCCTGTACTTTGAGCAATAGATTTAAGTATGATAAGTTGATTTTTTTTCTTCATCTTGAGGTATTTTAATACCAATCATGAGAACATGTCAGGTACACGGTTTCATCCAGTTTTCCTTGAGATGCTCTTTTAATGGTGTTTCGTAGCATAGCTTACAGATAAGCCTGAGTTTCAGCTTATTTTCTAGTTACCTACTTGACAAAAACTGGTACTGATGAACACCTTCTGTTTGAAAGTCTCCTAATGTGAGTCTCTATCAATTGTCCTTCTCTCTGAGTGTTGACATACACTGTGTGTGAACAGGAAGGCTGTAGTTAGAAATCAGTCTCTGGTGTTTGTGCTTGTATGCCAGCCATGGCGTAATACTGAACTCGCGTAAGGCTGGTAGCTAACATTGAGAATATATTTAGTCAAAGTCAGTCTTTAGTGCTTGGGTGGAGATGGGTTGATTAGACTCTAGTGTCAGAGAAGGTGGAAAGAAAGCAAAATAGTTCTTGAAGGCTGAATGATTAGTCTCCTTTATCAGACTCTGATCTGTTTCCTCCTTGAATAAATATTTTTCCCTTGATGAAGTACATTAGGGGGAAAAACCTACAGAAAAGGAGTTTTCATTCATGCATGTTTTGACTTTAGTAAAAGCATCTTTAGCTGATTCTATAATATTTTTCTTCCTTGCTAGTGATTTGAAGGACTTCCAATTTTTACTTATTCTCCTCGGAGATTAAGAATTATTTGGGTTTCTAAAGCTATCTTCTGCATAATTTGGAAAATATCAAATGATACAGGGATGTGAAGACTGGACAATTTTGAGCATAGCGTTGGGAACTTGACAATGTCCTGAGTATCAACTTTAAGACAAATCTTCCTCCCCAAATTCTTCTGCTTCACAGGATGGGGTTTTTTTTGTCTGGTATCAGATTCATCCCTTCAACCAAGGAACCAATGACACATTACATTTGAAGAATGTTTATAATGTTAGTGTGCAGCTGGTGAACTGGGTTTTTGTTTGTTTTTCTTTCCTCCATCAGGCAGAACAAAGTAACATTTTCAGCTGCAGCTGGCTATTAAACAGATTTCAGAGTCACAGAAAGCTGCTGGGTTGTATTGGGAATTCCTGAAGGCTCTAGTTTCCCCTCACATTGGTGTGAAAACAGCTGATGGTTTACTTGGAACACTTTCATTCAGACTTCAGCAAGTTGAGCAGCTTCTTTGATGTGGAAGACCTGCCTATCTTACTGAATGTTTTTCGTGGTGCCTTGCAGGCTGCTTTTCAAGCCTGCTTCTACATGTCAGGGAAAACCCCCACGTTTCCATGCTTCCCTTTCCTTATTTTCTTGCACACTTGAGCAAGAGGTGAAATGACACCCTTGATGTCTGTAGTTAACATTGCTTTATCTCAGTGGATGAGTGGACATTTCAAACCATGAAAATGCTTGGCATTGCTTGCTTCTCTTTATATTTGGAAATTTCTGTTGAAACCACAGCTAATAAACTGGGCTTTATGAAAGGGAAAACTGAGATTCTGGTGGACACCTGAGTGACAAGTCCTATGATCGTTTGTCTTCAGTAACTTTGGAAGATGCAAAGCTGAATGTTATCCTGGGCTGGGTGTTGTAGGAAAAATCTCCATAGATGTGCATAGAAACTGAGGTAACTTATGTTTTTCACTGTTTATTTCTTTGTAGCTTCTGAAGTGTGTTAAGTTCCACCTATGTTCTTGTATCCCTGGCAGTGGGAGAGTTTTTCTTTCATGGAATGTTTCAGAAGGCCTGTGAGACTCGAAGCTGAGAGCAGCTTGGGAATAGCTGGTAGGAAAAATTGGTGGTGGTGGGATCTTGCATTGAAACTAAGGTCATCTAATGGGGCTCAGCAAAGACTTGTGGCAAGACCACCTGTGTTCTTGGTGTGAGGAGAAAAAGGAAGACCGAGAATGGTATACCTGTATCTGCAGTAGTTTCTCAAATGCACGGACCTGTTTGTTTAAAGCCATAAGGAAGATGGAATGAACTCAACAACCTTAACATGTTTCTTGTTGGTGTTTGCTGAAGGCCATTGTCAGAGCTCTTACCTGAGCAGAGGCTACTGCCTTGACAAGCGAGGATGGAGAAGGGTTTAAAAATCTGCAGTACCTATCAGTTGATTCAATGTGCACAATACAGAGAGCATGTTTATTGCTGCTATAAGAAAAGACCACCTCCAGAACCCCTTCACTGAAGCTGAGACTGAGACAATGGCTCCTGCTGAGCACACTGGAAAGCAGAAGTTCTGGAGATGGAGACAAACTGTTGTATGGCCTAAAGAGCATAATACCTGTGCTGGTAGTTGGCATCCTTTCCAGGCTAAAATGAGACTGACACTTCATCAATGGTCTTGTTGAATTTCTGAGTTGAAGCGGGGCATAGCGGGTTCTAGTCATGAGTTTGGAGGTCTGTTGTGCAAATTCCTGTGATTAAATGGTAGTCTCCGAGATTTCATATAGCTGGTACAAATTAATCTCCAAAATGGGTGTCCTTCTTCATTTGTGAGTAGGTGGAGATAACTGCATGTTAGCTGTACTGTGTGCTTGCAATTATGAGGGGGTTTTGTCCATGCAGATGGGTTGGTTCTTTACCTTGTACATGCATTTTCAGTGGCCATTTGGATACTGAAGAAGGGAATGCTGCAAACACACAGATGTACAAAACACGACTAAATTTTTAGGCAATCCTGTGTTTCTGTTACTTGATCATACTCTCTTTTACTGCAGAAAGAAGGTAAAATTACAGCATACCAGTGTGTTTGCTATAGTTAACAGCGTAAAAGTTTGGGGCATCTTGAGAAGCCTGTCAACTGAAAACCTTGGTTTATCTGGTATTTTACTTGCACTTAACTGCTGTTAGCTCAGCATGTCAGGTAGGTCTTGCTGACCTTGGCAAAGCTACAGGAGAAAAATTAAGAACTGTCCTCAAATAATCAATCACATGCAGCTGGTAGAAGTTGAAGAAATTTTAAGAGCAAGCAGTTGTTTCTGTGTTTGGTAGAGTTGCTGACTGGAAAACCTTCATAGTTCTTTAAATTTCTTTATCTCTAGAGCTTGATCAAGTTACAGGAATTAAGTGTCTCATGCCTGGATTCTGTTCAGGTTAACACTTGGCCTTTTCTACAGTGGTTTGGTGCAGTGTATGGTCACATCTGGTCTCTCGTTGATTTCTGCAGCTTACTGAGATTAAGAATGGAGAAACCAGTCTCCCTCAAGAGTCTGTCAGGAATTTCCAAAAGATGTGGTCAAATGGTCCCCTTAATAATAGTAATGAATAGTAAATGCAACCTAAAAAAAAGTTCTCAGGATGAATATTTTGAGTAAACCAGTCATTTATGTGGAATGTAACCTCTTTAAATTTCTTCTTTAGATGAAGAGACAAGAAGCCTTCAGTTTGAAGACCAATCTCATCATCTTAATCGTGGGCATAATTCGTATTTTATTTTGGTGGTGCCTGGCTGAATTGATGATTCATCTCATGTATATCCATGCTCTCTACAGCAGTGCTCCACCTTTAGAAGCTGCATCCTACTGGGCCTTGGGTGAGTATAGGAACAGCAGCCTTCTCCCCCCCACTTCAAGAACCCCAGTCTACTACTTTTATGTCCATCTGTACACACTTCTGAGTCATAGATTATGGCCAGTGACTGTCAGAACGGTGGTCTACAGACTCTTAATATGACACATAGATCCTCTAAGCAGGTTACAGTTGAACTTACTGAGCTGCTTCCTAAATTAAAAAGTATTATGTATTTTTTCCAATCTAAAGTGTGTCTAAAATTTCATCTAAAGTTGTCCCCCCACCCAAGCCACAGAAGTGGAGACTTAAAACAAAAATAGTTTAGTGTAGGGATGGAGGAGGGGAGATGTTAAGAAATAGTGTCTATTCATCTGCTGCATTTGATGTTTCTAGTTTGTATTCATGTTGAAAAGTAAATTAACAATACTTATGAAAAGAGCAGAGGGAAGGACTTGCAAACAAGGTGGCCTGAAAGTAGCAGTCAATGTCTTAGCCCTGTTTTCTTGCTTGACTTCCTCTTCTGCCCCCTCCCAGCCCCCTGCTATTGCATTAAAATGACCATTTGGGAGGAGGGGGTCGGGGGTGGAAAATGAGCACTGATGCATGTAGCATAAAACAGCAAGAGCTTTGGGTGCTGGTATATAGGTAGATAAAGGCTAACCGGTAAGCAACTGGCCAGTGTGGTTGGTTTGATTTGCCCCTCAGCGCTGTCCTGCTATGTGTATCACCCAGTAGGAAGAATGAAAGCAGAGAAACCCCAGGCCATAAAACTGGGTTCTTAAAAAACCTTGAGTGCTGAATTGAAAGTGGTGTCTTTTACTGTACCATCAAGTAACAGGAATGTGGTCCTGTCAAGCAATGACCAGTGTGTGTGTGTTGCAGGATGCTCCTATATAGGACTCTGGTCAGCAGAGGGCAATGTGTGCACTCTGTCTCTGTATGTATATATATGCGTATACATATATACACACTTAATATGTATTTCAATTTATAATTTTATATATAAATAAAGAGCAAGAGGTTTGCCTCCATGGTTCATTCTACCACTTCTCACTCAGTCATGGCTTAAAAAGGGGATTTTTAGTTTTTATCTCCTGTTCTAAATGCTAGTTCATTGATGAATTAAATCTGTTAGCTCTTGATATGTGTGTGTTTGACAAAAAGCTGGCCAGTGGATAAGGCAGGCAAGGCTACAGAAGTAGGGATGAAATATTTGGGCTTTGGTGTTAGTGGCAGATTCCTCCCTCCCATCAATACTACTGATGCTGATTTTAAAAAAGAGGGGAAAACAAGTTGCTTCCACAGAAAGCCAAGTAGACTATGTGCTTGATGAAATAAAGAGTTCTATCTTAAGAATTAAAATACATTTTGAACAGAGGATTAGAAAAGGCTAAAATGCCTTAAAGCAACAGGTGATGAAAGCCAGTGTTAAAGCAAGTTTGGACTGTAAAGCTGCCTAATTAAAATATGATCATTTGAATTAAGTCCCCTGTGGAGATCCTGCTTTTGAGAAGTGTGTTCAAAGTGTAAACCTACTCTTATTGAGCTTTGTCTTTGCAGTAATGAAAGCAGGTTTATAAAATATACTGCAAATGAGACTGAGGCAGAAGTCTTTCACTACAATGATTTCTCTGCAGGCTTTATCACCATGGTTATGTAGGTCTCCTTAGACTCAGACCAGTGGCAGGCCACTGTTGTGACTTACTTTAGGCAGCCATTGATAGATGAGTAAGGGTACTGGTAATATTTTTCTGTTGATCCTTATGGGTCTTACTGTGCTTCTACACCAGTTACTGTACACAGCCAAACACTCCCCTCATTGCATATTCTGTGTTATTAAAACCAGTTACATCAACTGAGTCTTGGGACCAAGGAAGCAGCTTGTTGTTGACGTGGGAGGATTAACCAGGTGGTATGTTAGCTGTTCTGCACTGCTGGATTTTTTTGTTAGTTTTGTTTCCTATTTAACTGCAGCAGCTTCAGAGCAGCATGGAGCATCTACTTACACTGTGGTGCCTGGCTGCCTCAATAGCCTGGTGAATTTAGGGGAAAGGCTGTAAGGCTGTCTTGCAATCAGCTTTAACTAGGGAGATTATAAGTACTGCTCCATTTTTCTTCTGGGATATCTTTGAATGGTGGGTAATAAATGCCAGCAGTGCAGCAGGTAAGGACAACAGTGTTGAGATTTTGCTCTTGGGACCTTAAGGGCAATGATGATGGTCAGTCTACACCTCAGAAGTGTGAAGCTATGCTGTGTTCTGCATCACTTCACGTGGTGTTCCTGTGAGGTGAGACAGCAAAGAAATAATAAAAAAAACACTAACCCCAAAACAAACCCTGACTTTGAGTTGCAGTGCTTGTTTAAAAATGCCAGTGTACACCATTAGTATTTCTACTTCCATGGCCATAAATGACAAACCTATCTAAAGTAACACTACTGAGTGCACACAGGTATAAAATAAAGAAAAGATAGTACCTGGGAGAATGTGTTACTCAGCAGTAAGAGAAGTATTTTCCCTTGTCTGGAAGCAGTTAGGCAAATACGGTTCTAGAACCAGCAATATACAAAATGGTGCATGTATTGTTTTGGTGCCTGTGTGTTTAACTAACAAAGTTGCAAGGTGCCTTCAGTATTCCTGTTTGTGCATTAGCTACTATTAGTACTTTCTGTGAATTGTATGGTTTTTCAAACTTTTTAAATTTTTAAACTTCTGTCCTTTTGCAACTCAGTGAAAGGTCCTTTTATGTCAAATGTCACCTTCTCTTCTCCATGCCCTTTACAAGCTAGTACCTGCATTACTGTAACAGCACTCAACTTACGTTATCTCATTCCTCCCATTTCGCTTCCAAATGCCTAGTTGTGTGTGTTCTGCTCTTCTCAATGTGAACATGTCAAAATCAGCACAGTTTCTCTCTTTCTAGAGGAAGCCATTTTCTGTCCCAGGTACCAGTGACAGGCAACTTGGGAGGAGTATTAGGGGCATGGTTGGAACATGCAGGGATGCAATGAGGAAGGCCAAGGTCTATTTGGAATTAAATCTGGTGAGGGAGGTCAAGAACAACAAGAAGGGCTTCTTCAAGTACATCAGCAGGAAAAGGGCAACTAGGGGAAAACGTGGGCCCACTGCTGGATGAGGTGAGTGCCCTGGTGGCAAAGGACACCGAGAGGGAGGAGTTACTAAATGCTGCCTTTGCTTCAGTCTTCACCACCAAGGCCAGCCCTCTGGCTTCCCAAATCCTGGAGGCAAGAGAGGAAGTCTGGAGAAAGGAAGACTTTCCCCTGGTCAAGGAGGACCGTGTTAGAGATCACTTTAGCAGACTTAACACCCACAAATCCATGGGCCCCGATGGGGTGCACCCGTGAGTGATGAGGGAGCTGGCAGATGTTATTTCTAGGCCTCTGTCCATCATCTTTGAAAGGCCACGGAGGACAGGAGTGGTGCCTGAGGACTGGAGGAAAGCCAGTGTCACCCCAGCCTTCAAAAAGGGTGAGGAGGACCCAGAAAGCTACAGGCCATTCAGCCTCATCTCCATCCCTGGAAAGGTGGTGGAACATCTCATCTTGGAGGTCATCTCGAAGCACATGGAGGAAAAGAAGGTTGTCAGGAGTAGTCAACATGGATTCACCAAGGGGAAATCATGCCTGACCAATCTGACAGCCTTCTATGATGGAACAGCTGGCTGGGTAGACCAGGGGAGAGCAGTGAATGTTGTCTACCCTGACCTCAGCAGGGCTTTTGCCACTGTCTCCTGTGATACCCTCATGGGTGCGCTCAGGCAGTGTGGGTCAGGTGAGTGGACGGTGAGGTGGATTGAGAAGTGGCTGAATGGCAGAGCTCAGAGGACTGTGACCAGCGGCACAGAGGCTGCCTGGGGGCCTGTAGCTCGTGCTGTTCCCCAGGGGTCAGTGCTGGGTCCGGTCCTGTTCAACTCACTCCTCAGTGCCCTGGATGGGGGGACAGAGCGTACCCTCAGCGGGTTTGCTGGCGATACGGAGCTGGGAGGAGCGGCTGATACACCAGAGGCTGCGCTGCCATTCAGAGAGACCTGGGCAGGCTGGAGAGGTGGGCGGAGAGGAACCTGATGGAGTTCAATAAAGGCACTGTAAGGTCCTGCACCTGGCGAGGAACAGCCCCTGCACCGGTACAGGCAAGGGCTTGACCTGCTGGAAGGCAGCTCTGCAGAGAAGGACCTGGGGGTTCTGGTGGGCAGCAAGTTGCCCGTGGGCCGGCAGTGTGCCCTGTGGCCAGGAAGGCCAATGGGATCCTGGGGTGCATTGGGAGGAGCGTGGGCAGCAGGTGGAGGGAGGTGATCCTGCCCTCTGCTCTGCTCTGATGAGGCAGCATGTGGAGTGCTGTGTGCAGGGCCAGGCTCCCCAGTTCAAGAGAGACAGGGAGCTACTGGAGAGGGTGCAGTGGAAGGCTACGAAGGTGATGAATGGGCTGGAGCATCTCGCTGGTGAGGAAAGGCCGAGAGAGCTGGACCTGTTTAGCCTGGAGAAGAGAAGACTGGGAAGGGATCTTATCAATTCATAGAGATATCTTAGGGGTGAGTGTCAAGAGGACGGGGCCAGGCTTTTTTCAGTGCTGCCCAGCAACAGGACAAGGGGCAATGGGCGCAAGCTGCAACACAGGAAGTTCCATTTGAATGTGGGGAAGAACAGCTGGGTTTTTTTGAGTGCACAGGCTGCCCAGAGAGGCTGTGCAGTTGCCTTCTCTGGAGGTATTCAAATCCTGCCTGCACATGATCCTCTGCAATGTGTTACAGTGGTTTGGAGCAGGTGATCTCCAGAGGTTCCTTCCAGCCCTGACTATTCTGTGATAACCCAGCTGGGCTGTGTGTTTCTTGTGCTGTGTTACTGTAGTGCCTTAAAGGCTCAGAGGGCGTTGTAGCCTTGTTTCACCCTTTGCTTGTTGAATAGCCTGCATTGGCTGTGTAATCTGTGTAGATAAAGCCTGTGTGTTGAATAAACTATGATGTGGCACGTGCTTTCCTGTGTTGTTGTACTATGGATGGAAGAACTGCTGTAACTGAAGTATTTAAGCTATCTCTTTAATTGCTGTTATATGCAGGTTTTATGTAACTGTCAGGGCAGGTTTCAGGGTTGTTAACTGGGTGATAATAGTACTGGGCATTGTGAGCAGAAGACCAAAGACATTGTGTGTATAATTCATATAAAAGTAAAACCTTCAGTTCTCTCCTGGTCACTCCTATTTTCCTGTTACTACTCTCCCTGCATTTCTTAACTTGTGCCTGGCAGCTGCCAGTGGAGGCAGCTTACACACCTACTTACATAGTGATTTATGGAAGTACATAGTCAACCTCCTCAGGGCGAACAGGTCCCATCCTCTGTGCGCCCAACCCCTTAATGAGCAGGAGTGTCTTGTTGCACTATGGCTCCTGAATTTTGGGGGGGTTTAAATGAAAAATGGTTGGAGCCCAAGCTGAAGGGCTTCTGAAGAAGTGTAGCTTCTTAAAACTCTTCTTCATATTATTTAGAAGAACTTCTCTAGTAAAAGAGAAAATGGACATTCATTGTTTAAGCTCTTCAGCTAGATGGCATAAAAATCTTGTTGTTTAATTTAGTTTTTTTGCATGTTGAAGATTTTTAGTTTGTTTTCTGTCTGTGATATGAGAAAGAGCTGATTGTATCCATGTCTTCCATGGACTAAATACAGATCCATAATATTTTTGTTTTGTATCCCCTCCCCACTACTAGTCTCCACATGCCACATAAATGTCAGTTTCTTCTCACATGTATTTCTCCTCACTAGTTTCCTTTGGCATTCTGCATGTACTTTATTAAACTTGCATGCTTAAATTTCTGCAAGCAGTGTCACTGGAGGCCAAATCCCGTATGTATTAACAAAAAGCTGTATCATATGCCTCTGAAAAAGTGTAATTTCATGCTGAGTATGCAGTTGTATTCAGTTTCCTCACTGGCCTGTGTTTTGTGCAAGTATAACCTCCAAGAAGAAATGTTGATCTCTGTACCCAAGAGTACTGAGGGAGCTACTGGAGGAGCTCACCAAGCCACTCCATTGTTTTATCAGCAGCCCTGGCTCACTGGGGAGGTCTCAGAAGACTGGGGGTACCCAGTGTGATGCACATCTACAAAAAGGGCAGGACGGAGGATCCAGGGAACTACAGGCCTGTCAGCCTGATCTTGGTGCTGGGGAAAGTTATGGAGCAGATCACCCAAGTGCCATCACAGGGCACATGCAGCACAGGCAGGAGATTAGGCCCAGCCAGCCTGGGGTTGTGAAAGGCAGGTCCTGCTTGACAAACCTGTCTTTGATAAACATCCGATAAGATGGCCTGCTGTTGTAGCACACAAAAACTAGTAGGCTGCAACAAGGCTTTTACTGTCTACTGTCTGTGCTGTTTCTCTTTCCTCCAGAGGTCAGGCCACACTGCTCCTCCTCCATCCTCAGTGCTATTTAACTACTTGGTGGGAACAAGCTACAGCTGCACATCGTCCTTGTCAATCAACCCACTGCCTTCGAGGCAAGGTCACAGCTGCATGTTATCAATGCTAATCAACCCACTGCCTCCATTCCTCTACAGCCCGCCTAGTGGATGAGGGAAAGGCTGTAGATATTGTCTTACCTGCACCTTAGTAAAGCCTTTGATACTCTCCCACAGCATCTCCTGGAGAAACTGGCTGCTCATGGCTTGAATGGGTGAACTCTTCACTTGGGTTACAAGCTGGCTAGCCACCTGTGCCCAAAGAGTGGTGGTGAATGGAGTTACGTCTGGCTGGTGTCTGGTCACAAGTGGTGTTCCCCAGGGCTCAGTACTGGGGCCAGTCCTGTTTAATGTCTTTATCGAGGATCTGAACAAGGGGATTGAGTGCACCCTCAGTAAGTGTGCAGGCGACACCAAGCTGGGGGGGAGTGTTGATCTGCTTGAGTGTGGGAGGGCTCTGCAGGGGGGTCTGGGCAGGCTGGACTGATGGGACGAGGCCAGTTGTAGGAGGCTCAACAAGGCTCAGTACTGGGTCCTGCCCGTGGGTCACAACAACCCCACGCAGTGCTGAAGGCCTGGGGAAGAGTGGCCGGGAAGTGCCTGGTGGGGAAGGGCCTGGGGTGCTGGTTGAAGGCTGGCTGGACATGAGCCAGCAGTGTGCCCAGGTGGCCAACAGCATCCTGGCTTGTATCAGAAATGCTGTGGCCAGCAGGACCAGGGCGGTGACCGTCCCCCTGTACTCAGCACTGGTGAGGCTGCACCTCGAATCCTGTGTTCAGTTTTGGGCCCCTCACTTCAAGAGGGACGTTGAGGTGCTGGAGCGTGTCTAGAGATGGGCAGCGAAGCTTCAGTCAGTTCTGAACTAAGGAGGTCATAGTAGATCGAGTACTGGGGCTCTTGTCAGGGAGGAGTGTCCTGCTGTGAAGAAAATGCTGTAGCTGTGTGTAAAGCTTGTCAGTAATCTTACTTTTACTGATTAATGGAGCTGGAAACTCTTGATGCCTCTTACGATTGCTGGTATTATTGCTGAGATACATCTGTAGCCTGTCTGCTCCAGTGTGGAGCCATATTCTTTCATGGAGATCTTAATTTGAGGGAATCCCTGCATAATTTTTATTTTTTTTCTGTAGAAGAGGCACACAAAAAATAAGAGAAAGGGTACATGAACTCCTAAAGCCTGATGTTTGTGACTTGCCCCCAAATTCTGAGCTATTTTTAAATGTCTGTTTCCTATTAGGCTTGTGCCATGTGTCAGTAACCCTTTTGAAATATGACTGCATATTTATCTCTGATATGTGTTTTCTAATTGAACCTGCCCTGGTAACTTCACAGAAACAAGCATCTACAATTAATGCCATAGGGTCAGTGTAGGTGCAGAAAGGGTAAATTTGTGCTGTTGTGCTCCTAATAAAATTGCCTGCAAAGTTACAATTCTTGACTATGAGTTTTGGTGATGGTTTATGGACAGAAAAATGCTAAGTGTGGTTTCTAATACCTGGATCCAAATCTTTTGTCATTTACTTATGAAAATGTTCTGTTTAACTTCTATCAAAAAATATCAGGCAGATTTTTGAGACTATGAAAAATAAAAGAAAATCTGAATATTCTAATTTCTAATTATCCTTGAAACAAAGCTTTATGAAACTTCAGAAATGCAGTTTTGCAGTAATTTAAGGAAGGAAAATATTTGAAGGTCTATAAATGCATTTTTAAAGCATAGGGAAACTTGGAGTGTTTAATAAATTGAAAATACCAATTTCTATGTAAGTTAATTTAATCTGGGACTTCAAACAGCTTGACTGTTGAAGTGCTTGGGTTTAAGATTGTGTTTTTACTTCAACTTGGTATTTTTTTATCCCTTAACACGTTCAGTTTTAAAAACTGTAACTTTAACAGAATCCTTTGAATTAATTTATTGTGGGGGAAAGATAGCATTTATGCAATACTTTTTTGCTTAGGTGTGTTTTTAATATACACTTGATACAGCTTGTTTCCAATTTAAAATAGTGCTTGTGTGTGAGTTCTTTTTAAGCTTTAAGTTGAAAATTAGAGAACAAATTATGTGATATTGTTAATGAATTTTAAAAAAATTATCTTTGATCTTAAATTTCTTTTTTATTTCATGTTTTAAATTAGGTGAAGCAGTGTGCTTCTGGCTGCTTTGTGCTAAATGGAGCAAATGCAAAGCAGCTGGAATGTCTCAGGTATGCAAGAAGGTTTAAAGCTTGTGCTGTTGCTAATGCAGCCCAGCTGTTGTGTGGCTGTGAATCTTGCCCTTAGTTTTCCATGTGTGGCCAGAACTCTGACACAGCTGGCATGAGTTGAAGACTAATGAGAACTTGATCTACGTGTTTTGCTAGGGACCTTCACATTGCTGGTATTGTGAGTCTGAGAGTTGCCGTACGCAGAGTAGCTAGTGCATGCCAGGTAATGATTGGTGATGTTATGTGATGTCTGTGTTTCTTTGAGATACCAGTGCTATTGAGCTGTCTGCTAGTTAACAGTAAGTACAGCTTAGAGGTATGTTATTGGAGATGGTGAAAATGCTTTTTTTTCCCCCCTGACACTTGCATATCATAACTTTGTATCCAAGAACTTGGAATCTTTCATCACTGTATTTAAAATCAAATGTGTTGGTTTTGGGTCTCGAGAGTGGTAGTCTGTGTCTCTCAATCTCTTTCCATCATGTGCAGCCAAAGGATTTTGAATTTTACCAGTGTGCAGACAGCTGTGATCTTCCTAATTGGTTTGTGTGGGTGTCAGCATTCAGCTCTCCAATGAAATTTTTCAGAAAAGAAATGAGAAACTGAATGAGATGGGAATTAAAGCAGAAAGTTGGCTGTATAGATGATTTAGCAGTAATCTAGTGTGTAGCTAATTGGCTAGTATCCAAATTGGGCTTCTGATTGTTTGTTTTTCCTCTGGGGAAGAATGTTATTGAATACTAGATGACTGCTTCCCTGAAGGAAAAGATTCATGTCTAGGTGTTTTGTTCTAACATCGATTTTTATCTTGTATGGCACAACTGTTACTTATATTATGCACGTGGATTATGATATTAAAACTAAAAATGTTGGATTGTAGAAGCAAAAAGCTGGCCATGTGTAGGCCAGTAGGAGTTTTGCAATTTACATTGTTAATGCTAGAATTTCACCCTAGGTTGTTATATATTTGGTTTTAATTTTTAATGTTAAACTTTTGGTTGTCATGCACGGTATACTTGTTAGCAGAATGCAAAAGGAATGTTTTGCTAAAAAGAAAAAAAAGCAGATTATTTAAATGTTCATGGACTTGTACTGCTGAAAAGTTTGTCTCCAAGGAAGTCTGCTGTAAGGTTTTAAAATTACATTGAATATCTGGAAAGGAAGGAGATGCAACAACTACATTTTATAATTTGTTTTACTCATCCAAATTCTAATAAATTTACTTTCCCTCATTTGGGATTAGCTTTTACTTATGTCAGGTGTCAGTCAAGTGGGAAAATTCACCAAAGTTGGTGGAACTTCAGGGTTAACTCTCACCAGTTTCTGCAAAGGTTGGCCTCTGCTTTTTACTGTTTTTTTTTTTCTTCTTATGATTATTGGTCAAATACCATTTTATTCAGCAGAAAGCATTCAGAATATTAATAGAATAATCTTGCTTTATCTATAATGCATTCTTAGATTGTTACTTGCATGAGTAATAACTCTAAAAATAGCCAGTATGATTTTCATCTCACATCTGTGAAAGATGCTGCGTTTTGTGCCATACCCTAGGGTTAAGCTGTGAGCCAACACACTGCTGGAATTTTTCCTTTGGAAATCAGGCAGCTAAAGCACCTTAAGGAGGCCTTTTTCCTGTGTGTTTCAAAACTGAAATATGCCTTGAGCGTTATACCAAGTGGAGTTCAGTCTTCTGTGCCTCAGCTGCAGCAGGAGGGATCTTGTAGGTGATGGTTTGGGGAACACAAATAATCTGACAGTACATGGGATGTTTGTGGAGCTGTCAGGATAAGCTGCAAAGATAACCATTTATTATACCTGTTCTGGAGGAACAAGTGAAGAGTGTTTGGGATTTTTTTCAAAGATAACATTTATTGTCCCTGTAGTACGTGTTCAGTCCTTATATCAGTGTGTTCTGATTTTTAGCTCAGGGTAAGTCAGTATTTGTCTTTCATAGCAGTCAGTACCCACAATCCAATGATTTTTGAAAGTGAAACTACAGATGCTTACTTATGCCTTCATATTGGAATGGTGGTACTAGTCTGTGTGTGCGTGCCTAAAGTCATAATTGCATGTGCTTGTGTCCTATAGCTGTTGCAAAAGCAGGTATTGTACGTCCCATCAACTGATGATGCTTGCTTTAGTCTTTTGAATAATGGCTGTTTGGAAGTAAGCAATGTTACCAGGTTTTTAAAATATTTCAGGAGTCATTTAAGGTATGATTTTTGTAATTTTTTTTTCTTTTAGGTGGCCTGGCTTTAGCTCAAGTACTATTTTTTTATGTGAAATACCTCGTTCTGTATGGTGTTCCTGCCCTCATTCTTCAAATGGATGGACTCAAACCTCCAGCTCTGCCTTGCTGTGTGAGCCTGATGCACAGTTTCACTAAAATGTGGAGGTTAGTCATTATTGCTTTTCAGATGGTTTATTACTGATATATGGCAGTCAGTGTGTAAGAACATGCATATGTGTGTTTGTGGTCACATACACGTTTGCTTTCGTGTCCTTGTGTTTTTTTCCCTCACCCCCATGATTCATTTTTAGTGCTTTGTAAATGAACTTCAATTTGATGGTTACTTTTTTCACACTGCAGAGGGCAGGGGCAAGCATCCCTTTCAGCTTTTTCATCCTCTTAATTATTAGAATTGCTCAGCCTACTTAGCTTCACTAACATAGCAATTATTCTTTCCAGATATCTATTAAATGGTTCATTTTTCAGTCTTGGTCTAAACCCCACATTTCAGCTAGATATTTGTATAGAGAAGGAAAGAAATGCTTGATTAATCACCCTATGAGGAAAGCTGTAGTTATAACACTCTAGCGTGTAGTGTCATGCTAGACTCATGCAGCAGAGAAAGTCTTCAACACATTGAAAGTAAGTACTATGAAAAATGGGAATTATTTATAATGTAGGATGAATTTCTGGATCCCCTTTGCTTTTAAAGAGTTTCAGCACAATATTTCACAAAAAAAATTACCAGTTTTGAATCTTACTGTTGCTTTAAATCAGTGTTCACTGAAGTACTTCTGCTGAAAACTCTCCCAGGTGGATTCTGCTTGCTGCTTGGCCTGTGTATATCAGTGGATTCACTTCTTTCCCTTGTTTTCCTCTGCACTGTGTCTGTAGTTCCTTCAGTCAGTGGGGTGCTGTGCCCCAGAATTCTAGAAACATTTCCTGAAATGACTTAGACTTGTCAGCTTTTTAGTGCAGAGATTTCTCTTGTTTTGTGTTAGTGCAGAGCCTAGTACGACAGTGCTTACCTTGTTTGGTCTCTGAGTGCTTTGTAATACGAATAAAGCTTTTTCATTTTAGTCATAAAAACAGCGGGCCTGTTATTATCAGAGCTTTATTGGATGAGATTTTAATTTTGTTTCAGGCTTGAAGCTAGATGTAATGAGAAGGTTTTGTAGTTTGTAATAGTTGGCAACTGTAGGTATGTGGTATTCAAAGAAATGCAGCAGAAATAGAGTGCAAAAAACAGATGAACTGTTAAAAATTATTTGATATACTAGCAAATGCCTTAGTTTAAATTCTCTTTCAGGGTTTGAACTGAACTTATGACCTACAGAGTTAATACAGAAATCTGTGGTTCTTACCAGGCACTCTCCTGAGAGCAGCATCACTTGGCCTGATGGCCCTCGCAAGCTGAGTTGCAAACAGCAGTGTTTTTTTTTTCCCCTGTCTCGCAGTTATTATTCCAGGGAATCTGTGTATTGCTCTGGAGGTGCCAAATGAAACTGAACTTCAGCACAAATACTAATGACGCTGCTGTGTCAGGTAGTTGTAACAGACCATGAAAAGGTACTTTCTGCCTGTGAAGATGTGTGATGTATCACAGTAAAAGCATTGTGTATTCTTTAAAAAATATTCATAACACTCAGAAGAAAATTGAAACTAGTTTCTAAGTAGAAAGTTTAATTATTTTTTTTAAAGGAAAAAGTGCCAACTGCTGGTATTTACCATTTGCCCAAGTATTGCATTCATATGTGTATCAACATTCACTGCCAGAAATAATCCCATCTATGAGATTTTTTTTTTTGTTGTTGTTGGCTTTGAAGGCTGAAAAAATCAGTCCCACCAGCAGGGTGGATAGTAGAATTTCCTATGGCTGCTAGTGATTTATGGGTCATTCTCAATTATCTAAGAAATCTCATGTAGCTTACCCTCCGAATCTGTGAATTATGATGCCCTTATGCCTTTACAGTTAAACTTTTCAATCACTAGTACCTAGAGGCTTTGCAGTCATCTTATGTGTTTTGGTATGTTATAAAGGAATGTCAGTGTTAGAAGTGGGAATAGCCTTTGTTTTTAAAATGACTGTCTGAACTGAACAGGAATTGTGGAAATGATGGGCTTAGCATAAAAGCTAGCAAAAAATGATGAAAGCAAATAGCTTGTGTTGTAAAGCTTTATGAACAGTGACACTGTGTTTCCTTAAAGTGCTAAATACTTTGGTGTAGTTTGTGACTATGTGGGCTTTTATGTGAATATTCCTAACAACTTTATCAGAGTGGGTCAAACTTAAATGTACTTAAACGTTAATAACATAGTGCCTAGTTTTAAGCTGGTAGAGTGAGGAGGTTTGTACCAGACCATTTTCATAAAATAGTAGCCTGGTAAAACTCATTAAAGACTCCAAGGACCAGGCTGGGAAATGGAGTGGGGTGGAATGAGCCAGATGACATGGAGTGCACCACTGTTACCTGCTGGCTGGCATCTGGGAGGCTGCTCAGAGAAAAGTGCGTGTGTATGCTTGGCTTGCTCTTGCACTTCTTGCTGGTGTCCACTTTAGGGTACTGTCAGAAACAGAGTATTATGCTAGCTAGGCTTTTGGAAGATCCAGTATTGCTATTTTTATCTCTCAAAGCTATTAGCAGTGCAGATTTTGAAGGAGAGAAGGTAGCCTGAGGAGAAACACAAAAGGAACATCACAATGTAAGGAATGCAAATACACTAATAAGGAGTCTTCCACCACCACCTGGTGTCCTTTGAGCATAACAACAAAGCTTTTGAGCTTACACGTCAAGACCAGGGTCACTTATAATCAGTACATGCTGACATAATTTACTCTGCAATACAGCAGGTGGAAGAGCTTTCAGCCAGGAAGGTAAGAAAGATACCATAGTATGTCTAAAATTTCTGGAGCTGAAAGGCAAAGCAGGTATTAGAAAACCAAATAGGGTACTTTGCTTCCCTATTTATGGTACTAAACAACAAAACACATTGTGTCCATTCAAACTTAAAACCAAAAGAATTTAATTTAAAAGGAGTTATCAACTTTATAGTAGAATCTGCCTAATTTGCATTGTATTCCATCAAGACAATCCCAGCATCAAAAAATCAGCAATCCTGTTTATCATCTCAAGACAAATACAGGCGTTCAATGTGTTACTGTGGTTTCATTTTACCAGTATTATCATTATCTTGCTAAATATGCAGCTATATAGCTAATAAATGCATGATAAATTTATTACTATTCAAAAGCTTGATTATAGCTGTGAAAAGGAGTTTCTGAGCTCCTGATTTCCAGATAGGGCAGCAGTTCAGTGACATACCAACTTACAGTTTTTAATGTCTGCTTTATCTTAAGCCATGAGGAATTAAAACTTTTGTTTTTTACCAAGGTTAAAAGCAAGGTCGTTAATCATGTGAGAGCAACCAGTGGTGTTGGAAACGTGACTGCTTTTAAAGAATTGGTCAAGGCTGATGCCTGCCATACAACTTTTTAGGTGGGGGCGTGGAGGAGTGGTGTGGGGTTGAATTGTGTAGGGTAGCTAGAAAAAGCTGTGCTACTGCTGACACTTGCAAATCAGACCAATCTGGAAAAATATCCTAGTGAAAGAGTAAAGGTGTGGAAACTACAGAAACAATAGGTAGCACGTAACTAAATCCTGTATCGCTTTTGACACATTGGTAAATGACTGGCAATATATTCCACAAAGAAACTTAGTTTGTAAATCAGGACAAGACTTAGCACAGATGCTGTGTGTGGAAAAAACATGCTTCCATTTTTATGTTTCCATACTTGTGTTACTGAGTGTGGCAAGTGCTTTTTTGCAAAGATGTTGGACACATTGATCAGATGTATTTTGACATGCTATGGGAACAGCATGGCTTAAGAAACCAGTTATTTCTGGTCATAGACTGACACAAAATGTGCAGAAGCACAACTCTTCTGCCTTTCCACCTTAAAATTTGCACATTACCAAGTATCTTATCCCAAAATAATAGAGGCAAATTTGTTGGGGACAAATTGTGCTAAGACTTTTTGCATGTTTAATATAGGTTAGCCTCAGCAAGGGTAGAGGTTCTTCAAGAAGACATTAAGAAGTAGAATTTGAAAGGTAGATTTCACAGGAAGCAGAATTTCACCCAGTATACAGAGAATGGAGTTGAAGAAATGCTTCCAGATAAAAAATAAAATAATGCAATGATGGAGAAAGATCTGGCATTTTCAACTACTATACTGAAAGTTCTGGACTCCACCTTGTATTTAATACCCTGATTCTTGACCAGACCGGAGTCTGACATAAGTCAGCCCCTCCATTTTCTTGTGTGCTAATGGGTGGACTAGGAGGGCTGTATTTTGCATATACAGACACATACACACTTTTATATGAACATATGTTTATGTTCACACAGATGTTTTGGTGACATCCAAAAATGGCATCTGGGTTATGATTTGAAAGAAACTGTCAGGAATTCAGTCTGGTTTACCTGCATCATTATTGCAAAAGCATTGCTTGCCTTATATGAGGAAAGTGGTCTATATGCAAGGTTTCAGTGAATTGCTCCAAATTATGGATTAGAATTTTGCTGTAGGCTCATCATATTCTCTGCTATAACCATGCCATAGAAAATGGATCTACAAATGAAAATACCTCATCTGCCTTTTTCTTTCTCATCCTGATACCTTTTGTCTATCTTCACTGTTGTTCTTGAAACCTTCCCTGCCCTGGAAACAGTTCCTTCTGTATGTCTATCAGAAAGGGCCATACAGGGTATTTTCCCTTCTTTTCAGATTCGTTTCTGGGAAGATGTAAGTCTGATACTGGTGTTATGTGTGAGTGTGAGCACAAGAGATCACTGTGACCATATGCAGTAATTTTGGAATGCTGAACGCAAGCAAAAATTTACCATCTCTTACTTCTGGCTTAAACACTTGATAATATTTACATCTATTTGCCTATTCTTAGTTTGTGGTGAGGATCGGAATAGACTTTTAAACATGGAAAATTGATTTTCTGACCTGGAGGGGGCAGGGAAGAAGTGATTTTTAGTCTCTTTTCACCTGTGCTTCTCATGGTCTCAGCCCAGTTTATCATGCACTTCCCTTCTTTGGGCTTCTGACTTTTGTATTAGAATAAATTATTTTGGGAGTTAATTCTTAAATATATCAAGACAAGTGACTGAAAGGCTTTATGTTATAAGATATCATTAAAGAAATTTAAATAAGATCAGAAATGGTGTTTCTGTCAGTGCTTGATTTGGGAGGCTTGCCTCCTGAAATTCCCAAATAGCCGATGTCTGGCACAAGTTAACACATAGTTGTCCAGCTGTCACTTTGCTACAGCCATGCGCAGTCTGGATGACATCCCTGCCTCTGGGCTCAGAAAAAGGTGCCTTTACAAGGGGCTTGTATTCTACCAAATTCCTGTGGGAAGCTCTTGCTTTCTGTTTGAGTATCGTAGGGCTCCTTTGCTGTGGTGTTTCTGGATAAATTGATAGATTGTCTGAAATTTGAGATAGCAGGTTTTCTCCCTAAGATTCTCCTTCCTATGAGTGTTGGTCTTTGATTATATGCTAGTAATGACAGCAAATAGCTGTCATGCAACCTGTCATTCAGAGGTAATTACAAGGAAAAAGGAAGGAGCTAAATGATGGGTCAGACTCCTTCCCATGGCAGGTAAGAGTCATTTAAGTTGCAAATCCCTGAACAGTTTTCATGAGGGAAGGAGAGGTAGGCAGTGAATAAGAACTCCACATCTCCATGGTAGCATGGAGAAGGGACTCAGCAGGAATCACCCAGAGCATGGTAGAAGCTTGAACGGCACACCCAGACCTGTGGCTCAGACCTCTTGCCCACCTTGCTGTAGCAGGAGTTGCAGCAGCAGCAACAGCTGCTTCCCAAAACTGCCAGAGGACCTTCACTGGGGTTCTGCACCTTGGGAGGGGATGCTGTCTGGGGATCAAAGCAGGGATGCTGGGCCAAGCCTACTTGTGCTATGAACAGAGAATGATGTTTTAAGTTCTATAAAAGAAAGCCCTAGCAGGCAGCTTCAAGAGGATCAGTTATTTTGAGGTGGTTTGTTTTTTATCTATCCTGTATTCTAGACAGCTGTTTCTGAAAGCTTTCTACTACCATGCCTCTGATGGGACTTACCCAGCAGCTGAAACTGAGACAAGAAAAGGAAGGACAGGTTTATGCGTATTTCCCTTTCTCTTGGAGATTGGGAGTGTCACTTCTGGTATATTTGCAACCTTAGATTTTTTCAAAGAGAAAGTTGTTCAGTGTGTTTTAGACTGTGTATCAGGTAAAACAAAAATGGCTTTTGATGATCTAGTTTCTCACTGGTTTTAATCTTAAAAATGTGAGTGCTGCAGCATTTCTATTTAAAAATCAAAAGGCACCTTTTCCCCACCCAATATTTTTAAAAGTGATCTTGAATTATGAAAAAAAATATTTAAAAGCATATTTTGATTAAATAAATTACACGCACAGTTTTGAAGTGGCCTGGTGCTCGTGACTAAGAGCAAATTGTACTGAAACCTTAAGAAGAAATCAGTATTTCCAAAGTGTGCAGAAGTCCAAATACATCAATGCCCATGAGCCATGTTAAGCCTCCTTTGGCAAACTGTAATACCCTGAAGTCATAAGATCTGGTTTGTGTGTCCTGTGTGGACAAGTACACCAAATTGGATCCCAAATCGGTAGTAAAAATAACATGTATAAGAACAGTTTTTCATGGAAAGCTTGTGTTTGCATAGATTTGTGGATGATGTGCCTTAAAAAGCTTAAAGAATACTATATTTCATTCTTGAGAAGTTTTTACAGGGTCTTTGAAGATGCTGGGTGAGAGTCTCAGACAGAAAAGCGTTCTTTTTTCCTTCTGCTGGTGTGTAAGGACCAGGGTTTAATGTAAGGCACATCTCTCTGTATGTCCTGGCCACCTACAACCCCTGTGGTACTTGTAAGCAGTATGCTCTTGTGTGACATACACAGCTGCTATGCAGAGTAACGGCTGGAGTCAGGGGGGTCTTTTGAAGAGAACCCTCCTTAGAAAGTCTGTGGAGTTATGTGTAACTTAAATGTTACATCTGCTTACCAATATCAGAATACTTAAGCTGTTTGCCCCAAAGTTGGGTATTTAATTGCAGAATTAGTGCACAATTTTGGTAGTGGAATAACTTGTTTCCAAGTTGAAAATTAACCCTTTTCCTGACTTACTGACTTGTTATATTTTTCAGTAACTGTTGGAATGCTTAAAACCGAACATTGATCTGTGACTCATTATTTTTAGCTAATGTCACCTAAATAGATGATAGACACTTTAGTCCTGGACTGGTTAGTCATTCTTTTGCCGATAGAGACAAAAAAATTAACTGCTTCTGATGTCAGCCAAATTAGTGCATGCTACAGTTCTTACCTACTGTACAGCTCATTTTGCTGGTTATATTAAAGCTTTAAAAGGCTCCTTAAATCTCTTCTGTAGAGAAAAAAAAATGTCTCTTTGGAGTGTAAAAAGAGACAATAATGAAGCATACTAATCCTTCTTGGGTCTAAATTGCATAATTATTGGAAACTTATTTGCATAGTGACTGGTTTGTTACTGTAACTTGAATTTTTTTAACAAACAAGCTAAGCCCACCTACTGCTGATCACCCATGAAGCCCATTCTTCACAGTATTTGACATGAGCTCTGCATAGATACGAACTATTACTGCTGCTCACTACCACTGTAGAAAATGAGTAATGACTATTAATAAACTTCATTGTTCCATTTGCAGTAAAGATAGGGAACTCATAATAATTGGACAATCGCACTGCATTGCAAGAGTCTTACTTGAGGAAGACTGAAGAACTTACCCTATGGGAGTTTGCCACTAATAATGGGCATTAGGTTTCATCACTCTCCGTGAGCTACCACAGGCTTTTGAAGAATCAGGGAAGGTATAAAATTAAAGTAATATTTCTTTTGAAAGGTTCTAGGAGAGAATACAGAAGTAACAGAATACAAAGAAGATTTGCTCTTTTTAAGAAAAGTATCTGCTGAACTGTATCACCAAGATCCAATGTGATGGATCTGTGAGAAACAGAACTAATTTGTCTTAAAGCCTCCTAAGTGGGCAAACCTGTGCGTAATCTTACATGAACATCGGCAATGACTGATGTCTGCTTAAAATTCTGCTTGTCTCTCTGGTCAGGAGATTGTAGGGGTGGGGGGAAGTTGCTGTGTTAGATCATTAAAACTTTCCTCAGACTTTCTGATATAATACAGATTGTGTGTTTAAATTAAAATGAAACAACAAAACATCTTAGATTATGGATACGATTTTTAGGCTTGAGACCACTAGCAGTTTGTGTTGTCTCTTTACGTGGTCCACAAAAGAACTTTCTCCTTGCAGCTATCTTACTGTAGATAATTTTTGCTGTGCAGGTCCCCAGCCTGAGGTTCCAACTAATAACTGAAACTACAGATTTGGGACTTACTGATATTTTCTACTCGGAGGTGAAGGTGCCTTTAACAAAGTGTATACCAAAGTTTGACTGTATCCTGTGTTATACAGGCTGCCAGAGTCAGTCCAGGTATTTCTGCCTCTGTTGAAATCGGTGAGGGTTTTGCTGCTGATTTTGACTGGGTCAGTATTTCAGTGTGGATTTCCACCATTCTCATAGGTACAGGAAGCCCTAGCTTCTCCCTGCAATGCTATGCAGGAAATTCTTCACAAGTAAAATGTCTAGGGTTTGTTCTGTTTACCCTTAAATTAATCACATATTTACAAAGTACTGTTTTTGTGAGGTAAGGTGAATATTTACACATTGGCTGTATTGGTCCTGAAGAGCTCCACAGCAGTGAGTGGGAACTCTGGATGGAGGCACGTAGCACAAGCTGAATGCAGTGGCAGCTTTGGTTATTCTAATAATGGAGGAAACCAAAAGGCAACCTGGTACTGTTGAATCATTCCAGGAAGAAACAGAACATAAGTTCAAAGTGTTTTATCTAAGTATGTAGTGTTAAAATTCTAGCATATACTTAAGCAAGTGTCAGAGAATATGATATCTTCATGTATATACAAGTCCTGCTTATTATTAATGTAACAAGAAATTGCTTGTCAAAGACATGATATAAAAGCATTTGACAGTCTTCATATTTTTTCTTTAAAATAACAGATTTATCTTTTTTACTTTTAACTGCATTTTTACATTGAGACAAAAGAGAGCTACTACTAGTTTGCTGCATTGCAGGTGGTTAAAACTTAAAATCAAAGCTTGCAAAGAAAAGACAGTCTATTGAAGCTTGAGATCTAGGCTTAAGTAGTTCTTAAAATCTTGATGTTTAAAAGAATGTTGCGTTTCATTAAACAGGAGTTTTCTCATTGGATTGAGCCAGGATTTGCTTCATTGTATGTTGCGTAGTAAGAATGGTGATGTTTTGGTTTTCCATAGGAAATGATAGGAAAGCCAAAAGAGCTCCATATTATGTGTTTGTTTCTGATTCCAACGCCATATCAGTGGGAATACTGGAAAATCTATGTGGGTGAAATTCACCAAGTGTCTTGCACTAATTAAAAGACCAAAGTAAAAATGAGAACTCCAAGAACATGCTTGTATGTGGCAAGAGTCCCCAGAAAATGTGATGTGACTTTCAAGGTTCAGTGTCCAAAAGTATATTCTATAGTTTAGGTAGCAGATCCAAATGAGTGGTTGTATTGTAGTGGATCTCTTTTTTTTTTTTTTTTTTTTTTTTTATCATGCATCTTCCCATCTTCATTTTAAAAACAAACAAGACTAAACAGTCTGGGCTTTTTAGATGAATATTTTCCGTTTGCTTGCTATATTTTATTTCTGCTGTAAAATATCTTGTGGCAACTTGATTTTTGTTTTTCTGTTTTAGGTTGTGCATCTGTTTTCTAAATAGTGTATCCTAGTGTGGTGGCAGTTAATAGGAAGTGTGCTGATTGTCACTGAAGAGACAAGCTTTGCTGTGAAGGTGTAGGTTTCAAGTAAACTTGCAGAAAACAGTATGTCTGAATCCATGCAAGTTGTAGACAGGCAAAAGTGTCTTAAAAATATGGATGGCTTTCCCAGATCTTTAATAATGAAGATGATGATGAAGCAATTGGTAGCAGTCACTACCTGAAAAATACTTAGTCTACTAGGCGTACCCCCTCTAGGGAATTTGCTTCAGTAAATTTTATAGTTCACTGAGACATTAAATAATAGCAGTTACAAAACCTGCATATAGACTTTGCTATCTGCTTTCCCTGTAGTAATCTTATCTTCAGCGAGACTCTAAAACATGTTTGAGACTTATGTTGCACACTTGTAATTACTTGTAACTTGGAAGCTTTCATCTTTGAGGGCTTGCCAGTTGGGGAGGTTGCCACGGGCAGCATTGGAAGACAGATGAGCAGAAGTAGGAGGATCCAGAAATAAATGGTGGGGCATCTGTCAGGGGAATTCTGTCATTTACACAGTCTCTTGGGCATTCTGGCTCCAAGATATTACTTGACAAGGAGGAACAATGAAGCAACTTAAAAGCATTGTGCCAGTGAAGGCAACTGTCATTCAGTGACCTCTCCGTCTCCAGTGCAAAATGTCCTGATGTGAGAGACTCTTAGTCAGCAGCTCACCGGCAAAATGCCAGATACATTTGCAAAGGCTGCTAATGGAAGTGCTGGTCTTGCAAACACTGTTCTATGGTTAAATAGGACGGGCTACCCTGAGGATATGTGAATGAGTTACACTTTCTAATGTCAAGTTTAGCCATCTTTGTAAAAGAAAGTGTGGAGGGCCATTCTTGAAATGTTGCAGTGGCTACAATACTTCTTTTGAGAGATGTTAAATACCCACAGGGTAGAGTGCTGAAGCTGTAACAAATAATCCACTTGCTGGATCATCACCATAGATGGCAACTAGTCTAGCTGATTTTAAGAGATTTAAGTGCAATTATTGTTTGCCTCGGTGAAATGTAGGGTAGTGCTGCTGCTTGAACTCCTCCTCTGCTTACAGAAACTACACCATTCCTTCCTGCATTCAAAAGTGTTCATGTTCCAGCAGCAACATGACTGTTTTTAACGCATCTAGGATGTTTCTGTCTGCAATGCAATACAGTCTGTGGGCACACAGTATCACATTTACCTGTCTCCATATATGTTACTGATTCCGAACTCTTTAAAATGGCAAGCTATCTACCTAGATCTATTCCCCATAAGGAAGGGCCCAAAGTTAGAATCGTGCCGCTGTCTGCCTTTTCAGAGTGGTAGTATGCCATCTGCTTGCAGTGGGTATCTTTGCTGAAGTGCATGGTTAGCCAAATACTTCCTAGATTATGCTAAATGTTGCATGATTTGTTGTGTTTTGTTTCCAGGAATAGTGTGCAGCCCAGCAGTCCTTCAGGAGGAACTGACAGAAAACAAAGCTGTGCTGCTTTCTCTTGAGCACATGGTTTCAAAATATGGATATGGGAAATCAGGGTTTGGCAACTCCAATTACTGCAATTAGTTTCATAAAAAATGGTTCTAGTAATGAGTTTAACTTTAAATTGATTCATATGATCCTGACAGGTGCTTGGCACTTAAGTTTTTTTGGCTGTAAATTATTGGGAATGAGGTCTCACAGTCAAACCTTGTTGTGATTTGGGGGTCCTTTAGCCATCATACTGGAATTACGAATTGTAGTCCCTAATGCTGCTAATGAGTAGCAGTTTTCATCTAGGTAGGTGTGGCATCAGGTCCTTGAATAACATTGGTTGGCAAAACATCATTGAATTTAAAAGTTGTATACTGAAGGTTCAAACAACTCCTCTGCTGAGGAATTTGAGTTTAGACCTCAGCTAAAGGAACACACAGCCTTGTGGAAAGTGGGACCCATATGCAATCCATCGGATAACATGCTTGTAAAGAGTGCTGACCGGGGTGGACATTTTGATGAAAATGCTCAGGAGCAAGTCTGTTGCTGTGTGTCAATCTGTAGGTCCACTAGGAGCCACCGTGTCTGCTGACCTGTGCTGAGCTCAGGGCATCTGTCCAGGAAAGTGTGAACAAGGTCCTAGAAGGTTCTGACCAGTTTTTGATCCTGATATATATCAGCATGCACCAGCTTGCAATAGGCAGATACACTTGAAGAACCATGCACTCTTAAGTGGCAAGTGGTGAGCACAGGATTTCAAAATAAGGTCCAACTATAAAGAAATTGAACAGATGGAAATCTCAGAGTGAGTCTAAAGTACCTATGACACAAGAGGGAAACAGATGATTGGCTTCACTGATACCCTTATTGCAGCATGAACAGCAACTTATCACAGTTTTACTCATTTGGCTTTCAGATATGTATATACGCCTTTTTGTATCCTGGGGACAAAAAGGTTTTTGTACTTTTTTTTCCCCTGGAAATCATCAGATTGACAATTTCAGTGCATGTGCTGTTGCTACTGACTATGGTTCATACCAGCATGTTTCTGCCTTTTCATATCTTTTCTATATAAAAGGACTCTTTACTTCTCTCCCATCAGCTTTGTGCTGAATGCAAATTTGGAGGCACCTCATTGCATTATGCATTTAGCTTTCAAAGCAGAAACCACATGTCTAAAATAATTCTGAAAATGTACCTTGAGGAGAGAGATGTGTGCTTGCAGGCAGATATTTCAAAGATTATATTTTGGAAAAGGTCCTTGTTAGTTTAGTGTATGTATATTGTTGGTCACCCATTTCTAGTTGATGTACTGGGAAAAGACGAATTTGATTAGGAAAGATTATATGTATAATCTTTTGTTGAAATGTATCAGAAAGTAGAACTTCATGCTTAACAAAAGCATTAGTTGTGTACAGAACTGATTGAAAACTGCCCTTCAGAGGAATGCAATTAGAGTTGTTTTTATAAAGTAAATAGCTATTGAATTGTCTGTAATGAGCAACATGATTATGAAATGGAGGTTAAATATATCTCCCCTTTATTGTTCCACTGACTAGTCAAGATTTTGCTCTGTTCAAAGACTGCATTACTATTTTGAAAAACTAGATTTTACCCATTATTTCTCCAAAAATTTAAGTATTATTTTGCTACTGACATTTTAGCAGTGTAAGGAATTTAACTGGCAGAGCATTTTTTACTTGTATTGCTATGGATATCCTTTCCCTTGTTGTTTTATATTTTAATTAAAACCTTTATTTCAGAAAATTGTGCTCGTTATAGGATTTCAAAAAGCATTTGTGAAACTTTTATGTAACTGAGGCATCCTAAATTGCAGGGGCTACCAGATAAATCCTGTATTTTGCAGAGAAGCTCAGGATCAAATACACTGTTTGAAGCTGATTATAAACCATATTGCTATGTCAAGTAAATATGGGTGTACTTAGATAATCATGTCTGTGTGGTGTGTAATTGTGGCAGGTGTAATTGAGTTAATTGTGGCGACACCCTGTTGTGCCTGATAGGTGGATTCCTGTGATGTTGAAGGGGATCATTATGAAATGTTTAATAGAAATGCAATGTGATAACTTGTTCTTTTTTTCATTTAATGAAGTTGCTTACTCCACCCTGAGTTGCAGTCTGAACATTGCTATACAAACCCTTTTTACCCCTTTATATTTCCATCTGAGAACAGAAGGATTAATTACAACTACCAGATCTGTTTCCATTGCTACTTCACTGTACTTTAACTTCACTTGTAGACTTAAATACAGTATGTATTTAAATATGAACAAGTAGAACAGCTGAAAGTCTGTGATAGTGTTTTGTCAAAACCAGCCTCTAGCTTTTCAGTATTTTTGCCTTGCACACTCTCTATTCGTTATCCTAGGTGCTTAAAAGTGTATGTACCCAATATCCATAGCCTTAAGCAATCCCAACTATTTTTTTTCATTTACAGTTTGAAATTGTTTGGCCTTGTTCTTGCTTTTAGAACTAATCAATTACACTATCCTAAGGTGATTTTAAGATCTAGGTGCACACTTTGATTCTACTGTATATTCTCAAAATTCTGTTGGTCATAGTGTAGTTAATTTTTTTAACTGGCTGCTTACACTGAGAATTCAGGATCTTGGGTAGTATCAGTACAGCATCCATCTTAGGAATAATGGACCTAGTGAGGCTTTAATCTTTTTTCCTTCTTTTCATTTATTCTAATAAATTGTTTCTATGCATGTTCATTTTTAATACTTATTGAATACTTTGTGGAAATATTTCCATCAGTAAAGCCTGCATGAAATAAAGTATAAAGCTTTTTTTTAATAACAAGTGCATTATGTTTTGGTAACGGTGAAAAATGAGAGAAAAGATGGCATTGAAGTCCACAGCAAAGGTCTAATTTTCCCTCCCTGTCTGAGCCCACTCTGCCTCAACTTTGTCCACCCAACTTCCTTCAGCTCTGATCATCTCAGCTTAGCAGGATCATTCAGTTTCCATGTTCGTTGTAGGCCAAAGCCCTCTGGCTTTTCGTTCGTTGTCAAAAGTGGTGGTACTGTTATGCGCCACATCCCTGTCCACAAGAAGCTCAGTTGTTGTGTCCCTTCAGAGACAATAGCAGATGTGGTCATTGCCATTGCAGGATAGCTAGGAGAACTTGAAAAGATGAGCTTGGCTGAAGATACACAAGATGACTATTTAGCATATGTCTGTTCCCTGGAATTCTATGAGTTTCTTTTCCCCATCCCAGCACAAGCATACTGAAGTGCTTGGTCCTAGGAAGAAAAGTTTTTCAGAGGTATAAATGCAGACTGTGGGCAGCTCTGATACAAACAACTGGCTGTACAACACAGAATATTTTGGTGAAGAGGGGGAGCCAAATTACAGTATGTGTTCAGGCAAGAGGAACGCGGAAAGATAACTGGATACACTTCTTGCAGCATAATTACACAGTAATAAAACAACAATGTAAAATGGGGAATGATTTTAGGAATGTGAAAATATAGGTTTAATGGTGGCCATGTGCATGTTCCTGGCAGAATATTTTTTTCTGTTGCAAGGCAGCTTTTAAGTGGGAAATTTGTTCCCCTCATCATCACCCTGCTGAACCAGTGTTTCCCTCCCTCTTTAACTCCTAGAATTTCTACAGCTCATTATCTGTTGTTATCAGGATGCCATTAACTATCTGATGACTTCTCTTGTTCCAGGTAGGAGGCAGCACACTGCAAGCAATACTGTTAAAATAAAACCATGTTGTACCCAAATGACCAATCAGTTGTTTTTTTTTTTAACAGGGTTCTTGAGTTTAGTATATGCAAAAACGTTTTCTGTGGACAGAATGAAGCCCATTTCAGAGCAAGTCCAGCACTACAAACAAGACATTTGTGTTTTCCAATTGTGCTGTTATGCACACAGTTAATCTGGGATTACACTGATAGTATCATAAAACTGGCACGTACTTCAGATACTGAGTAAATGTCTGAAATCAGTGGATACCATCCTGTAGTATCAAGGATTTGCTAGTATATTGTTCGTGAACTTGATTCTGCTGAGCTAGCTGAGGGACAGCTGAGAAAAGGGAAACAAACACTGATGCTTATGGCTAATGTATGTTGTTAATGCTGAAGTTTTTAGGCGTGGTTCTTGTAATTTAGTGTGATCTAACTTGTACTTATTGTCAGAAATCTTCAAAGTTATTTTCCTCACCAGAGCTGAGTGGAACACACTTGTAAGGCCCACTTCTCAGTATATTCTGTGTATCTGAAGGAGACTTAAGGGGGTTCTTTGACTATTCTTTATCATGGAGAGAATTCACAGTGATCCGTTAGTGCAGTAAGAGCACAAAAGGGGAAAGGAGGGATGGCACAGTAGTTTTGCGTAGAGGATCATTGTGTATGTGACAGGAAACATGCAGACTCGCTGGTTTTCAGGATGCTTCCAAAATTATACAGAATATAAACAATTTATGCTTCGTGTGGGTTATACCACTCTGAATGTTACTGCTTTACTGAAGAAATACCCAAACAAGGGATTTGTGAGCTTTTTAACATGCATCTAAATCTTTCCATATGATGATAATCTTAAATTTCACATGTCATTACAGAAGGGAATTTGAATATTACACTTTTGCTTCTCTTTTATCAATTCCAGCAGTTTTATATTTATTTTTGGTATTACTGATTGTTTTGAAATGCAGTGTTTGTACAATACCTAACAGAGTAGTATTTTATTTTTTTTTAATTATTAAAATATGGTGAATCTTTTTTCTTACAGAAGTTTTGATGTTGGACTACATCGCTTTCTGGTCAGGTAAGCCAATAATTATTTTGGATTGCAATTTCATATTAAAAAGCATTTTTGTTTTAAGTAGAGATGGCTATGTGAACTCACTACTAATCAATAGATATTTTCTATAGCAAGATCCTCTTGTCTTCCATTTGTATATTAGTTTGAGAAACTTTTAATTTTTTGGCTTGAATATCTACCCAATGTCACTCTAAGGAACCTCTTCAGGTGTCCTTAAGTAAAACTTTGACTTGGGAAATTTCAGTGGCAGCATCCCACTTGCTGCTGAGGAAATTTTTTTTTTTTTTGTACTGAAAAAAACGTTTTCTTATTTTTTTTTCTTCTTCAGAAAAAACTGAAGGAAGTTTTTTCACTGGTAACACAAGCAACTCAAGTACCTTCATATCTTCTAATAAGGGCTTGAATTTTATAGAAAACTGTGACTGTAGAGGACAGTTGTATTTTCTTGATAGAGAACTTGATGGGTTCAATGCATGGGATGGACTATGTTCTGAAGGTGAATAAAGTGGGATAATTGCTGTGCATTTTGCTGACATTTAGAGGAATGCAGTGATTAAAGCAGGGCACTTCCAACAAGAAAAGGGAGGTTAATGTATTTGAATGCTACACTGAGGAACTGGTTTTGTTGTTTGGAGTTCTTTTGTGTGAGCAAAGTCACAAGCGTTCACTAAGAATGCGTTTGCATTCATTTTTAATAACATACCTATCACTATTTACTGATCTTTACAAAGAAGTGTGATGCATACCATGAAGTTTGCTATGATCTTCAGACCCTTAGAGATTTCAATCTCTCAGTTGTTTCATCCCCTGAAATGTTGCAGTATTCATCTGTGAAGAACTTTACCTTGGAAGAATGAACCCAGTATGTGAACCAGAGCATGCTGGTTGGGTCCCACCATAAGGATCAGGTGATGTTAGGCTTCCCTTGATTTGGCCTTGCTACTGAACTCATTACAGAAGCCTGCTAATTGCTCTTTACTATAGCTACTAAAAGAAGCATATAGCTACAGACAGCATGATAAATGCTTGGAAGCATTTCCCTGCCTTAGGCACAGCATCACTTGTAAGTGTTCTTTTCACTTTGTCCTCTGAAGTATCCAAGATACCCCTTCCAGATTCAGGTTCTCTAGTTATCAGTACTGTGGCTAAATCCAAGAAAAAATGGTAATTCTTTGTCCAAGGTGTGGGTGCCAGTTGAATAACAATACAAAAGGTATATCTTAAAGGAAGGAATACTGGGTAATATCATATTGAATGCCATGCTTTTGTGATTTAAACTAAATACAAAAACCGTGAAAGACAGGACATCACACAAAGCCTATATCACAGGGAAAATCAGGTTTGTTTTAATGTTGCCCAGGCAAACCCCTGCCCTGCCATCTTGTAACATTTGAGTAGTAGGCTTTGTAACATTAGGGTTATTTTATGTATTTCTTTGCGTGTAACACGACAGCTTTTAATGGATAGCTGTCTTCACTAAAGCCACAGTGTCAGTATTGCTGAAAATATATGTATTTCAGTGTGTAGATACAGGTTTTAGACTACTGAATGTATTTAAGTTCTGGTATTAGTTCTACAAAATCAGTCACATCTGTATTTTGACCAGTAGATTGTTTTTCTCAAATAATATAAGAAATGGAAATCATCATGCTTATAAATGGTTTAAAAATATGCTGCTGTTGTAAAGGGAATACAGTGCACAAGAAGGTCTCCTGGGAATGCTGACAGCTACTTAACCAAGGATAGAATCATGGGTCAGCATTGGTGTTCTAAGTTTGAGCCCCTGGTATTGCTTCTGCCATAAAATATGCTTTCACTTGTTTCATATAAAGGATGTAATAAGATATTATTCTCTTATACTGCATTGCTTTACATCCTGTGGAGATGTGGTACTGGAATTGTATGCTCATGCAATCGCTGGACTGCAAATAGCCATTGAATGTGAATGATTTGAGGGTCAACTTAAACTAATGTGTCGTATCTTCAAAGCCAGCTGTGGGTTCTATGCAGCGTGGTGTTCTATTTCTAACCTTAGACAGCTTTAATACTTCATTCTCAGTCTGTCAATCTACCCATGTTTAACAACTTGGGGAGCCATCAGGTACTTTCTCTGTAACTGTACTGCTAAGGAGGAGATACTGTTCCCTTCTGTTGTAGCAGCATGCGTTTTGCTTGGGTTTCCTTAACTAGAAAAAAACAACAATCATTTGTTTAGTAGATGAATTTTGGACTAGGAAACAGAGGACTTGGTGTTACATCTCTGCTGTTGGTCTGCCATGTGACCTTTAGAAAGTTACTGCCTTTGGTTTTGCCTATTTAGACGATCTCTGCTCCTGAGAACTTGCAGATGTTCTGTGTTCATATAGTATCTCATAAACGGTCCTCTTCACAGTTTGGGTTTCTAGTGTGAAATACAAACAGTGGGGAGGAAGAAAATCACACCCAAACAAACCAGAGTTGCAGGAAGTGTTGAAAATCTATAAATTAACATTTGAAATGTTCAAGAGATACTATGTTGTTTTAAATATACGGATGCCACAGTGGAACAGAGAACCCAGTATGATGCTTTCAAATATAAAATGTGGGGCCAACAACATTAAAACCAGTCTCTGCTAAAAGAACAGTCTGTGCCTAATTACTTATTAAAATGCTGATTTGAAGGGACTAGGGCTGTATGTAGCCTGGCATACAGAGTCAATGGCTTGCTCAAGTGAAGCACGATACAAAGTATGACAGAATTACAGCTACACAGCTTCTTCTGTATTCTTAGCAAAAAAATAATTTCTGTCCATCTCTCTAGGTGTGTTTTGAACTATGCTCCTAATACGACTTTTAAGATAGCTCAGAAAAGGTTTAAACATCTTATCTTTTAAAATGGATTTGTTAGTGTAATATACACTTTTCAATGAAATGGCTATTTATGTGGTGTTTACTGGCTTGGGCTGAATTGGATTGTAGGACTAGATTTCTAATCACTTGCTGAAATATGGTGGCATCATGGAATTACTATTTGTGAAATTAGAGTGCAATTAAGTACATCAAGGTCTTGGCCTTGAACATTTATTAACTACACCACAGTGTTTGAAGCAGGGACCCCATAAATTTGTGGGGGAAAGGTCAGTAATTTCGTGATGGAAACTGGTTTTGATACTACCCATTACAAATATACTACTGTACTTGGAAGGTCATTTGCTGAGTCTTTTGACACAATAGTATAAAAGAAAGTATTTGTTGATACTTTTAGGATCAGCAAAATTAATCAGTTATTTAAAACACACAAGTACTATACAAACATAGTAATATTTTTTTTCACTGTAACTACCGAAAAAACCAACCCTGTTTGTTTTAAATCTAAGCATTATCAGAATGGAGCAATGAGTGCATTTTCAGATTTCAAAATGCATAAAAATAGCTTTTGTGGTAGCAGTCTAGATGGGAAGGAGCAAGAGAGAAGGCTGCCTCGCGCTGTTTGCTCACTGAAGCTGTTTTATCCAGGCATTTCATCCAGTGTCGGGAACAGGGCATTGAATGAAATAGAATAGTGAACATATAAGAACATATACTGTCCTAATGCCAAACAGTGCTTCCTTTAGGGCAACGCTGGTGAGGGCAGTGGAGAAGAATGAGAGTTCCTGGAAGCATGATCCTTTTGAAAGATCTCCACACTTTCACACTTTTTCAAAGGCAGTACTGAAACTTACTCATTTGTATAGCTTTGAAAAGAGCTGCAGGACCACATCCCCCCAATTTCTCCCAAAGGTGTCTGTTAGTAGTGCTCACAGCTCACCCCATGGTTTGCAATTACTTTAGCTTGTTTAGAGTTGTAGGCTATTTAGGTTTAGCTTATTACCTAGTACAAAGGTTCTCCAAATAGAAAACTTGAAAATTATCCCCTTTTCTGGGATCAAAATTTACTATGTCTTGCCACCTCTTTTCATTATTATTTGGGGTTTTTTAGTTCAAAACAAGGCATCTCTGTGTAAGGGCAGAATGGTCCCATGGTGAAAGAGAGATTATGCTTCTAAACAAGATGTATTTCTGAAAGGAGATAAGGAAAAACCTGTTCATCAGCTTGCTCAACTCCTGTTTTCATTTCTGGAATCCTGTAGAACTCCACATATTTTCATATTATCCAAAAGAATAACAGAATAATTATGTCAATGAACTATCTGATAACCGGTTTAAGTAAATGTTTTAAAAAGTCAGGGTTTTTCCTTGTGATTCTACTCTGATCAGAAAGGTACCACTGAGGTCAGTTCCTGTGAGGTCACACTTCTTCTAAAGTGCAGACATCTCCTCCCAAAAGATGTCACAACTCTTCACTGAGATGGTGAGAAGTCACTAAGAGTAACAACCTCTGTGAGAAGCGTAGACTTGCTGGAAAGCTCAACAATATTCAAGTTGTTCCAAGCTGAAGAGATCTATGCCCCTGCTTAAAAAAACATGCACTTATCACTGTTTCTGTCAAAAAAAAAAAAAAAAAAAGAGCCAAACAAAAACCCTACCACAAACCAAAAAATTCCCAACAACAGAAACCAACGCTTCTGAACTTTCCCCTTCTCTCTAATGCACCCAAGTCTTGGAAAGTCATCTGATGCAACTGTTCCTTTCCCTCTGTATTGTATCCCTCTTCTAACTCCATTGCTAGGTGAGATCAGAGGTGATTCTGGGGTCCAACAGCTGCAGACAGATTCCCTGATGGGGTGCCACATGGGATGCAGTGTAAAGCATGGCTCTCTTTTGGAAGCCAAATACTAGCGCTAATGCTATACAGTCTCTGCTACCGCTTTGAATGTGGCTGCCCATAAAATACTATTGATGATCTAATGCTATTGATGATCTAATATAATGTAGCTGGGCTAGGCAGCACAGTATTAAAGAGATTCCACTTTTCTTGGAACAGGATTGATAGAGGTATTTGGATAACTACCTCTGCCTTTCAAATTGTGAGATGTAAAGTCCTACAAGGATGAATCCTTTTTCCTCTGCCAAGAAGTTTGACTTTTTGGTTCACACTGTGTCTTAGGCGCCTAATCTTTACTACATGTGCAAGAATTACAGAATAGTTTGGGTTGGGAGGGACCTTTAAAGATCACCTAGTCCAGCTGGCTCTGGAATGCGCAGGGGCATCTTCAACCAGAGCAGGTTGATCAGAGCCCCGTCCAGCCTGTCCTTGAATGTTTCCAGGGATGGAGCATCTGCCACCTCTCCAGGCAACCTGTTTCAGTGTTTCACCACCCTCACTGTAAAAAATTTCTTCCTTAATCTGGTCTAATCTACCCTCTTTTAGTTTAAAACCATTACCCCATGTCCTATTGCTACAGGCCCTACTAAAATTTTGTCCCCATCTTTCTTATAAGCCCCCTTTAAGTACATAAACTGTAACAGGGTCTCCCCACAGCCTTCTATTCTCCAAGCTAAACAACCCCAATTATTAGAACAACGTATGCTCAAGCTGTCTCCTGGAGCTAACCAAATAATTTCCTCAAGAACAAAATTTTGAGTGGGGTTCTGGGGCCCTTTCTGATAGGTGATGTGGGTAACAGGTACATCAGCCTTGCCTTCCTGTGCCCTATGCTGTCCCCTAGTATTTCACCAGTAGCTTTTAACCTCAGGACTTCCCTTCTCTTTTCAGGCTGTGCTTTTAGTCAGCATGTAACCTTAGTCTTTTGCCATAAAAAACAGCTACAGCACTGCCCTCACATTCCTTCAGGCACCTTGAGAAGAACACATCACCTAAGGGGCAATTTCTGCATTGTGTGGATTTGGCAGATCTATTCTAAATGAGGTTTAATCCTAACCAATTTTGCCAAATCTTTGTACTGCTTTGCCCGGGAGTCCTGGGTGGCTAGTTGGAGCATATGTGTTTAACTTTTATATGTAGCCTGTGTGTCTATGGGACACCCACTGAATAAGCAATACTCCCTTTTTTTAGTGTTACTTGTGGCATCTCTGACAATTTTATCCCCATCTCA
Organism: Falco naumanni; assembly: GCF_017639655.2. Lineage (NCBI taxonomy): Eukaryota > Metazoa > Chordata > Aves > Falconiformes > Falconidae > Falco > Falco naumanni. The sequence continues at coordinate 21,670,545 of NC_054065.1, forward strand.
TTCTTCTCACTTGCATCAGTGCTGGCACAAAGGTGCTGTATTGATGAAGCAGCAACGCATGGGGATGATGGTAAACAATTTATATCGATCTGTAATCATCAAAGTAACATGCAGGGTAAAAACTGCCAAAGATGCAAGTGGTGCACTCCATCTATCCACTTCAATCTGCCAATAGGCTTCCTGGGGAAAGATCCAGTGATGCTGGTATCATGTGCAGGTGAGACCACTTGTGTGTAGGATACCTGTAGCTACTGTACTTACATTCTCTTTTGGGTTCTTTCTGCCTCTAATCTAGCCTTTAAACTGTGAGGACTAGTAGGGCACATCACTGTAGCAAGTGTTCACTAGTCTTGACTCCCTTGGATCCCTGTGCTCTTCTGGAGCAGTGCATATAAAGCCAGTGGAAGTAGCAGAAGCAGTTATTTTCAGTCAAAGATTGTCCAGCTGTGAAACAAGCTTCTAGAGCAGACTAACACAGAAACAGGCAGTTTCCAAGTTACATTACAGAACCATCTTTTTGGACCAAAAAGCCCCACTAACAATACCTCCTTAGCCAGGGACCTAAGAAGAACAAAAGGTGGTTTCTTGCCATCTTTTGTACGTCTTGTGATGCAGGTGTGATGGTGCTGGAGACAGCCGTTGTAGAGACTTTTAAAATTTTGTGGTTAAGTTAGCACATTGAAAACCCAAGCATGTAGTCTTGTTGCTAATAAAAGCAATTGTAGTCATTACTAGATGTGATTGAATGGCTTTGTGTGTAACTTAAGTAGTTTTAAGGTTAAAGCGTTTATTACTGTGAAGAGGTAGTAGTATTAGCTTAGTAATTATTTCTTGTTTAGATGTACTTTCAATACATGGCCTCAAGGATTCTGCAATAATTGTTTTAAAAGTTCTCAAATACAGAAGATAACAACAATCCATCTATCTGTAGAGACCCCAGCACAGAGGAGCTGAAAGTTATAGCTCTTTCTAGAAAATATTGCAGTTATGTCTGGCCACGTTGCAGACTCCTGTGAGCTCTGCTTTCAGATGTGCTGGAAGTTTTGCAATGTTTGCTGGTGTTGGGAATTTTTGAATGGGTTAGCATCAGTCTAATTGTGTTCCTCTGGAAAGCAGTGATAATGTTGAAGTGATATTTTAAAAAAATATATAAAAATAATCAAACTGGATAGTGCTTGGAAGCTTCTGAAATGTTCCCAACTACAAGATCCAGCCTTAACCACTGTTAACCACTGTGAAGTCCATAGCAAAACTCCTGTGGATTGCAGTGGGAGGTGCTGTGAATGTTCTGCTGTGTGTGTACTGGCTGTAAATATGAACTATACCAAGTGATCATGATGTATAAAACCATAAAAACTCTAAGTGTCTCACTTAGAGTGTCCAATAAACTCTTTTGTTTAAAAAAAAAAAAACCAAAACAAAACCAAAAAACAACCTGCAAAAACTTGATCAAGGAGTAGTGAAGAATCATGCTAAATTGTTTCAGAGCAACTACAGTCTCTCAAACACCTTCTCAGAATTAAACCCTTTTTTTTTAATAGAGCAAACAATCTGTTGTTACATAATGAATTAGCATAGAGCATGTTGCAAAAATAAGGCTGGGGTTTGTATAAACAGAACTGAATCTTTATGTAAATGTTATGTAAATGTGACATTTAACTTAAACTGTTGGAGTGGGGAAGTCAAGATTAACAAGGTACAGATCTTACCATGTTTATGTGTTGCAGCTGTGAATTAAAACAGCTGGTTTTGTTGTAGGATGTTTGAGTTACTATCTATAAGCAAGAAATACACTGTGTGGAACGTAAAGTATTTTGAGATTCAGTGCAGGCTGCTATTAAATAATTTTACTGAGTAGTTTAATGGAGCTGGATCAAAGGTTGTATTTCAGTATAATGGAAGAAAGTATGTGCTCAGCAGTCTTGAACCACCTGAGCTTGGAAGGATTCTGAATTTATTCTTTGTGAAGTCCAGGAAACTGTATCATGGGAACATTTTTGTCCCTGACTTTGATATCGGGTCCAGAATTTGGCTGGAGTTCACATGTGATTTTAGTCTGGGTAACTGCATCTTTTAGAACTGAAGCAACTTGTATTTCAGTCACAGAACTGAACACACAAGAAACATTTATGTGAAAATATTATTTATGTAATATTTCTAGTTCCACCAAGAACTTGTAGTTGAAGCTAAACGTCTAAAGGTTTCATATGACCTAGAGTATGCATTTACAGGTTTTTGCTTAACATTGTTCTTTTTTTGATTAATTCTTCTGTCTCTCTTTTCATGTTGTCTCTTTTTGTTTTTATTCCACGTGTTGTGGTTCTTATTTTTACTTTGTCATGCTGAGACACAATTATAACTTCCAAATAGTAGGATGTGGTTGGCATAAACTTCAGTCTCAAAATTATTTCATGTTTTATGTTTTAGATGTGTTTTGGAAAGCCACATGCTATTTTAGTCTGTTGAAACTGTTAAGATGCAGGCCAGTGCTGCGAAAAAATGTGGGAAAAATAAATAGGATGAAAGGAGCATTCTTTTCTACTCCCATCTTCTGGTAAATTAGTTGTATGCGGCACAGCTGCCGTAAATTACATTTTAGCCAGCATGTGATTCAGGCTAAACCTTTGTAATCTGAATTGCTGCTGCTCTGAGGTTACCTGTCATCCTTCCCCTTAAAAAGAAACGTGTCATCAACCTCCCGCCCTGTTTTTCCTGCAGGAGAAAATAAAGCCTTTAAATGACAATGGCTTTATTTCTGGGTGCCTCAGTCCGAGGGCGAGCCCTGGCAGCAGCCGTGCTTCCAGAAGGGCACCCAAGAGTCCCGGCCCCCGGCGAGCCGGGCTGGCGGCCGCTCGCTGCCGCCAGGGGGCGGCCTTGCCCCGGTGCTGCCCGCCCGCCGGCGGGGCCGCTGCCCGGCTGCGGGGGCTTGCGCTGCCTCAGCGCCGCGCCGGCCCCTCCACAGCCGGATCCCCGGGCCCTCACGGCCGGGCCCTCACAGCCGCCCCCCCCGGCCCCTCACAGCCAGGCCCCTGGCCAGACAGCCGAAAGGCGGGCACCAGGAGCCGCCTGGCGCCAGCCGCAGAGCTGCAGGTGGGCTTTCCGCACCTAGCGATGAGGGAAACTGCGTGTTTAAGCTGCGCTTTCTCTAGAACGTCTTGCTCTGCGTGGCAAATGTTCCAGGGAATGGCATGGGAGTCCATAAGGCTGCCTTTATGTTTTTTTGGAAGGCAGTCCCGTTCTAGGAAACGTGCGTCCCAGAGGAAGCAATCTATTCTAAGACCTCCTCTGCTGTTGTGCCCTGTCTTCCTCAAAGCACCAGTTCAGAGAGTAGTAGTTCATGTAACATATGGGATTCTAGGAGCAGCTCCTCAGAATAACCCGTCGGGGTTAGCACGGTGGAATACAGAATGACTGCCTTTGTCCCCGTAGGCAGGAAAGCTGGCATGCACTTCTCTTCCTTGGCTACTTTGTGGTGTGGAGTGTTCTGGGGACTGAGGTGTGCCATGTCCTCTCCTGAAGGTCACAGCTCTTCAGCTCATCTTTGTGCTGAGGGTCTTGCTTGACTTTGTCTGCGTCCAAAGTGTTTTTGAGGTCGTTGTGATATAACATGTCAAAACAATAACCCCATAACTTCAATCTAATGACAAAGTTTTCTCAGATCATCACATCTAGGTAGTACATTATCAGATGCGTTACAGAAGTAGATAGCATTACTGCTTATTTTATGGCCATGCGGTAGCATGGAGCAGGTTCAATCAGATTGGCACCCCAGTAACCTCTGTGGTTGTTAGTAGGCAGTCTATTTCCAGTCCTTGTCCCTCCAAGCTCCAATACTTGGTTCCAGGTTTTCTGAATGGTCTAGGAGAGTTTATAGAGTTAAGGAAGTCTGAGTTTAAACATCTACCTTAGAGCAAGGTGCAAAGGGTGGACATGAGAAACAAATCTAGAAGAGGAGAGGAAAGGATGAAGGCAGGAGGCTTCCTAACTCATATCTAGTTACCCACAGATCAGGTGATTTGGGGGTTACAGTGTGCAGGTGAAAATACTTTGAGACACCCGAATGGTGACATTAGACTTTGGTATCTGTGTGTGTGCAGCAGTATTGATTTCAGTAGCAAAGCCAGAGTAGAGGACCTGACTGTAGTTATTTAGAGCACTGATGGCAATGTTAGGTGTTTATAGCTGTAAGCAGGATACGCGGGAGAAGGTAGAGTACACTTTTTGAAAGTGCTGCCTATGTGGGGTGGGAGGCGTTTTAGTGAATGTCAAGCTGAATAAGATACCATATTGAAAGCCATATTCTCTCTGGATTGATGCCTAAGTGGTGTGTGGATTTCCTTATTGCAAATCACAGGCCACCAGTGTTACTGAAGGCTCTGGGATCTGTCTGTGGATATGAATGCTGTTCTGGCTGACTGGTGGTACTGTGATGTAAAGTGCAATTGTAGCTTCACTGTGGACTGTGGGAATTCAACGAGATCCGAATTTCAACCTGAAGATCTCCATGTTTTTTCTTTTCATAGATGAAGCAGGATGATGATCATCCTTTGTAAAATACTTTGAGATCTATGGATTAAGAATGCTATATAAGAGCTCAATGTTGATATTTAGTGTAAGCTCTTTACGTAACACCAAGAACAGATGATAAAACAGGACAGGGAGTAACTATTGGATTTGGAATCATTCTATCACAGATACAAATTTAGGGTAAAAAAATAATTTGTGGTCTGTATGTACTCTTAATTGCATTTACTTGGTCAGGTTACAAATGTAAATAGGGAACTGTAGTAAAATGTGATCTTTTAAGCAGTTAAGGTAAAATCAATACAGCATGTGTACACTCTGTCAGTTAACATCTTTGCAAATATATGTTGTTTATGATATGCTGTTTAAGGGGAAACACTCCTAAAGAAATTTGGCTGTGTGAGTCAAAATCTCATGCAGACTTCTGTCTTAAAGGTCACCCCCCAAAAAAAAAAATAATTGGGCAGTACTCATATTTTTGAAGGGGTCAGAACCTTCAGACTTCTATTTACCTTACTGTCTGAAGTAAGAAAGTAAAGTATAGCCCAAAAATGTAATTGCAGTACCTCCATGCAGTGCTGAAGAACAAGCTAAGGTCATGGCAATCAAGGATAATATTTTTTTATCAGCTGTCATACAATTCTTGTTTGTTTTCTCCTGGAGAAGATTTAGCATTTTCTTGCAAGCAACATAGCTGGACACTTGATTGAAAAGTAACTCCACTTTCCAGCCAGACTCTGCTGTTCTGTTCTATGTGAATAGCAAAATGCAGTTTGCTTGCCTGAGTTATGTGATGTTACCCCAAACTTAAAAAGCATTAAATAAAGCAGAATTCCACTTGACTAATATAAAGAGAATCAGGATGTATAAGTAAAAAGTATTGCTCTGCTATCTTTTGTCAATATTGATGTTATATAATGAATATTATCTTCTCTAGCTATAAGTATAATGGCATTCCACGTGCTAGTGCTTTTCAGAGACAGTTCTAGTAGATTTAGAGATTATTTCAAAATATATCTAGTATTTTGGTAGAATGAATTGCTTTTCAAATCTGGATTAGACTATTGCTCTGAAAATATTAAATATTAGACATTTACAACTTGGTAGTGAGACAAAGTGGTTTTAAATACTGAACTTAATTTTTTGACCAGCAATAGGGAGCTAGCATTAGAATGTAAATTCCAGTAGTTTTTTAATTTGAGTTCTGCCAGACTTAAAAAAATATAATAATTATATTATTTATATATATAAAATAACTTTTCTGGATGGATGGATGGAAAAAGGAAGCCAAAATATAGGCCATGAGGTGCTCAGGTAAATTTTCTCATTTGAATGCTTTCAGGGCATAGCAACAACTCAGGAGCAAATGCTGTTCAAGAGTGACCTAAGTAGAGTTGATCCTGCTGTGGAGGAGAGATTAGCTGACCCTCTACAAGATTCACAGGTTGTCCAAAAGAATAACAAATGTGTTCACCGATAAAAATGTTTTCAAAACCACCACTGAGATGCAGAAGTATGCCTGTAGGATGGTAGACAGGCTGACAGTGTTCAAGCTGCACAACAGTTTCCAGGACACTTTGGGTAGTACGCAGCAGGAAAAATTTTGCTGCTTAGAAAAATATGTCTCTCTCAATCACTGTGTGGTACTTAAATAGACTGTACTGTACTACTTGAGTCACCATCCCTGGAGGTATTTAAAAGACATGTAGATGTGGTGCTTGGGGACATGGTTTAGTGGTGGGCTTGGCAGTGCTAGGTTAATGGTTTGACTTGATGATCTTAAGGGTCTTTTCCAACCTAAATGATTCTATGATTCTACTTAGCACCTTTTACTGAAGTCAGTACTGCAGGACTGCTTTCAGTATTGGAGTTAGCTTCATTGTGTGATGACTATGCATACAGAACTTGAGGCTGTTTTGCCTCTTAACTGAATGAAGTTGATCTCCAAATACCAAGGACTCAAAAATACCTCCAGAATTCCCTGTGCTGGGGACTCCTTATAGAACTTCTGGGCTTTAAAGTGCAAGTATGGAGTCTTCCTAGTACTAGTGGTGTCACAGAGTTGCTTGTCATTCCTCACCCAAGCAATAAGAAGCATAGCTAAAATAAAAGTTTCCAGGAAATGAAAAAAACCCCACCCCAAACTACTTGATTTATATGACAATTCTGCTGGAAAGTGCTGTTACATAGAATTAACCTTTCATTTAGGGTGATGACACAAGATAAGAGGAACTTCTTTTGCCTTAGAAGTGATTAAAACTGCAGCTGTTCAAGCAAATAGAGCTTGAGAGCAGCATTTGGTGGTCAGTCAGTTTTTCCTGACAGCCAAGCAAGAGCTTTTACTTATGAGTGAGACACCTGCAATTTTATCATTGGTCTCAAAGCAAGGCATCATATTTTATTGCAAATAAATTACAGATGAAATATTAGTAAATGAGCTTGAGTCAAGGGCTTCCTCTGTGCATGTTGAGTAAGGGTTTGTCCCTTATAATGTACTTGATAGCACCAGCAACTACTAGATGTCAGTGCATCTCTTAGAGCTTAATCGGACAGTCAGCTGTTGAAACAGACATGATATATGGTGGGAGCTTTCTGTAACATAGATATTAATAAATATTTATTGTTTATAGTGTCTTGTAGTTTTAAAACTATGTAAACACCAAAATGGAGATGGTTAACAAAGTAACCATGGAAACATGCTTTATCCTCTTTCTCTCCCTCTCTGTGGAAATGTTTTTTTTATTACATTTATGATTTCTTTCCCTCGCTGTAATTTGAACCAAACCAACAAAATAACCCCCCAAAATTGTATTTTAAGTTGTTTGTTATCTAGTCACAACCAACAGACTGATATTTGTATGATCAATGTAAAGAGAGAATTTGCATTTATACTCTTTATTTGGGGTAGTGCTGCAAGAATACAGTAAGTGGTACCAAAGAACTGTATGTAATACTAGTTGCAAGCCATGACTGGACAAAATATGTTTCTGAAGAATGGGATCTTCAAATTTGCAATGGCTTTTTTTCATTCTAAGTACTGGATGAAGAAAACAGATAATCACTTGACTTTTTAATATTTCAAGTATATGAGTGCTAACTTGCACAAGATCAAAGCATTGTTAGACAGAATTATAGCTTTCAGGGGTGAGATTCTTAAATTGGAGACAGTGTGTCTGCTTCGAAGAAATGAAGCTCACCTGAAGTCATGTTTAGTTCCTCAGATTTTGGGAGACCTTTCTTTGGGGACCTGGTAGTTTAGGGCAAGACTTAAATTTAAGAATGAGAGTAGCTGTGAGTGATTAGAGCAGAGGTCACCCTGGCCAAGCACTCTCTGTCTTTGCTGGTGGTCAGCAGAGAGTAGCTAGTGAGGAGGTGTGTACAGCTGGGTCAAGCCTTGTTGGCAAACTGTCTTGAGCAATTTATAGTTCATGAACTTTTGGGGTCAGGAGTGACATCTTCATGTGTGATGGTTTGCAGTGTGCACTAGCTTTTGGACTCTGTGGGTTTGGGTTGGAATTACTACTGTGTAGGTGAAATGCCCTCTGAGGAAGGGGCTACCTGCAGCACTTTGCTCTTTTTGAACGATGAGTAGGAGCCAGACTCACTCATGGCACTTGCAGTCACATAGCAGTTTTTAAAATGGGAGAGTGTTCCTTGCTTTTTAGATCATATAGCCTATTGTCAAAATACAGACAGGTTTCATAGAGCTGATCATCCCTGAATCTATGGAACTGACAAAAAGGAATGTGAAAGGAGATAATACTTGCATTTAGAAATCATTAGGCTTTATTTAGCATTAGAAGTGCTGGAAGACAGACCACCAATATTAAGTATAATGTACTTTTCCAATTAATTCCTCACAAAGTAACAATTGCAAATACAAAATACATACTTTGCATAGTCTGAGACAAATTTAAGAAACACCTAAGCATGTTAGAATTTGATGATAGTGCTTCAGATTAATATTTTAAATCTGGACTGTTATTTCAAGATGATTCTCTGTATGTTGGCATGACATTAAGTAATTAAGCTTAGACTTAGCAGGAAGGGTTGGTGGTCTTTAATTTTTGTCAGGTGAACAATTGATTTCGGTAATATAAAACCACATTTTGTTTCTTGGATTAACTTAGTTGCAGTGATTACATACAATGAGAAATAAATGCTTTTATTGTCCCTTGGTTTCTGTAATTTGGAGTTGGAGAATAACTTCTTAGTGGTCCTCCGGTGGTCTGGAGCATTACTCTGCTGTTTATTACAGTAGTGGTCATGCTGCATTCAGGCTGGTTTTAAGAATTTCTGTTGCCAGGATTTCCATCACTTTTTATCCCAACTTTTATGGGCAACAGTTCTAGTTCATTGAGCTACTTACCTTTGCAAGATTTTCCCTGAATTCTGATTCCTGACTCCAGAAGTGAAGATTTGTTGGTGTTTTGAACTGTCTGATCAGAGCTTTGCATGATTCTAGTAGTGATTAAGGAGCAAAAGTTATAATGAATAGTTTTGCCATTTCTTAATCATTTTGCCTCGGTTTTGGTTTGTGATACTGCAGGGCATTCTGTCTTGTGCACGTTTCCAGTTGCCTACAGGAGTTGTTGTAACAAGGTAGGAATTAAGCCCTGACTTAAAGTAAAGAAATTGTATAGAAGCCATCAGTATTTCAATTCTGTATAAAAAAAAATAGCCTTAATAGGGACAAAGTGCTGAATACACCAGGCAGAAATGGCTTCTTCAGGCCAGTCTTCTGTTATTTGTACTCTTCTCTAGATGTGATGTCAAGCTCTTTCTTCTGATTTTTGATTCTCAAAAATTAATATTGGCAAGTTAGCATAGCTATAACTAAGTGAAAAGTTGTGATTGAATTGTCCATGGTTGAATTTCTGGGCACAATCTGTAAAGAAGAGTTATGGCAAGTTCTGTAAAAAAACTGCAAATGTGATACAGTGATACATAGATTGCTCTAAGTAGGCATGGTCTTATTTGCTTATGATGTTGCCAAGTTAAAAGATATTTTGGTGCTAGGAGGCAAGTATCTATTACAGAACACTAACCTTTGTTGCTTTTTGGACAGTGCTTAGAGAAGGGTGTGCAGGTCAGAGGCATAGTGCTCAAAAGTGAGTTTCAAAAAGTGAGTGTCTAGTACCATGCGTGACGTTAGTTCCTCTCCAAATTTTCTTTTGTGCTTTACGTTGCTGTTTTAGATGTTTTTTTCTTCCTCATGTTGAACGGATGAAAATGAAAACTTGATCCATCTCAAACAAGCAGCAATGACACAATGTTTTATGAAGTGCTGTCAAGTGCACTGACCAAATAAATGGGGAAGACCTGAAATTATTTTTCTCAAATATATTTGACTTTAAGCATGGCTTAAAACAAAAGGCTCAGAAAGCAATACTCAGGCAGAAGTGTCTCGCTTCAGCTAACAGTGTCTCTGAAGAGTTCAGAAGTAAATTACAAAAATTATGACTGCTTTCATTAAGATGTTTCAGCTGTGGAAGCAAATGTGTTGGAGTTACATGCTTTTGCTAGAGTTGTAGATACACAAATTGTATTTAGGATCAGACTGACAAATCGCTTAATCACAGAAAGCTGACATTTCTTTGTGCTGATTATAATCAGTGTCTCGGAGGCAGCATACATCTTGACTGGGTGATGATTATCACTTTACTGAAGTAGCATAGACTCTCCAGAACCTGTGCCAGAGTGGTCACAGCATGCTGACTGTCTCATGTATCCTATGGAATCTCTTGAGGGCAGTACAATGGAAGCATATTGTTGTGACTTATTTTGTAAATGTTAAATATTTATATCGGTCCACAGAATTGCTGACTTGATACTTTATGCCAGCTTATAGTAAGAAGAGAACTTTTTTAAAGTGTAGTAGCATGTGAATAACTGCATATGTATGAATAAGTGTTAGGCCACTTTCCACAGGAGTAAAGTGATTTTTCTCCTCCTCATTATTAAACAAAGTTTTTAATGACATGATGTTGTGTCAGCATTTTGTGGTTTGTTGTTTGTGTCCACGTGACGTACAGTTTCAGACTTTGGAAATACATACAATTTTCTTCAAGAAGATCCTTGTGTTTCTGTTGAGATCAACAGACTTTTTTTTTTCTGTTTCTGTGTTATATAGAAATAAAGATTTTGTTTTTCTCTGAAGGATTATGTGACTTTAGCTCCTGATGCTGTCCCCAAGAACTGCTGATGCAAAAGTCTGCCCTGAGGTGCATGCAGTAGATCCTAGTCTTCTCAGAAGGATCACTTGAAAATAAATCCACAATCAAAACATCCCATAATTCAGACTCATAAGGCCTCCAAAGACTAACAGTGAAATTAGCAATTCCACCTCTTGTAGGTTTAGGAGCTGCTTGCTCATCCATGCAGGCTTCTTGCTACCTTTTCTTGATTTCTGATTTGTCAGGATGGACCTTTCTTGAGCTTTGAGGAGGTGATCCCTGAATATCAACCAGCTTTCCTGGACCTCTTTTCTCTCCAGATCCATATTCCTTGGGATTCTTTTAAACAAATCTCTGAACAGGGTGGTGTCTACTCTCTTTAAATCCAAGGCTGTGGTCCTACTTTCTGCCCTGCTCCCTCCTTTGAGGATCCTGAAGCCCATAATCTCATGGTTACTGCAGCCAAAGCTGCCTCTGACTTTCCCATCCCTAGCCAGTTCTTTGTTGGTGGTGAGTATGAGGTCCAGCAGAGCGCCTGTCCTTGTTGGTTCTTTGATAGTCTGTGTTGGTAACTTGTCATCAGTGCACTCCAGAAGTCTGCTAGATTCTTTGAGGGCTGCTGTATTGTCCTTCTAGCAGATACTGGGGTGGTTGAAGTCCCCCATGAGGACCATGGTCTGTGAACATGAGGCTTATTCTGGTTTATCTCCTTCAGGATCAGGAGGTCTCTAGCAGATACCCAGTATAGTGGCACCCATCCTTAGGCAGAGCTCCAGGCATTCCAGCTGCTCTCGCACATAGTGGGCAAGTCCCTCTTCTGGCCTTCCTATCCTGTCCTTCCTGAAGAGCCTGTATCTGTATGTGAAGACAGCGCTCCAGTCATGCAACTGCACAGAGACTTCGTTCCCCATGCTGCCTACATTAGTGCAGAGGTGTTTTGGAGAGCCGTCCAAGCATGCTGGATCCCCAGAGCAGGCTTGAGAGCTTTCCCCATAAAAACACGGAATGTTCTTATTGTTGTCTTGTGGACAAAATGTACTGTAAGGTATACAGAGATGTACTTTAATAGTGCTGAAACAAATTACAAAAGTGTTTAAAGCCAATATACTCTGTTGGGCATGTCTGGTTTTCCTACATTTTGATTTGGTTTTAATTTATGGTCAGCATTAAGGGGGTGTGGGGTTCTTTCTCTGTGTATTCAATTTAGTACTCACCATTAGGAAATTATGTTAATGAAGGAAGCTCCCAGATTGCTTCATTTACATATATATTGGACGATGAACATGGCTTCCTCTCTTTTGTTGGTTTATCTTGGCTGTAATTTCCAGAGAGCAGATTTTTTTAAAAAGATGTCTAATCAACATTTTTATTTAATACAAAGAAACAAAAGGGAGCTCTAAAGAGAGATGGTTTATTTGCATTCTTTTATATGTAATAAACCAGTTTGCAATCTGTATTAGTTTATTCTGGGTTTAATATGATTCCATCTGCACTTTTTAGAGTTGTTGCTGTTAAACAAAAAGGTATCAATGAAATATTTATACGTGAGCACCTGGCAACCAGTTGTGCAGTTTTGCTGACTTTGTGGGAAATCTCAGGTCAGAAGAGTTGTTAGTGGCAGTGTGCAAGGAGGGGAGCTCTGACATGGCAGTGCCAATGATCTTTCAGTCCTGATAGGAATGGATAATACATGTCAATCACTAGACCTAGAAAAGGAAGTATGGAATACATAATGGGGGAGCACAAAGGTAGAACGAACAGAGGACAGACAGTAGTTCAATTTTACTTGTCTCATATGTAGTATTTGCAATATAGTTGTGTTGGAAAATGCTTCTGTATTTTCAATCACTTAGTGATTAATGATTATTTACAGTCTTCCTCCTTTGTAGAAGCGCTCTTATCTCACAACTGATGTAACTAGAATTAGAATTGAGTCTATTGGTTTTATAACTAGTTTACCACACACAGGGACGTAAACATTGTTCCTCCTTGTATTCCGCATATTTACCTGTATGCGCACAGTCTCGGCTCTACTGAGATGCACAAATATAGGGGAAAATATTATTTAGTGGCTGTAACTCATTCCTAAATACTGTTAGTGCATTATTGGTTTAATCTGAAATGTAAAGCCATGCTGTTTAGACTTATCAAATCAGAGGGGAAAAAGAAAATAAAATCTGTTCCTACTATGCAAGTTGTCAGAGACAAAACTTTGTGTCTCTGTGGTGTATGTATTTGTTTCTCTTTGCTTTGCTGTAAGGTAATGTTGCCAATGTTTAAGATACTGGAAAGTAAAGATAAGAGCCTCAACTAATCCCGTCTGATTGAAGGCACTTCATAATTTCATTGTACCTGCCCCTTCACTGATTTGAGGTAAATGATACTAGAGGAGGTGTTTTCCTCTATTGCCATGGGTTGAGGAGGAGGAACTGGAACTGTTTTGTTATTTCTATTGCATACACAAATGCCTCAGAAGACATGATCTAAAGGCAGTTGGTGCTTCCAAGAGCAATGGGCTTTGATTCCTCTTTGCTTTACACAAACCATAGCCAGAACATGTACAAATAGGCTGAAAATTGCTGTGGTTTGCTTTCGGTAGTGTCTCCTACCCGTGCTGCCAAAGAGTAAATCATAACACCAGGCATTGGAGAAGCAATTCTCTTGTATTCAGGGGAAGACTGAAATGATGGGGAGTAGGAAGATCGTGCGTGGATTGGGTTCTGACAGCACAGCAGGCTGGGCTTCTTAGTGGCAGATGGCATTAAAATGTCAGAGCATTAAAATATGCATGTCAGGAATAGGATTGGGCATGTAAGAGGTAATTATTCCACAGAAAAGTGATATTTCTATGAAACAGATTCTGAGAGGATTTAGGACGGTTGCTGCTGTAGTTAGCTGTGTTAGGCTTATCGCCCTGTCTTTCAGCCCTGGCAGGAGACTGCTACAACCACTTTAGTTAACAGACTCTTAATTACTTAATGACAGAAATGAATGAATTTTCCAATCCTGCCTTTCTGAACTGGGAAATAAAAACCTTCTTTGCATGGAAAAGGTCTCCAGAAAGTCTCTTTCCAAGTTACTCGAGCTGTTCTGAGATAGGTTCCCATTGATCTTTTTACATGAGAATATTCTTCCTCAAAGTGATGTCCAGCATCTTTGCACCATTTGCTGTTCTAGCAGGGCCATCTATTTTCCTGGTCCTTAAAGAAAAAAACCTCCACTTCCTAAGAATGATGTTCATGTATTTTGTTGTCATTATTTTGCTCATGTCTGGATTCTGCAGTCCTGGTAAATCGTACAGGCTGGCCAATAAAGCACTATATAAAGAGACATGTGTTGCTTTTATCTTACAAAACCAGTGGGTTAAGCACTGTGTGCTGAGTCCTAGCTGTCTGTGTTCCTGGGTGCATTATCTACATATTACCCAAACTGATGGGCCTCCGGAGTATTGCAGTAATAGATGTCTCTGTGTGAAGGTAAAAATGTTCTGTAATATGTGCCTGTAGATGAATATCTGCTTTACTTAGTTGCTTATAGGTGTTCTTTTTCATAACACAACACATTGAAGGCCATGACTTTGCATCTGAATCTAAAACAAGTTTTTGGCTGTGAATCCTTGTCTCAAATAAGTGCCATGAGACAGTTTTGTGTCAGGAATATTTGGCTCTGGTGTCCATTTTTCACCAGTCTGGCTGTTAAAATTCTGTTCATCCATCCTTCCTGGTGCTTAATTCATCCTATACATTATGGCTCTTTAGGCCATCTTGGGTGTCTCCTCCCTAAACCCTTATTTTGAGCCAGAATTCCTATATGATGAGGCCAGTGCACTGGTCCATGTAACTATCTTCTGGACAAAGAAACATGAAAAGCCGATGGAGTCTCTTTGTTACTGCATTTCCTACTACAGCTACTGTGGATGCATCAAGAATCGTATAGGATTCATAAGTTGATTTAGGATTTTTTGTACAGGTCTTGTATTACTTCGTTATTTTTAGTGTTAGGATCTCAATCCATTAATTACTTGTAACATTACTCATTTAAAACCTCTCACTGTATCCTAAAGAAGGTAGCTTCTAAGCAGATTACTGCATTAGCCCACATTAACTCAGTGTTCATACCAGTCGCTTTGGCTATAAGCTAGCTGAAGCTGACAGTGAAACTTTTGTTGTCTTTCAGTTCCTTTACAGCCATTTGCCTTAAATTATCTGGGAAGACCTCCAATGACCAATTTTCCTTTGGTCATCTGTGCACCCTCTCCTTGTTGGCCCAGCAACTTGCACAAAAAGGGAAGTCCAGTCGCCACAGTGCAGCAACCACTGTGAGAAAAGGTGAAGAAATTGGTAACATGATCTTTGCCAGCTCCCTACATAATTACACTGAATTCAAGCTCAGATTGCTCTGGCTTAGCCTTTGAAGTTTTTATGGTATATATCAAAGACTGTGATGAAAGATACTTATCTTTAAGGTGAAGGATGTTTTAAATGTGACTGTGTTGTGAAGCATGTATGTAGATTTGGTATATGGGTTTTTGTAATTATCCTTTCCTTTCTTAGACTTCTCCAAAAACCATATGCATACTGTAAATGGTGGAGATATGTATTAAATACCTTAACCTGGGTTTAGGAACTGTAGGTTCAATAGCCTGCATCTTGATGTGTTTATAATATAAATAAGTAAATATCTGAAATACTTAACATTAAAATAGGTAGGCTGTTTTCACTTATTACTAGTTACATAAAATTTTGTCTCAATCACATTTTTTTGGTACAGCACCAACATTTTCTAGCATCTTATCTGCAGCGTATTTATCTAATGAATGGAATTGTAGAAAATGCAGTAGGTTTTGATTGTGGAAAAAAAAATACCACATTTACATGATATG
This sequence comes from Falco naumanni, assembly GCF_017639655.2. Taxonomy (NCBI): domain Eukaryota; kingdom Metazoa; phylum Chordata; class Aves; order Falconiformes; family Falconidae; genus Falco; species Falco naumanni. The sequence goes on from NC_054065.1 coordinate 21,686,127, forward strand.
TGATAGAGAAATGTAGATAGCAAAGCATTATCATCTTATGCCTTTTTGTTGTCAATCCCAAAATACACCTGAGATTTTTCACAGGTTTTGAGGCTTTTTGCCTAAAAAATGAAAAATGCTCAGGAAAATTACTGAAAATTACCTTTTGTATCATTGCACCTGATGCACATTGCATCTTGCAGGGCTATGTCTAAGTTATCTCTGTAGCTTGTGTTCTTCTGCTAGCTGCTGTCTCTCTCTATCTCTAAATCAATTTCAATTCTTTAGCATAACCTTTGCCACCCAGTGCATTTAAGGGTTTGGAATTTTGGGGTGATGGGTAAATTTTGTTATGATTCTTCTTAAAATGTCTATTCATGTTATCACTGCCTTTCTCTTTTTCTCAGTCAGCTGATTTTTTTGCTAGCCTTTATAATTTCTGCCACTCTTAACTTTTGGTTTTGCCCCTTCAGCTAGCCTGCTTAGTGCTGTGGTGCCCTTACCAAGCTGCTGTCTCAAAATAGTTCAAAATAGATGATGATGGTGATAAAAAAAAAATAAATCAGTGGTAGCAACAATGACCAGTAATTCCAGCTAATTACAGTGTCTGCTCCCTGTCAATCACCCTACCCTGCATTCTCCCTAGTCTGTTTTCTTACCTTCCAAAAGTCTGTCTCATTAATTTCCATGTGGGTAGCTGGAACAGCCATAGCACTGATGGACGGCATATGTGGCATTGTGGCTGTCCTGGAAGTATTTGTCATATCCCTGCATTTCCATGATGTCCTATGGGAAGAGTTCCTGTATTATGATAAACAGTTCAAGGTTTCTTTAAAAGTATCTGTGTTGACCAACATACATACAAATGCATCCAGTGCACACACAAACATTGAAAACGTAAACTAGGCTCCATATAGTTTGTGCATGTTGTTTACTGTTACTCATTGCAGGGGCTTGTTTGGGTGGGATAATAGGGGCAAGCTGATTGTTTTGTCAGCAGGTGTTTCACTTGTTTCCCTGCTTCCGGGGTAAGTGTTTTAGATTAAGTTACAAATTACGAACCATTGGCTTTACCCCTGAAGGGTGACTTTGAAGATGATTCTTGTTATCCCTGCAATGGATTGATTTAGGTTGTTTACAACCTTCTTGTCATCTTTGGTTTTTTTTCCTTTGGTGACATAGTATGTTTGTAGGCTGTCATTGTGCAATGTTTCATATCTATAGATGGCATCCCTATTTTCATACACAGTTACAGAAGTATAATGGGTAATATAATAAGCAGTTTCCTTCTTTGGTGCAGTTAAGTACAGCTCATAGAACTCAAGTGTCACTGGAGGACAGGACAGGATTTGGAACTGCATTCTAGGGCAACGTTGCCTGATCTTATATAGTTTGGTCCATCCCGTCCATCCACCCCCCCACCCCCGATTGCTTTCTGTATGGTGCAGATAGTTTCTAGCTTAGCTATCTTCAGCAGCACAATGTAGTGTGCCCTTGAAACAGTATTGTGTTCAGAGAGTGCTGTCTTTTGTAACTTTTGTTGCTGAGAAACTTCTGTTGTTCCTAGATAGTGCCACAGTGTGATATATACATCAAACGGTCCACTTGGCACTGAATACTCTGGTGCATTTTTTTTTTTTTTTTTTTTCATTACCATGGGCTACTACTGAAATGTGAAAACACATGAAAGCTAATCTGCATTCTTTAGAATTCTCCCCCTGCTAGGTATTAATCAAGTTAAAGGTTTGCGGGGCAGAGACACCCAAAACATTTCATTGTAAAGATCTAGAAGGCAGACCAGGGTCAGTAACCCTAATTCTCAAATGTAACGCGTCTTTCTACATGCAGGTTAAAGATGATCTTTTTGGGAGTTTACCTGGTAATATAGCCCACAGTTTTGTCGTGAGCACCCAGACTAAAGGCCATGGTATCACCTCGTAGTCCACAGACAGAGCAGGGTTCTCAAACCTTACTTCATTTCCATATGCGCTTTGAAAAATGTATTCATGGTCTCCCTCTGTGCCATACTGCTATGCTTTATTGCACACACATTCTTCCCTCTCTGGTGAGTGAATAAACCACAGAGTATGGTGGGTTTGTTTGTGTTTAGTTTCTTTTTTAACACAGTACCAGAATGCATTTAGATACTGTAGTGATGGAGATTCGATGAGTTTTTATAGAACAAGCAAGAATGTGGTTTGACAAGCAGACGGTTTCAAATAAAATACAGAACACTTACCAGTGCCTGAAAATAACTTTGGAACAAACAGAAATCTTTTGAATATTGTTTTGAATAGATATACTATCCTGGATCACACATGACATGCAGAGAATAAATAGTATGTTGAGGAGACGTTCAGTGAAACTTTCAGCAAGGGAAGTAGGAAGAATGGAATCTGCATTTTTAACCATTACAATTGTTACAAATCTTTTTTTGTTTACCTTTTATCTGACTTAATATGGCTTTCCATGTATCTATTTCATGCAGACGATGTATGAGAAGCTTTACTGAACCTTGTTGAGAGAATGTGGACCAGCTGAACCCTATTAGATCAGATTGCATATTTTAAAGGTATTTTTTTATGCATTTTAAGAGTGATTGCGACATGGTAAATTTATCTACCTTGAAAGCAACTCTCCCTTCCCAAGTATGCAGGAGGAAATAGTATCTTTTTAGAAAAGTCATGAGAAGCTTATTTAAAATAATCTTTAGCATCAGACACATCAGTATAGAGTATATGTAAGCTGAAGGGTCTAGAGACTAAAGGACTACTAGCTGTGTTCTTTCACCCTTGAAGAGATACATATTCGTACATTGATAGTAATGACACTTTATACTTAAATCCCTTTCTAATTTCCGGGTACTGCACAGATTTTTCAGTCAGCTCATTCTCACCAAGTCAGAACACATTATTCCTCAGTATGCAATGTTTCAGCATAATCAACACTCGGCTTGCAAACAGTCTAAAATCTGTTCTTTCTAGTGTACAAGCAGTTCTTAAGACTTACACATGGCAAGGTCACTTGCATTTGAATAATTATAATATAATTTGAAAATGTAATTGCCATCTGGGCATTAAAACCATTTCCATCGTTATTGGTCAAATGGCAAAGTTCTAAGATACACTTAACTTCTGTGTCTCATTTCTTCTTATTTTCTGCTTTCATTTTCATAAATTGAGTCTTGTATTTTAGTTGCATAGGAATAAAAAGATGATGAATAGGAACAAAAAGCATGATGTTCATTATGCAGTTCATTTCCACATAGAATTCTTTTCATGATCTTTACTCCACTTCTGCAAACCTACTGATCAAAACAAGTAGTAGGGTGCTTGCATATGATGCCAGCACAGTTAGCTAGATCCTTATCTGTGTTTGCTTTGAAGCATATGTATTCAATCAGTTATTAGATAAAGTTGATCCCAATGCAGTGTAGTAGGGGTTAAAACTTTGGGTGTATGTAATATGGTGTTCGGAGTTTTTTTAATCATGTTTTGTCTGTTGTTAATGTTGGAATCACAACAATTTAAGAAAGCCTAGGCTTTGAAGGTGAATTATGCTGATAGAGCTCTTGGTCATTTTTGACAACTTGAATATTTGCATATCTTGTGAACAGCAAACAAAAATGAGAGATACTGATTCATGCCTTCCTTTGGACTGGTCAAGCGCTGTCAGTAAAGCATTCTATTCTTTTTTCTTGGCCCTTTTTTCCTCTTGCACATTGGAAAGTCATATGGAGTTAGCTGCGTGGATGCAGGCCTTGCTGTGCTCCTAGGTGTTCTAATAAGCCCAGTACAGCATTACCTGGCAGTAAGTTATTAAGCCTTCCTCAGAAATGAAACCAGGATGCTGTTGTAAAATCCTGCCCAGGGCTTACTGGTTTCCTGCCAAAGCATGAGATATGGTGAGTGTTGAGGCAGGGACGCTGGATATTGTGTTGAGGATGATATAGCTGCACTTGTGCAAGTCACAATATTGTCCTAGTTTGTGACCTTTTCGAGAGGCAAAGATGTGATGTTTGAATGCTTTGCACTAAGAGCTGGATCAGTCTTGCATGCTTTAGATTTGGTGACCAGTAATCTGAGAGCAGCGTTGGTTTTTGAGAGAATCCTGTAGGTACTGTAACTAAGAGACAAATTTGTGGCATGGAAAATGTTGGAGAAAATACTATGTGTAATCCAGGAGCCTGTGATGACAGGAAAAAAATGGTGAGTGTTAGTTACTACTCATTTGAAAAGAAGATGAATATGTAATGGAAGGCTTTTTGGATCACTTCAAAAGGTTTGGGTTCTACATGCTATTTAAGTACATGTTAGCATGTGCATACTGTCCCAATTAAGTAAGACAGTAGGTCTATGCCTAACATGGGATCAGCAGAGTTTAAATATGCCATTGCTGTGTAATTACGTAATTTGTCTTGTTCATTCACCTAATGGCTTTCAGAGCCAGTAACAGCAGAACAGTGTTTGTACTCTAATGATTTTGTCTGAACTGACAAAATGTTAAATCTAAGTAGCATTATCAGCTGCAAAATTGTGAAACCTGGACAGGACAGGCTTGTCTTACGTGTCAAGCACGCTGTACAGGCTGCTGCCTGACTTTGGATGCTATCTGCAGCCAGCCTTCCTCTGTCTGACATGGCTGTGTGGTGTCATTGATCCTTGCATGGGTATGGCCAGAAAAGATAAAATACTTGGATTCAGAAAGTGGTTCTTTGCTGCTTTATTTCTTGCTATAAGGAACATGGAAAGAGAACAGTTTCTTAATTACTGAATCTCAATGACTAGATATGGTACTGAAATAATGCATGGAATGTTGATTTTTTTTGTATTGCACTTGAATTTTAACTAAAACAGTACTGGAGTGGATCAGTTGCTGTTAATAGATTACAGTAAACAGGTGATGCAGTCTGCTGCTTTATCTTGTTTGAACCCAGTGCAAAAAACACGAAGTTGTAGGAATCAAACCTGCATGGTATAAGTCTTCTCTGCCTCTTTTCCAGAAGACAGCATAAAATAAGCAAAATATTTTGTCTTACTGCCAACCTGACTCTTCCCTGCAATGGTCTAAGTGGTGTTAGTTTGTCAAGCACCAGTGGTTGCTACTTCTGTTTTTCTTCTCTCTCTCTTTCTTGAACAGTGGACTCAGCCCCTACTTTCTTTGTCTTTGAAGCGTGCAAAAAGTATTTGATACATGTTTTGTTCACAAAACCAAAGATTGGTCATCAAGAGATTTTATTGATAATCTTACCCTTCAAAAATTCTGAGTTAAAATGGAGCAGCATGGTGTTCTTTTGTATTGTTGCTCTCCTTTACAAAGTGAAAAAGGGCATCAAAGGTGGCTGAAGATGGAGAAGAATGCCCTTGCTATTAATTTAAACTCTATTACTCAGCAAAACAAGTGTCACAAGAATCACAGCTTGGCTTCCTTTGCAGAATGTACTCATATTTAATATTGCACTCATATTAATGAGGTTAAAAAATGCTGTATGATAACTAAGACCAGATTTTCTTGCTCAGATACAGTAAGCAAAGAAAAATATTTATCCTGTTGATCACAGGGGTTGCGATTGTTAAGAAATGTGTATTACTGAACTAGAATTAGGTCTAAACCTTAATTTACAATTTGAATTTTGCTTGTATTCATTTTTGTCCACTCCTTGTTCTTACTACATTAGGAGCTAAAACACCTTCTGTTCTGAATGGCAGGAGCCCCACCTAAAATCCTCCAATTTCTGCCAGCAGTAGATGCTTTAAAGATTTTAACACCAACTGTTACAGTCAGCTTTATGCTGTTCCCTGTAGCTTTAAGCGGATGGTGGAGCTTTCTTAAATGAGTCTCTGATCAGATCCTTTGACTTCCAACCTTACTGCTTTCTCATCAATGCCAGGCAGGAGCAGAAAAGCCATTACTTATTGGCATCTCAGGAGGAGCACCAGCAGCATGTGCTTTCCAGCTCAGAGGAGAGGTGATGAGGGAGTGAGGGAACAACAGCTGCCCAAGAGGGATTACCTCAAGAGGCTGTTTCATACACTCAGCTTATCCCATAAAGGCACAGAAGAGAGTTAGAGGTACAGAGAACAGTGTGTGTATGTTTGTTCCTCAAATAAAATTTAAGCTTAATGCTGACACCTCACAGCTTAGCTGAAACTTAGTACTGTGCATGTGCTCAGAAAAGGAATTAACTGGCAAGCTTGATGTTAAGGACTGCGGTTTAGTTTGTGCTATATTTTCTTGATGATTTCTCTATCTTATCGAGATACTTACTTCCCAATCAATATACAAGTAGAAGTATCAATAGATCGTGGAAGCATAGTAAGATTTCATACAAGAAAGCTTAGATAATTAAAACTGGACAGCCAGGTCATAACTGTAAATGTACAGCTATTCTGCCTAGCATGTAAGACAAGAAAATCATTGCATTTTGCATGTGGTATCAGGTTTTTATAATAAAGAACTTTTAATGTAGGAAACATTGTTTTTAACATTAAAATGGAAATCCTTTAATGTGTATACTCCAGAAATTGAAGAAACTGAAATAACATTAAAATTGGAAGAAGTATCAGTCAAGTTCACTCTGCTAAATCTGATCTAAGACTGCTAGTGGTGAAAGAATTTTTGTCTTGCTGCTCTGCTAAATGTGTGCTCTGCTTAAAGAACCCTACCCCTGCATCCACAAAACCCACAGAACATGCAAGCATCCAGCCAAAGCATTTGTGTGAATACACACAGGAAAAAAAAAAATAAAAACACAATTATTCAGTTCTTTTTTTTTCCTCTTGAAATAGCAATGAGTTGTAGCATCATCTCTGTAGCTATGGAAGGGTCAAGAAATCTTTCTGATTCTTGTTCTCAAATTTTGAAAAGGTTTGTTTCTGCTAATTTCAGGAGTAGAGCAGAGGAGGCTTGGTGCAGGAGGTCCTTGGCAATGAAAACGAGCACAGAACTCAGATCCTTATCCATCTGAAACTGATGAAAAAATCTTTCTGTCAATAAAAGAAAATATGGTCTGGTTTCTTCTCTCAGGAGCAAATAAACTGATCTTAGTTATCACTGCCGAAGAAATTGAGTGCTCACCTTGGCAATAATTTGGTGCATGTGCATCAACAGAGCACTTGTGTTTTCCCTTTGTCTTGGGAATAACCTAGAAAACTGAACTAATGATTTGGGTGTCTGGTGAAGTGTTCGTAGCCATCAATCATCATTCATGTTTTTTTGGCCAGCAGTTTCAGCCTGTTACTGTCTCTGTGCTAGTGGATCTGCCCTAAACTGTCACATTACCGTATTTAATTTCTTTTCAATGGTGTTAAAGTGTACAGGATAGAATGGAGCCTGAGGCAATCATAGAATTGTCAGATGGTCGTGAAGAGAGGATGGGGTGAGCTGCTGTTGTGGGGCTGGGGGCTCTCTAGTTTCTAGAAAAAGGTGAGAAATACAAACAAAGAAGGCTAGCATCACTACTAATCAAATAGGTGAGCAAGTAAAAATGAGAAAATATAACATTATGCACACTCAGCTTCACATCGGTTCTCATTGAATATTACTAAACAGTACTGTAGAGATGGATCATCATTATCAATCTCTGCAGTGATGCTGTTAAACAAAAAATTTAAAATCTAAACGGATGTTCCAGGATGTCATCAACACACTTGACTGCAGATAATTATATTGGACTTTTTGGTATACGTGAATTCTGTCCCTATGGCTATGCTCTGCCACTGTATGAGCTCATAAGTGAGGATCGAGTTTTAGGTAAAAGCTGGGGGAAAATGGGAGACGACTCCTTAATCTGGCTGAGCATTTCTAGTCTACTTCAGGGCAAACAGTCAAATCACTGGTAAGGGTGCACCTGACATTCGCGTTCCTTTTCATTGCCTCTCAGCTTTTGATCTCAGCCAGGAGTTAATGGATGCTGAGGAGCTGTGTAAATGCTGTACCTCCCTCATCCTTCTTTTTGAAGTAACCCATCTATGGAAAGAAAGAGTGCTCCTGGAGGCAGGGGTGTGTCTCAGCTTGGAGACAGAAAGCATTGGACATTGGTGTTCTCTTGCAGCTCTCCAAGTCGAGTGATACCTGTGCAAGTGGTGGTTTGTGGGTGCAGAGTCTCATGGTTGCATTCAGTGTGGTGGGATGTTGTCTGCACATGTGCTTCCTTTTTTTTTTGTCTCCACTGCCTTCATGGCAAAACTACAGTAGGGTGGAGGTATTTTTGTACTGTCTGATACTCTTCCAGCTGTGGAGCTTACAGCCCTGGGAAGGTACTCACACCCTGTTGCTGAGGGATATGAGTTATTTAAACTGAAGCAGTTTAAATGTTTCATTCAGTATTTGGTGAATAATTCAAGCAGTTTCAAAGCTAAAATGTAGCTATCCTACCATGATTTTCTTTAGATTACTGTTTATACTTTAACTGACAGAATTGGTTTTAGTTGAGGTTTTTCAGGGAAAACATGCCGGTTTGGTGTTGCTGTTTCTATTTAACTCCTTGAAGCTACATGGCTATTTCTTGGCTGATTAACCCTGAGTACTAAGGGTGATGTGAACGCAAGCTGCTGTTTCATAGTCTGTTCCCAAGCACTACCAGGAATTTGTTAGGCAGTTCCTAGTTCCCTAGCTGGGTGGAGTTTTCTTCCTCCTGCTTGCTTCCCCCCACTTTTAAAGAAAGAAGAGGTGTCTGTTTGGTTTTTACAGTCTGTTGAAATATCAAGAAGCAGAAAACAGGAAAAAACTGTCACTGGTGACCCAGTGTGTAAACCAGATGCTTCCTTGAATACCTTTCAGAGAGTTTCATGAAGGGACACAGACTGGAATGCCGCTGACAGTCTTGATGGTCTTTAACTTATTTTCTACCTTTTGTGGCCTATATTTGTACTTACCAGTTAAAACTATTTTTGTTGATTAATTGTCTTGGGGCTTTTTGTGAAAATCAATGTGAAGTTGTTCTTTTATCAATCATTATTTGTTTTCTTTCTAACAAACTACCCTTAGACAACTGGACAGATATATGGCTAAGTGTTGTAGGAGGATAAGATGATTTATAGTACATTTTCTACTTGCCTTTCTGTGATACTCTAAATGATATTTTTTCCCTGACAGGCTGTTACAGTTCCTTTTTCCTTAAGCATGCACCCTTTTTTGTCCCCCATTTCTTTGCCCTTCTTACATTTACATTTAAATTTCTAGCTGTAGCCACAGCATTTCTTTCTCAAGTATTACCTTTATATTGGGATAATTTGTTGCTGTATGTTTAAAGCTGATTGGTTTATTGTAGCTCTGGTCCCCTGGTGATGCTGACTTTACAGGAACTGACATTTCCTACTTATGGTTCAATCCAGATAAAAATTTGTTCCCAACTGGTGTTAGGAGAGTGTGTCTATGCTTTCTCTATAAATGAGGGAAAAAATGAGACCATTTTTATTTAAGGGTGTCGCTTCAAGAAAAGTAAATATTTTGCTTCACTCTGCTTAATTTGATATCCTTTCTCATTTTTATAACAATTAGACAACATAGATTTTGTCTGATAAATAGGGATTGTACTCTGTATCAGAGGGGATTTAACTCTGCTGGTGTGTGAAGGGTTTTTGACGCAGGCTGGAGAGTGCATAGAAGTTTTTTAGTGTGGAAAGTGCTGTATGATCTTAAGTCATTCCAGCTTTGCCTAGGCATGTCTATGCCTTGGCTGCATTTTATAAAGTCTTTTCCCAGAACTGCAGACAGTATTTTCTAAGAAATGTGAATTTAGGAGAGGTCAGTGAATTACACAGCTTGGAGTATCGTCAGAAGTTAACTCTTCAAATTTAATGCACATGTAATATGCTATTCAATACTTAAGCAGATACATTGATATTCATCAAGTTTCCTGCAGTATTTAAGCAATGTCTCTTCCATATTTCTGCTTTTCCTTAATTACATGCCTTCACTTTGTTTAAGAAATGCATTTGAATTACATTTCGTTGACATTGGTTTATAATCTGAAGGTTGTAATGTTGACTGAGTCTTCACTGACTTTGGAACTTTGTATCTTGAACGTTATTCTGGTCTCACAAAAATTTGTATTTCTGATGTACCCAGGTGAAAGTCTTCTGACGCTTTGGTTTCTGCTTGTCTATAGAACTATACAGCCCAGTGAGGCAAAGGTATTGCATGGTTTGGTGAAACTGCTGTGTGGTCTGTGGATACTAACAAAGCCCCTTGACATGCATGTGTACGAAGTGATACATAAGTGTAAAAGAATTACCAAGCTCTCTGCAAAGTAATCTGTTAAGATTAAGCAATCTTTTCTGTTACCTAGCAAATTGCAGAGGACTGTTTAGCTTTATCACCTTGTCTCTAAGCAAAAATATTTTAATTAGGAAAATAATATAGGTTCTATTGTAGTAAGTACATTTCATGCACTCCTTTGGCAGAGATATGCTGTAAAGGTAGCTGTTAAGTACATGGTGATGAGTGTATTTTAAACATCTGAATTCACAGATGCAGATGGATCTGCATTTTGTCTGATGTACCTGACATACTAAGATTAGCAGGATGGCTAAATAACTTGTGCTTGCACCTATGGAATTTGAAGTGGGTTTCTAAGAGCAGGGAGAAAATGTAGCGCTTTCTTCTTGGCACAGTCAAAGCAACAAATGACACATACTTAACAGTTTTTCCACGAACTGAACCACAAATAGTTCAATATGTGTGCTTACACACACAGGAAGAATTGATCTCTGCTGCTTTAGCTGTAGTTGAAAACTATTGTAAAATGTGCTGTTGTGAATGCATGCTGCAGCTGAGAGGGGAGATGGCAAGGGAAGAGGTTTGCTGCAAAGGGTTTATTTGTGTGGGAAAACGATGCCTATGCAGGCTCTGATGCAGATATGCAGATCTCTGAATTTTGAGCTGTGCCCTCCAATATGAGTCAGAAGTAAAGAAAACGAGGATCAAGAATTAGTTCTTTTATTCATGGTGTTGCTTATGCATTTTATCTGATGATTCTTTAGGGCACTCTGAGGAATTTCTGGTGCAGAGAGCAGGACTGGGCTCTCTTGTGTGTCTCAGGGTAATGCCCTAGCCACAGACTTGTTTTTTCTTGCATACTCACTCATTGAATCTCGTTTTCTTTTCTGCCTGGTGGCAGTTTGGTAACAGACAGCTGGAGCACTCCTCTGGGAGACAAGATATGTCAGTCTCCTTGGCAAAGAGCCTGACCTCTACCATTTTATAAGCGAAGAGTGACAGTGCTATTAATAGATCCCTCCTCCAGCCGGCTTTTCAAAGGAGTATAGCCTGATTGCTGTGCTGCTGAGCGTAGATATTATCAGCACATGGTAGGTGTATTATGAGTATCAGGAATGAATTGGGCCCCTGAGGCGAGTTCAGTTCAGAACAGCTTCAGGGAGCTCTGCAGGCTCTACAAGGCGGCAGGCAGGAGGTACCTGCTTCCCGGCTCTGTCAGCCAGCTGCAGACACAGCCCCCTCCTGCCCAGTAGCCGAGCTATAGGCACTTAACTCTAGGGCAGATTTGGCAATAAAATAGAGTTTCCTATTGTCAGCAAAATGTTTGGGGCTCTGGTTTGGGCTTAGTGATTTAACCAGTCTTTTGGCGCTTTGGTCATCTGGAACCTCTTCCATTTCCATTGCGATCAAATGTAGTTGACTGCTAGTTTTGCATTTGACTGCAAACAGGTGTTGGTACGCAGGATTTCTTTCTTTCCTAGATGCAGCTAGGAGAAAACTAAACACAGCAGTCCGTCGGTAATGAAAGTTTCTCTGTTAAAAGGAAATACTATGATTTAGAGGAAAATTTCATTTGAAATAAATGATTTTTTTAAAAACCATGAGCTTCCTTGGAAAAGTGAATTCTATATGATTTGTTCAATATTCTCCAGTATCTGCATATTGACATATGGATTTAAGTCAGATCGTTTTTTGTGTTGAATGCAAGGGAAGAAAAATACATCAAACACTTCTCAGTTTTTTAGTAGGAAACTGCACACTCAGTCTTTGCTGGGCAACATGCTAACAAGTGGAAAGTGAACCAAAATTCAGGTCATATTTGTATAAGCAAATGTTCTTGCATATGAATGTTCTCATTAATGCTTTGTAACCCAAATGGACTTAATATCTCATTAAACATTTTTGTGGTAATTTAACAAGGCTTGCCGGGATCCAACATTAGCTTAAACATTTTAAAGGATCTGCATTTTTCAAGGTCTCTCTAAACATTACATTAAGCTGGTGAGGTGAGAGAATCTTACAGAGTTTAAACAACTATGCTAACAGCCCAGCAAAATTATTCGGACTGCCTAAGAAACTCGAGTTTCACAGCAAGAGCAAGGCTTACCCCTCCGAATGGAAATTTTGCCAAATGGTATTCCAAATGACACTGTGGTGGTTTTTTTAATTATTATTATTATTTCAGGTGCAAATATGTGGGGCTCAGTCTTCCAAGTCATGTTTACAGCATATATTTCTGTGATTTAAAACAGATATATTCACTTAGGACCCAGTCTTGCAAAGATTTACTGATGTGCTTTAATTACGTACTCTGCATAGCTCCGTCAAGTCAGTGACAGCTTGAACCGACAAAACAGGAATTGTAACAGCTCACTCAGAAGTAAGAATTTGCAGAACTGGGCCTTAAATCTTTTTATTATGCAGTAAAGAAAGAGTTTGAAATAAATGAAGGAAGCCCAACTCCAGTTCTACGTGGAATTCCCCTCTCAAATCTCTTTTGTGGTGACAATTCTTGGGATAATTTAGAAGCACAATGAATGGTGACTTGGATATCAAGTTTATCCTCAAAATTATTTAGGCTGATGTTGAGCACCGTTTTCGTAACTAATGATGAACTTTTTATTGACTTAAAGGGTCAAATTCTCCAGGCATAATGATGCCTCAACGAAACTTTGTGTACATGTCCACAAATGGATACCATCACTGTACAGAACCTCAAGTGATTTGTGTTGTCAGAATGTAAGATGCAAGATTTATTACTACTTTTTTAACTGTTATTGTGTTGGCTGTTTAACTGTCCAACTCAAAACAGTATGACTAGTTAACCCATGAGTGCTTTGAAATTTAGAGAGGCATTGGAATTTTGAGAATCAAATGTTCCCTGAAATAAACCACAAAAAGCTCATAAATTTATTTACAAGAAGTTTGCCATTACAAGCAATCAACATTTATTTTTTTTTTTTAGTTTACATTCCACCTCATTCTGGATAAGACATACCAAGACAATAGCTAAGGAAAGGGGAAGAAAAATAATGGATAACATGCTTCTTGCTGTATGCCCTTACTTCAGGAAGAAATTTAAACATTTGTTGAAGAAAGCCCCAGAACAGCATTTAAAGGGGTGCACTTTCTTCAAGATTTAAGTATGTTTAAAATTACATCCATGTGGATGTAAGAGCAGTGTATTGAGAGGCCTTAAGGAATAAAAGCCCTTCAGAGTGATTCTTAACTGGTTATAAAATGCTCCTCTTAGTGGTTTTATGAAGCTATCAGAATAAAAACTTTATAATGTATATGCCACTGAAAGAAAAGAAGCTATGCGTTTTCCAGTGGAACGATTGTCAGATCTCTTATGATTGTTGTGTAGATTACCACTTCAAGAAAACTAACAAAATGTAAGTTATTGGATTTAAAAGTTTTTCTCCTTAAGTAAATGTCACTTTTAAATACCTCAGCTACTGTGTTTGTCTTTATGTTACTTTAGGGATTTAAATGCTACCATTTACATATTTTATCTAATTCTCTAATGTTCACTAAGTGAGTTAAAATTAAGATTAAGTTGTGTATATGAAACAGCTTGCTGGCTGTGGATAAACTGATTTAAGTTACCACAAGTGTGACTATAAGTAAGGCACTTGGTTATTCAGAAGACATACACAGTTATGCTTTGCTTGTGAAAGTAACACGTTTAATAGCATGTAAGTTTTAGTTTGAAATCAAAGCAGAGTCTATAGAAACATGTTTAAAACTGAGAGCATCTTTGCCTTGGGAAGGGAAGGCTAAGAACGTATGTTTTGGTCATGGCAGGTGTGTGTGTCCAAATAATTTTTACTGTATAATGTTCTCTCGATATTGGTTTGTATTTATGTGCCTTAGATGCCCCCCAGATGTTTTGAGATATTTAATCTATATGGAATTCTCTTCCCCCTTCTCTTAACCTACTATGCACAACTTTTTCTTCTTAACAACATGAAGTGTTGTTACTAGTTGTCCTTAAGGGAGGTTTAGCCAGCCTAGGAATGGTTGGCAAAGCCTGGCCTGTGGCATTCACAAATTCCTCTCTGACAGCCTGCCTAGAATTCTTTTGTTCTTTTACCTTCAAATTTTACCTCTGAAGTTTTGTCAGGGATTGACTTTTGATCTCCGAAATTGATGTTTTATTTTTAAATACTGGCCTGCATTTTTTGATACTAAGCGTCTTCCACAGATCTAATCTTCCTGTCTGTAATTTCATGGATCTTAAGGGGCACCAGTGTTACCTGTTCCTCTAAAATAACCTGGAGGTACATGACCAATTACTACCCTCAAATCTACTTGTCTTAACATCCTTTTCTCCTTGCAGAATGCTGTGTTGCTTTCCTTCATGTATCTGTCTTTGGCTCACTGACCACCAAATAACTGTTGAGTTTTCTTTTTCTGTGTGCACATCAAGATAAGTTGTTGGACACCACATTTTTCTGCTTAGTCTGCCTTCCTTGCACATCAACAGTAAATGTGTAATCTACTTATGAGCTGTTAAGACATTCTGCTAAGAGGGTGTTTCTTTGAGTTTTGTTAGTCTGCCGTGAGGACCCATGATTACTTTTATGTGCTAACAGTCCCTGAACTGGGGATTTTGAGCTTCTCCATGGATTTTCAGTGATTAGAGATGGGAATAGTCTTAAAAGCTGTGTGGATGCTTAAAATTAGATATTTATGTAATGCTATTCTGCATATGGCACAGCAGATCAGCATACTCTACAGCAAGCTCTCTGTGTAACCCCCCGAGTTTCTAATCTCAGTACAGAGGAACTGCAGGGTAGATTGTAGGTAGACAGTATTGGTAAGAAGGAAAAAAGTTGGAAAGCATGCAGATATGTAAGACATCAAAGTGTAGTAGCCATTGCCCTGTAATATCTCTTGCCCTGCCTCCCTTCTTCCCTCCTGAGGGATTTTGTTAATGAACTGGAGGCCAGAAAAACTTTCCTGATGTACTGCAAGAAGCTCCTTTTCTTCCCCATCCTGCTGTGGGGAGTGAGTGAGGGGCTGAGAGGGGCTTAGCTGCTGGCTGAGGTTAAACTGCAACAAATTGTTACATTACAAAGTACATGTGTGTTGTAAATGATAATACAGAAGTAATGTATTTCTTCAGTCATCTGGTTCAATAATACTATTCTTTGGTTTATTCTCCCTCACACTTTAGTGTAAACATAATTTTCTGTAATCAAATGAGTACTCTTCTGTGTAAACACACAGGGAAAGTATTGAGAGTTATAGAATCATTTGGGTTGGAAAAAAACTTTTAAGATCATCAAGTCCAACCATTAACCCAGGACTGCCAAGTCCACCACTAAACCATGTCTCCAAGCACCACATCTATGCATTTTTTAAACACCTCCCTGGGCAGCCTGTTCCAATGCTTGACAACCATTTCGATGAAGCAGTTTTTCCTAATACCCAATCTAAACCTCCCCTGGTGCAACTCAAGGCTGTTTCCTCTTCTCCTGTCGCTTGTTATCTGGGAGAAGAGATTGACAGCCACCTTGCTACAACTTCCTTTCAGATAGCTGTAAAGCATAATAAGGTCCACCCTGAATCTTCTCCCCAGTTCCCTCATCCACTTCTCATAAGACTTGTTCCCTAGACCCTTCACCAGCATCGCTGCCCATCTCTAGACACACTCCAGCACCTCAGCGTCCCTCTTGAAGTGAGGGGCCCAAAACTGAACACAGGATTCGAGGTGCAGCCTCACCAGTGCTGGGTACAGGGGGACGGTCACCGCCCTGGTCCTGCTGGCCACAGCATTTCTGATACAAGCCAGGATGCTGTTGGCCACCTGGGCACACTGCTGGCTCATGTCCAGCCAGCCTTCAACCAGCACCCCAGGCCCTTCCCCACCAGGCACTTTCCAGCCACTCTTCCCCAGGCCTTCAGCACTGCGTGGGGTTGTTGTGACCCACGGGCAGGACCCAGCACTTCTTGTTGAGCCTCCTACAACTGGCCTCGTCCCATCGGTCCAGCCTGCCCAGACCCCCTGACAGAGCCCGCCTGCCCTCAGGCAGATCAGCACTCCCCTGAACTTGGTGTCATCTGCAGATTTACTGAGGGTGCACTCGATCCCCTCATACAGACTGAGAAATTAGATTTTGAACTACCATGATGCTCTAAAACAAACAAAGTGCGTTTCTGTAATGATGAAGGCTCTTGCAGTGGTACTTTTGCAAGACAATTTTGGTGTTATCAGAGAGCACAAAGTGCCTGGCATGGAGCCAGGATCTGCCTGGGCTGTGTGCTGTCCGAGTTGCCCATTACTTGTATGCATCCCTGCCAATGTAAGCATGTATGTGCAAGTACATGATGTGGATGCGTCATGTGCATGGATGATGAGGTAGCAAATACTTTTTTTCTTGATGTGTTCTGTAACGTAATAATGGATTTTTCATGGTTTTCAATTCGTAAAAAACACGGGAGCATACAGATTTCTCTTCACAGCTGTTAGAGAGAAATGACTCAGCATCCATCAGTTCTGTATACCTACTCTAGAATTGCTAGCGGGAATACCCTGGCAAGGGAAGGCAAGACTATGCAGTCTGAGAGCAGCTAGTGACCCTGTGACAAGAAATGGCAGCCAGCTGCATTATGGTAGCTAGCAGGGAAGGAGAGAGGCGTTGCTTTCTGCTTTGCATTTCTTCTCTGGGCAAGGAGGCAGATCCTCCGCAGTTCTGGAGGGGAAGGTTGAAGTTTTAATGAAAAAGTTATGTGACTCCTTTCGGCTTCCTCTTCATAGGGGTCTTCAAAAAGATAGCACAAATGAATTTTCAGTTGCACATTTTCCATGGGCCTCACTAGGAGTTAAAACTTCATTGACCTTGAACATTCATCAGAATTAAGAGTTATTCGAGCTCAATTAGCTAGCTGCTGTTGTTAAATACTAAAAATCAGAAAATAACTTTTTATCTGCACAGTAATATGAAAGCCATTTAGGCCAACCTAAACTAAGCTGCGATTGCAGATGGAGCTGGTGCTGCAGGGCCGTTCCTGGCAGTGCCAGTGCCAGCAGGGGCTGCCAGTGCTGACAGGGTGGCTGGTGCCTACACAATAGCTCTGTCTCAGCGCGGAGAAAGGGACTGTACAAAAACCCAGAGCTGCTTCTGCAGTAAAAAAGCTACCTTGTGCCATGGATTTAACCCAGAACCCTATGAGGTTATCAGAAGGGTTTCCTTAGGGCTTAGAGTAAGGTCTCTGTCTCAGAGGGTTGTGTCTCTTTGATGGTGTCTGGGCTACTCTGAAATGCTGTGTTTCAATAAATGCACAACGGAGAGTGAGCTTATCTGAGAGTGGCAGGGCCAGCAGTGTCCCGTTTCAGGCTCCTCTGGGGTGAAGCTCTGTGAAACAAGGTACTGCCGTGCTTGCAGGGCCGCAAGGGCACAGAGCTGCGGTGTTTGGGATGGTGGCTTCCTGGCTGCAGAGCGGGGCTGCCAGCCCTCCTCTGGCCAGCCTGCAAGAGGAACTGGTAATGGCAATGGGCCCTGCCTAAAGGATAAAACTATCAGGCTTTTAAAATAGAGAGTGAAGATATTGGGAAAGTATGTCCTAAGAGGGGATGAGCTGTTTTGGTCTTTAATTTCTATAGTCCTTTGCATAGGAGGAATTTGGCTAAAGCAGCAAAATCTATGGCTCTGCTCACGTTACCTTCCATGCCAGAGTTACAGACCGCTAAGACATATTTCTCTGCTGTAAGACAAATTGATTGCAAATCCAAGTGTCTATTATTGCCACACTGTTTCTTTATATATGTAATGAGAAAAGACTAGACTCAAGAAAAACACAGGAAGGGGAAAGAGAAGAAAAGCACAACATAAATAAAAACTATTGATCTTAATTTCTATTTACTTTCATATGCTTAGTAAAAAGCACACTTATACTGAAAATCACTATAAATGTAATCAGATGTTCCCTGTAGCAGTTTGAATTAAAAAGGTGCATTGATGTCATGCTCTAGAGAGAATTTGGAGCATTTGACTGTTGTTTTTTTAATTACTTTTCTGTTTACCTTTTAAATACTCTCATTACTTTATTTTACCTTGTTACTGTATTTTCTTACTTCCTAAGATCAGAAATAAAGCACTATGTTAATTTCCTTTTTAATTTTTTAAGGTAGTATTTATTTCTGCAAAAACTGACAACCAGAGATAAAAATTTCACTGCAAAAAGATTACCTTTAATTATCTTAGCAAGTAGGAATAGTCTCAAATATAAGTACAGTGCATTGTGCCAAAGGAATGACAGCTGAGGAGAACTGTCATTGTTCTTGTATATTGCATCTACTTGCTGGTACCAATGAGCTGGATGGTGACTCCATTCTCTGATGAGCTTCTTCTAAGTGTTGACAGAAACATTTGACTTTTTCAGATAAAGGCTAGCCAGTGGCCAAACCTACTTGCAAAATACGAGGAGTGGAAGTAGCTCTCCAGGCAGGCAGGAAGTGACCCACAAAACAGTGCCAGCTTTCAGAATCCCATTGCTTCTGGTATTTTTACTGAACAAGCACTGCTTTCTGGACATCTGTAATTATCAGTTAAAGACTAAGGTTCTGACTCCTGGATTCAGTTTAAATACAGAATATAATTGCATGCAGGATGCTTTATAAAGGTTTTGAGGGTTTTTTTGGTACATGCGCTCTGAAGTTTATTAGGCAGGCATGATCCTGAGAGTATAATACGAGAACCCGATAGAAAATATTTTCAGCTCACGTAATTTTTAATGGAAGATTTAAAAAGAAAGAAATTACAAGGTTTTAAAAATAAGCTTATATATGTCTACATTTCTGACAAACGGAAAACATTCTATGGGCAATGACTATATGACTTTATATAATGTTTTAAATTTTTTTAAGATTCTTAAAATTAAATTCACATGAAGATTCATGTAATTTCTATGTATGTAAGTTGACTTAGAACTGCTGGAGTTTAAAAAGCCTGAACCACTTGTCTTTGCAATTCTGAGAATATAGTTTGTGCTATACATTTGGCTAATGCAGAATTCCTGTGACCACAAAATAGTCTTTTTGCAGAATGGTGGCATGCACATATTTCGTGAAGTTGTCTACAGCTTTCCCAAAACTAGGGCAAGCTCTGTAAATAGAGAATGTCAGGCAATTATTCAAATTATTTTTTTCGATGCCACAAAATAACAGATTAGTTCTGTAGTGGATGTTCTTCTGAGAATTCTGTGAACTATTTAATAGCATTCTTACCTGTTGTTTCACCTGCAGGTACATTTATGTTCCGATGGGAGGATCTCAGTCCAGTCTGCTGGGAACACTCTTTTCCACAGCGCTCACGTTTGCCTTTGTAAGCTATTGGCATGGAGGACAGAGTTACCTATGGTACTGGGGTGCACTTAATTGGCTTGGAGTAATTGTGGAAAATGGCGTCAAGAGGATACTTTCTATTTCATTTATTCAAGATCTAATTGTAAGTTGAATCTCTCTTCATTTGACTTTCTTGTTTCCTGGCAGCATGCTCTTCTGAAGTTCCTGGTTACTAGTTTGTTTTAATCTAGATTAAAACTTGTGGATAACAGTTAAAAGAGTTAGCATTCCCTTGCTCACACTCCAGTATTTGAGGTAAGCCATATAAATAGACTATTGCGAAATATCAGCAAAGCAAACTCTGCAATATGCATGGTCTTCCTCTGCAGTCCTAGAGTAAGCAACTGCTTGTCGTGTATATGGCTGAACAGAAGCCAGTTTTAACGTTTGTATTCTGATTTCACTCAGGATGGCCTTAAAATATTAATCTTCACTAAAATTAGGAGTGTACATTTCTAGCCATTCATTTCCTAGACAAATGCTTGTATAGCAGTTGCTTGCATCTGGAAACAAGCTTGCACTGGGAAATCCTATGCCACTGAAGAGCCAAGTAAAGAAAATATTATTTTGCTTTGAAGACCTCTGATATTTTCACTTTACTTATTCTTTTGTTCTTTATACTGTCATTTCCAAAGGAAAAAATTCTTTGACATGCAATCATATGCAAAAAGTACTGTTTTAATTTTGATGGTCGTTTTACTCTGCAGGTTTGCTCAATATTAAATCCCAAATCTTTTAATCACTGTTTGTAAGAATGAACAATGCCTATGTCTTGCTTCCTTAGTAGTGATAAGTACACAAAATTTGTACTCCTATATAATGTGGTGGTGGTGACTCACTCTGCAGCCTGATGAAGTCTTGATGCTCAAGTAATTATGCTTGTTCTCCATCCCACCCATCTCAGTTTTCACTGTTGTGGCATCCCATGTGTGGCAAATGATACAGCTAAGTAATTTAGCAGCCAATAACAGTCAGTGCTACCTTTTATCATCCAACTGTCCATCACTGCAAACTCAGTAACAGTCTGGCTGCAGCTTTTTTCCTTCCTAGAGAATGAGTTTATCAGATCCATTAATCCTCCCTCTAGGGTGAAACTGAGCTTTGCCATCTGACCGGCTGCATATGTTTGTCTCTGGGCTGGAAGACGACAGTTTTTTAGGCATAGAGCTGTATGAGGAAATACAAATGTAGGGGCTGTATCAAAAATTTTAAAGCAACTCTTAAGGAATTAAGTGGTTAAATAACATAGAAATGATAAGGTTGTGGCATTATGAATATGGGATTATATGTGTGGATCAATTTCTAACAAGTAGTTATAAGTATAGTTAACTGATGCTGGCAGTAGTGGTGTTCTTTTTATAAATTAACTTGCTAACAATGAAGCACGTGCATTTTACCCCTTTCCTTCCCCTTTGTTTTCATACAGTGTTTTTAAAGGCTTATCCAATGTCCTCCATGTCTGCCCTCTTCTCCATTTCTGTTTGGAAACATGACTGCAGACCTTCCTTAGAAGACACTTTCACATCTTTCCCTGAAATTTTTCTGAAGCCAGCATTTTTAATATGAATAGTTTTGGCATCAGAATTAGTGCATTATGCAGATCTTGCTACATTTGGTTATGTCTGAGTCATGCTTTGCCTTGTGCCTTGAAGGTTTCTCTACAACATGAGCTACAGTCTTTGCAAACTGCCCCTCATTGCTTGCTCTTCACTCTTCTAACAAATACTAATTTTCTTCTTGAATGTTGAGACTGGGGAGCAGATGAGTAGTTGGACTTTGACCCTTCTTATCAAGGGGTGGAGTGATGTGACATTCTCTGAGAAGTATCAGTTACCTTTAAAATGAACTGCAAATTCCCTAATGCCCTTTATAAATTTCATTTTTTCCCCTTGTAATCTGGCTTTTGGAAGCATTCCCACAATCCTATCCCAGTGAGAGGTGTGCTGCAAGCCTAGTCACTGTGGGGTTGAGAACCCCATTCTGGGGAGATAGGTTTTTCACTTAACTGTCATCTGTTGACAAGCTGAAATCCTTTGCATTCTTGTGCTTCACTCACTTGCTGTGTTGGCTCTTGAAGGCTATTTTTGAAAAGGAAAGTTTATTTTTGTCTCCAGAATAGCAGATGAGTTTCTGAAAAAATACAAAGCATAGGTTCATCCTTTTTTTTAACCCATTCTATTTACCAAACTTCCTCATATATTGTTGTTAAAGTTGAGTTACATAATTCGGTTGAGCAGGAGGCGTTTAATTAGTAGAGTATAAAAAAAATCTCAAAGAATAAATTGAGTTCTAATTCTGCTCTGTTTTTAAAATGGCTCACAAAGAAAAACAAGGATTATATCAACTTCAAAACTGCATCCCTTCCCCCCTCACTGTATTGCCTCAATTCTCTTGCAAAAGAAAGATTTAGAAATCTAAATAAAGTATGCTTGAGTCTTTCACTGAATCCTTGTACTAAGAATACATATAAAAAGAATTGGACCCTGTATTTATGCCTATTTGATAGTAGTTTAAACCTCAGCATTTGAAACGTAGCTCAGTATGGGTAAATAACACTTTTGTAGCAGTCTGACAGGTTTTAAATGTCATCTCAGGCATATTGAACTAGCATGCACAATGAAGCCTGGGCATTTTTTGTGAAACGTAAAATCAGCATGTAAACAAATATTTACTGAAAATAGTGTATTTCCTGACAAAAAAAAAACCCGGATCTGAAACCTCATTTGTACTGGTTGCAAATCCATGTCTGGCTTTCTGATTTCAGATCTAAAAGAGCTGATGCTCCTTCTTACATTCTTCTCAGCTCATGCTGCTCTGAACTGGAATGTTTCAGTGAGTCACGTTGTGAGAAGTTACCTGCATATCTTTGTTCCCCTAGAGATTACTTGTAGATATCAGTAGATTAAATCTGAATTAAGTAACATTGTCTTTTCATTAAAACATTGTATATAAACCAGCATAAGCTAGGGTGTATCTGGGAACTTTATGTTAAAGTGGAGAAGGTTCTTTGTGTTTTTATCAGTTTTGGTGGTGCTTTTCTAAAAACTTTTTCAGAGACATTAGACCCATACCGAACAAAGTAGTACTTTGTACCACTGATTCTGTATCAATTTCTTACACATGAACAGAGACTCCAGTAGTAACTTGGTCAAAATCAATGACAGAATTTGTATTGACTTTTAATAAATAATGTGTAAGATTTTTGAAAGAAAATGCTAATGGCTATCATTCTTCCAGTGATTTAATTTTTTTTCCTTCTCGAAAATGAGATACAGATCTATATAAGAAATTAGATCTTGGTATAAAAATAGATTTAGAATGATTTAAACCTTAGAATACCTGACAACATCTTTAAATTAATGGATTTTTAAAAATATAAGTATTTGGAAATCATCCAAAAGAAGATGTAGCAAAGGGGGTGAAGTTGGAAGACTGTTAAAATTAATATTTTAATATAAATTGAAACAGCAACATTTATCATCTCCGTTCTTTCGTAAAGTGAAAAGATCTTATTCAGTCTAGTATGAATCTTCTAAATTGAGACAAAGATCTCTCTTCTAAAAGTCATGTTATGATGGATTTCTAGTTTAAGATGTTATTTCTAGCTTTATTTAGTAAGAAACTAAATATACCATAAACAATTCAATTTGACAAACCGGCTAATTTTAAGTACGGCTTTTTTAAAAGTGATTTGTCCTATCCTTGTAAGTGTTTTGATTTTTTTTGAAGTATGAAATACTTTGATTTCTACATTTTCATTTATGACTGAAATGAGGTGCACTAATTAAGTCCATTTAAGTACACTATAATTGTTTTCTCGAGCCCCCTTTGCAAAAGCAGAACTGTTTTGTATGATGTCCATGTTTTAGGTTAGTGTGTTAGGTTATTTTTGTTTTCCCCAAAAGAATGAACTCCATACATTTATGTCTTTAGTTAAAACTCACCATTGTTTTAGGTACCAGAGATGTGTTCAGTGACAACTGGTATAGCTTCACAGAGAACAGAATTTTGAAAAAGCTGGGTGTGGTAAGGGGCTTTTGGTCTGTTTTCTTCCCTCGTTTGTCTGCTCTGTTTCATCTGCTGTGTGCATTAAAGTTACTAGTTATTCATAATAGGTTGTGTGTTATGCAGTGATCCTGCAGACAGCTGGTGTGGAGCATGGAAAGGTATTGAATGGTGAGCCTGACCTCTGGGCTGTGGTTTGACAAGAGAATTAAGCTGACCTAAGAGCTCACTGCTATTGAAAGGGTAAAAGTTTCATTTCTCTTTCCTCCCTTCCTTGCAGTCTCACCACTTCCTCCTCTGCGTGCCTTCCTGCTGGAATCTTTGCTGAGCTGACCTAGCTCTTCACCCCAGCAGAAAGCATTACTTCCTCTGGTTATTTTATTGCTAGATGATTTGTCTCATGGAGAGGAATCTGAAAAGCACCCAAAGCAGTACCATGTAAGAGAAAAAAGCCAAGGAAAGGAAGTGGAAGAGGAGGAGCTTGACTATTTAGAACCTCCTCCCCCTTGCAAATGTACATAAGCAATACAGCATTTTTATTATATAATTTTATATTCATATTATAATTTTTATATAAAATTATATATATATATAAAAAAATATGGAGGCAGACCCTCCATATTTAAACTCAGTGGGAAAAAGAAACCAGCTGTGTTCTGCTGCAGTAATTCCTCAGCCCTACGTTAGGGCCCAAATTCAGCCTAGCCAGATAAAGGTTCCTGTGAATTTCACAGCCACATCTTATGTATGTTGAACAAATATATAATTATCTCCTTTAATGACAGAATTTCTTTTTGCAAGTATAACTTAAACTGTCATGAGATAACTGTAAAGCTTCCTTCTGCAGCTGACTGAGGCAATATCTGACCAAACATTAGGAACTTGTGCAAGGTGGTCAACAAACATACTTCCCTTGCAAGATTAGATCTTTCATAAGATCTTTGTAATTATAAATAAAGACCCTTCTCAGCTGTTCTTCAGCACACACTTGTCTTTGATCTTAATTTTTCTTTATTTAGTGGAAAGAATATTTGTATCACTGATTTACTAATGTCAAGCCTGTCTGGCCTTTTCTTTTTTACCCTTAGTTTTGTGTAATTCATATGTATTTTTATTTCAACATGCTGATTCAATTAAGTGTCAAGAATTGCCAATGATGCTTTCTTCATAACCTCTTTATGTGTTTGCTGTAGACTTCTGTTGGGTTTGTCACTCCACTGCGAATCTGTAAGAATGTAAGCTGGGGTAGTTGAACAAAGTCCTTTAATCAGACTCTTCCAGAGTGCAGAATTGGTTTTTGAGATATAGGTTATCACCCATAATGTCAAAACCCAGACCAGTGGATGGGAGCTTGACTCCATCCCCAGCCTTGAGCTCAGCCATATTATTGCTCTCACCAGAAATCTCTACTATCGAAAGTAGGTGTACTCTGACCCAAAATCAATGAATACCCCTTTCCCTAGATGTGAATATTAGCCAGGGCAGACTTGTGACAACTGGTCTGGGTGCATGGTACCTAGGAGCAGCAAGCTGAGTATTGAGGTGCTGTTTGTACGGAGCTGCTGAATGACCATCAAGGGTGAATATGGGCTGGCTGATGCATCTTAAGTTTTTTTCCTCTGACTTATAGCTTTTCCAGCAATAATTCTGACTCACATAATTTTTTACATGTTTCAGCTTTTGTTTGATTTTATTTTTTTCTCTTCTTCACCCTCTTTTAAGCGTTCATTTGTCTTCATGGAAATATATCCCTAAACGTTTTGAGAGCTGTGCTAAAAATGCACACACATGTACACACACAGACACAGACTTGCACTCAGGCTCTGGTTTTCTTTACTCTGGGGGATCTTCTTTCCTCAGGCTCAGTAACAAAGACTGAAAAATCTAGTAGGTGGTGTTTTGTGTGATGGACAAACATGATCCAGGTTTATTATACAGTGAATGACAAAAGTGGCTGCAGTAAGATTTCAGAGATAATGTTCTATTGTTTCATACCTCTTGAGTACAGGCATCCTTTTTTTGTCAAATCTGTGCAAGAAGTATTATTTTTGATGACAGCAGTGAAGAAACTGTTGTGATTTTTCCATCTGTTTTTAACCAGATGATTGCTGCCTTGCTTCAGACCACAGTGTCAGCTGGGAACCCCCTTGCATAGCTGCTCAGTTGTCATAACAAAAAAAGTTTCTCCCACCTACCAGCATTATTTACTTCCTCTTCTGTTCTGGAGACATCAGGCAGTATTCTGGTGCTCAGGCCATAATACAGTTTGAAAAGAAAGTAAATTACACTACACAATGAAAACAAGGCACAGTGGTGCTGATTATGCACTTTGTTGCTGGTACATGAATACAGTCTCCCTCTGTTCACCCCAAGAATTAGCTCAGACAATAGATGCCAGCAGTTATGGAAATACAAGTTATAAGTACTGAGGAGTGGTGTACTCTTGTCTTTCTGCTGTGCCTTGAGCTACAGAAGCTTGCCACAGGTCTCTATTTGCTGAGAGTGTTTATCAGATGTCTCCATGAGGATTATAACTGTGTATTATTTACTTGTCAACAGTTTCGCAGTGACAGCGTGGGAGGCCCGTAAGGGCAAGACCAAAATGCAGCACTAATGACTGGTGAAGTTAGGTCCTTTTAAAAGGTAAAAATGTTAAAATGTGAATGAGGGAACTGAGACAACCAGAATGGGGAGAATAGGAACCAGAAGAACAAAAATAAGGATGTCAAGGACCTGGACACAGCGCATGGCGCTCTCAGCATATCCTCCTTGGTGAGAGCTGAGATGCGTTGAAGGGAGTACATACACTACCATTACTTGGTTAAATTCTCAGCTATAAACATAAAACGGAAGGGAGGATGGTGCATTCCAATGCTGTTCATTTTGCACTTTGCACAAGCTGCCACTTTAAAAAAAAATGTTTGTGCAGGTTCTTTGAGGGTGAAGAATAAGTGTAGGAGCAAGTACAGAAATTTACTTCTGTGTATGTCAAACTTTGACACATGCATCTGTAAGTGTAGTGCATACATACGAGCTGGTAGGAGGCTTTCTTCAAACAGAAGGGCGGGGTTGGCTGTTTGCTGAGAGATGCTCTAAATGTAGAACTTTTAGAAAATCTAAAAATGAACTGGTGCTAGTGCAAGACAGTGTTCTGTTGAGTGAATGTTTAGTAAGACATCAATAGAGAAGATGAGTATCTTCTCAAACACTATATATAGCATTTATTCCTAAATTCAGACACAAATTCTACTTGTGAAAATACTTCTTAACTGACAGCTGCTTGATTTTACTAGTGTGGTCCTCTTTTTATAGGAGGGATTTAGGGAATTACAGGTCATTTGCATCATCCTGTTTCTTGGAGAAATGTTGTCAGTTCCCACCTTCTTGTGTGAATCTTCCAGGAGCTAATTTTTACCTTTGCTTTGGAAGAGAATATATACTTTGAAAAGAAACAGAAGATGATCTCAGGCCATAGTTTAACTTAGGGAGAAGAGAAGGAGCAACTGCAAGCAAAATAAAACACCAGAAAAATAAAGCAAAGTAAAGGGGACTGATTCTGGGTTAGAGCTATTAGAGCTAGATGAAGAACGGAGCAAACGGGAATGATAGCCATGATTACTGAAGAGTACAGTATGTGTTGATAGGAAGTTAAATTTATTCTTCCATTTGGTGTGACAGTTGTTGATGGATAAGATCTGGTAGCACATCTTGTTCACTTTCTGCTTGCCGGCGTGTTCCTTATTTTGTTACTGTTACAGCTCTGGGGATTCCACAATTTCTTTTGGATTATTTAATAAATGGATATTTTGCATGTGCATTCAACCAGAATTCTTTATTTCTGTTGATTTTTTTTTTTTGTTCTGTGGTACAGTTTGTACTCTATTCATCATCTGCCCCTGAGCTTCAGAGTGCAGGTGTAGGTATTATATTGACATGTCAGCCTCTCAGCTGCCTTTGCCTTGCTCCTGCTGCTCTTTGACCCTAACTTCTACCAACATTAGTTAGCACATGTAGTCCCTCCCTTCATTTCGGCAGTCTCTCAAACACGTTTTTGTCACTATTACCCATTGACCATGTTTATTAACAAACATTTTTAGAAGTTGCCCCACTGCTTGGACCCAACCCATCTTAATTTCTACTGCTCACTTTAAAAATTAAATGAATTGACATTCTGTTTGGCAGAGCTTTGTCACAATTTTCAGCCTTTCCTCCATCCCATCTGCTCCCCCAGCTGCTCAGTCACACCCTGCCCTCCATTTTCAGTGTGCCTAACTGCAGATAGATAAAATAGCCAGTAACTGTTAGTCAGGATGTGTTGCTTCCCTTCCCACCGTCCCATCTGCTCCTCACTGTCTTTCAGCATTTCACCCGTGCTCTTGTTTTTATGCTGTCCCGTTATTTTTGGCAAATGGCTGCATTGCGGATGACCCAGATTCAAGGCATGCGTTGAGGTGTTCACCCTTGCAGTAATGGATGATTACCAGGTTTCAGGGATAGACATTGAAGAGTTGGCCTGTCATTTACCTAAGAACATTTTTCTAAAAGAAAGCACTTAGAAGCACAAGATTAGGTGGTGTCTGTGGCTTCTGTAGAGAAGTAAGCTAATTCAGCCCTTACTCTTCAGTAGTGATGTAACGGGGTGAAAATCAAAGTTCAGATCCTTAAATTGCTCTGGTAAAAGAAACCCCAGCAAGCAACTTGAGTTTTTTTCCACGCATCTTCCTGATTCGCATAATGGCACCACCTATGTCCGTTCTGTAGTGTAGCAACTTTACCCACAAATATTTTACACACTTGTCCCCTCCCCCCCCCCCCCCAAATTCTTGCAAATTCTATATAACAGACCGTTGCAAAAAATAGTTCATTTAGATTTTGTGGTGTAAATGGGTGTCAACATTACATTAGCTTTTAAGTATTGCTTCCTTAGTAAAAAACCTTCAGGAAATTTGAAAAGATGGAGCTTTAGTAAGGGTAGAAAGCACACTTAATGCCCTCTCATACACTAGGAGAGACAGTGAAAGGTAACGTAGGGCTAGGTGTTATATTCATTAACTTTCTTGATTTCTTCAACACAGGAAGTAGTGCAGTTTGTATATAGTCTGGATAAGTTGGCTGATATGTTTAAGGGTGGGGGGAGGTTGAAATCTGCAGAACAGGTAGTAATTAAATATTATATGTTTAAAAACAGACAATGCTTCTAAAAATTTTACTGGATTATTTTGACCCTTCAAAAGCCAAAGGCAGATGAAAATAAATAATGTAACCTGTAGTGTTGCAGTTTGTAGTATCAAGCACATGTTTCATGTCACTGGCCATAGTATCTGACAGTCTTATTCTACGATGCATATGTTCCCATAAGAAATATTTAGCGGCTTCTCCAATTTCACCATACGTTTTTATTTTGCCATGTGCTTGGGTTGTCAAGTGTCTGGAAAGGTAGTTCAAAAAGGAATAAATCTTGTGAATCTCTATTTTATTCCATGATAATGGACGCTTGTTGAAGTTGCAGCAAATTTAATTCCCTTGCATGGGACTTGTTAAAGTATTTTTAGTATGAGCAAGCTTGATAATGTCAATGACTTTATGTAGAAGTTTTCTTTAATCTGTCCCAGAGCAGCTATGTAAGTGAGATGTGTTGCAAATGCAGCACACACAGATATTTCCCATCTTCTGAGCACTTGCCAGGAATGTAGCGGCTACTGTTTGTCAGGGGAGGCTTCTTGACACATGTCATTCTGCCATTACGCTGGGTTTGCAGTATGTGGAAAATATGCACCCCAGTTCCTGAGCCCTCTCTAAAACAGCGTGACACATGTGACCTGCTCCCAGAACAAGCTACTGCAAATGGATTAATCAACCCTCTCAACAACAAGCATTTGGGACATGCCAAATCGCCATGGTGCCACTGTTGCTAGAAGAAGTTTAAGAATGGTAGCTGTGGGAAGATGTGGGATTGGGTCCCTGATAAAATACTAGGGAATATATTTCTGTAAAAAAAAAGACTTCAGTGCAGTATTTTGTATAAGACTGCCTAGTTTTGACTGCTGTACAGAATTCGGTCTTGGGTGCCACCTCAACTTCCATGTAGTAGGGTGGATGACTTATTCTCGTTAATATTCCCCAATGTATTTTCTGTAGCACTGTAGTATTTCTATCTAGCTAGGAGATGTAAAGGCATTTAGGAAAAACACTTCTAGACCCTCTATTTCATCTTTCTATGCCATTCAGTAATACCATTGCACATGGTCCTGTAAATAAGTGAAAATGAAAATTTATTTTGATTAGCTCCAACTCACCTTAGAGGGAAGTTCTTTTAAATGATGCTTTCCTATCTGAAGCCACTTCTTCTGCCACGTTTGTTGGTTTTGCACTTAGTAGTATTGTAATTACCTTGCAAAGTAAACGAAATAAGTATTTTCTCTCATCCTTTCTGACCTCAAAATTCCATCATGTCCTTTAATTTACTCCTAATTCTAATCTGAATGATCTCTTCTGGTGCATGTTGTCCTCACAAGCTATCTTTCTCAAGAAACAGCCATTATACAAGCTTCCTATTTCTGGCTTGGTTTTCACTCAGAGGCTAAATGTGGCATGCATGTGTAACTGGAAATGGATTTAGGAATGGGAATGTTTGGACCATGCAAATCCTTTTCACACCTGTCATCATCTACCCCTCTCAAACACATACACAGATTTATTTTTCAAGGTAGCCCACTACATGGTAGTATCACTTACTTTTGTAAGATGACTGAGAAGGCCCAGTTGAGAGAGATCTGATGGCACCAAGGTTTGCTAGACCCAATAGTGTGCAGAGAGAGGTTTTTCCCAATGTCTAGCAAAAATGTCTGAGGCTAATCTTCATTTACAGCAGGAATTGGATTGGAATAATAATCCAAACTTCATTCCATTTCAGGAAAGGTAGCCTGAGCCAACCTTTGATAAGTCACCTCCTATGTCGTGCCGCATGCCTTTGGACTGAGTATCCTGACAATATGTCTATTTTTTTATTTGTAGTTTAAATGCTACAGTCCATTTATTTCACAGTGTGTGGGGAGATGGGGGTGGTGGTGATTACTAAAAGTAAACCACGACGAAGAATTGATGCCAGATTACAAGTAAGATGGAGCATTGAGGAAGGATGCAAATGTAAGGGTTTCGGCCAGGCAGCCACAGCTTCGTTGTAATTTTAACACTAGGTGCTCTTTTGTCACTCTATCTTCTGGCTGTATTTCCAACAGGAAAAGACGAGAAAGAGGCAGCAGTAAAATCCAGAGAAACACCACAAATCCATAGCAGCTGCTTGTATTGTTGCAATGGAACATACTGTTAAAAGCATTAAATAGCATAATGAAGAGTTGTGGGCGTGGAGGGTTTTTTTTAATTTTGTCTGCTTTGATGAAAACAACTTGCTGTATATTCAGAAAAATCCACATGCTGGTAGATATTTAAATCACAAATGTTATTATGGATTATCTAGACCAGCCTCATTCCTTTTTCATGGGTAAATTAATGCTTCCAGTGTATTAATTTGAGCACAATAGCTGCTCAGGTATTTTCATAGTTAGCTTTTTTTGGATGACATAAGATATTTGAAGAATGGTTGGGGTTTTTTTACCTCAGTTGCATCTGGGTAAAAGCTGTGTAGATATCAAAGACCCTCAGGAAAACGTGTACAGTTTTTTGGATCCGTGCCTAGCAAAGTTAATGGAAATTAGCTACAGCAAAATCCAGAAAGGGTTCAGTGTTGTCTAAACTGTTTCTGTCTTAAACTGCTCCCTTATACCTTATAAATGACTAAAGGCTTTTTATGGTCTGTACTACAGTTAACTTATATTGTTTAACATACAGAACTTTTGTAGAGGATGATGTATTCTATGTGACAGTTTTATTTATTTAGTTAGTTAGTAACTGTATTCATTTTTTAAAAAACAAGTGGCAGAGCTCTTTCAGCTCTTCATATTGTTTGTCTTAGTCATACTGCTTTGGGTTGTAAACGAGGCAGACCTCACAAACTTACCTGGTCTGATGGGTTGTCCATCTCTAACACTTTCTACAGCTTTACCAGAAGATTATTCCTCCCCTTCCTAATTAAAACTGTTCCTCTATAGAGTTGACAAATAAGTTTGGTAGACAGAGGGAGAGTGAAAGGTAGATCTGATGAGACTTCCCTGTAGATAAGCTACAGCTCAATTTGAATTAATGAACGTGGTGTAAGAAGAGGGTAAGTTTGGTGACTTAACACAGAAGTTCAAGCTAGCATGATCATAACTGCTCCTTATTAAACTTGGCTGTTAACATGGATGCAGCAGAAGATTTTGAACGTTTTCTCTGTGCACATACACTTAAACATTCTGAAAAGGCTTACGTTTT
Source organism: Falco naumanni (assembly GCF_017639655.2). Taxonomy (NCBI): domain Eukaryota; kingdom Metazoa; phylum Chordata; class Aves; order Falconiformes; family Falconidae; genus Falco; species Falco naumanni. The sequence goes on from NC_054065.1 coordinate 21,718,054, forward strand.
TCATATATTGGACCACACATTCCTGCATGTGCATTTCTGGAGGAGACAAGGTATCCTCTACCTGTGTGTGAACTGAAGAAGAATGTTTTGGAAGTCCTTGGGCAGCTTTGGAGATGCAAAGTACTAGAAAGGGAAAAAGTTGTTTCACTAAGTAACTGTCAGTGTCTGTGAATATTTTTGTAATTATATTATCTACCCTTCTCCTATGATGCCCTAGTTTTCATCCAGAATTTTCAGAGAAAAATCTCTCTCTCTTTTCATACATGAATGTTTTCCATAATGTATGGAAGATTGGCTATTGCTGTATTGTGCATACAGCCTGATACAGACTACTTTTCCTTGAAGCTTATCTACCCCCATTTTTGTGCTGACTCAGACTGAATCATACAATAGATATAGTTCTGACTGGGGCTAACATTAAATTTACCAGATATCTACTTTGCCGTAATATGTTAAAATTACATTTTTATGCTTGTAGCTGTCATGTATTTGAAGATTTGTCGCTTTACAACCTAGCAGTGGAAACATTTGTTTTGATGCTTACAAAGCTAGCAATTTAATTGTCTAGGAATGCCTTTGTAGGTCTGTTTTGAGCATGTGTTTATGTTGTTTCAGGTATCTGAACATGAATTCTGGTTCTGGCTGCAGCTATTAAGGATTAATTGCTGCTTTTTTTTCTTTTTTCCTTTTTTTTTTTTTTTTTTTTTTTGATGCTGCCATCACAAGACATTGTTTTCTGCAACATCACTGTTTATGACATGAAGGCTGAGCAGCTCCTGGTGTTTTCCTTAGTTCCTGTGCCCTGGCAAATGCTTATCACTTCACACAAAGCTTTCGGTCTTTTGCAGATTCAGGCACTATGTAAAGAGGCTTTCAGCCTGGGGACACGACAAACAAGTTATTTGGCCTTATGCAGTAATGAGACAGTATTTCCTTGTGATGTGCTATAATGTTCTTTAAAATTTGTTCTAACAACTGAATACTAGAGGAAGCTAAAATTTTCCCATCCTTCTTTCACCATCTTTTTGCAGTCTCCGTGCTGCAGTCATGCCTCAGGTGATAATGCAAAATACAGATTCAGAAAAACGTAAACTAGTAAATAGTGGAGAGAGACCTAGTTTATTTGTATCGTTAGAACAACCGTACCAAAAACTTTACAACAGGTATTGACAATTCTTGAACATGAACAGTAATATTTGCACCGAAATAAATTTGGGATTGCATGTTTATTTAAATCTTTTTGTATATGGAGGTATCTATTTATTAAGATTTATTGCTATAACCAGTTCTGATCTGATTCTAGAATCTTTCAGTAACGTCTTATTAATCAACCAAAGCATTAAGTTGTTTGATGCTGTTTGTTTTGTACTGAAGTGCTTTGCTCCATCTTGAAACCTATTGGATGGTATTATTCACCCCAGAAGCATGTTGTTACTGTTTATGTCCATCAGCAAATATTCATCAAGGAGTACATTTAATAAGAAAAGAGTTAAGACATAGAATATATAGAACTGTGTCTCGCAGTGGGGAGTCCAGAACTGGATACACATGGTCTTGCTGGAGTGAGTGCAGCAAAGGGCCACAAAAATGGTGAAGGCACTGAAGCATCTGCCATAAGAGGAGAGGCTGAGAGAGCTGGAACTGTTCAGCCCAGAGAAGAGAAGGCTCAGGCAGGGATCTTATCCATGTGTATAAATACCTAATTGTAGGGGTGAAGAAGGTAAAGCCAGACTCTTCTCAGTGGTAGTTACTGACAGGACAAAAGGCAATGGGCACAAACGGAAAGACAAGAAATTCTGTTTAAATGTAAGAGAATCTTTTGTTATGAGGGTAGTTAAACACTGGCACAGGTTGCCCAGCAAGGTTGTGCAGCCTCCATCATTGGAGATATTCAAAACCTGACTGGACACAGTCCTGAGCAGCCTGCTCTAGCTGGCCCTGTTCTGATGACCTTCCTACGTAACCTCCAGAGGTCCCTTCCAACCTCAGCTATGATTCAACACCACTTTTTATCATGTAGTCTTACCAAAACTTCAGTGGCATTGTTAGGAGTTCTGGTAGATATTCTAAAATCTTTGGGGTCTCTTCTATAAGGTTTTGCACTTCTGTGTAAATGTTGTTTGTTGTAACTACAATGTCTTTTTCTAACATTGCTTGAAAAATTGTAGGGGTTGTTAACTTCATCTGCAGCTTTTGTTTTGCCCCTCAGGAGCGTTTCTTCTCGCCAAGAATTCGTCGTCGACTTCATGCTGTCCTAGCATCTGTTAGCACTTCAATGTTGATTTTATCAAATCTAATATTTCTTGGAGGAAATCATGTTGGAAAAATCTACTGGAACAGGATCTTTATGGAAGGCAAGTTTATTTTTATGTGCTTTTTAGGTAATAGAACTTTGAAAATGTTACCTTGAGTGGGCTGAGCCAGGTTCTTCTCCCGGTGCACTAACCGGGAGTAACCTTTTTTCTGTTCCTGTTCAAAACCATCAAAAATATGTTGGACAAAATCTAAATAACTGTGCAGGCTGTGTGACTGCAAAGAAACGTTGCCTTTCTCCCATCGAGTCTATAAAGAGAGTTATCAGGCTTCTCTGTCAGTGAAATCACCAAAGATCAAATAAGTGTGTGACAAGTTAGTCAGCTCGAATTTCTTATTTTTCTTCCTGCTCTGCATTTCATGTACATCTGTAAGAACAGGTGTGTTAAAGCCAACCCCATAGATTCTGTGGAAGGTTAGTGAATGAGTTCTGCATACTACGGCATAGGTGAGCAATTAAGGGGGTTTTTGTAGTGGTTTTTTTGTAAGGGTGTAGGGACCTCCTAACTTGAGGATGAGATTTGAGGACAGGGGAACTTTGCTGCTAGTATCAGTCTGTGGTGTTTCTGAATAAGCGGTATGCAGCATTGTGCTGTGAGCTGACTCAGGAGACAAATCCAGCTTTGGTATTTTTGTCAGAGCTCACTTCTTAGGTTCTTGTTGCTGCCAGAGCCCCACCTTGTCAAATAAAAATCTTGTAAAGGTGTGTTTCTTGCTCATGAGGGAGGTACTAATAGGTTTCTGTGCACAGAAGTACTGTCCTACAAAGACCACCGTTCGTCTATTGCTCCTTCATGCAGTGTTTTTTCCTCTTTTTTCTTGCAAGGGTTTGGAGGTTAGCTCTGGAGTTCCAAGGTCCTACTTAAGCAACCTAAAATAATTAAACCCTTTAAGAGGAAGTTATATACATAAATTGAATGATTTATCTTCTGAGTTCAAGCAAAAGAACCCATACAAACAGCCCTAAGAAAGATACATTTTCAGCATAAAATATAGTGAAGCTTTTTGATAATACTAAACAGAGATGGGGTAAAATACTTGCTAATGTTTGGGTTTTACTCTTAAAAAGTGTGAGATTTATTTTCTGTTCTCTTAAAAAGTCTTCATTTTCTCTTAAATTGTTTCCTCCCAATTAGTTGGCTAATAGTTTCAGTAGAAAAAAATAGCAGCAGGATTAACTTTGGAAGTAAAGTTAGACATCACTTCTTATCTATTAAAAAAAAAGCACTAGTGAAATTGTCCATTTCAGGTTTATAGCTTCATGCATATTATTTTCTTAATGCAATTTGTGTATTATAAATGGAGAAAGCACGCCTTCCTTTTTGGAAGGATTAGCAGTTGACAGAATGCTGGGGTTTGTGTCTGATGAAGGACAATGTTTCAGCAAGTAGAACAGTATTTAATTAAACCAGATCCATTATTGATTGTTTTTCTAGATTTGGTTTGGTGTGGGGGGGTTAATAGTTCTTTGGTCTATTGCTCTGCATATGGCTTGAGTACTTGTAGTTACTTTGGTATTAGGTAACAGGTTGTCAATGATGGGAATAGCAAATTAGTTTAGTCATTTGCAACTTTGTTTCCATGAGATGTTAATCAAATTATTTTAAGAATGTAAAAGCTTTTGCTTAGTGCGGCTTATACTCTACTAGTAGAAATCTCAGTGTTAAGCTTTATATGCCTGTATCCTTAGATCACACAAATGACTGTGAGCATATTCTATTACTGCGTTATGGTTCTGACAATGCAAGTGTACAAACTTAAATATCCTTTAAGATCTTATTGCATCAGCATGCCTGCTCCATCGTGTTTTTTCTGCTGTGGAACAAACGCTGAGATTTGAGGGCTAGTCAAATCCAGAAGGACTATCCAGAACTATGGTCTTAAATTTAAAGTAAATTTAAGTGCTGGTCTGTAGGAAATGTAACAAAAATCTACACATATATTTGGAGAGTGCAATGCTAGAAGATAAAGATAAATTTGTGTATAGTCTGCACTGTTTTGGTGAATCCAATTCAGCAATATATTCAGACCAAACTAAATACTACAATATATACTCCTTGGTCATTCTTTTGTCAGCCCAAGGACAGATGAAATGATCTAGCTGCTTGCTTTTAACTCAAGTTTTTACCGTTACCCTCATTAAAAAATAAATGTGGATTTGCTTGACTTCTTTGAAGAAGTAAGGGTGGTCGTACTGGGTAAGTTCTGTGGGGCAGGGGTTGTTTCATTTGAGTTTTTATTTTTACACTTTCTGGTGTGATGCAAGCAATACAAAGTTCCCATGCATGAAGATTTTCTCTTGTGCACTATGATATTGAAGAACTTTGATAAGCACAGATGTTGACCTCTGTGGAGGGTTGACCCTGACTTAATACTCTATCACTCCCCTCCTCAACTGGACCAGGGAGAGAAGAAAAGGACAGGGAGATCACTCAGTAATTGCCATCACAGGCAAAACAGACTCGACTTGGGGAAATCAGTTAATTATTACCATTCAAATCAGAGAAAAAAACCACCTTCCCTCTACTCCTCCCTCCTTCCCGGGCTTAACATAATTCCTGATTTCTCTACATCCTCCCCCTGAGAAGCACAGGGGAACAGGGAATGGGAGTTGTGGTTAGTTCACATGTTGTTACTGCCGCTCCTTCCTCCTTATACTCTTCCCCTGCTCCAGCCTGGGGTCCCTCCCACAGGAGACAGTCCTCCATGAACTTGTCCTACATGGGTCCTTCCCAGGGGCCACGGTTCTTCACAAACCGCCCCACGTGGGTCCCTCCCATGGGGTGCCGTCCTTCAGGAGCAGAACGCTCCAGCGTGGGTCCCTGCAGGGTCACAAGCCCTGCCAGCAACCCTGCTCCAGCCTGGGCTCCTCTCTCCATGGGGCCACGGGTCCTGCCAGGAGCCTGCTCCAGCGTGGGCTTCCCACGGGGTCACAGCCTCCTTTGGGCATCCCCTGCCCTGGCGTGGGGTCCTCCCCGGCTGCAGGTGGGGATCTGCTCCCGCTGACCTCCATGGGCTGAGGGCACAGCCTGCCCCACCGTGGGCTCCACCGCGGGCTGCCGGGGCATCTCTGCGCCGGTGCCTGGAGCCCCTCCTGCCCCCATCCTGCACTGACCTGGGGGGCTGCAGAGTGGTTGCTCTCGCATAGTCTCACTCCTCTCTTCTGCTGGCACAGATTTATTTATTTATTTTCCTTCCTAATATGTTATCCCAGAGGTGCTACCACCATTGCTGATGGGCTGGGCCTCAGCCAGCAGTGGGTCCATCTTTGAGCCAGCTGACATGGGCTCCATTGGACATGGGGGAAGCTTCTGGCCTCTTCTCACAGAAACCACGCCTGTAGCCCCCTTGCTACCAAACCGTTGCCATGCAAACCCATGACAACCTCCCATCAGTGTCTTGTCAAGAGTAGTCAAGAAATCTGGCAAGGGATTTTTTTTTTACTGAAGCTGAAGATGTACACGATGAACTTCTAGTTTTGCTCTTTGGTTACTGAAGAGGATCCGCTGTGTTCTTTTGCAAAGACTGAGTGTTACCAAAAACCTATACAGGTGTCCGAGGGTGGGGAGAAGAGGACGTGGGTATGACAGCGGTTAAATCCCAGGACAGCACAGTAAGTGCAAGGAGGACCGTACAAGTGAGCTACCTTTGTTATCAAAGCTTTGTGGATTGCTTTTTAGGAACAGGATTTAGATAAGGTGGTTTCTCATATGTGGTAAGCTTTGGATGCTGCAGTGCCACTTGCTATGCCATAGTTATCCCTTCTTTTTTCCCAGAGTTCTCGCTTGACTGGTACTTGAACTCTTCTGCAGTGCCTTGGCACTTTCCACAGCTTCCGACTCCCACTGACAATGAGAGTTTATATTTGAATATGCCAGGTAGAATTTTTAGCATTTGCTCTACTCTTGTGAAAAAGAAATTAAATCTATTTGCCTTTAAAATGAGAGCAGGGTATGTGTGTCTTACATGCACGAGTATTTGTTTTTTAAATTTGCTCTCAAACTGTTCAGACCAGCCTTTGTGCTTGTTTCTAAAACTTAACTTGGCCCCATAAGTCAATTACAAAGAGAAAAGTTCCCACAGCAAGCGTTTGCTTTGACTTTTTTATTAAGGCTTTTCTCATATGAGACAGTGTCATTCTAATAAGAAAGCAGGAGAAATATCTTCTGTGTAACAAACTGGTTTTAATCCTGTATTCCAAGTGATACTTCACTTCAAAATGAGAGACCCAGTGAGGGAGGTTCTCTTTGGCTGGGCTTTCTCCTGGGACCAGCACTGTGCAGTGCTTTTAGTTAAGAGGCTGAATTATCCTAGCAAGCATGGCCAAAGGCATTAAGCTGGGCCGGGGATACAAGTATATCGGGTGATAAAAGTATAAAATGCTTCCTGCCCTTTCTCTGGTTTGCAAGGAACAGAGCCCAGATCAATGAGGAAAGCACACAGTGCATGTCAGGTGTGTTGTACTTCGTAAAGCTGTCTGGAAGTTGGACAGCCATCATTTAAGTTAATTATAAACCAGTACTTTAGCTTTCTGATTTACCTTGCTAAATTGTGAGGAATGCCTCTCTTGAGGGCAGTGCATCCCACATACAGCTGTCTTAGCATGGGATGAGATGCATTGTCACTCTTCCCTGAACTCAGAGGCATTTTGTACCAGGTAGTTTAGATTAGATTGAGCTAAGAGTGAATTTCACCCTTGGTTAGAAATTATTTACCACAGGAGTACAGAATGGCTGGCTGGGCAGAAGTCTTGCAATGAAGGGTATCCGACTGTCCTACCAGACTGCAGTCTTTGTGCATCAACAGTGTCATACCACTTAAAACAAAAATAGACCATACGCTAAGATGCATTGACAGCAGTGTAAAATGCATAAAATAACCTCTTCTCCTACATGATGTCCTGAAGGTTAAAGTTAAAATATGTCTGGTTTTGGTTATTGCATATTAAAAAAATAATATCATCTGACAGGGAGAAGGATATACAGCCAAAGTGATTGGAAGCGTAGGAGCCATGACCCTGGCATTGTTTTGTTTTGTTTTGAAAGTATTGAGGGGAGAAATAGGTACACAGAAGCTTCTACAAAGAAAATGTTAACAAGCTGTTCTGTATTGCTGGTGAGGTCAGGAGAAGAAAAAAACCTGTAAATTGTAGCAAGAAAGCTTTAGTTGAGGTGGGAGAAACTTTCAAACCATAAGGCGTGGAAAGTATTGATAAACTTTACCGAAGTAAGCTGTTGGATTGTCATCTTTGGAGGACAGTCTCCAGGTAGACAAAATCTGTCAAGCAATGTAGAAAATATTGATTTCATCATGGTGTAGGAGGAACCTCTGATGGGCCTCTAGACCTGTTCCAAGATCTGTTTTCTTTAAGTGGTTTGTCAACAGATACAGCTGTTTATGTAGAAGAGAAATCTGCGTACAGCACAGCAGGATTTTTCTTTAGATTTATGTATTTCTTCAGTAGGTTAAGGACCATGGTAATGTGCAAAAATGCAGTTTCAGTAACATTTTATAACAGTTTCTTTTTGAAGTTCGATGATCGAATGAGGGAAAAAAAGCCCATAGTGCTGCGGCTGAGGTGCACATTAGTGGAAATCATGGTGCAGTTTTAAACTACCAACAAATACTGTCATGGAGATGTCTGAAATTATTTGCAGTTTCTTGCTTGCTCTTTTCTTCTAGCATTTAGGATTAAATGCATCGTGTTGTATATGAATATTTCATTAGATAAATTTCTGAGAGCATTTAAAGCCAACTGTACTATGCAAAACTAAAGCTTATTTCTCAGTGTCCAATATTTGTGCACTAATTGAGGATGGTAAAGCCTTTATTTTGCCTTCAGTTTTCCCTTTTGGCTTGCTTTGAAGCAAAATCAGGTTTTATGCTGATCAGAATTCAGTTATTTGGTTAATTCACAGGGAAAAGAAAAGACTTTCTCATATACTACTGGGTGATTACCTGACCTACTTTATGGAGGCAGAAAGCCTTTGGACTTCTTCACAGCTGGGCAGCACTATCTCAAACTGTATTTCACAGGACATCTTAAGACATGGATTTACATGTGGAAATTTCCATTATAATGGCATACAAGATTCAGAGTTTTGGGTGAACCAAAGAGTTTGGTGTAACATATTTGGTGTAACATGCATAAATGTGTAATTTTTGGCTTGCTTTGGCAGAACCACTAGACCATTATCTTACATCAAATTAAAATGATGCTGTTTGCTCATGACAGTATATCACACTGCTGAAGATTATTATCAGGATTTATATTTATTTTATGTAAATAATTTAGTGAATGGAATTGAGAGTGGAAAGGTTATCTCAGGATCCTTCAAGGCATCATCCTGGGCTGCTGTTACATTTAGAAGTATTGCCCTTGATTTTCAAGACTCTGAAATTAAGTCCTTTTTTTACAAGAAGTCACTTGTATACTAGTGGTTGAGATGCCTTTCTATGTTCAACAACTAAATTATTTAGAAATCATGAGTTACTTATTGTGTAGTTCCAGTGCTGTATGAGATGCCAATAACAAAAAAAGATGAGACTCCTGTATCAGTTGCTATATGCTCTTGTCTGGCTCATGTAAGGTCATGTCTGCACATTAGGTATGTTGCTGATCATATGCATCATTTGTTGCAATAATGAGTGTAGGAGAAACAGCTCAGAATGATCAGCAGTTCATACAACACCGTTTCTCCCTTCAGAATATCTGAATATTGCTAGTTGACTTAGTTAACAGGTTTGACACATTTTAAGAGCTGAAGGAAGCTAACAAAAGGAGTTGGAGCAAAGTAGTTAGAACTTGTTACTAAACAGGGATTTGTTGGACTTTTTGACTCTGAGTTGTTTCCAGGTTATGTATAATGATGTATTAGGAGCAATATTGCACTTCAACAACTTCTGAGGTTGGTAGCAGCAACATCTGTAAACATCTTGCTATGAAGGGGCTTAAATGTGCAGGAAGAATGAAATCATGTATTGAAGAACCTCAAAGGAGGCCACAAGACCTGTCAGCTGAGGCATCCCTGTGACTGTGTGATACTTTGCTGTCCATTCTGTGCATCTCTTGCAAAGCCTTCATTCAGATTTCTTTGCAGCTGAAAGAAAAAAGAGGGCTACTTAATGGTTGTGCAGAGTTGTCATCATTTGTTTTTCATGTGGCCCTTGTTTTGGTTTGGAAGCTTCTGCTGTAGAGTAGCAGGCATATGGACTTCCAGCATTCCTGTTCCTCCAGACTTTCTCTTTCACTGAAAAATTCCACTCAGTGCTGTTATGCAGAAACTTACTTAAGGTCATATTTCCCAAAAATACATTTATGAATGCTATATTGATGGATTGCATAATTTAGAAAAATAATACATAGTGGCAGGAATAGTACTGAAGTTGTCACATTTTTCCAAATGATTCATTCCTTTTCATGCACAAAGGAAACTTGTTTTTACAATCATTTATATGACCTTGCTTGGTGGGTGCAGTTCATTGTGAACTGAACTGGCAAAATACCAAGAAAAATGAATTTTGGTCTGCAATAATAAGGAGGCAGTGATTTTTATTTTTTTTTCTCTTTCACCTCCCAAAGGATGGGAGCTGTATAAAAGCAAATATTCACATGATTTCGGGAGGATTTTCATTAGAGTTGAAACAATAAAGCATGTTCTGCCATTTTATGTTGAATCATGTCAATTTGAGCCTCTATTCTATGTGAAAACTGTTGGAGCATTGCTGTGTTTAAATTCAGCTGTTGCTGTTCAATCTCTGTAGTTTACCATTTATCTTTACAGTCTTAGGAGCTGATCCTGCAATCGTACCAATGCAGAAAGATCCATCTATCTAGAAAGTCCCAGAACATGTGCAGACACGTCTGCTAGGATCAATATGATTGCAGGGTCAGAATCAGTCACAAAGAATAAACTTCCCATATACCATGTTAAAAGCTTTTATTTTAATTATGGCATTTCCAAGTACAAAAATGCAGGGGAGTCTACACTGTGACTGCATGTTCAGCGTTGTGCATTATGTTGTGTGTGACTTAGAGAACTAAGTAAACTACAACGCACACAGAAAATAAGGAGTTGTTCCTACATTGCAATGCCTCTTTGGCAATCTACAGCTCTTTTATAAAAAGATAAGTTTGCTATTTAATGAGCTTTCCTGTTCACAGTCCAAACATCCCCAGATCTTCAATGACTTGGGCAAGGTTTGTACAACCTTTTTCTTATCATTGTAATGATGCCAGTAAAGTGTAGGATGGTATGATGAGCTGGTGTAGTGGGTTGGCCAAGTCCATCATACAGCTGTAACCTTGCTGGTAGCAATGTTTTGTGTGGAAGCTGGAATGAATGATACTGCCAAACATGCCTGTTCTGCTGGTGTAGTAGATCAGTATGCACTGTTTTAGCATAGCCTTTAGCTGCTTGAATGTGTAGACTCTTCATGCCTTTAAACACAGCATGAACATAAAATATAAAACTAGTTTTTGTCTTAAAAAGCTTAAAATTGCCGTGACTTCATGACTGCTTGTCAACATGTAATTCAGCTTGTAATTCCTATAGCAGATCTCAGCAAAGAAGTGGGAGGATGGGAATGGTTTTAAAATTCATGGGAGAATGGGGTTTGGGGTGTTTTTTTAAAATATCTTGTAACACCTCTAAAATGTCTTTCTCTTTGGGGTCCTTATTCGTATAATATACAATGACAGATGTGTCAAAGGGCCATGTAAGAATACCCTTGGAACCACGTTTTTTTGCAACTGTTCTTTGGGAATTGCTAACAAGACAGCAATAGGACTCCTCATTCCCCCTGTGAGTTGTAGATTACACAGGAGGGACTGGGGCTGAGGGCTGCCAGAGGGAGCAGTGTTGCTGCTTCCAGAAGCAGCAGTGGAAGATGGGAATGTGACTGTGGATATGTCATCTCTTTTTTGCTACAATTACCATCAAGAGTAATTTTTGAGGATAGTTAGCTTTATTTTCCACTCCAGGTCCTGCTCGTCCTCATTGTTAAGGGGAGAGATACAGTTTTGGCCATATATTGCAGAGGAAGTAGTGATGGCTGTTTGTCTTCCCTGCCATCGCACTTAAGAGCCATGAAAAATAGCCCAGCCAACAGCCTTAGGAGGGCAGAGGATGCTCACAGTTTTGCCTTCTCATTCCCCTGTATTTTTGCCATACACAGAAAAAGTCTCACTAACATAGCCTGGTATAAAATACTTGAATTGCTGTTTTGTACTTACTCTGTCACTATGCTTATTGGGAAATTTGAACGTAAATTAACTCATGGATGTGGTGGCACGTATGTAACTGATTAATAAGAGCTATAATTTCAGCTAAGACTTGCAACCATTGAGAGAAGTTCTCTGAAGAATGATGCAATCTTTTTCTTTCCCCTTGTTCAGAAATTTTGAGCAGTCTTGTAGCTGCTACTTTTTTCCTATTGTTGAATCCTGTTTCTTTCTTCTGTCAGCTTCTTTCATCTGTCTTCAAATGTGAACTAGTCCTGACTCTTTCACTTTTTTCAAATGCTTATTGAGAGAACAGTTCCCAAATACAGAAAGTAACTATCTAACAGCAGGAACTGGAACTTCAGCTGTATTTAGCTTTATAGTCATTGAGACTTTCATGACAACTTTCTAAATTGTTTATTTCCTGAAAAGTGATGTTAACACAGCATTGTGGGGTTCCACAATTACTGCCACTTGGAGCCTGCTAGATCAAATTTTCTCAGCTTACAGGAAAAAAAGACACTTTTTTTTCCAAATGCCAGCCCTGCATATCAGCTTGAGGTTGGAAATTCAAGCTGTGTTCATTGTGGCTCTTGCATGTCTAGCAGCAAAGTCCGAGATGCTCTTAACAATTCTGTTGTGAAGGTGCATGGGCCACAGAGGAGGCTGATCCTCTTCTAAAAGTTGCATTGCCTGTGCAACAGGAATGAAAAGCAGTTAAGAGCTTATCTTTCTCAGCAAGGATGCTTGACAGGAGTTTTTGCTACGCTATAGTGGAGTTCTGCTGCATAAATAGGCAACTTTTTTACACTAATGCTGTTTTGTCTATGATTCTGTTCTGGGTTCACAAGCAAAGATAGTTGTTTCATACTATTTTAGCATCTTTCTTTTCATCTCTGTATGAATTCATTTCAACCATCCTTAAATAGCCACTGCTTTAAAGAATAGAAGAACTAAAAGTACAAGAATCCTGCAAAAATGGACTGATTTGATTAGGTTGTGTCTCACTGTCTTGGCAGTTCATTTTTCGTGTAGAGTTTTGGGTTGAGTGTTGGTGGTTTTTTGAGAGGGAGAGAGCAAAACATTGTACCCATATCTGATAAGATTTATATACTTACCCCCCCATAAATGCTGGCAGTTCTGTGAAACTAGCATACATCATTAGGTTTCTTACTAAATGGCATGCTGTGGCATGGTTTTTTAGTGCACTTGGTCCGAGTCTACAAGGCTCTGAAACTGTGCAGAGTTGGGATTTAAGTTCATGCCCAACATGGAATATATCAAACTTTATGTGGACTTGATCAAACCCTTTGGCAAACGGCACCATACAGTGGAGCAAACTGAGCTCTGATGTCCTAAAGGAAGCACCAGGAGGGCAGAAGTGTGTCTTCCCCCTAAACAGCTGAAATTTTTAGATCTTGCTGTTCAGTGTGGCACCTGTAAAGGATGGATAAGCAGGGAAACATGAGTGTCTACTACTTTTTTTGATCTCTTTGGGCACTGTCTTCCTCTGAGAAAATGGAGAAATATCTGTCTCTTAACTCCTAAAACCTCAGTTCTGTGGGCTGCAGAGGCTGCCTGCATCCCTGGTATACGGTGCTCTCCAGTGCTATCATGTGTGTGACTTCCAGTGACCATTGAATACACGGTTTTGAAATGCACGGGCCAGGACTGCCTAAGCTCTGTGAGGCCAGTTGGATTTGGAGTACTAAATGGCCCAGTTCCCAGAGTCAAGTTCAATAATTCCAGACTTGTCGAGATAGATACCCGAGTTTGTTTTCCACAAATCACTGTCAAGCTGCCAGACCCATGTATTCTTGCCCATTCTACTAGTTAGCAATAAATGGTGTGAGTCATTTGTAGCTAAAGAGTAACACACCAATATTTAAGTGTCTTAAGTAGAAAACATGCTCTAACAACTGATTTATTTGTTTTGATACCTTTTTTTCAAGCTGCTTCTTTATTTTTGCAGCTTGCATGCAAAACCCAATAAAAAACATCATAGGTTTATTGTATTGTTAAAATTCACGCTCCTAATCATATAATAACATTGGACTATTGACTTTTATTACTTCTGTCCTCTTTCATGTGGTTTTTGTTAGACCCACAGGTAAGCCTTCTATCAAATATAATAATCCTTCTGTAAATGCTAACTTAGGCTTTGAAGCAGTCCTGGGAGAAGAGTGACTTCTGTATTGTAATACAAAGTATCAATAAAAATTCTCCCGATGATGGGACTTCTATGTCTGAATAAAGATTTATCTTGCATCTAGATTGGAGAAACCTTCAAAGAAAAACCTCTTTAGAAATAGTAGTAAAGTGTTATTGAAGTAGTTGCATCGTTCAGAAGGAAAGCCATCATCTTTAGTAGTTCTTAACATTGAAAGAAAAGTGTAAGTGTGTCGTTTTATTACCTGCAGGTTAATATGCATCCTGCAGTGAGGAATAGTTTGCAAATAACTGAAAATATTTCAAACTTGTACCTTGTGATTGTGATGCTTTGCCAGCCCTTCTGTCTGTTAGTAATATTTATAGTGAAGGCATCTTCTGTTTCATGATTTGTACATAAATAGTTGAAAACCATCTTATCAGATATTCTTGATGCTATCCCAGTTGCTATTACCTTTAATTTAAAATGCTTAAAATGGTGATCCTTATTCTAGCATGTCTGTTGCACGGAGCTGAGAAAGTTTTTATATTCCTTCATTTCTGTGTATAAAAACTGCTTCAGTTATGTTTTTAGTGTAGCAAATCAGAAATTAAAACATACATGTGGAACAATATAGTCTTCAAGACATGGGCACCATTAATTACAGATGAAGTCCAGTGTGTGGATATCTTACTTTTTACTCCAGTATCGAGACAGGAGACAACTTGCTCATTCTTGCCTAAATAGCATATTTAAATGTTTAAGAACATTCTGCCTGTACATGGAAAATTAAATGGCTGAAAAACTAGAGAATTACTAATGGCATGTACACTCTTCCACTTTAGCTTAAGTTCAATTTTTTTCCAGGTCAGGAGCAACTGAGGGTTTGTACCACCTGATAGTTTTTTCTGTGCCTCTGGTATACAAACTGGGAAGAAGGGTTCACATAGAATTGCTGTTGTTTAGCAGGAGTTCAGCAGTATTCAGGTAGGTCTGCAGGCTGCTTTAGCAGTGGAATAAGCTTGGAGACTGAACTCTCGCTCTTGTCAATAGTTTGGTCATTTGAAACCACAGCTCTTGCATAAAAGCTATGAAAAAAGTTAGGGATTCAGTTTTTGTCATGTGCCAGATGTGCCTGAAGCAGCATTCACATGGTGGTTTGGATATTATTTCCAGTAGCCAAAGCAGTCTCACTCTAGCTGATCTTATTCCTTATCCTTATTCTGATCCCTTACTAAAGATATCCTAACAGAATGAGATTCTCTGTTCCAGTATTTTCTTACAGAGACTGGTTACAGCTTCATCAGAAATAACATGACATCTGCATGACTAATACGGGAAGTGCCCCTGTGAGTTGGCATGTAGAGCCCAAAGAAGGATCAATTGAGACCCTCAGGGGAAAACCATCACTAGAGCCCTGATAGAAAACCATCAGTATTCCCCAAAGAGCCTTTTAACATTAATTGACTCATAATTCTATGAGAGCAGATTACTGTATTTAGCACCTGGGTTTTGTCCACATGCCAGAAACCACACTGAGATGTGTAAATGGTATTGTGCCCAGTTTAATACAACCCTCATAATGTGATTTGGCCAGTGTTGCATATTAAGTCAGGGGCACAATAAGATGGCGAAATCAGGAATCGTGAGTCCTATTCACTAAATCCTCCTTCCATGAAAACATAATGGTTATAACTTGAGTTCCCTAATTAATTTCTTGTTGCAGGCAGCCGTACGATACACTGATAATGGCTAACCTTACCAGTGGAGAGGAGGGGTTTCACGCCAGACATTGAGGGTCTGTCTGCATTTTTCTTGGATGGGCATGCAGGAGAAATGGAGGAAACAGTATTGGTTAGTTAGATGGGACTAATTCAGTTCTTACAAGTAAGCTGTGGCTGAAGACCCTCAAAGGTCTTTTAAAAAAGTGCAAATATTCTTTCAGCATTGTGGCAGACTGTCATGTGGACCGAGTTTTAGCACGTTGGCCAGCTCTGGCACACTCAAAGGGCTGTCTTATGTGGTATCATGTATCATGCTAGCACTCGGTACCAGATGCTTGGGGAAAAAATGTGTAAGGAGCAGGGCAGGTCTGGATTGTGCAGGAATGCAAAAGCTTTTGTTACAGTGAGAACCAGTACACCTCAGTCTGAGCAGTGCAAGCTAGAAGGGGCAAGGTTGTGTAGATACGGTCCTTTTGCTTCTCTTTGAGCAGGACTGGGGAAGTTCTTGGCAGGAACGAAAGCTTCCTGGGCCTCATTGATAATCTGATCAGTTAATTTGTTGCTGACTTTGACTATGGTGAATACCCTCATGCATAGGGCAAGACATAATTTCTGGGCAGTACTGCATAATTGCATAGGGTAGTACATAATGTTACACCTCTCTGGAACAGCAGGATTTAATTTCTGTGATGGATGTAATGGAACTGAGGAAGCAGTCATTATTTCTTTATCTTACAAATATGGGTTTAGTTTCTGCACTCTACTATTGACAGAGGAGTCAGATATTTTGACTTAACAACTAAAGCATGAGAACAACAAAAGACATAAGCTAATTAGTATTGTTTTGACTGCTGCTCTGAAGGAATGGAGCTGTATTCTCAGTTCCTCCTAAAGCTCCAGTGGAGATTAAAAGATGATGATGCCTATGAAGGAGGACGGAAAAAAATAAATGGAAACACAGATCCAGCCAAAAGGTCTGGCCTAAGCATTTCTCCACACTGCAAATTCATGCAGAATAAACCTTGAAGAGAGGCGTGCATTGTCTTCACATTTTCCTCCATGGCTTTTGCATAAGCTTTTCACTCTTTCTTTGCATGGAGAAAAGCTGTTGCCAATTTCCTTTTATTTCACTGGTTTGTGGAGCAGACAGTCACACTACAAAGTAGCACAAGGAACATGGATGCTGTATTGTGCAGCTCAAGATACCAGTGGGATCAGGAGCTTGCTGCAAGAGCACATTCCATTGAATGAATAAGTTATAACTACTTAAAAATGTAATATGGACCAACACTTTAAATCTATAAAAGCAGAGTGCAGATTCACATCTCATGGGTAGCTGCTTCAGCTTGCATGGCTGGCACTGACACAGCTGCCAGGGATAACCTCAGCAAGGTAACTGGCCTTGGCACTGTAATGCAGCTAGTACAAATTGTAGTTAGGGGCATTTTTCTTTCTTTCTGCTTTTTTGTTTTGTTTTGTTGGGGTTTTCTTAATGCTTTGTAAAAGGGTAGGTGCAGATCGCCTTCTGTAGCACCAGGGGTGGTTCAGAGCTTCTGGTGAAGATCTAAATCTGTGAAATTACTGGCATCTGCTATCTGAGATACTAATACATCCAAGGAAGTGCTATTCTGAGTTTGTCCAAATTCTTGTTCATCCCCTTTCCTTCAAGTTTTAAAATTATTCTTTTTTCTTTTTCTTCTTCAACACTTTCAATCATTGCTGTTCTGACTGGCTTTGCTGGCAGCTCTCGATAGTTGAGTCAGCTGCAAAGGCCGTCTCCCAAGGCTGCAGGATTGTGGAGCCAGTATTGAGGGAAGTGCATCAAGGCAGTTCATGATTTAATCCTTTTCAATATGTATAACAGCACATAACCATGAATGCCAGTTAACAAATCCAGTAGATTTCCAAGAACACTTTGTTTTAAAGATCACTTTTTTGAAGTAAAGACTTTGATTTGGGTTAATACTGGGTTTTGTGTTGGACCACAGCCTTTGTTGGTGTTGTAGAGGCAACACCTTTGTTGGTTTGTATAGAGAGGCCAAAGCACAGGGCGCATTAATGCAGTTTGTGAATTACACACATGCTGATTTATTTGAAGTGTAAACTAAATCTTTTGTGATCATTGTTAATGTCACATAGAGAAACACAGCCTGTGAAAGTTGCTTCAGCTATCAAAACTCTCATGTCCGTTACAGCTGGAAACATAGGGTTTTTTCTTGTCAGTGTTGATTTGCTGAAAAGAAGTTCGGTGGACAGGAGAGAAACAGCTCTTTGGGCTCTCCAGTAATGAAGACAACTTTTTCATTGCTAGTAGAGGTTAGAGCACCTGTAAAGCTTTCCTAGTTTCTGCTGAAACTGGTAACCTACAACAGCGGTCATCAGGCTGTAGACTGCAGAATGCAGTAGACTACTGTAGTTTAATGAAGTCCAGCTAAGATCTAGCAAAGATGTAAAGCCTGCAGGCTCTAGCTGTGCTACCCTGACCATTTGTTCTTTTACTCTTTTACTTTATTTCTAAACCAAAAAATACTTACTTATTACATGTAGGGTGACTTGTTTCTCTGCTGTGTTGAAAATGTGTTCACCATTTCGAAGTGAAACATCATAAAGTAGAACACCATTTGGCTGTATTTCTCCTTCATTTACCTTAAAAAGATACAAAACCCTTAGAAAGGATCAAAAAGTATGTAAATTCCTACAAAATATGTAATCTGGAATAAAACCCAAACTGTATTGTCATCTCAAATTTTTACAGATATGTACTGTCCCTGGCAATATCCCTTTCTGTATGTTTTTTCCCTAATTCCCTCAACAAACCAACCAACCAGTGGGATGAGCCTTTATTATCATTATTAGTAGCAGATCTGGCTCCAGGAAAACATTCACCAGTCTGACTTCATCAACACTCACGTTTTACTGAAATACCACAAGACTTAGTGAGGCTTTGTGTTTAGCAGATAGTGTACTTGCAAGGCATGAAAGGAGGCACGTTGCCCTTATTTTGTTCTTTTGTTCATATTTTAATCCTTTTAAATCCTTTTTTTAGTCTTTTCCAGAGAAGAATTAAATACTTGACTATTTTAGTGATTGCTTTTAGCTGTTGATTCTTTGTCAGATTGTTCTTTTGACAGTTTCAGATTTTTCCTGGCGGTCACTGAAAGACATCAGAATTCACTCTGGGCTAGAGTACATGTTGGGGGTGGCCTGTCACTCTTGGCTGACTAGCAGACTGACAGTAGCTCTGCAATAACTGTCACAGATCAGTGACCATTTAGGATATCATGGATTTTGTGGGTTGTGCCCCTCCCAGTGCCAGTACCAGCATAAACATGTCTTGATATAGGAGAGTAAGAATGGTTTGAGGACATCAAAGAGCAGACAACTGCCTGAGGAGACTGAGTAGCATACAAATGACAAATGAAATGATGCATTTGGCACTACTAGCGTTATTTTTTGGACAATGTATTCAGGAGGAAGTAAATCAATAATGGGATTTAAGAAGCACAGAAGGAGATCTCAGTACATTCACAAAGTTGTTACCAAATGTCTATAGATACTACAGCAGCAGGGTGGATTTTTGTGTGAACTGCAAACAGCGTACTCAGACTTTTAACTGTTGAGCATTGTATTGCTACAGTATCTGTTGAAGACGGCATTGGTACTTTGCATTATTTTCATCATGTCGCCCTACTCCTTTAGGGAACTGAACAGGTTTTCCCACACTGTAAGAAGTAAGAGATCTTCACTAGTGCTTTGCTGGCTCCAGGAAGAAGCTGATAACTTCATGGCACCTGAAATAATCTGTCTCACTCCTCACCAAATTTCCAGATTGTTTTATTGAAGCAAACACTACCAATGTGAAATGTTCAAGCCCCACAACTTGCTAGTTTTCACAGAAAGGGGTAGATCTTCCCTCTTTGCATTCTGTCTCTGGACAGTTCTTTCTGTTTTCAAAATATTTTGGTTTTCTACTGGACTACTTGGTGTTCTGCAGTACCTTCTTGTGAATTACCTTATTAAAAGACTTCTGGAAGCCTATACACATGAAGTATGGTAATTGCATTTCCTTCATTTACTGTCTTGGTGTTGTAATAATTACAACAATTTTCCTATATGAAACTACACTGCCCTACTAATTGAAAATATCTGGAAAACAGTGAACCAATAGGATCATTTCACTCGTTCGCTGGGTACAAACATAGGGTTCATTTTTGTGACTCTGCAGATTGTACATGTGTTATTTTCCTCCTTGTTATACATGAATGTGCCGGGCAAGGAGAGGTAGAACTGAACCGGCTGCAGACACTCCATCATACACCGGAAAGTGTAATTGAAAATATACATTGAGTAGATGGTTGTAACTGTGTCTACTCTCTGTGTCACAGGTGGAGTTGGCTAAGTAGGCCCAGGCAAGACCTTCAAGCAGATGTTCTTGGTACCTGCTGCCCCCAGGCAGCATACGCATCCTATACCTAGGTAACTTGGCACTGGTACTCGTACAAGGTACTCCCACAGCCCTCCAGCGCTGTGCTTCCAGGTTGCTCTTCAAGCTGCCAGAGCCTGCCCTTCCTTGGCAGTCCTGTCAGGCAACCCGAGCTTTGCTGACATGAAGAATTCTTCTCCTTCCCTGGCCACTACAAGCTGATGGGACACATTTTTTCCTTCTGTTTTTAAGTGGCTTTGTACAGATTTAGCTGCACCCCTCCATTTTTTCCATCACTCTTTCTTTTTTGTTGTCTCCAGGTCTCTTATAATTCTTACTGGATGCTTTCCATTGTGCTCAGGTTAGGTAAACCTAGTGATGCTGCAGAAAGGCAGTATTTATATTTCCTTAAAATCTCAGTGATACGCTCTGGCTCCAGTTACAATGGAGTAATTTCAAGTTCAGAGTTTCAATTTCAAATTCATTGAAATATCTATCCACACGGAACTGGTTTGTATGCAGCTGTCTTCCTGTTGACTAAAGGAGAAAGTTAGAATTCTTACCTGGCATCATTTTACCATAAGCTGATTTTAGGTAGTGAAGATAAACGAGATTTATTTTATGAGTGCAGTCAGGTGCTTGGTTTTGAAGAAGCTTTAATCACTGTCCCAGAGCTGTTGTAAAGAGAGGCTATTTCAGTTTGCCCTGAACAGATCAGAAACAGGTTTGCTAATGCCGTTGTTAGCATCAGTTTTACTGGGCTAGAGTAGGAGTGCTCACATAGTCATTACTGCATTTGCTTGATTAAAATGAGCTGAAAATACACCTTTTCATTAGAGTAATATTAAGCTACAGTTTTGTTTAGGTAAAAGCAGAACATTAAATAGGCATTCAATTTTAGCACTGATGTAACTATGATGCAAATAGATACATATGTTTATAAAAACACAAAACGTTAAACTAAAATGGCTCTGCATAAACTGAGGGAAAACTCATGAGGTAACTATCACACGCTAATTTAGACACAGCAGCTTTTAGGGGCTGATGGAGTGTCTGAGATTACCTCTGTGCTTAGGTTGGGTAGAAGTTTGCATTGACTATTGTCTGACAAATTTCTTAATGTTCACATTTTCAAACAGAGAAAAGGAGTGTTAAAATGCTAAATGTACTTTATGAGATGCCCTGAGGAAAGTTTCTTATACGTAACTTTGTTTGGATTTGATGTGTCGGCATTGCAGTTTCTATGTTGTAGTTTTTGTGTTTGGTTTCTTTTGGTAGCTGTAACCTCTTGCCTTATTACTAGTCTCCAGATCTCACAGGGAGTAGTGGCCAATGGTGAATTCACTCTGCTTCTTGCTGTTTCTACCTGTTTGAAGTGTTACAGGCATACTCCAGGATTTCATCTTTTTCCTTCATGAGAGTAATTAGTTTTCTGTGTTTATCTCTTAATTTTTCATGCTACCAGTTTCTGTTTCTTAAAATAATAATTCTGTTGCAATGTTTTTAATGTCAGTGGTTCTTACAGCTTGTCTGTATAAAAAAGTAGTGACAAAATTCCAAACTAAGGAGTTCTCAATTTGAAGTGCCAGAGTTACTACAGAATAGCATATTCCTGGTCAATGCTACTGAGCAGACAGCCTCTGTATTCTTTATTATATTTCAAGTGAAGCACAGACACTGTTTGGCTTCCACATCTTAAATATGAAGTACTTGTCTGGCAATTCAGCTCTGGCTTTTTTCAATCTAGTTCTAATAGCGTGGCATTCCTCCCTTGAAAAAGGAGGAAAAAACAGCTTGGTGGAGACACAGCCTGGAGCTTTTTATCCCAGTAAAGAGTTCTGAAGGACATATAGAACTGATGTCTTAGACAACTTGGATTATGGCAAGCGAAAAAATAGCTTGACAGTGTTAGATGTGAGCGAGGGGCAGGTGATTGGAAACTTGTGGGGACTCTGGAGTGAGTTCTTTCTGCTAAAAAACATTTTAAAATATATTTCATTAGAAATATTGTCCTCTGTCACTTCAGATAGAGGACAAGTACATTTTTCTTGTAAAACAAAGTTCTATTCTGACTTTTGGAGTAATATTGAAGCAACCCTATAGCTACATCACAAATCGGCGTCTGTGGTGATGAAGCAGGTTGGTTTGGGTTGGGTTTTTTTTCCCTCCTAGATTTGCAAGTATACAGTAATTCTTTTTGAAATAGGAGTTTAACATCAAAATAAATACAAACGTTTTGTTTTTTTAAAACAGTTTCTGTTTACCTGTCGTACATCTGTCAGGCATGTAGACAGTTGACAGCGGAGCTTTAAGGCATTGGAACTGCTCCCCACTAGCTGTGGTTTGAACTTCACATACTGTCTTTCCTTGTAGTGCAGAAGGAAAAACTTGGTAAAGGATGGAAAAATGCATTTTTGTCATTATTCTAAATGTATGTTAAACAAATGACTGTACACAAGAGTGGTATGTGGAAGTCATTCTGAGGCCGTACTTTCATGGTGTCTTTGTATCTGAAATCCAGTCCGTGTTGCTGCAAAAAAAAAAAAAAAAAGCAGGAAGCTCATAGCAAAAATAATACTTTTTTGGTTGTTTCGTTGGGAGTTTTGCTGCGAGTTTTTTGGGATTGGGTGTTTTTTTGTTTGGTTTTTTGTTTGTTTTTTTTTACTTTTAAAGCAGGCAACAATTACTGTTAGACTATTAAAATGTTACTATGTAAAAAATCTGTATTTTTTTCCTGGCAATTCAAATTAAAATGCGTACATGGCATTGAATTGAAGCTGAAGTAGAATTTGCATTTAAGAACAAGATTTCATTATGTTACTTAAAAGAAGAAGCAAAAATCAGTTGTATGGCTTTGCATACCAATATGATCGTTACCACGTTAGGATTGCTCCAGAATACTGTATTAGCATCTGAATTTTGGGGTGTCTGTTACTTATTGCCTTTACTTAATGGTAAAGTGTTAAGAGGCAAGATCCGCTTTCCTTTTGTTCTCCATCCTGCAAATTTGGTCAGCATCCTGTTGTTTGGTATAGTTTTGACCTGCAATAACTAATTACAGTTCTTTAAGGACACTTAGGAATTCATCTTCCAAGTTTGTGTTGTTTGCATTTCTCCCAGAATGTCAAGTATAACCTTGTGAGGATAGTTTGACATTTCTGCAGCTGCACTCCATCCCACTATGTTTTGCTCATGACCAGATTTAGTAAATTTCCTATGTTCTTTATCCAGAAAGAGAATAGATTTATTGGATGTAATTAGTTTGTTTTAAATCATGGCTGCTTATCACTCTTACTTTGTCATCACAGAGGTTGTTTTTAGTTTTTGTTATCTAAATATTTGCAGCATTCTTTTACTAATTATACATGTCGGCATTTACAGCTGCTTTCCGTTAAAATGAGCCTAACTGCTCTGCAACTACCTTTTCATCATTTAAGAAAAATTGGTTTGTAACTTGGAAGGGGGATCAACTCACTTGGCACCCTAGCAAGTGTATCATCCAGGTCTTTGGAAACTCTGAGCTGGTGTCGATGGAGAAGCATTTGGGTATGCTAACAAAGGTGTGCCTGTTGGATGACAGGCTGGGTCAAGCAGAGAAAGGAGGGCTTCTTTTTACTGTTTCCTGTCTTACTAACCATGAGTGCATCTCAGTGATGCAGTATCTGATGAATGGTGGGATGTATGTTGTCTGCATACCTAAAATGTAAAGTTGAGCTATTTCAGACTTTCTGATTTACAAGAGGTTTTCCCCATATATCACTCTGCTCATGAGATTTATCAGTACAGAGTAAAGAATGCCTTGCAAATGCAGCCAATTCTGTGAATCTCTTAGCTTTATCGCTAAGGTAAGTAAGTCCAGAACAGGCATTGTAAAGAATTAGCAATGCAGTGGGTTGTGGTTATGAATAGTCACCAGGGTTCGTGATTGCAAGCTGCATTTACACACCTTTCCTCCCGCAAAGAGTGACAGAAATAAATTCAAAGATGACAGGAAGGTGATGGATGGAGAGTGGATGGATGTAATTGTCACCTCTCATTTTCTTTTAAAAAAAGAGGAAAAGAATTGTTTTATATTACCGTCTTGCACAAAGCCGATACCTTTCCTGAGTACCAGGGAAAAGATAGCACGACCTCAGCTTTGTATTTGCAACTCTGGAGCTTGAGGGTTAGTCACTGCTTCATTAGTTCATGTGCAGGACTGACAGTTCAGGGCAGAAAGCAGATTAGCTTCTATTAATTACTGTAAATCCCTTACAGCATCTTCTGTGGTGGAATTAATAAACAATTAGTTGCTGCTGGAAGCAACTGAGATTTTAAACGTATAAAAAAGTAGTGATGACTCAGAACTGTGTCGTATTAGCTTTATAATAGTGTTGCGGTTGAGAATGACCATTAAATTGATGGTGGCAAAATCCCACCAGCCATCTAGACTTTTCAGCTTTTTCAGACTGACATTTGTATGAGCTGAAGTATTTTTAATTCTCCTTAATTCCTATCCAGAACCAATACTGGAGGGATGAGTTTGTATTCAAGGGGGTGTTTACTGGCCATCTGCTGGAAAGGTTTTGCTGAATGACTTATTTGGGCTAATGTAATTAAGCTTCTTACGGCTTATAGCCAAGCCAAAAGATACCTGTTAAAGTACACTGCAGTGCTCCTGGGCATGCTGTCCTTGCACTCACTGTATGCAGACTGGCAAGGTATGGTTGTATCTGCGCCAGCACGTAGCTTTGTGTGGCAGGAGCTGATCTGTACAAGCAGCAGTAGATGCTGAGGGTCTCCTGATTACAAAATGCTTTTGACAAGAAAAATGAAAATGTTAACATGGTGTAACAGTCTTGGAGTGGATACTGTAACTTAGGTGCACGTTAAAAAACTCAGGCTTAAGGAGTGAAGGCTGAAGGAGTGAGATCTTTCTGCTCTTTTCAGCTATTCTAAGGGGAGGGTATGGAGAAGACAGGAACCGAGTCATCTTAGAGTTGCATGGTAACAGGACGAGAGGCAGCAGTCGTAAGTCGCAACAAAGGAACAACCAATTAAATATTATGGAAAAAGGTTTCAGAATTAGGATATTTAAACACTGTAACAGATTGGCCAGAGACGTTGTGGAGCTTAGATGAACAAAGCCGTGAGCAACCTAAGCTGGTGCTGCTGGCATCTGAAGCAGATGACCTCTAGAGGTCCCTTCTGATTTAAATTAATCTATAGTCCTAGCCTACATCCACACATCCGTACACGGTGTGCTTCATGAAGAGAAGAGGTTACTTCAGACTGGGTTAGTTGGGTAGCATTTTAAGGTTTTAATTTCAGCAGAAACGAATCTGGTTCAGGCAGATCATGTAGCTCTGGGATGCAGATCAAAGTACTGCAAGCAGGGGTAATCAGAGGATTCACTTCCAAAGTCCATCTTTTCCTTTTTAAAGTTATTTTTTTACTATTATGTTTTTTTAAACTCTCCCTAATGCACTGTGTCAGGAACATCTAGCATGAACTAGGTAAGTAACACTTACTTAGCATCAGTTCTATTGTTTAAAATGAACCACAGGTGAAAAACCGTTGTTGCAGAACCACTCTGTGTAACAGTCTGGAAGAGTCAGCAGTCTGCAGCAGATTGGAAAAACTCCAGCTTGCTTCCCATACGCATACATTTTCATGCTCCCTGGTACCGTTATATATTTTTGGTTTCTGAGATTTCAGTTTAGCTTTTAGATTTGCTTCAGCTGTGTTCTTTGGTGAGGCTTGCAGCTGACTATGGCAGGTAAAACACTTATCTCTCTCCTACTGTATCGTTCAACATTTTAAAAACTTGCTCTAATTTCAAATGGGAACAATACAGAGAGGTTTAGCTTTGTCTTTAAAAATGCAACACAACAGTGCAAATGAGATGCAGAGGCATCCAGGCTGAAACTTATTGTTTAAGATATCTCAAAGATGGGTGCAATGTAAGGATGCTGACACACAGGTCAATGTTTCTTTTTATTCTGGCCCAAATATCTGCTCTATTTTTTTTTTTATCCTTTTCTATTTCCATTCCCATTTTCCTTTTCCCTTTGTACATACTATTTTCTCATGCCATGTCCCCAGAACTTCTGTTTTGCTGTGTCCTTATCTGCTTATCCTGTGGGTCTTTCCTCCTTTCCCTTCTTTATTTCTTTTTTTGCTACCTTTTTCCTGATACCTCTTCTGCCAGTTTTTTTAACAATCATCAGCCTTACCTGTGCACCACCCCAGTTCCATTTGTGCCCTTAGTTATTGTTGTACAATTGTGTATTCTCTTCTGTATTCCATTTTCAAGAATGCAAGGATATGATGTTGCTTCTGCAGAGAAGTTAAATCCCCAGCAGTCCACTGAAATGGCTGTTTGCTAACAGTAATCATCACACAGACCTCAGGCCTCCCAACTCCAGAATAGTACTGAAATAGCGACAAGCGTGTAACTGGGTGCAGGTCCTGGTGGTCTGCAGAGATTGAGGGGTCTTTGGAGCAAGGAATTACCTGTGAGGTTTGTGTTGCTGAGCTTTTCTGAGCATGCCCTTGTATGCAGAAAAGTGCTGTGCTGATGACTATATGCTTTCTCTTGTGGCTGTCAAGGGTGACCTGTTCCAGGAGTCCTTTCCAAGGCAGGTTTCTCTTCTTTGTCACCTCCGATTAGCCAGAAAAAGGTGTGCATTTGCTCTTCTGACTGCCACCGATTGACTCTGATCAATGGCAGCCTTTTTAAAGTTTAGTTTTTCCACTTCATTTTTGCACATTGACTTAGTTCTATAGATCACTGCTTCACCTCCACAAATTTTCATTATCTGATACTCTTTGCTTGGCACAGTCATCTAAACGACAAGCCAGTTGTAGAGCTTAAATGAGTTATGGCTTTGGCTCCCGAACCTGGTACTTAGAAAGATGGAAGCAGAGAAGCATAGTGTGTTCAGCTCCTGGTTTTACTGGCTGTAGCTTCAGCTGTGGTACGGGCTAAGTCACTGCCCATACAGTGATATTGAAAGCTGCCAGAGTCCTATCATCAACAGTGCTTGCCATCTTCATTTTGAGTTATATGGCTTCGATGCTAGAAAACCTTCTAGCTTTTGACTTGAATTTCACATATTAAAAGGAGAAATTGAGGAAATGTTTCATTTTCCAAGTTGCCTTTTTTTAGTAGTAAATTTGGTGATGGTATGAACACAATCTACTTACCTCTTGGCAGACGACACATGAAAGAGGCATCAAGTTACAGGGGATGAAATTGAGAGCAGCTTGTGCTAACATCCAGCCAGCTCATGGTGAGAGAGGGTACCTCCAGAGCTCTGCTGCTAATGAAATGGCCCATCTCATTGATGGGTATTGGTCAGTGTTGGTGTGTATTCCTGGGGTGTGTTGCAAAGACAGGGTTCTTAGGGAAGAAAATAAGCTGTACACTGTGGTGGGTTGACCCTGGCTGGACACCAGGTACCCGCAAAAAGCTGCTCTATCACTCCCCTTCTCAGTTGGACAGGGGAGAGAAAAATATATTGGAAGGCTTGTGGGTTGAGATAAGGACAGGGAGATCACACAGCAATTACTGGCACAGGCAAGACAAACTTGACTTGGGGAAAAATTAATTTAATTTATTACCAATCAAATCAGAGTAGGATAATGAGAAATAAAACTAATCTTAAAACCACCTTCCTCCACCTCTTCCTTCTTCCCAGGCTCAGATTTACTCCTGAATTCTCTACATCCTCCCCTCTAGCGGTGCAGAGGGATGGAGAACAGGGGCTGCTGTCAGTTCGTCACACACTGTCTCTGCTGCACCTTCCTCCTCAGGGGGAGGGTCCTCACACTCTGCCCCTGCTCCAGCCTGGGGTCCCTCCCACAGGAGACAGTCCTCCATGAACTTCTCCTACATGGGTCCTTCCCAGGGGCCACGGTTCTTCACAAACCGTCCCACGGGGGTCCCTCCCACGGGGTGCCGTCCTTCAGGAGCAGACCGCTCCAGCGTGGGTCCCTGCAGGGTCACAAGCCCTGCCAGCAGCCCTGCTCCAGCCTGGGCTCCTCTCTGCATGGGGCCACGGGTCCTGCCAGGAGCCTGCTCCAGCGTGGGCTTCCCACGGGGTCACAGCCTCCTTTGGGCATCCCCTGCCCTGGCGTGGGGTCCTCCCCGGCTGCAGGTGGGGATCTGCTCCCGCTGACCTCCATGGGCTGAGGGCACAGCCTGCCCCACCGTGGGCTCCACCGCGGGCTGCCGGGGCATCTCTGCGCCGGTGCCTGGAGCCCCTCCTGCCCCCCATCCTGCACTGACCTGGGGGGCTGCAGAGCGGTTGCTCTCGCATAGTCTCACTCCTCTCTCCAACTGCAATTGTGCAGGGGTTCCCCCCAGCCCCACTGCCTCCCCCTTTCTTAAATACATTATCTCAGAGACACTACCGCTGTCACTGATGGGCTTGGCCTTGGAGCTGGCTGGCTTTGGCTCTGTCAGACACAGAGGAAGCTTCTAGCAGCTTCTCACAGAAGCCACCCCTGCAGCTCCCCCGCCACCAAACCTTGCCTCACAAACCCAATACATACATCTTGCGTTTTCATCCTAGGCTTGTGCAGTCTTGCTGTAAGGGCTAAAGTAGTGGTAAGAAGTTGTGAGAGACGGGGGGTGAGCTAAATGCAGGTCCTGTTACGACAGGCAGTGCCAGCTTCCGATGGTCCTATCAAATCAAGTGCTGAGGACATGGAGGGAAATGGTGACATAGTAGAAGGTGCTGAGCAGGAAGGTGGCCCCTCCTATAAAGGAAGGAGCTAGGGAAAAGCAGTGACACAGAGTGTCTCAACACCGTTATGTCTGGACTGTTGTAAGTAATTGGTGGGAATGCTGCGTTTCTGTGCTTAAGACTCAGCAGAATGGACTGTACTACTGGAAACATTTCTTTGAGAAGCACTTTGTCCCTGTCTCGATTGTGTCTTGCCCACAGGATACAATTGCAAGGACATAAGGGCAGCTCTGTGGTTCTGAGTGTGATGGAGGAAATGAGCCTTGTTAGAAATTGTTCCTTCTTTGTAGAAAAGCAAACAAAAACATGTATTGACAATGTGCACGCAGCGCATTGTCTTCCTTTTCTGTCCCTAGAGACAGGGGTCTGGCACTGTCATCCTCAAATGAGACTCAGAGTGCAGAAGCTACAGATGAGGGGAAATTGAATACCTGGAAACACTGGTGAGTGTTTTAGTGGCTGGCATCTAGGTAGAAGATTTAGATCCATAAAATTCAGAATGCAAAGATTTATTTATTACAGCAAGTTACTGGGTAAAACAGAACAAGGCCACCAATACACCCAATATTCAGGATATGGAACCCGAATTATAGTGATAAAAAGCAAGGAATAGGAGACTTCACTGTAGCACCTAATAAATCTATTCTGAGAGAAAGTGCAGGAACCACAGCAAATTTGTTGCTGAGAGTAACTGGATTTGCTACATGGAAATTAGTGGGATTCTGCTCATGCTGCTATCGAGTGACAAAACTCTACCTTTTATGTAGGTAAAATAAGGCCGTGCTTTGTAGTATTTCTCTGTAATGATGGGCTCCCTGCTTGTCTTCACTCACTCGTATTTGAACTAGCCATAATTGGTAGCAGCATACATTTGGCAGGCAGCGATGGGCAGGTGGCCATGCCACTTAGCAGAACTGGAGCTTAGGAAGCAGTGACTGCTGTCCTAGCGCCTCTGCCAGCTCAGGTGTAGCAGTTGACCCTGCTGAAACCCTTGCTTCCCTGGCATTTGATTTTTGGATGCAAATTGTATTAGTGAGCCAAACTTTGTATCTTATTTTATACTATTTGGCAGTGGCTTTCCAATTACATTCAGCACATCTCTCATTTCTTCTCTAATTGAGCAAAATCAAGTGTTGGGAAAAAAATAGCTGTATTATGATGAACAGGTGAGTTTGTCAGTTTGTCTAGTACTATCTTCATGATGTCTCTCATTAACTCCATTACTTCTTGTTGCCATACAGTTTTGTTAAAAGGTAGTAGGGAACATTGTAGTTTATTAAATCCAGTAAAGGCCAAATTTGAATAAATTGTAGCTAATTATAAATGCAACTGGAAACATGATGTGGTGTAAAACAAAATTATACAATTCCTCTTCCTCTGTTGTTGTTGTTTTGCCTGCTAAATGTACTAGCCTGGTTTTCCTGAAGAGCAGCCTCTCCTTTTTTTGTTGTATTAACCTTCTGAAGTAGCTACCTTGAATTTGCAGAGCGGTGATTCAAAATGGACTAAAATTGCAGGGATTATTTCAAATGGCTGGGGCAGTCCCCATCAACCTTCCTCTCCTTACATAAGTAAGTACTATTAAATGTCAAAGAGAAAAATGTCATGAAATAACTAATTTGGCCACAGATTAAGACAGTCTGTTTTTACAGTGGACTGTGAACTGGTGTCACTGCGGATCTCCTCCGTGGTTGTTGCCAAATGTGAATATCGAAATATTAGAAGTCTGATCGCAAAAAAAATTATCTGTGCCTTAAAAATAATTTTACAGCTTTTGTTTCATGTATGTTTTCTGTCATAATTTTGATTTCTTGGCCTTTGGCTACAGTCCAATTGTGTTTCAGGTAGCTTTCAACAAATATGAAGGCTGAATACAAACTCTAGTTTTAAGGAAGAGCTGAAATTTTTATGCAACTACAGCATCTGGGGCGCTTTTTTTAAAAAAAAAATTAACTTGTTTTCCCAAGATGGGAATTTTGGTTCCAATAGCTTCAGCTAGAATTTGAGCATTACTATTTCTTTTTTACTCTATCTTGAAGGCAATTTCCAGCTCAAGAAAGAAAGAAAGACAGAAAATACGAAGTTGATGGTGGGAGTAATCATATCAGGAACATGCAAATTGACTTGCAGAGGCCATAGGGGAAATGTATTCCTTTCTATGGGCCAGTGTTAAGTTCTCTCATTCCTAAGTACATAATTTTTCAGTTGATTCCTAGTGCTATTTTAAGAGCAGTAGGATTTCTTTGGTTTGTTTTTATGGACAGATATGACCTGCACATTTTTGCTTTGCCGAAAGTGTTTGAATATTTTCAGTCTGGTCATTTCATGAGACATGGTAAAATATTTAATGAAGGTGGGCTCTGGCCATCACCTTTATTTATTTGAAAGGCTGAGAGCCTTTAACACATTACCTTCCTGTGTTTTGCAGATGTTACTTTACATGAACTTTCTGGGTTTTTCCACTCCTGCAGAGAAGTCCTGCTTTCAGTAGACTTCATGCAGAGGTGAATGATCTTTCTTGTGTCGCCTTTTGAGACTGTAGTGGAGCCAGAAATGGAAATCAGATTCTGTGATTCTGGTCTAATGTTCCATGCTTTTACCCTGGTTTGGATTTTGCAGTTAAAGTAGTACATGCACAGAAAAGCACAAAAGCTTTTGCTGATCGTATAAGCTGTTGATTCTGATGAAACTTTGTTATAGAATCATAGAATGGTTTGGGTTGGAAGGAATCTTTAAATATCACCTGGTCCAACCCATCCTGGAATGAGCAGGGGCATCTTCAACTAGAGCAGGTTGCTCAGAGCCCCATCCAGCCTGACCTTGAATGTTTCCAGGGATGGAGCGTCTCTGGGCAACCTGTTTTAGTGTTTCACCACCCTCATCATAAAGTTTCTTCCCTACAAGTGGTCTAATCTACCCTCTTTTAGTTTAAAACCATTACCCCATGTCCTATTGCTACAGGCCCTACTAAAAAGTCTGTCCCCATCTTTCTTATAAGCCCCCTTTAAGTACTGAAGGGGTACTGAAAGGTCTTCCCAGAGCCCCCTCTTTCCAGGCTGAACAACCCCAACTCAGCCTGTCTGCACAGGAGAGGTGTTCTGTCCCTCTGATCATCTTTGTGGCCCTCCTGTGGACCCACTCCAACAGATCTATGTTCTTATGTTGGGGGGGGCCCAGAGCTGGATGCAGTACTCTAGGTGGGATCTCATGAGAGCAGAGTAGAGAGGGAGATTCACCTCCCTTGACCTGCTGGCCACGCTTCTTTTGATGCAGCCCAGGATATGGTTGGCTTTCTGGGCTGCGACTGCACGTTGCCAGGTTGTATCCAGCTTTTCATCCACCGGTATCCCCAAGTCCTTCTCTGCATGGATGTTCTCAATCCCTTCATCCCCCAGCCTGTCTTGATAATGGATGTTGCCCCAACCCTGGTGCAGGACCTTGCACTTGGCCTTACTGAACCTCATGAGGTTTACATGGGCCCACTTCTCAAGCTTGTCCAGGTCTCTCTGGATGGCATCCCATCCCTCAGATGTGTCGACCACACCACTCAGCTTGGTGTCATCTGCAAACTTGCTGAGGGTGCGCTCGATCCTGCTATGTCATTGATCAAGATATGAAGCAGTACTGGTCCCAGTATGGACCCCTGAGGGACACCACTTGTCACCAGTCTCCACCTGGACATTGAGCCATTGACCACTACCCTATGGATGTGACCATCCAACCAACTCCTCATCCACCAAACAGTTCACCCATCAGATTCATCTCTCTGCAATTTAGAGAGAAGGATGCTGTGGGGACCGTGTCAAAGACCTTATAGAAGTCCAGATAGATGGCATCCATAGCTTTTCCGTTGTCCACTGATGTAGTCACTTCATCATAGAAGGCCACGAGGTTGGTCAGGCAGGACTTGCCCTTGGTGAAGCCATGCTGGCTGACTTGAATCACTTCCCTGTCCTCCACGTGCTTTAGCATAGTTTCTGGGAGGATATGTTCCATGATCTTCCCCAGCACAGAGGTGAGGCTGACAGGTCAGTCCTGTCAGTCCCAGGGTCCTCCTTTCTACCCATTTTAAAAATGGGTGCAATGATTCCCTTTTTCCAGGCACCTGACTGCCATGACTTTTCAAATATCACGGAGAGTGGCTTGGCAACTACATCAGCCAATTCCCTCAGGACTCTGGGATGCATCTCCTCAGGTCCCGTAGACTTATGTATATTCACGTTTCTCAGGTGTTTATGAACCTGATCATTTTACAGTGGGAGGGACTTTGCTCCCCCAGACCTATCTTGTGGTCCCTAAACTGCAGGGAACTTTATATAAAGTGATAGAAAATAGGCTCATGCAGAACGTTAGGGGCTGTCATTGTCACATGTAAGATGGAAACTACCCTGCGTTCATCCCTTGGCTTTGGTTGCATAGCTATATTATGCTAGAAAATGCGTGATACAGTTATGGCACAAGCCACAGTCATTCTGAGCAAAATATTCTGTACAGGGTGAGTATAAACCACCCCCCCACCCCCCCCCCCCAAACACAGATTCTCATACATGCATAACAAAACTCACCTTCTGAACCTGTGCTTTTTATATCTTGTGATGATTCTGCTCTTTTGTCAAAGTAGTCTGTGTACAGAGCAGCAACGTGACCATATGTTATATCATTGAGCTCTAATAAGGTTTTCCCTGAGATGAAGTACTTTAAGCAGCAGTAATGAATGGTGGGAAGGGAATGCACTAAATAAATAAATGGGGGTTTAACAAAATTCTCTCATGCCACTTCCATATGTGTATATCTGTGTGAATTCAAAGGAAAGAAATAAGTAAACATGACATCCTACCATCCAAAGCTTGTGCCAGATGTCTCATGCTTGGAGTCAAATCCAACATGAATCAAGAAAAGCTGTTGAGTTGAATTGAAAGTCAACTCTGGTCTGCTTTGCTTGATCTCATGCCCCTGCTTGTCAAGTAAAGACCACATCTGTGAAAGAACGGCTTCTTAGAGAGTAGGAAAAGTGTTTTGGGATCATAGCCATTTTCTACTCTAGAAAGAGAGCTCCAGAACAAAAATCAAATTAGAGCTGTCAAAGTGATTAGGAGCAATGGTAACTTGGGAAGTCTTGCAGGAACAGAAATCTGTATACGAACTGCAGCATATGTGACTGACTGTAGTGTGATGTTTATATCTTACATTTCCAGTCACTCCCTACACCAGTAACACAAATCTTGTAGCTGGTGCGGAAATTCTTACGATATCTGGTGAAATGGATCATTTTTATTTTTAATTTCACAGAAGAGGAAACAAGGTATCAGAAGGTTTCTGCTCCTTGGTGTGGCTGCTGCAGAGCCAGAAAGAGGACATGGATTGCCTGTTCTGGTTTTCCTCTTTGCAGCTGTGGAATTCTTCAGGGCAACTTTGAAACAAATAAAGCTAAGAGAGGCAATACTTACTTGAGCTCAATGTAGCTTTAAAGTTGTGCAGGTGTAGTCTACGTCAAACTGGATACACAAGTATCTATCTGACTGTCCACAGGTCAGGTAGGTGGATACCTAGTTTGTGCTGTGGCACCTAAAATTGCAAGATTGAATGATGAGAATGAGAGAAGTTTTCTCTGTTTCCAGTGATGTCAGGATTCCACCTAAAACTATGGTCTCCAAAGTAGACAGGCAAATATGAGGTCAGTTTAAAAGAATTCAACATCAGTATCTACACTATGGAATACAGTGATATCCAGTGGACTCAGTTCCCATGAAAATGCAAAGTTACTCTTGTTTGAGGCTGGGAGCTTAGCTCTGGCTTTGTTGGTACACTCTAGACAGGGGAATTACTTTGGGGGAGGGCTGCGTAGGGGTGGGAGGCTTTCTTTCAGTCACCTAAAGCAACCTCCTTAGACCACCTTGCTTCCTGTGGTGAAGGAAGGAAGACTTCACAGTGCCAAAAGAAATATGCTTAGGTTAGTTGTGGGGATGCATTTTGAACAACGTTGGGTTCAAGAATCCTGCCCACTTTGCTCAAGGTGGTGTGTTGTAAACTTTGCAGTCATTTGTACAGCAAATAAGCAGGATGGCAGGCAGCAGCTTGCTGTGCATTTCTTTCCTGCTTAAATGGCTTGTTGAGCTGATAATTAATAAGCAACAGGACATTAGGTTTATCATAACTTTACTGGATGGATGGTAATTTACTGATCACTAGAGGTAGTCAGAAAATACAATAAAGCTGTTACCTGTCAAGATTTTTCACATCTGTAAGAATTGCCTCCATTGATGTATAGAATAGAGCACTCCTTACGGACTGTAATGCACGTGAATTATTATTGTGTGGAAGTCTCACATGGGATTCTTATATTATTCCCCTTTGCTTCAACTGAACACCACACACAATAGTATCATGTGGTCTTACAATAGGAATAAGAGAAACTTTTGGCTAGAATAGCGGAGTTGTATGTGGTTTCTGTGTATGCTGGTAGAGATGTGCTTAAACTGAAACAATGGTTCAGTACTACACAGAGATTAAAGTATTATGTACTGAATTCTTAAAAACTAAAAATTCCTCAGGTATCTTCAAAGTTTACTAGTTCTGTTCAAATCTAATTCTGTTTAAATGCAATGCTTTAGTGAGATAACTGCTCAGTGTCTCCTGCACATAGCTCCTGTGGGCTAGGTCCTACCACAAACAGCTGGATGCTGAGGGCTGCTGAGCATGGTGCTGCTGTGTTACGTATCTCCAGGCAGGTGATGTGGTGCGGGTACTGTTGACTCATGAGCTGATGAGAGTGCTGATGCTCGTCATAAGCAGCTGGTTATGAGTAACACTGCTGCACAGGAAGCTTTTGTGTGCCTGTGGCTGTCTTTCAAGCAGTTCTGTTCTTGTTTTCTCTTAAGGTCAGCTCTTCTGTTAAGGTGATCAAAATGCGTATTCAAGACAGGAATGAGAGAAGCTTCAGGTGATGAGCACATTGAGCAAGCGCACACCTGCACGCTTGGGGATTGCAACACTGGGCCTGCATTTTAATAATGGACTGTATCAGCAGTTCCCTAAAGTGCCGGTACCCACCTGTTCATCAGAACTCATTTCAGTGTGCTCATAGGTGATTGCTTATACAGTCAATCAAGCCATGCAACAAGGCACTCTCGCTTTCTAGAAACAAAGTAAAGCTGGGAGCTAGTGCGCTGCCTTGTTGTTCTGCTTTTGTCACTGCACTGCAGCTAGCGGGAGTAAGTCCTCCTAAGTCTTGTTACCACTGAAAATACAGTGGTGGAGTCTAAAGGTCTGTAAATATAAAAGACCTGCTAAAGCTGCAAGACTCCATGCCTATTGTAAAGCTTCTCTTTATTAATATTCTTTTTGTGGGTAGAGCCGTGTAAAAAAACTTGAAGGATTTTCAGTCCTTTGCAAGGAATCCTCACTCCCAAGCTTCTGCTGGGGGATGGACTGAAAAATGGCATAGCTGCAAACTGAAGGCCTTTTTCAATTCATGCTTAATACACAGTGTTGTGAACGTCACTAAGCAGAAATTAAATTCTTACATTTGAACAGTTCAGTTCTTTGAAGAGGCACTTTTTAGCTCATCTTTAAAAGCTGGAGGGCCATTTCTTCATGATAGTCTGCTAATGCAAGGACAGTGCTAACAGGTTGCTCCTAAAAGCTTGTCACGTTTATTTATATCCTTGATGGAAGCAAGCACTGCGAAAGCTTCCCTGTTAGGGCTGTGATATAAGAGAAGTGAGTAAGAAACAGCTTTGAAAGAGCTGCATGATCAATCAGATAGGACAGTTGCGACACTTCATTCTCTCTGCTTTGGCAAGGACCGACTGCTTGGCTTCCTGGAGCCACCTCAGCAGCAATAGCAAATGCTTTGGCCTGGATGCAGACAGCGTCCAGATTTGTAGCCACTATCTGGACTTTTTGGGATAGCATAAGGCTGGAGGTAACAGTCCTGAATTTTCCTCCTCCTGATAGGCAGTGGGCACTCTTTCAGTTCAAATGGACAGTCTTTGGCCAGTGTCCTGTGATAGACTTGTCCTAATCCAGCAAAGTTTTGGAAACCAGAGCAGGACAGGAAATAGTTTTCTTGTCTTGGGGAGGTATTGAGTCTCAAAAAAATTTCCTGTCATAATATGGGATAAAAACAGACAGACAAAAAACCAGTAATTTTTCCTACCTGTCAGATAGGGTCCAGGGAGTTGTCTTATGTTTAAATTTCATTTAGACTTGAATTTTTTAACTTGGAAAATAAAATCTTAGCTTGCATTTCAAACCAAGATTTTTGGGGCAAGGCTCTTTTTTTTTTATTTTTTATTTTTTTTTCCTCCTGTGTGAAATGAGAAAAGATTCTGTTTCATTGGTGGTTTGTTGTTTGTTGTTTTTTTTTAAATGAGAAACCATACACAGAATGTTTGTATAAATTTGGCTTTCCCTGTCTGAAGTTGATAGTCAGCGTGACAGTGTATTTTGGGTCAGAAAAGTTCTCAGACACCTACTGCTATCTAAATAACTTGTGTTGAAACCAGGGCATTTCAGTGGGCTCCTACTGCAACATACTTGTACATGTTAAGTTTGAACATTTCTTCCTGTTAGTTCAGCACCAGATTCTTTAAAAGGAGACAAGCTTGGTCAGGATTACAAAGAATTAGAAGTCCTAGATATAGACAAGAGACTGCAAAAACCATGGGTTACCTGTAGTCCTCCTCCACTGCAGTCCTTTGGCAATCTTTGCCTCTAACTATTAGCAACAAATTCAGTGTTTTACCAGCTGGTCATATTCAGTCTGTAGCAAAACGTACCAATTTGTAGTAGCTCTGTAGAAGACTCAAGAGTAGAAATTGGATCAGTTACAGGCATACAATGTAATATAAACATATCTGTCTATAATTGGCTTCTTAATATCTCATACTCTGAATGCTGCATATGGCTAGTGAGTGTTTCCACTGTGTGCCTTGACTCTCTGTGAGCTCTGACTCAAGTAGCTGGATGATTTCTTACCTGGTTAAGGCTTTAAATGATCATTCAGTGAGGGAGGATTTCAGCAGGTCTGAAGTTCACTGTACTTTCTGTGATTCTTCTATCTTGTTATCCTCACTTCGCTAATTTTCTGGCAGACAGATATGTTCTTTTGTTGCTGTCTGCATACAAATGTTTAATTAAAATAGGAAGTGATAATGCATCTCAGAGGCAGCTGTTGTCCCCACACCCAAATGCAAAGAGTCAGTTTAACAGTAGTTTCAAAATGCCTGAAAACAAACAGTGACCTAGTCAATAAGTCCATG
This sequence comes from Falco naumanni, assembly GCF_017639655.2. Taxonomy (NCBI): domain Eukaryota; kingdom Metazoa; phylum Chordata; class Aves; order Falconiformes; family Falconidae; genus Falco; species Falco naumanni. The sequence continues at coordinate 21,755,881 of NC_054065.1, forward strand.
CTGGCAGCAGGTGCTTGTGCAGCAGATCAAGGAAAGACCACAAGCAGCATGTGTCCATCAGTGCATTTGGTAGCACTGCGAGCGGCAGCCTGCCCTAGGGTCACACAGCAGCAGCCAGAGCTGTGCTTGCTGGAGACCAAAATGTTCCTGCAGGTGTCCGGCTTTTAAAGAAACAAAGAATTTGGAGATGCTGCAAAGTTGGCCAGGCTTGAGTCTCAAAGCAGAGGAGCTGTGCACTCACTAGTGAGTGTTTTGGGGGCAAAATCAGTCCACCAGCTCTGCTGCAGCCCACAGCTGCCCTCCAGGCCCCTGTGATGAACGAGGACACTCAGCATCACCATAGTACTGATTGGCATCAAAGTGCAGTTTTTCTTTACCAGAAAGCAGCACACTGAAAACCATAGTTAAAAACTACAGTTCTTTTGTGTGCAGCAGAAGCAGTTTTCGTGTGTTAAGGTGACAGCATTGCATTGACTGCTGCCTTTCTCATTAAAATGCCTCAGCAAAGGATGTGGAACAGCTTCCTTGACCTGTTCCTCCCACAAGCATCCAGGCAGGATATTCAGAAGTAGGACATTTAAAAAAAACACAGTGTATTTTTATTTAATAATGAGATCCATTTTCTCTGAGTTATAATCAAAACTTGGTGTATTTATACGCCAAAAAAAAATAGTGTAATTATCACAGAAAAGATTGAAAATATACAGCTGTGGAGAGGAAACCATTGGGGGAAAAAAAGCCTTCAGCATTATCTTGGTTTGGTCTTGCATTTTTTGATCATAAGAAGCATCCCAGTTAAAAGCAGGTGTTCCCTAGTAAGTGTAAATATATACTAATTCATTAACTTGCCAGCAGGTGAACGAGAGCCATAGTTGGAGAATGGATTGCCAGTTCACTAGTTAATCTATTGGGTTTACCAGAATACAGTATCCCTGACAGTGACATAGAAGAATAATAGTTCTTTTCAGGACAATCTGTTCCATGCTGCAGGTTTAATAAAAAATAAAACTGAAAGGAAAAAGAAATTTGAGAGAGAGGGAGAAACTCACACTCATTGAGGACTAAGAGGCAAGTATATGGAAATCAGTTTCATCATTCCTATTTGTCATTTTTATATGTAGCTTTGAAAGAAAACTAATTAAAGTAATTGAAGTTATTTCTCTTGGTCTGGCATTGATTAAAATTGCCTTGAATACGTAATGAATGTGGTTAATATAACAGAAGAGCTAAACTGAGAAGGAGAGGGCTCTTATCCTGTCTCTTGCCTTACTACTTCACCCTGCTAATGTGGGGTGTTTTTTTTCTTATGTAGTAGTGAATACACCAAATATTTCTGTTACAGTTCTCACTTTAAAAGATAGTGTCTTTCCTCATCAGAGAAAGAAAAGTATTTTACTTTTCAGGATTGTTGGGCATGTTTTAAAATCAGTAAACATGGTGAAATGATCTCTTATAATGGAGTGTATCTAGCTGTTCAGGTTTCAAAGAACATCTCTACGTGCAGGTGTATGCACATGTGTGCACACACTTGAATGAATTTGGTGTTATGGCACATTAGATGCAGCATCTGATTTGAAGATGGAAAAGCTGTTTGTCAACCCAAGAGGTGGAACAGTGCAGGCTCATGCTCACCTGTTTCAAACTCAGCTGGCAGAGGCTTTCTCTATACTAATGAGAAAGCGGCTCATTTTTGTTCTTTCAGCTGTTATTTGTGATACAATCTCATTCCAGGCAATACTGATTAATACCAGGTAGACTTTAAGAAATCGAGAGTATCCCTAGCTTATTCCCTTACAAAAATAGCTGGTAAGATGGTAATGAGCTTTCGCACAATCTCATAAGAGAATAAAAGATAGAACGAAAAATTCTTGATCCAGCTGTTTGGGGTTTTTTTCCTCTCTTTTTTTTTTTTTTTTTTTTTTTCCTTTTTATGTGATAGAAAACCAGAGCACAGTTTTATCTAGAGAATGGTGTAAGGGAGGAAATGCAAGTGTATGTTGCATCACAAGGTATTGCCCTTTTTTCCTTCTGTGTGTGCTAGTGCTGAAGGTCAGAGCATCAGCACCTCTCTCACCTTTTTTCTGCCCTTTTTCCAGTAGTTCATTTCTAATGGTATTAACAAAACTCTCAGTTTAAGTAGATAAACCAAAGTAATAAAAAGCTTAACATTCCAAGTACATAATAACCAGCCATCAGTACATTACATTGCTCCTCAAATAGCACAGAAATGAATTGCATGCCTATTTACCGATAATACATATTTTAAAAAAACAAAAAACAAACAAAACAGCTTTAAGACCACTAACCCCTTAATTTGATTCCTGAAAAAGAGAAAAAAAAATGTAATACTGATTGTCTGTATTTGCTGCCATACGTAAACAGTATCTACTCAATAAGAGCTTTACTGTTATACGTGGCTGTAAAGTGCCTGTGAAAAATCAAGCATTGGGACAACGCTGCCTCCAGCAAATATTTTAATAAAAGTGCCTTGAGAGAATGAGAACAGCTGGGACAATTTATCCTTTTATAATCCTTTCAAATCCACATAATTTCTGTTCAGTGAGGCAATTTAACTACCAGTATTCTATGAAGTTTGACATTCTAGTCACACAATTGACTAGTTGCAGTAATGTTTATCAGTTGCCTCCATTTATTATAAACTAAATTCTCCAGATTTGCTTCAGATCTTCTGACATGGGAACTCAGGCTTTTGGAAATGAAATGCTGAGATTCGGCTTTCTAGCTGAACTTTCCTTGCAAGCCAGTTTAATGCATTTCATGCAAAGACTGTATTAAATTATATGAATTTGATCAAACATACATAGGCAATAACCATTGATGTGGAGTTCCACTCATTATTGAAGAAAATAGTCTTTGCTAAGTTTGATTTAAAATATTTTGAAGCAATGTTCATAAAAGTTGTGTCTGAGCACTCTATTTCAATTCTTGGGCTGTTTAATCAAAATCTAATTATGAGTTTTAAATAAACTAAACAGTACACTTTGCTTCCATAATTGAATTAATAAATATCACATATCACCTCATAGAAGATGGAGAAACAGTTTGTACTTTGTCATATTTATACCTCCTCACTGAAACAGAACTTCCCTTTGAAATGATTTTATGGAAAAACAAGCTGTTTTGTAAGAAAATTCGAGCAAACATGCAAAAAAAAAAAAGCAGAAGTTTTATGTCATCTTATATTATTATGAACACTTAGGTAAATGTTGTGAAGTCTGAACACTATATCTTCACCATCCTCTAATCCCCTTCATTACATTATTACTTATATAATTTTAATCTTACTGTCTCTTCATGCCAGAGGTCTGTACAGTGAAAGGAGAGTTCAGGAGTTTGAGATCATCTTTTTTTTTACCTTCTCTAAAACCATCTTGTATTTCTAATGTAGTGATAAGCAGAGGTCGTTAAAAGTGCTGTGATTTGTATTGTTTAGCATCTTGTAATATGATAGAGGTAGGACAGATGCTTATTACCGCTGGAAAGAAGACATGAGCTTTTTGATTTTTCATAGCTTCAAGGTTAGAATGATGTTTGGACTTTGCTCCTGATCTGAATATAGAAAGATTACTACACCCATGCAAGTCATAAGACAGATTTTGTGAAGCAAACAAGAATTTTACTTGGTGTCAACACTAAGAGCTTCACTGTTTTTTCTTGAAACCAGAAATTAAAAGGATGCATTAAAAATTTAGGGAATTCGTGATTTAAGTGCTTTTCAGAGTGTTTCAAGGAAGGGAAGGCAATTCGTGTTTCATTTATGGTTCTTACACATGGCAACAAGGAAGATTTGGAAGTATGGGTAAATTCTATGAAAAGCTTCTAATATTTTAACGATTATGTACATATGAATACTGTTATATTGGGAAATTGACGTTTTTAAATATGCTGTAGGATAATACCAAAATCTGCTGTTCAGTGCTGACAAGCTGCACAGATCTTCCTCTCAGATGTAAATTGTACAGCTTTCTGCCTCATACAGAATGCTGCAGTTCATGCCTGTTCCCTAAACATAACCTGATACTGTGATCCGAGTCAGTGTTCCTTGGTATAGATAAAACCACGTTGCCTTTCCCTATACACAGATACTGACTTTGGTTTTCAGTGGTTTCATTACATTACTTTTTGAGTTAAATTTAGCAGAAGATCTAGTGTGTCCTGTTATGAATGGATTTAATTGAAGTGTGGGAGACAGTATCGGTAGATTACAATTTTATAATGCTGTTTACTGTCTTGGGCAGAACTAGTTTGATAGAGAAGTCTTTTTAGTACAAAAAGTATGGACAGCAGTGAGGTCCCATTTAAAAAGAAAAGAAGAGGGAGGGATGGATAGCCCCTAAAGGCTGGGTTTAAAATGGATTTAGTGTTTCTCTGCGTTGCCACAGTAGCAGTGCTTGGGCCATTGGCGGTACATGTAGGCAGGGAGCAGGAACTGCTGCCTGCAGGCAGCCCCTTGGAAGTCAAGAGAAGTGCTACATCTTAGCAGCACGGGGCTGCTGTAATCCTGGTTTATTTGACGGGCAATCACCTGGGCAAAGACCAGGATGTGCTCAGGCACTGCAGCCTTAGCAGGAAGGGGAAGACCTCAGCAGGGAGGAGGGCGTAGGCAGAGGTGCCTTGAAGCATGTGCTAGCAACAGGTGGTAAGTGGACTCTACTTGGGATGAAGAGTGTACAAATCAAAGAGACAACTCTCTGAAACGTTAATGTTTCTAGAGTACTGTTAGATCTAATAGTCATTAAGTTTTCATGGGTTTTAACAAGAGTAGGAAAACAAGTGAAGAATGGAAAGTCTGCTTCTGACCAAAGTGAATTGAATAAAATTAGAGTTTCTACATCCTTGCTTGACCTTATGCTTACAGTAGATGAGGAAGAAACTTGAAGGAATTAATTTCAGTCTTAATTTATTTGTTGCATTTGTTATTTTCCTAAAAATAGAGAAGAAAAAAAAGATACATATTTCTGATGGTCAGTACAAAAATTCATGGTTTTCTTCCTAAACAAAACAAAATGTAATGACAGTAGGAGACTTGGTGTGTAGGAGGATTTTCAATAGCACTGAAGAACCTGTCAGCACCTTTGGATATCTAAGACCTTCAGAATGTCTGGCCTATACTGAGTCCTTTAGCACAGAGCTCTTAGACTGTCTGCCAGTTTTTGTTTGTAGGTGAGAAGAGGGAGATAAAAAATACAGGGTTTAGATTCAGATTGCGTTTCCAACTTGTAGCTACTTTAAAGAAAATCTTCTTGCATATCTCCTAAGAAAATGGAAATTGAAAATTAGTTAGGACAAAACTTCCTCATTTTCATGCACAAAGTAAAAAATACTTGCATTTATGGTAGAGAAGTATTTAAAACAGGGCAGAAGTTCACTCAGATGCTTCTGTCACAGTATTATTTGCTGCATTTTTTGTAGAACTTGAATAGACATCCACAGCTACAGCTCTTATTTATTCCATTTCTACTTTCATATAAAATCGTCGCCTTTTAGCCTATTAAACCTCACAGCATGATTCAATAATGCAATATTTCTTATATAAATTATATGAATAGATTACAGAAACCTCAGATATTCAGGAAAGTCATCATTGGTTCTTATTAATGTTTATAGAAGTTTGTTTAAAAAGGAAAATGCATGAAAATTAATTTACATACAAATGTAAATGACATACATAAAAATAATTTGAAATAAATTCCTTAATCTCCAATCAATCGTGGATGCAACTATTAAAATTTCTTTGAGTGCTGGACTGTGTCTTCCCTCTTTACCAGCTCCCGAGTCTAACCCTGCCCTGTGCCACACATTTACACCAGCATATGCTGATAGCTGCTGGTTTTGCTCCATTGGTGTCTCCAGTCTGTCTGAACTGCTCCTCCTTTGTGTGTCCTTCCACTGCTCTGTTTCCATCTCCTGCTGCATTACACCTTGTGCCCGCACCTCCTCTTTCCCTTTCTACCATGGAAGCAAATTTCAGTAAGTCTGTGGCTTCTTTCTGCCAGCAGTATGTGTTATACATGCTCATTGTCCATTTGGATGCTCTGTCTAAATCTTTGCGATGCTACATTTTACACACATCGGTTGCTCAATTAGTTACAGTCTGAAAGATTTTTACAGGGAAGACTGTGAGATTAGGAGTAAGCCCTCAGGGAATCTGGTGGAAGTCTCCTGACATGGTATATTTAAACCGGAATTACTGACACGGTCGTCCTGACAGAGGAGTATTTTATATTCCCTGAGTCTTTTATTACAGCGTATGTGAGGTCTGTAAAGCACTTTGATGTTGGAGCTGTATTTAAATGCCAGGCATTATTGTTTCAGATCTTTTAGTTTAACAGTTCTTGTGGACACGGGGAGGCTGGTTTTTGTTAAGCTTTCCATTTTATCTTCTTCACACATGGTCTCCTGCTGCATGGACTTGGCTTAAAATTATAAAGTGCAGAAGTAAGTATTAAAGGGGATTTTGGAAAGGTGACTATTAGCCATAGGTGGCTGATGAACTATCAGGGCTTACCATAAAAATCACACGGAGGGAAAATCCTCCTAACATGGAACTGGGAGAGCTCCTCTTCCTTGCTCTGCACCAGCATGCTGCATGCCGGGTTGCAGAGTCCATCCAAGGTGGGGGCTGAACTAATGCATACCTGAATTCGTAAAACTAACAGAAGTGACCTCTTTTTTCTCGGGTATAGAGAATACACTTTCCATGTTGACGGTTGCATTATTATTATTGCAATGTTAAGTCTTTGGAAACAATGTTGGGTAGAGGTTGTTTTGTACACTTTTGTGGTATTTCCTGAAAAGCCCTTTTTTCTTTGCTAAGAGCTATCTTTTAGTTCTGTCTGGGTTCCCAGGGCAGCTTGTTTGTATTGGTGTATTTCTGTGTTCAGCAAACCCTCAAAAGTCTGGAGCTGCTCATTTAGGAGAGTCTGATGGTGATTGCTGCTGCCACCCCCGGAGATCTTGTAAAGTAAAAAGAGGATTAGAAAGATTGGGGGGGGGGGGGGGGGGGGCAGAATATGTCTTAATGGAAATTCCAAGAGCATATTGGAGAAGTAAATCTGTGTCGCTCTGTTGTTTTTAGTGGAGTTGTGTGTGTTGTGCACACAATGGAGAGGAAGCTGGGTTCACAACAATGTGTAGTGTGTGTGTGGTGGTTTTCTCAAGGCTGGCCCATCTTCTGCACTGCTATTTCCTAATCAGTGAGTGATACAAGCTATAAAGAAGATTCCAAAGAAGCTGCAGGTTTTGGTTCTTAGATAATTATTTTTGTTGTTTTTTTCCAAATTGAAAGTACCTCAAATGCCTGAAACATACTTTCTAAGGCAAAAGCCCGTGTACAGGTGAGCTGATGCCTCAATGGCCAGCAAAGTGATGGAGTCGAGCGTACTTCTGTCATGTCTCACTGACTCAGTGAATTCTGCTTAGGCACCCTGGGCCGGTCTTCCCTTTTGCCATATGAAAAAAGTTACCAGGTGTCACGAAAGGAGTGGTTAGGTCAGGTTGCTTAAAGAATTACCACCACAGAATTTAAGTGAAATAGATTTAATATGAATATGTGGAAATGTGACTATACAAGATTCTCTTCACTCTATTATTTATCACATGGAGTAAATATACAGAGATGAATCAAGTTGAAATCAAGTCAGAATAGAGTTGGAAATAGTTTATAAAGATCAAAGATATAAAAGGGCAAAGGAGACCTTTCCTCTGAGTCACAAGGTTCAGAGTAGACCCCCTTGCTTTCTAAACTCTCACAGAGTTTAGGTGTGGCTGGACCTATTCCTAGTCTCAGACGTGCACAATGGATTAGATCTAGAGAAAACGTAAAGGGTAAGGGGCGTTCTACTGTTGAGTCACGAGGTTCAGAATAGACCCCCTTTCTAAACTCTTGCAGAGTTTAGGTGTGGGTGAATCTATTCCTAGTCTGAGACCTGGAGAGCAGATTAGATCTAAAGGGGAGAGAGAGGATGAAAGAAAAAGTTTTTTCAGAGTTAACAAGATTTTAGAAGCAAATCGGTTTGGTTTAAGTCACAAAATTACATAATTAACCTAACATCTTCAGGCTTGCAATATGTATTACAGCAAATACATATTACCTACTAAAAGTTTGCCCTTGAGTTCAGGGAAATACATCTTATGCCTTTGTGTTCATCAACGGGTGAAGGGTTGAGCCTCAAGGAACAGGGGAATCGGCCCAGGCCCTGTCGTCAACTTACCACGATGGTTCCCCTGTTATTGCAGAGTTAGTGGTTTGTGAGGTCTGAACAGTGTCCCGCTCAAGAGGGAGATGCTGGTCGCAGCCCACTGTGGTCCAGGAGAGCTCAAAGGGTCTCACTTTAGGACCACTGTTTATAAGGCTGTGAGGTGATTGGCTTTATTCCATCCTGACCACAACCTGAGCTGGTAATTTTCTCAGAAATTCCAGGAACAATATATTGTTCCACTTGGTTACCACTCAGGCTATGATCTGGTGGGAACATTCCAGGGTTTTCGGGGAATAACTGATTATTTCTGTATTTCTTCCCTGCTTTGACCAGTCAACGGGAGTTCCAGCACAGGCAGTGCCATTCTCTGTCTCAGTCGAGTAGGAGTTACTGGTACAGCCAAGGGGTGCCTGACCGCCCAACTCGTCGCTCCAGGCACTGGGGCCCGGCTGCCAGTTCCCAGCACGGACAGCGCTGTTCTCTGCTTTAGCCGAGCAAGAGTTGTTGATACAGCCAAGGGGTGCTTACCTGCCCAAGTCACTACTCATGGCACTGAGGCCCAGCCAGCAGCTCCCGAGGTCAGAGGACGGCCCAGAGAAGGGGAAGGAGGGCACCACCACACCAGGCTGCTTAGAAATTCTGTGGCTTTCAAATCTGTTCCAGTGGGACGTGCTGGAAGATAACAGTGAGCAGTGTTCCCACCTGCTAGTTAAAAATAGGTACTGAATAAGAGCTGCGAGGCAGAATAACTTTTAGAGAATATGTTTAAGTATCTACCTAAATGTTTCTATACATTTGTATCCTGAGCACTTATTCGTGCTAAAATAAGACTGCATACTTCTGTTCGAACGGTGAGATTAGGAGACTGAAGACTAATACTAACATTTCTGTATTATATTAATCCTGAAAGAAATTAAATTGATGTATTACAAATAGGGTTAGGAGCACCTCAGGTTTCTCACTACAAGACCATTAATTCTTTTCTTGCTTTTTGGGTGTTTTTTGGAGGTTTTATTTCTACTTTCCCTCAGGCCAATTCCTAGAAGAAAAGACTCAGCTAAAACACTTCAGGCATCTTCAGGTGCGGGGCTGAAGTACTTACAACCAGGTTGGCAGTTTTCTTTGAAAGGCTAGAGGCAAGATTTGGCATTTGGTCAGAGATGAGGAAAAGGAGAAGGGAAGCATGAGGAGGACTTAGGTTTGCCCCACAGGTGAGGAAGAACTGCCTCTGTCAGGATTTAGCCTTTTGTTGTATGGGAACTGACCAGTTACTCTTTTCTTACTTGGAAATTCCTGCTGAAGTTAACAAGGGCAGTTGTGCTTTTTTTGATACGTAAATGTTATTTAAATTATTTATGGAGTCTGATCTGAAACTGTGTCAGGACTGCAGGGCAGAGCCTTAACGTTGGTATACGCTGTGGCTTCTTTGCATCCTTCTGTCTTGTTAGTGCTTGCTGGTTGGGCACTCTGGTCTAGGCAGAGGTGCAGCCCAGAGCAGGCACCACTGGGCTTCCCCGAGAGCTGAACTGGACTATAAAGGAAGTGTGACTGATTTTGTCCTGTTCTCTCTCTGCTTCTGGGGAAAAAGAAATCTTTGCCAGGTGCCTGGGAGGCACACATTAATCATTATGTACGCTCACATCCTGTGCTAGGTGGTGAATTTTGCTGGTAACTGAATATTAATAATAAAAAAGGTATGAGGCAAGCATGAATAGGTGCAGCAGGATCTTACGAGGATCTTCAGTGGCATAGCATCAAAATGGCAGATGAAATTCAGTTCACTTAACATGTTAACTGCATGAACAAAATCCAGTCTTCCTATCTCTGAGCTGACTATTACCAACCAGGAGACAGCCTGGCATTATCTCAGTGACAATCCAATGAAGGTATCAGCTCAGCAGCAGAAAAAAAAAGCAAGCCTGAGCATTGTCCATTCTTGGGAATGCCATTTTCCCTTGGTAGGAGGCCGTGCAGTGCCCACATCTTTATAGATGCAAACTTGTCTATGACTTTATTTGGAAGTAGTGCAAAAAGCTCCAAAAGTAGTATCTGGCTTGGAGACTCATCTGCTTCTAGGCTGGGTTCCTGCAGTGCTTGAGCCTACCATATGCAAGTTCATAAATGCATCACATATAAGCATTTATCAGTTGTAAGCATAAGGCTCAAGCATATATGGATTTATTGCATAGCTCTGAGGCAGCATAGCAGACTTCTGTCTGCACAATATGGAAAGTAGCTTTTGCCCTTCTGCTGCCCCTGCTCTGATGTCGTGTTATTTTGCACCAGTCTTTCTCACTGATTTCAACATGACAGCTTTGCTATATGGGCCTGCTTCTCAGACAGTTGTTCCTCTTGTGGTATCTGCTCTGTAGACAGTTCCACCTGCATTTGTTCCTGTCGCTGCCACAATTTGTTCCTTTTACAGCCTATTACTTTATTTGGAATTCCTTCTTCTGCTTTACCTGGCCACATTTATCAGTCCTGGATGGGACTTTTACACACCACAGGATTGACATACAGGCAACTGTTAAACCCTCTGGTTTTTACATTCAAGCTACTGTTGAGCTCTGTAGTCCCTGCAGCCTTCTCCCTATAGCAGAAAGCACGTAGCAGAGCCTGACAGGGTTTGGAGAAGAACGGTGGGGATGGTGAAAGGGTGGGACAGTTTCCATGCACTGAATGATCGTGCAGGTAAATTAAGTCAGTAGCTGTAATGTAACCAAATGCTGCTGTGAAAAAGCTGGTAGATGGAGGAATTATAGCAAAAAATTTTCAAGGGCAATTTACAGATTCAGAGCTGACACATGTGTCACCTTCTGTTTTCTAAATGCTTTTCATGAAAGTTAGAGTAGGAGATTAATACTTTACAGAAGTCTGGAAGTTATTTGTTAAACAGTTTCATTTTACGGTAGTATTTTGATCTGTCTATGCAAAATTGTGTCTTCTTTTTTTCACTGAAGTAGATAAAAAGTTCTGTTTATTTTCTTGTCCTCTACTCCCAACTATTTTGCTAGGGAGAGACATAACTTTAATACTCAAGTGTTTCTATTTATTAAAATACTAAATGTACTCCTTTTTTTCAAATGGGAGGGTGTGGAGGATAGTTTGGCAGACGGGCCAGTGGATTGTGAGAGACGGTCTTGTCATGTATTCATAGATGTGAAGTTCCCCAATAACTCTGGCAAGCAAATGGTGTATTTCCAAGGTGAGGTAGGCATCAATATTTCAGCTGCTTTCAAGCTAAGTCCCCCAGATTATTGAGTGGTTTTAAATTTTGCCTGAGTTGCTGGGAGTGTTCATCACCATATAACAAAGAACATCATGCCCTGGCAACCAGGTCCTATTTCCTTGAAGGTTGGTGGCAAAATCCTTACCATTTTGTCAGTACCAGATTTAAATGTCTGGATCTTCTTTTCTCAGGTAAACTAATTTTCTACAAAGACCAGGGTATTTAAATCTGAGCCTTATTATGTCATATGAAAATTTTAGTAGAAGCTTATCCCAGATACATTAAACGATACTGCAGTCAGCCTTATTTCTTTCATATACACTTTCAGTCTTAGAAAACACCATCAAGGTGTTGTTCTTAAGAAATTTTTTCCAAGTGAGTGGTGAGGCCATCTCACAAGAAACTAATTTGGGGTAAGCTGCATGCTGAATTTTACACAGCCTGTGTTCGATACACTTGCTGCTCTGTACTGGGCTGAAGATCAATTGCCTGACTCCAAAAATGAGTCCAAGTTTTGTAACATCAATTCTCTGCAGGAAGCTGCTGTTTTCAGCTGTTGAGCTGCTTCAACTTCTGTAGCGGCAGTCCTGTCTTTTATCACATAAACAGTTCAATGCACATTGCCTTTTATTCTGTGTCATGCTGCAAAACAAAACAAAACTAAAAAATCTAAAGGAGTCAAAAAATATTTTATACTTGACATACAATGAACTGTGCTTCCTGGGGGAAAATTACTAATGGCTCCCTCTTGGTGTAAGGGACAGAGTGAGAGCCATAGTAGTTAAGCTCTGGTCCACTGCATTTAGGAGAGTTTAGCCCTGAGGGATGCAGAGTAACTTCAAGACACAAAGTTTATCAAGGACTAATGACTTCCTAAAGAATGTCTGGAGTTAGTCTGGGACTTCTTTGGAGGACTACTTTTCAAAGAGAGAAAAACCACAAAGGGATTTCTGTCTAGCTGATGCTTGGTTCTGTATTCTCAATTCATATGCTTGGGGCCATACCTATGCAGAGGGCACCTCTGCAAGTACAGGAATACCCACAGGCTGTACCAGTAGGACATCTCACATAAATCCATGCTTTGTACCAGTTCAGTGAAACTCTTCCCTGGGTTGAGACAGCATATAACGGCAGGAATACTCTTGTAATTTCTACCAGCAAAATGATGTAACACAGTGATTGAACCTTATTATACTGCTACCTGATGTGTGCAGCTTAGTTGTAAGGGACATATAGCTTTGCTAGGGCATTTGATAGCATCTTGCTGCCTTATGGTGAACAGTAAAATCACAGACCCCGTTGCAGCCACCGGGGTTAAAGACCTTTCCTTGCAGCAACAAGATCATTCTGTTTTTGCTAAAGCATCCTTTCCAGTGAGCCTGATGTTGACTGAAGGTGACACTGTTGTGAAGCTCTGTGCACATCACTGTATGAGCAAACCTGCTTGATGAGATGCAAATCTTACATCATGATGCCATTTATGGAAAAAAAAAATAGAACCTGTCTTTATTGCAGTAAACCCTGTGTTGTGCTGGCAACACGTTGGACAAAATCGCTCAAAACCATCCCAAAACACCTATTCTTATAAACCTGCATTGTTTCTAATTGCTGCTCCTGAGGAAAGCGAGCATGGTTTCTTCTCCTAAAGTCATTTGAATCTGCTTTGGCTGGCTTCAAAGTTGCAGTAGCTGCCAGGCTTCTGGGCAGTAAAATAAGGCAATAGACAGTAAAATAAGGCAATAGACAGGTGTGTCCTTTTGTTGTCCTGTATTGTATTTATGACCTAAACATTTGAAGAATTTTGTGATTCCAGTTGCTTTACAAATACCAAAGGGAAACAGAGGCACAGAGAGAAGTAGCAAGTCAATAGCAGCACTGGGAATACATCTTGGCTGTCATGCCTGCTGTCAGTCACTAATAGGTCAGCACTCATTCCGCCATGTGATGTGCTTTTTCACAGCGCTGCTTAGACACCAAGTTCTTCGAGGTTTGTGAATGGAGCTGAGTAGCACAGAAGGGAGAACCAGAAGTGATCATGAAGCAGAAACACAGGAGTGTTAGAAGATTCTTGAGCTGCATTGGCTTCTTGAGCTGAAAGTAAAAAGTCTTCAGTGAGAGCAGTGCATGCAAAATCCACTGTATTGTATATACAAAGGGTTGCCATCACTTAGCCATCTCTCAATTTGTTTGACCTATGTCAAGTTTAGAAAGGTAAGTCCTTGTTTAAAAAGTCATGATCATGCACTAATGCGAAGGTGTCTACATTGCAGTAAGCACTGCTGATCTGTCTCAGTGAATCTGGTTCATGCATTACAGTCAAATACACAAGCTTTATCTCATGCTTCTTTTTTAAGTAACATTATTGCTGATGAAAGGTTGTGAGATGAGGACAGGAGAAACTCGGAGAGTCAGCATTTACCTGCGTTGAGAGTCTAGAAGAAATTGCAAAATGTATCTTGTGAAATGAAATAGCTTTTTCTGTCCCATCCTCCTTTTTCCCTCCAGGGTTGTCTGTCTTGGTGTACACATCTGTCATGCATGGATTAGGGATCCTTTATGATCCTCTTGTCTGTGTTTGTGGGGTTTTTTCATTCCTCTGAAAATCTGCCCTCGCCTTTGCTGCCCACTGCTCAGGTAAAGTGGAGTACTGAGAAGTCCTCTGCACGGTCTGGGCTTTTGATGGCTCCTAGGGAATGCTAAAGATGAGCTGGAAGATCTGTACGATGTGTTTGGTTTAGTTTCTGCTGCTCGGGCCATGATGGAAAGTATGATTTACTTTAAACAATTACTGGATAGAAACAAAATGTAGTCTGTGAAGCACGAGTGGACCCCTCTCTCATTCTGCCACAGTGGAGTGTGCAAGGCACAAGGATACAGAAAATCCTAGGGGTTTTATGTAGTGACTCTCTGAGCCATAGAGCAGCATCCAAAGGAGGCAGAGCTGAGTCCAGCATCAGGAACAGCTCCAGTGTGAGCCTCCAGCAGAAGCCTCCCAGGGCAAAGCATGTTTCCCTTTGGGAATCTAGTCTAATATAATTATTACCCCAGCAAATGCAATAGGTATTGTTGCTACAACATGGTGTGCAGGCACTACTATAAGCATGGCCACTAACAAAGTAAAAAAAGACAAACAAGAAAACCCACTGCATACCCAGGTGTCACATCTTAAAATGCTGAGTCTTCAGCATGATTGTGAAAAAATAAGGGTGGATTTGGGGGTCTTTTGTCCTGCTTACACTTTGCACTTTCTGTATCTTCACGCTGTCTACGGTGTTACATAAAATATCTATGATTTCATTTCAGTGCAGGCACAGTAGTATATAAAATAGCTGTAGAACTATATAAAACAACTGTACTGCTTACAGTAACCCTCCTGTACTTCTGTTACAATAGTAAGTGCTGACCCATCAGTTCTCTTGAAACTGAGACCATGGCAGTGCAGTACTTCGCCAAGGACAGACGTTTTACGAGCACTTTAGTTACTGAAGTTAATTACATCAAGACCTTGTATTACATGTAGTACTTTGACAAATTCGTACTGGTTTTGAAAGATGACATGAATTACTTCCATGACAATTTATAGAAAATTCAAAATTAATTTATAGTCTGATCAGATCTCCATTAATCAAAGATAGTGGTTATTTTGTTAGAAAAAGTTAACGTTTACTAAACACTTTTTACAGAGTGTTTCTACCATCATATGAGTTCTGCAGGAGTAATGTAATTAATATTTCAGTTCAGCTTTATGTACTGCTGCCTTCATTAAAGAAGTTGGCTACTGGCAGCATTTGTATGTAATGTTCCGATAAACTTGACTGAGATAGAAGGTTAAGTCTGCTTACATCTCTAGGAGGGAAGACATAAAATTTTTCCACAGTAGTAAGATTACAGCTGTAATGAAGCTGCTGGTCAACCTGTACCAAGCCTACAACTCTTTGCTGTTGACTAACTTCAGTCTTCAGACTGAAACAAAATTGGCATGATTAGCTGTGAAAGAAGGCTCAAAAGACTGGACCCATTTTTCCAGGTAAAGGCTACCCTAGTCAGTAGTAACTGCAGTGTACAAAGCGATGATTTTTAGGGGTGTCTATTGCTATATGACCCTCGATATCCATTCTGCATGTACAGGATGCACGCACACACCAAAGGCACAAGGCAAGTTGAGCTAGTGTCCGTGCTGAGGCACACTCATGAGCAGTGTGTTGTATTTCCAGTGGACATCTGGTAAGTTGAAGTCCCCCCTGAGGACAAGGGCTAGTGATAGTGAGACTTCTCCCAGCTGCTTGCAGAATGTTTCATCTGCCTCTTCATCCTGGTTGGGTGGTCTATAATAGACTCCCACCAGGATATCTGCCTTGTTGGCCTTCCCCCTGATCCTTACCCGTAAACGTTCGACCTTGTTGTTAGCGTCACCAAGCTCTAGGCAGTCGAAACACTCCCTGACGTACAGGGCTACCCCACCACCTCCCCTTCTAGCCTATCCTTTCCGAAGAGTTTGTATCCATCGGTTGCAGCACTCCAGCCATGCATGTTATCCCACCATGTTTCTGTGATGGCAACTATGTCATAATCCTCCTGCTGCAATTTTTAGCTGGGAGTGGGGATTGAGCTCTGTGCGCTTCACTTTAACCCTTTGATATTTATTTTTTCAGCCTTTATCTAGAGTGATGCCAACACATTTGAGTCACCTTTCTGCTTCTGTCCTCCTCTGTACTTTTTATTCATTGTGTTTTGAGGCCTCCAAGAGCAAATCAAAATAGAGACATGCTACAGCCTCTTAATTATTCTACCCAACCATTATAACATCTGTTGCAGTTTGGATTAGGATTTAAAACAAATTAAGCTACATTATTTATTATTCTGAAGTCATAGAAGATATAGGGGCTTCAGCAAAAGGGAAGGTAGAGTTGTTAGTAAATTGGTAATGACCTTGGTCCATCTGCCAGGGTAATTTTCCTGCCTTGGTAACTGAAATGTATTCAAATGCAATTTAAAGGTCATCAAGCATGCAAGTCAAAGACTTAAGCATTCTGATCAAAACATTAACTATTGTGTTTGACTTTTTCTTTTATGAATGGCTGAAGGATCCTGCCAAATGATAAATTTCTCTTATTTAATCAGATTTCTTTGTTATGACAAACTTTTGACTGCAGCCGAGCTCTTCACTTGAGTCCAGAACTCACTGAAACACTAAAGGACAGAGGAAGGTCTTTTAACCATAGTTGTCTTGCATTTCTGTAGCAAAGTGAACACTGAGACAAATCCCAGTGCAAAATAATTCTTCAAAGGGGAAACAGAGGGTCATCTGAGCAGCCTTGGCCCATACAATGAGTATAGTGTGAGCAGACATGAAGGATTCTAAAACTTTGTCAGAAAATTTGATCCAAAAAGCAGAACTTTCAAAATCTATACTGGGTGCGCCAGTATCTAGTTAAAAGATTTTTTTAAAAGAAATGAGTAAGGCAATATGTGGTGGCCGAACAACCAGTTTGTGCATTTTAAATTTCCAAATAGAGTAAAGAACCAATAAAATAAATGGATACTTTTAAAATATCCACTTTCCTGTGCAAAAACCAGCTGCATCCAGTGACCATGCATAAATTTTTGAGAAACTCTTCCATGTCATCCAGAATATGTAGTTCAGCATGAGGCATTGATTTTTAGCAATAATTCATGTAGAACCAGTAGTAGATCCAACTGAAAATAAAAGGGAAGGGACGAGTATGAACCCTCTGTCCTCTCTATTAGGTATCCTAATTGTTGCCAAAGAAATTGGCATTAATCTCCTTGTCAAGGTCAGGACTAATAGTGCCTTCAGAAGAAAGATAGCCTATTTCAGCAGGGTGAGCGGTCTCTCATATTCCCTGTCTCTTCCTTCCCAAAATGGCAATCTTCTGGATCTTCTCCATCTAATCAGTGTAAATGATGGACACCTTGGCGTCTTCATTTGGCAATATGCTTTCACCAGCCTACCAAGGGTTGCCAACCTCTAGCTTTGGCAAGCCTGACTAAAATGAAGCCACTCCCAGTCCAATTAACCCCATTCATGTTTTTACTGTGTCCTCTACACAAAATCATGGCTGCCTTTCTTGGTAGCTTGTTTTCCATTGCTGGCTTTCCTTCTGCCACCTTACCATACCCAGATCAGATCAAATAAGATACTTTGTTCACCTCAGATTTTAAAATACACTATTTTCACATTTCTTATGCCTTGCTAAAAATATTAACTGCATAGCCCAATTACCGTTGGGTCATTTTTTTACCATAATGGTGACGTGAGGCATGATGCTAACAGAGGAACAGGGCCACTGATCTGTCACCTGTAGAGCTGTTCCTCATGTCTTGTTCTTCCCAGCGCATGGTCCATCCCGTGCCAAGGCCCTGCGTGCCCACATGGCCAGGCTTTGTGCTGCCCTGCGAGCCCAGCGCTCCGTCCTGCTCCAACAGCACCTTCGCCCGTGCCTGGCCAGCCCTCTGTAGCCACTGGATTCTCCTCCTCAGGTGGGTTACTTCTCCACCTGAGTGTTTTAGTCTAAAAAGAGGGATGTGAGAAAGTGTTGTCTGGACATGTAGTGATTGTAAACAAAGATGTCTGATCATGGTCTGGTCCTACTTGAGATGCAATATTCATTAATTATCCCCAAATTATATTTAATATGACTAATCTGTGTGGCCACGCCATTTCGCATGAACTGTGATCTTTGAAATAAAACAGATCAGATCCAGCTTTGTTATATCAGATCCTCTGAGCTGATGTGATGGTGCCTAGATTAATTAATTATTCTGGTTGTGTGGCTGATCCTGTAAAGAAGGCAACGTGCACCGTGCGTGCTGTGGAGAGGTTTGCAGAGATGATTGTTTAGCAGGGACTGTACATATGGAAATTTGTTCTCATTTCTTCCTTTGTGCTATCCCATTTACAAATGGAAATGACTGCTTCATAGCCAGTTCTCATTATATTTCTCTCCCATGAGACGTGAAATTAGCACTAGGAGAAATCCCACAGTGGCTGAAGCCTAGTCTCTGCCGTCGAGGCTGCTCCACCAGGAAGGGGAAGCACGGAAGCAGCAGGGCTGGCAGGACCCAGCCCTTCACTGGGGTCAGCCAGGGTTGGCCAAGGGGGCAGCGAGGGCTGGGCAAGGCGGTGGTGATGAGACAGGGCTGAGGTGGAGCTGGAAAGTTAAGTCGCAGTCAGGCACAATATGCATACAGTATATGCGTAAACAATATACTTTTATACAGTTAAATACAGGGGCAACGTGGAGGCCCTTGCTAGGTCTGGTCAGGGCAATGAGACCCTGCTGGTGCCGTCATGTCCCTGACATCCACATAAGGCCAGTCATCTTCTGGTGAGGGTGTGGAGCAAATGCACCCCTCACCCCTTGCTGCCCTCAGGGTCGTGTCGCTTAGCCGGGGGTTGTACAGCGGACTTGCAATTAATCTGTTCCTGCTTTACATCAACAGCAAACATGATCGAGGCTGTGAATCACTGAAGCGTCACTTCGTTGCACACCTGGGCAAGGAGACAAGTATCTAGTTGAACACTACGAAGTTGATGTGTATAAATAGCTCACTAGTTTCCCCTGGAGATGTGTATGTGTGTGTTTGTTTTGAGAAAAATGTGTATATTAGTGCTATCAGCAGTCTTGTTAAAGGTTTGCAGCATTACATTGAATTGCAGAGCACAGGTGGGACAGAGATATAACAGCCATACATCAGACCGTGCTCCTTGTAGTTTTAGTGGGCCCGGGGAGCACACAGAAGGAGTCTACCTCATTGCACTAAACTGCAATTTATTAAATGAATTTAAATATAAGCACTAACTTTCTGGTAAAGCATAGTAATACTGTTTTACTTGGTTATAGTTTGATGTAACGTAAAAGAGGTGGTGGTTGTGAGGGGCTTTTTTCTTCTAGAAAAGGGAATATGCTGCTAAACATATATCTTTGTAAAAAGGTGGGGGATTCTTTTTACAAAATCTTTTTGCAGTTGCAGGCTTGTTCCTGTATATGCTTTGCTCCACCAGTGCAGCCACTTTACCCAAAAGGAACGTTGTGAGTGACCCCATTCAGCAGCTGTTCAGGAAGCTTTCTTAAAACAGGAAAGTAAGGAAAGCAGCTAGGCTCTTATAACAACACTTTTCCATGTGCATTCCTCTGAGCCACCTACAAGGCAATGAAGTGTTGTTACCCTCAGTGTACAGATGAAGGGGCTCAGGCTGGCGGAATCGTTTTTATCTCCGCTACCACACTGGTAGGTAACCCGCTCAGATTTGTGCTAATCAAACTTCCTCCCCTCGGTGGCTGCTTACTGGCCTGAGACCAGATCCCAGGAAAGCAGAGTGGAGCATAGGAAATGAGCTCCCTGGCAGATTTAGCATGTTGATGTAGCTACCTGGGTATTTCTAATCTGTGTTTCCTGATGTAGGTGATAATGGGTTTGCTAGCTTTTGCTCCAGATAAGCTGCATGTTTACACACCTCTCATAGGCAGACCTGTATTTTCAGATACTCCCTGGCCTCTGCGTCACAGAGAGCATTTCTAATTCGCACAGAGAGCAAGGAATAAGGTATTTCCTCCCAAAATTTACTAGATGTACTCTTGACACAAGCATATTGTCTAATTTTGACCTTGAAGTCAATTTAAATATTGATATCTTTCAAATAATTTTAAGTTAGTTTCTTTGTTTCAAATGGTTTCGTGGTGGACTAACACAGACTTGTTTCCCAAAAATTAAAATGTATTTAATCTTACCCACAAACTATCTGTAATTGAACTATTTTACTTGTGATTTTTCTGTTCAGTTGCTATGATTATATGGGCTGCAGCAGCGTGGCTCCATCTTGTGCAGGTGAGAAGTGAAACTATTATTTTATTAGAAACTGGTCAACCGAGGTGAGCCCTGTTGTGACCCTTTTCCTGCAGGTAACCTGCACGCAAGCTTTACATTTCATGTGATATGCCACTAATGTGATGGAGATTGGTTGTTGTCAATGTTTTCTGTTGGCTGAACACTGCCTTCAGGCACCCCTGTCCTTCCAGGGCTGCCTGCCTGAACTCCACATTAGCCATTTTCCTTTTGGTGATGCTGTGAAAACAAGACACAAGCAGGTTGCGTACAACCTGCAACTAGCAGCATTAAAAATGCTTTAGTCCTGAATCAATTGCTATGGTTCAGTGAGCGATTGCAAGATTGCCTGGTTACCTTATCTATGCATTTCCATCCCTCAAGATGTGTGGATTTCCGTTAAGTGAGAACTCTGTTCAATGACCTCACATGTAGTGCTAGCTTTACATTGATATAGCAATTATCTCAAATGCAGTCTTCCTGTAAATTACCAATGTGCTCTCAGCCCTTCTCTTACTGCATTAAGCTCTAGCAAGTCATATAATTTTCATTACACAGGACATTTCAGGTAAGAGAGCTCTGTGATAAGAAGTTGCAGTTTGTTTATTGCTAGTGTAGGTGGTTGTAAATAGTTGTTAAATTTGTCACACTGTCTGATTTTTTTCTTATTCTTAATGCTGGTAAGGGACAAGGCAGTGCCATAGAATTGCTGCAACAGTCTGGGAATGTAAATGCTTTTGGGGATGACAAGGAAAAATTGTAGATTAAAAAGTGTGTTGCAGGTAGGAAGGGGACTGTGAATAATTCATCCTTCAGTAATTCTTTATATTGAAAAAATAATTATTTTATGATCATTTAAGCATCTTATATTCATGACTGTTCCAGGGTACCTTGGCTAGAAATTGGTTTGGGAAATAAATTACAGTACTTCACTGTTTTACCCAAATGTTTGCTTGCTGATGATTGATGATACCTGTCTGAATCCCTGGTTTAAATCCTTTGCTTTTGAGAGAATACTCAAGAACTCCCTAGCACCAAAAGGTTAGAGAAGTTTTTGTTGTATGCAAAAGGGCTGGCATACAAACCTAAATCCAAGAACTCCAATTAGATTGATACAGAAATCTTCCTGAAATTTCAAGCTCTAGTGGAGAGGAAGTTGTCACCCTTCTGCTCAGCATGTCTTTATATATATATATATGTAACACGAGTATCTCTGCTCAGTAAGAGACAGGCTCGCCTCAGGGTCCTGCTAGGCAGCAGCAGCGTTCCCAGCTCTGCTTTTGGGATGCTCATATTCTTCTGGGGAGTTAGCTCTATTTTCTTGTTTCATCTTGCAACTGTGACAAAAAGAGGCTTGTGGCTCTGATGTTTTGATTGGCGCCTATAATGCTCTCAGCAAATAATTACAAGTGAAAAATGCCCTAAAATCTTTGCAAGTGTTATCTTTCTGTAATTGTTCACATTGTATTTAAGGAGGTTGTTCTGGGAACACCTTGAGTAGACATTTGATAAGGGCAGTGCTGTCCTTATGCATGCCAAGTCAGATGTATTACTCTAAAATGTTTTCTTTGCATAACACTTTGAAAAGGTAGCTCTTTAGCCTTGTTTCCAGGTAGAAATGCATCTTTATTTACAATAATGCTTTTCAAAGCTTTTGTCTCTGTTCTAAAAATACATGAACAACACTGAGATTTCATATTTTGTAGGCTTTGATTTCACATTAGCTGTGTGTAATCTTTCAACTAAAGACCTGGGAGGGAAAAGGAAGGTTGCTTTGGATTTACAGATTTGCCCCTTCTTAATCTTGAAACCTAAAGCTGTTTGTTTAGTTTTCCTTTCCTATTAGCAGTTGTGGCAGAAACATTCTTCCAGGCAGTTTTAAGCAGTCTTCCTTACACTTAATCCATGTTTGTGCTACCGCTGAATTTGATTCTTTTGATTTTAGTTGAATTACTCCAGGGTCAACCTGAAATGCATGAGATCGGGATTACTGGCTAAAATCTCAGGCTGTTTTCCACGAACTCTCTCTGCTGGAAAAACTAGCAGAGGGTGAAGCTTTATTTTAAAACATGAAGCAGAAGGCATAAGTCCTATGAGTCTTTTGTGCTTTATAGAATGTTTAGAAGTAAAAATGCCTAAGGTAGAAATATGGTCAGATAATACCACAAAAAAAATCCTCAAGAAATACAGAATAAAGTTACCAGCATCATCCTGCTCACATTCTGTGATACATACAGGGGAAATAATGCTTCTGATCTATGTTGTACAGTACCTGGAGAGCTGCTAGTATTATGGTTAAGTAGCAGTAAATGAGGTTCTGGCTCCAAAGACAAAATGTAGAATCTATGCAGGCAGATACCAGCATTATTAAGTAACACAGCAGGTTATTTATTTATGTACATATCTAATGCAATGCAAATAGTTTTGGCATCATCACTGAATTGTGTGGAGAGGTGCTTTATGAAAGCTATAGGATAGGCCTATCTTTTGAGCTCTGTCTATGAAATTGTTTATTTGCACCTTAGCTAGTTAATAGGAAAAAGTATGTTCGGTAGCCCTAGCCCTGACATAGGTTGAATTGATTTCTTCTTGTTTAAGAAAGTCCTTGTCAGCACATAACCTTCTTCAGTGCCATCAAGCACAGAAGTAAAATGACTTTAGATATGGTAAAGTGTGGTTCCACACAGCCACAACTTTTGTGACTTCTTTCTGCTAAATAAAACCTGTTTGCATTGAGAAAACACTAAGAAACTACAGCTTTCTGCTCTCAGTAATGCTGATAGGGGCAAGTTTCAGTCATCCTGTGTTGCGAACGATGGTCCTGGACTGCTACTGATCCATTTTCAGTTTTTCTCAGCAGTGGTAAGTACTCCTCAGAAAGCCACAGCTGTAAGTATTCTCCAGGACAGTATAATTTAAAATTAATGTAAGTAGACTACTATGTTATACATTTGTTAATGTCTTTAGCTGGAAACTACTTCATGTCTACTGAAGAGGAAGCTTTTGCCGGTATACCTGGCTGAGGTTCAGATCTAGACCTGGCAGCTAAGGATTTTGTCCTTTTCAGTCTTGTTTCCAGATGCTGTATGGGACGGCTTTTTTTATTCTTACAGCATTTCTCTGGCTTTCCTCTGAAATACTTCTTATTGTACAGTAATACTTTTCCCAAATATTTGGACCTTACCCACACTTGAAGCTTAAGTATCTCCAGCACCTGGAAATCTACAGCATTAAGGTCAGTCTGGAGTCTCCCAGGCTGGTTCCCCTTGGTTGTGTCACTCTGCTGCTCTGCAGTGGAAAGATGTGGGAGCTGTTTGCTGGGAGTCAATAGTGGGAGAAGGTGGCATCTTGAATATACAGACCCTGTGAATCGGTGCTGCCGTACGTGGGGTGAGAGGATGGAGATGCCCAGCTGGGACTTTGAGGGCTGTGCATTTGCTGGCAGATTTTATTGCCTGTCCTTGGCAACGTGTGCAATGAGGAGGTCGAAAGTAGCAGCAGTTCAGGTTAGGGCTTTCCTTGCCCTATGTTTTCTTCTGCAATTTAATTCATTATCCTCTAGGTACTGGATCTTGCCTCGCTATCCTTGCAGTTATCCCTGAATGAATGTCTGGAAGTAGAATCCTAGAATTGTTTAGGTTGGAAAAGACCTTTGAGATCATCAAGTCCAGCCATTCATCCAGGACTGCCACTAAACCATATTGCTAAGCACCACATTATGCATTTTTTAAACACCTCCAGGGATGGTGATTCTACCACCTCCGTGGGCAGCCTGTTCAGTGCGTGACCACCCTTTCAGTGAAGAATTTTTTCCTAGTATCCAGTCTACACCTCCCCTGGCACGACCTGAAGCTGCTTCCTCTTGTCCTGTTGCTTCTTATCTGGGGGAAGAGACAGACCCCCACCTGCCTACAACCTCCTTTCAGGTAGGTGTAGAGAGAGGTAAGGACCGCCCAGCTGAGCCTCCTCTTCACCAGACTGAACCCCCCAGTTCCCTCAGCTGCTCCTCACAGGACTTGTTCTCTAGATGTGATTTGATATCCTTGGTTTGAGTGCTCCCACACAACAGCCAAGAAGCCAGTAAAGTGGAAGTTAAATTCTCTACATTAGCTCTTTTTTCCAGGCCTGTTTGTTAGCAGCAGAAGTTTATGTATCAGCAGCTGAACTAGAAGTGTGCAAAAATAAAATGTTTATTAGTAAAAGCTCCTGCACAAGGATACAGGGTGTTCATAGACAGTAACGCCTAAGTTGGTCATTAATTTAGAAAATCACCCCAGCTGCATTTAAGTACTTGAATAATACAAACTTGTAGCCCCTTCATTTTATGTTTTAAACCCAGAAACTGGGGGCCTTAATTAGTCATTAGGCTAAGATTTCAAGTATTAAAAATTCTGCTGGATTTGAAGAGGAGCAGCTACAGTGAGTATTGCAAGCACTTTATTTTTAAGGGCCTATCCTCAAAGATGGATTATTTAAAAAAAAAAAAAATTTGATCACCAATGCCAGGAGAGTAGGAAGAATTTAAATAATTAGAAGACTGCTTCCTTGGCCACGTCTTGTATCTGCAGCACTTGATGCACACAGAAAAAGTCTTCTAATAGCACTGCTCAAGAAAATAACTGCATTTCTAATCAAATTCTCTAAGTGGTATAGAGCTTGCAGAGCTGTGGGAGGATAAACTGGGGGAAAATTCTTTAAATCAGCTTTAGATCACTGCCTACTCTCGCCAGCTCAAGCAGAGTATACAGAGATCAGTGGAGATGGGGCAGATGTGATTGGGATGGGGTACAGCTGGGTGATTTAGATATATAAATAAATTTTCTGTTGATCTGATTAAGTTGCTGTACCTCAGTATAGCAAGCAATGCATATATGCTGCAGCCACACAAAAAGTGAATTACATGTCTTCATTTGTTATCTTACGTGACTATTCTTCTCTGCTTTTGGCCCTACTATATAGTAATACAGTAAGTTTACTTTACCACAGAGAGGGTATAATTCAATATATAGAAGAGCTTTTCCCAGTTTTGTACTAGCTCTGCTTGTATCTCCCATCTCTGAATTTTGTTCTTGGATGAGCTGTAACACTAAAGTGCTTAGGGCAATGCTGTCAGCCACTAATAAACCGCCCCAGAGCTTGCTAAGGGTGAGTCCAGCAATAGCAGCATTTGATTAGAAACTGAAGAAGTGGGCAATAGGTATATGTATATATATGTAGAGAGACAGATATAGATATATATGAAAACATGAAAGCTGACTTTACTGAATTCCAAATAGGTCTAATGCTTCCATAATTGCTTCTGTTTTCTTTACACCTGGGAACAGAGTTGTTTGCTATTTATTTTACTAATTATTTACTAATTACTATATAATTTCTTAAATGTTTGGCTTAATGTATGATAAAGTTAGTTAAGCTAGAAAATGAAGGCTGTTCTTGGCTCTTTTTCTTCGCTTGATAATTGAAAATACCCAGGTCCCTGTCTGGGTTGGTTAGAGGTGAGTAAAGGGAGGCAGATGGGAAGGAATTAGCATCTAAGGCACGTCAAAGGCGGTTTTAGGAAGCCCCTCCTCTATAAAAGGTGAATTTGCTATTTATCGTCTGAGTGCTGTATTTTGAAGGGTGTATTCTAAGGACAAGAATATCCCTCAGAAAGAACTTTTTAAACCAAGGTTTGGAATTTATGATTCCTTTCATACTGTGCTTTAGTACCTTCAGACGAGGAATGAACTCCGGGAGAACCAGAAGTCTCTTCCATTTCTCTTCGTTGCAACACTGAGCTTGGTCTGTTGGAAGAAGAACGGTATCTGTGAAAAGATAGTACAATGAATGTTAGGTTTCTGTTCAGCTGTGCAAATACAGTGCATAATGCAGTGTTACCCAGACCCAGCAGTAGGCAGGGCTGTACGTATCATGTCTGTGTGTACAGAGCAGCTGGAAAACTTGATGCGCAACGCATGGAGCAATTTTGTGTAAACCAATTAGATCACCTCTAATGTGCTTTGAAGTTATCCAGTCCCACATCTGCGGGCTGAATGCTAACACAGCTGAAAATAATAGGGTTTCTTTTTCCAAATACTTAAAGAGTAATTTGGTATCAGACTGCACAGTGTTTGTAATACATGCTGTTGGACATGTCCTGCTGTAACGGTCAGCAGGGGTCCACCTGGAAGTGAACAGACCTGAAATTAAAACTAAAAAATCCAGAGTTTATCCTGCGCTTCAAACATTGGGCTAGATAATAGGTTTCTTTCAACTGAGCTTTAGTTTTGAACATGTTATTTTTCTTGAAAATGTAGCGGTTTTACTGGTCTTTTAAGGATGTTAGTAATTGTAGGCAAAAGAGGTCATAGCTTCAAATGCTGTTTGCTTTGGCTTTTTATTCTGCTTGATGGATTGGTGCCTGTTCCTCCCCGTTGTGTCTCCTTAATTCCACTTTACAGGGGAGCTGCTTCAGTGCCTTGTCACATGTGAACTTTTGTTTAAGGATAAATTTTCCCAAGTGCTAAGTGTTATAGCACTTCCAAATCAAAGTCAAAGTAAGATGCACACTCCTGAAGTCAAGCTTTTCAAAGAGTTTACTTTTTCTGACATCAGTTGATTTAATAACTGCTCTGTACTTGAAGACTTCTGAGGGCTGTGGTCAAATCACATCTGAGAATAACATTAAGGTCCAGAATAGCATTAAGGTCTAAAAGCTGCTAAGGTGGTTTTGGAAAAAAAGGAGCTATGGCCCCTTTCTGTTACATCTCACCAATTGGAAGGAAAATAGGGTCACTTCCTAGTTGTTCTGATGATGATGTGAAACTTGGATATGAAAAAGAATCATACAAGTAATGTTTTGGGCAGTTCTATAGCTGATTAGGAAATTTGAAAGAGCTTCCTTATAGATACATGTTGGTTCAAATTATTTGAACTGAGGTAATGAGGATATAACTGGTCTTTTGAGACCTGTGATCCAGGCTGTTACTTTTGAGTTTAAAGCTCAGTTTTACCCCACTCCCTTGAAAATCCAGAGTGTGCCAGAAACAACTTACTCTAGGTGTCTGCGAAGTATCCAGAAGCATTCTTGAAGAGGAGTAGGAAGTCCAAAGGAAGGAGTAACTCCAAAAGCTGTTCTTGTTGCAGCTAGCTTGTATTACTTCTGTCTTGGCTCTGTAACGAAAACAAGTCTATTTACTATGCTGAAAGCTGAGTACATATCATAGCAAAACATGGTTTTAAACCAGCAAGGCTACTGGGTAGTAGATAATCTGTGCGCAACTGTGTTGCCCCGTGCCTAATTGGGACTGGAGACTTCTTTGGGAGGAGGTTAACGTATGGATGGATGAATAAAGCACTGCTGTTACCTCACCACAGCATTCACTGTCCTCTTCACAAAGGAGTTTGTGCTTGATTTTTTTGTGGAGCAGCATACCTGTATAATAGAATCGTGACCAAGTTCTCTGCTTAATGTTTCTCACCCAGCATTGCTTTGTTAAGAGGGAAGTCCAGCTGTCTTAAAAGAAATCTGTGCAGGTAAAGCTCACAAATATTGCTGGATTTGCAAATAGCATATGAAATAGTCCTTGGATTTACAAATAGTATATATGTTAATGAATACTAATTTATCTTTCCACTACAAAAAGTTATGAAAATCTGAGTTGTCTCATGAATCTTGGCTTTCAAGACTAAAATCAAATTACTGAAGACGGTGAAGAAATTGTAAGATTTAAGGTGGTATGTGACATTTTTGAATAGACAAACTTAACTCAATCATTTCCTAACAGCTTAGTGCTTGATTTGACCCCAGTGATGTTTCTAAGAGTACATTTTATGTGTCTGGCTCTGTAGAGAGCTACTGATCTAGAACACAGGCACATACCCTTCCAAGCAGAAGTTGGGGAACAGTACAGTGCAGGTGAGGACACTGTTTTAGGGTGATAAGGTAAAGCTGGGGAGCCACCAAAAAGAAAAGCCCCTTGATTAGTGTTTGAGAGTAGGAGCAGAATGGGAGTCAGCAAAAGGCCAAGAGAAGACCATAGCTTACACTGCTGGCCCAGGGCAAAAGGAGGGATTTCCTTGGAACTGCAGATCTGAGACCATCAGTGCTGTTTCATTGTTTGGGTTTACAAGGAGAAAGTGTTTAAGCAAGGAGAAGGCTCCTGTGAACTTACCTTGCAAGAGAAGCTCGTGCTGTTGTTTGATTATCGAGGTCACACACCAGGACAATGCGCAGGTCATTTACATGCTACACAGAATTTGAAATTGTGTCCTTGCTGGATTAGCGCTGCTCGATGTGTCCTTCCCTACACCATCACCTTCTGCAGACCAAGTGCTTCAGTCTTTTCAACAGGTTTATTTTCTATCCAATCCTAAAATGGAAGAGATGAGTGAAAACAGTCTAGATCCCCTGCTTGCTTCAGGCTGTCCTTGGGTCACTTCTCGGGTATGAATGCACTTGTGCAAATGCACCAGCCTTGAGTAGACCGGAGCTAATCGAGGATTGCGTAGGAGCAGGATGCAAAACATACCTTTGCTTTTGCTTTGCTCAATTGCCGTGGAAGCACTACATGTATTTCCCCACACCCGGCAGAAGTGCACATGGTCCCTGTATGGCAGGAAAGGGCCAGCAAGGCCGAGGTGCCTTCTCTTTCAGCCTCCCTTGGAGCTGGCTACCACCTGTGCAGCAAGAAATGCTTTGGGATCTGTGCAGCTCATCCTAGAATACATGTAACAGGATTAAATTAAAAATATTCCCCTTTTCCCTCTCCCAAAGCAGGTCATTTTGTCTTCCCCCTTCCTTTTCATCTTAATTAGATCAGGAGGAGGTAATCTGCTGAATGCGACCCCTGACACCTCTTACTGTACAGGAGAGACTCCCTGTGTTCCTGGAGGATTAACAGAAGCCTGATTATAGGGGCATGAGAGCCCCGTGAACCCAAGCTGCGGACACTATGGAGGAATCTTATCGTAAATCTAAAGCATCTAGAAAAGAGTTCCAGTGCATACCTATGTATTCTGACAAGATCTCTTAACACTGGCTGGGGATAACCAGCAAGTCACACTAAAGAATACTGTTGGCACATTTTCTGTGTACCAGAGCTTTAAAGTATTTAAAAATGCAAAATATGTATCTAGCAAAGTTTCTAAACGTGCTCTTAAAAAAAAAAAAAAAAAGGCCATTCTGGACTCGGTCCTTTTTTAACTTTCTGTCTATATAAAGCAGCCACCACAATATTGCTGCCAGAAGACACATGTTTTTATTACATCTATTGACAGACTTTCACGTGCAATTTTATCGGAGACAAAGCACAACTGGGCTTTAGCTTGCTGTTGAAGGTGAAATCCAATCTACAGGAGCCTAATTTCACCGAAGAACAAACAAGATTATTTTGTTGTTAAAAATCCCTTTGGAGATACCTCAGCAATTTTGTTTTTGTGAAATAAATAATTAAACAGAAAGTATACTTTTCACTTAGGGTGTTCTGAGTGATTATTATTTGGAAATGTCTCCATGAAAATCATTCAGGTTACCAGACTGTATTTTACCACAACACAAGGCCAGAACAATTAGAGATTCATGGAGCAAACACACTATTCATGGGGGGGGAGGGGGAAGAAAATAACTTTTTCCAGGGTGAAGTGTTACACTGCCCAGGCTCCCAGAGCACAGAGGAGGGGCTGCAGCACGTGCGGTCCCCAGAAGCGCAGGACCAAGCCCGAGCCCTGCTGCGGGCAGCGTATTAAGCTAAGGCTCAGCTGGACATTAGCACAATTAAGCAGCCTCCAGGCTGGAATTGGCTTGAATCCTGGACAAAGCCAGCCTGCAAAATACCTTGTAAACACACCTTCAGAAAGAGCTTCTCCAGGAGTATCGGGTTGTGGAGAGGTTACAACCCCTCTCCTCCCCTTCTCCAGACCAATGGGTCATCTCATGCCTACCAGCAGGTTCCTTCAGAGCAGAATTTTGCCCAAGAGGGAGCACTGAAGCTTTTCTTTCAAAAGCAGGTGCTGGTATTTTGAGAACGGTGTGCACAAACCCAGTCATACACAACTGAAATTCTTACATCAACAATGGCAATAAAAAAAACACACCAAAAAAACCTCAGACACCTTCCTCCCTGCCCCCTTCCCCCAGACAAAATGCACTGAAAAACATTAGGAACTAATGCTGTGGGTTTCAACCTATAAACTCTTAATTTCATAAATTCTAAGGAGAGGAGGAGGATGGAGAAGGGGAAGAGAGATGACATAAAAGGTATGAAGAAAAGCAACATCATTTACTTGTTTTTTCAATTGATCCACAACTCCACTGGAAAGCAATAGACCTTTTGGCTTGCGACCTCCTGCGTATTGCTTTTAGCTGTTAAAAGTTCAAGTAAAAAGATGGTGACTTTCACTAAAAAGAATATGAAGTAATAGCAAAACATGCCATTTCCCCAACAAAAGTTTTATATATTGGAGGAGTCAGTTTTTTTAGTTAAAAAGCAGTCTAGCAAGAATACATAAGGCAAATAGGGCTGTCTGTTCTGCATTGGCACAATGGTGTTCTGACCCCATTAGCTGTTAGGGGGCTGTAGAGCACATACAGCAATTTTTACACCCAGCTGCAGGGTACCCAAAACAGTCTTGCTCAGATGTTTCCCTAAACTCTTCGTGCAGAACAGCTAACTGGATTTGTTCTGATTTTTAATAACCTGCATTATGACTATGCATCCCTTTGTGCCTAGGAAGCGCTGTAGCAATCTTAAAGTGTCAGGGTTCATTCGGGGATCTGCTTGATAGAGCAACCCGCTACAAAGGACAGGATTGAAACAGGAGAGTATCATTTAGGTGCAGAGTGGGAATAAATCTGGTCCGGTTCCCTGAAAATGGAAAAGACTAGGGCTGCAGGGGTCACGCAGCCCTGAAGATTAGACAATGCAGATTTCCCCTTTCAGATTTTGTGGGTTGGCTCTACATACTTATGAGACTGAATTGCTAATAAAATTAATTAGAGGCATCATAAGTTGGTCATCCCAAGAGTATTTCTACTTGAAGCACTCATTAATTATTCTGACTAAGATTGTCTGTCTTTCTATTTATAGGCTGGCCATGGGCGACACTGACTGTTCTTGGTTTCCTGTACTGCTATTCTCACGTTGGAATTGAATGGGAGCAAACGTACGCTGTGAATTAGGAGTGACACAAAACAATGATTTTTTTTTAAGACAGGTTGATGGCTTTTCTACACTGGATGCCCTATCTGCAGAAGGATGTGCCAAACCAAGTCTTTGGTCGATGTATTAAAACAAAAAGCTCATTTAGTTGATTCTGGACTGTGAATTCAGGAATTGAATCAGAAACACTGACAGGCTGCAGCTGGGGATTGGGAGAAATTATGAAGCGTTTTCAATTATGTTATTTTTTACAAAATGGCATCTCTGTGACTCTGGGTATATTGGAAGCATGCATCTCATAATAGGTATTTTATATACTTTGAAGATTGGTTTTGTTTCTTCCAATATTTTGCTGCCTCCTTTGAGACATTGAGCAAAAATAATTTTCCTACCTTGCAGAATTCAAAAAGCCCAGTCTCTCACAGACTCTGTCTAGGGGCACACAGGGCTGTGCCCTGCACTTACACTATTCCATAAAGGGTGTGATGCTCATCAGTTCTTCTTGATTGCTTTCTAATATAAGAACATTTTTGCTATTCTCACTACTGCAGTAGTTCAGCCTTAAGCTACTTTTCTACCTACTGTAGCAAAGTCTGCTTTTTCTCTTTAATGTCTTCATTTAAAATTTTGCCTTTAAAACACCGCCCTTTTTTGTTAGTCTTAGGAATGGTTTTATTTGTTTGTTTAAAAGGGGGGATTAGGGAGGCAGGTCATTTTTTAAGGAACAGCTTTTCTTTTTGATCAAATACGATCTTACAGCTCCTTGGGCTTTAAGCACTCTCTGCCTTGTGTTAAAGCATATAATATTACCTTCATTATGGGGTGAATCCCGCCTTCGAGGGAACTGTTCAGTCTGCCTCTTGTATTTTTATGTTACGAAAGGAGATAACCCAGGTCTGGCTGGATGGCAGATCTGTTCACTCCGCTTCATTCTGCAGTGTCCAGGCAATCAGCTCCTGCAATATTAAAGACACAGTGGCATTTTAAGAACTTTAAAAAAATCTGAATGGTCCAATATAGTGGCACCAAATGAGCCAGACCTGTTACAACAGCCTTTTGGCCAAAAGACTGGGCTGCCCAGAGCTGGGAAGGTCCTGCCTTGCCTGCCAGCATCAGGGCTGCGTGAGTGCTTCAGCACGCAGTTTTCTGAGGGAAGGGGAGACCCTGCTCCTGTCTGGCCAAGTGGTGTCTTCTAGGCTATTATTTTTTAAACTGATGTTGAAGAGCAGCCAGAAGTCTGTTTGTCTTTCTAAAGTTAGACATTCCCCCTAGGCCTGGAAAAAGGCCACCAGTGCTGGAGAGGGCTTCTTCCAGAGCAGCTTCCTGCACCCAAAGCAGAAGGACTCATGTCAAAACTTCTTCCATGCCCCCCAGCAGCCATTTCAGCCTGCTGGCACAGTTAGCATCCTGCTGCCCATCACTCCTGCGGCTCCAGCCAAGTCTCATAAAGTTTATCCCTTCAACAAGGAATTCAGTCCCTTTAAGAGGCTTCAGGTTAGTGTATGCATTCCTGGTGTCCCTGCTGCTCAGAACTATGGCCGCTGCCTTTTTCCCCTTCATTTATTCCTGAAGAAATAAGAGCAGAGGTTTCAGCTTTCTACCCATCCAGAGATGAAGCCCATCTCTTGCTGTTTCAGAGCAGAAGCTCCAGCCGTTTAAGATTAGGGAAAGATTCCCACCTCCCGCCATGAGAAAGCCATGATTTCCCCTGGAAGTAATTTCTAGGGGATACCATGGACTGTTAAAAATCAGACTTACCTTGAATGCTGCCTGGCCAGAGACGTGGCCCTCCTGATTGTCTTACAATGATTACAGGGATCCTCTCAGCTACAAAGAAGTTTATTACTCTCAGCTTCCAAATTACTAAAACGATCTGAGATTGGCCTCCATTTTGGAGTAGACCTGAGCTAAGGGCAAGAACTTTCTTAAACTTAATTCAAACTTTCTAATGAAGTGGAATTAGCATTAAAGCAAAAAGTCGAGTCTGTTCTTAAGTCTTATCAATTACCATTATTACATGAAACAAGAGGCTACTAAGTGATTAGATTCCAATTTGCATGCATGCAAAACTTCCTACTCCAATATGGAAATGACCTTGAGGTCATCTAAAGTATGCTTATTTTGAACTAAAATTATTTTGGTTTTTTTTCAGTGCTTTATACATCTTTCATAATTTTGTATCCTTTTCTGTTTCTATAAATAAAGCTGAAATTGACTGATGGCTTGAGAATGGTCTTGAAAAGCTACAGTTTGGTGTAAGAAAAGTAAGTGCTCCACTGCTGTGAAGGAACACTGCTGTGCACTGGAAGCCTGCAGGATGGGTGCAGTGCGGACTGGTCACTTCTGTCCCTCGTGTGCACTGCATGGAACATACGTTCCCTAATGGCATGAGTTTAAAAAGCAAATACACCTTTTGTAGATCAGTTAAGGTGAAACTTCAGCATTCACAAGAGTAGTATGCAAGTCAAATGATGCTTCCTTTTAGACTCTTGCTGTTGCAGTCCAGAGTCAGAAGCATGAAGTGTTTGCATAATTGCACAATTTTGGAAAAAAAAAACAAAGGCAATTTAAGTAATAGATACTGTTTCTTACACTGTAAATATTTATCATATGATAAATAGATTTCTTTCAGTCTTTCCAGAGGCTCTTTGTCCTGCTATTTTAAAATACACATTTCAAGAACGAGCCCACTCACACAGTTCCTGCTCCATCCTGCCCGTACAGCACCAGCAGGCAAGGCATGGGGCACGCTTGGTCAGGCACGCGGCTCCGTTAAGAGCTCGAGCACGTCACACACACATAGTGGGTTGTACCTCCAGCTTGGAGACATGTTCCCCAGCGTGACCTGAGAACCGAGTCTTTGTTATCACATGGCACCTGATGTAACTGTGTAGTAACCATTAGTGCCATCCTCCAAGCAAGTCCTCTGTGACAGTCTTGGAGAGGTGGGGGTTTGCAGATCTGGAAAAGACTGAAGCAGCCAGCCCACTTACAAAAGGAAAAAAAAAGAGGGAAGGGGAGGGGGAAAACGAGACTTGAAAATGCTGAGGAAGAGCTGGGTAAGGGACCGAGGAAACAGCTGACAAAGAAATTGCCAAAGACAGACACTGGCCGTTTTGAACCAAAGGCAAAGCCCTTCTGGTCTGGGGGTGGGGTGGGGGGGCACACTACTGCTGATGGATCCTAAAAGTCACAAGACTGCAATGACAAAAAAAAAAAATCCAAGGTGGTGGCTCTGAAACTGAGCTAGACAGACACGCGATGGCTGACAAAGTTTACAAGTAATTTTGACAAATGTAGTATATGGCTTTAATGGCTACTGCAAAGCTGTAGTAATCAAGTTTCTCGCGCACACGCACACATCCTTCCCCCAACCCTCTCCTTTACCAGCAAAGCCCTCCCAGCCATCATTATTACTGGGGACGGTGAGATTATGCTAAGTGGCTCTTTAGTTCTGCATTGATTAGAGGGCAGGCGAGGCTTTGCTCATGTATCGCTTTCACATCTCAGAGCTCAAAACAGCTTAGTTGGAATAACCAGCTTACCACAGGTCAGAAGAAGAACAGCTTAACAAAACTGCTGCAGGTTTTCATAGTTATTAGTCATAGCAATAACACAGGGCCTGTCCTTTCTCTTGCACGCTTGCTTAATTTCCTCCATCACTGCTAATCCTTGAGCCGGTTGCAGCTCACGCTTGCTAAGGGGAGGCTTGCCTTCCTCGGGCATGCTGGCACGATTTTCCTCAGGGAGCTGTGAAGCGCGAGGAGATTGCTATGCATGGTCTGTCACAGCTTCTTCTGCCTGTGCTTTGTAGTCGTCCCCCCTTCCATGAGTAGCGCTGCCTGTTACTGCTTTGCAAAATAACCGGCTCAGCACACGGCCACTTGTTAGTCAAGGCATATATTTTAATCCAGCAGAGACAGCTGAAATATTGCTCTCTGCAAAGCCTGGGAAGAGCTCTGAGGCTGTAACACCTTTGAGGAATGAGGGTAAATAGGCAATACAAGAAATGATCTGTGCTAATAAGGGACCTCTGAGAGCGACCCTCCCTAGTGGGCATCCTGGCTGACCCCGGCAGATGTGGCAGATGTGGATGCACGGGGGTGTTGTGTGCACGTGCACCGCATCCAGCAGTTTCACCAGTAGCTGCTTGTGGAGCGGTTCCTCTGTTAGTTGCACGTGAAAGGAAGAAAAGATGAGACAACTATTTTGAGACTTCCACTTCCAACAAATGCAGTCATGTCAAGCACAGGTCCTGCCAGGGCATCTGAGAGTGAGACGAAACCCAGGTGCCCGTAGCTTGACTCACCCTCACCTCAGCTTACTGTGGATGGACCAACTCAGCTCGGGCAACCCCAGCCTGGCGGGCAAGCGCTGGCAGCTGCAAGCTTGAGAGGCTTTCAGGGGTACCACCGATACCCAGGAGGAGACAAAAAGGGAAAGAAAATATTCAACAGATTTGACCCATACACTTAGGACACCGCACAAGAGACTGAGCCTGAAGAGTGTCAAGCCCTGACTTGCAGGCAACCCCAGCACCACTCCACAAACTTCACCAGCGTA
Organism: Falco naumanni; assembly: GCF_017639655.2. Lineage (NCBI taxonomy): Eukaryota > Metazoa > Chordata > Aves > Falconiformes > Falconidae > Falco > Falco naumanni. The sequence goes on from NC_054065.1 coordinate 21,791,880, forward strand.
AGGCCTCCTGCTGCACGTCAGCATCGCTGGCCTTGGGAACTACAGCTCTGGGAGGAAAAGGGTGCATGCGCTCAGCACCCAAGGCAGATAACGACAGGATGAAAAGTACACGACAGCATCAGTCAGGGGAATCAAATTTCCGAATGCTCGAAAAACTCCTTATGCTGGGAGTCATAAAGGTCTGGGTGAGAGCAAATTAAGCTAACGCCAGGATTTAACAGCAGACTTTGACCACAGGCCAGGCTGTGCCACCTTTTGCCATACCCAGGGCCAGCTCCGTCTGAGCGTAAATCCCCCCAGGTACCCGCACACCAGCGCCTTTCAGAAAGTGGTCAAATGAAATGGGCTACCCGAGGCATACGCCTTCCCCAGCGATGGTGAGGTGGTACCTGCAGGTAATAACAGCGCATTCCCATCCACAGCGACTTCAGGAAAACGTTACATATGGCCGGGCAGCTGAAGTGAATCACGGCTGACAAGTGCATCAGCCAACCACTGAAAAAAATTAAAGCTTACTGAAGAAATAATATAGAAACACAACTTTGGTTATGACCTGTGAAGTTTAAATTGTATTAGCACTCCCTCTAGAGCTGATCTTTCTTGACAAAATTAATTAATTTTTATGGACCACAGAGCTTCCATCCCTGCACTAGTGCATTTGAGTTTCCAAAATTAGGTGGCAAAAACAGAACGACCAGAAATGATACTAGAAGACCAGAAACATCTACACTGTTGGTAAATGAATCTAAAAGGAAAGTCTTAGAGGAAAAAAAGAAGATCCTGTTGATTTTTTTTTCCCTAGAGTGCTGCTGGAAGGGTTAAGGTTTTAGGGTCTCAGGTATGTGGGAGGATTGCCTTATAGTAAGCCAAATCACAGAGATAAAAATAAGCATTTATGAGACAGTTCTTTATGTTACTGCTAATTTATAGTTATGGCTTTCTTTACTCTTGTGGTAATAGTTTTGTGCTGAGGTGGTAGTTTTGCTGAAATTACAGGCTAATAACGTTTGTTTTGTCACATCTCTGCTCCGGGCTGCTTCAGCAATCTCTCAGCTGCCTTCGCCCACCTCTTGGCATCCTGCCTCAAGGCCACTGCGTGAGCAGGTTCAGTTCTCAGGATGGTGCTGCAGACACAGCGAGGGCACGGCCTAGGTCCCATCTTGGCAAACATCTGCCCAGGGCCAGTGCCTAGTGAGCGAGCCCAGCGCTTGCCCAGCCCCACCATCACCTGCCGGGCCCCCCGCACAGGCAGAGCTGTGGCTTGGGGAGGTAAACTCACTCCCCTTTAGCCCCCTCCCCACATGTGGCTTTACTTTACGCTAAAATACCATGCAGCAGCATCAACACCCTGCCCACCCTGGGCTCCACTTCACCACCAGGCACCACAGACCCATGGTGAACTGTGCTACGCAATGGCAAACACAGAGCAGGAAGAACCATGGAGAAAACCTTGGCAGACTTGGAGACTCAAGGATGCATCAGCAGGGGAACCTCTGACTGCACCTCCTCCCCGCCTGGCAACAAGCATAAGGGTTTGGAGAAACTAAGTGCTTTTAACCCCTTCAAGCCCCAGGAAGGTTTTGAGCCCCTGGCACTCCAGACAGCGATGTCCCAGAAGGTCATGAGCAAGCAAGCTCTGTGTCCTGAGCTTAGAGCTTGTCAGCTGTGATGACCCTTGACACAATTCGCACCCCACTGCTGGTGCCATCTGCCCAGACTTTAGCACTGTTCCCCGAGGTTAAATTCCTCAATCTGATCAAATCCTGCCAAACATTGCTTGGTAAAAATACAAGACCTACAAAGGGTCTTCCGTCTCTGAAGATGTCCTGCTTTCCTTGAACGGTTATGCCAATAACCTCTGACACCAAGAACAACTGCAAGTTTAATATGAGCCCTTACGTGGTATAGAAATTTAAAAATTATGACAGTCATTCAAAACCCAACAGCATACTGCTTTTTGAGTACTTGGAGACCATGCACTGCCTATTACTTAATGTTGGTTGAAGAAACTTCTGCTTTAAGAAAAATAGCATTCTCATAATAATAATATTTCCAAGCAAAATCTTTAAAATCTTAAGGCTTCTGGCAGTAACACAAGGGTACGCTATGACACTGGCAGGGTGTCCCTATGACAGCCAGGCAGGGTGAAGTACCTCACAGCTCCTACCGCTACCGAAGCTACAGCAGCTGCTGGAATGATGGTAACTCGGGAGGGCTACAGCCCTTTCTAACCTCCAGCCTAAGGGGCTCCCTGGGCAGTCAGTCCCATTTGGTTTTGTGCCATTATTGCGCCTTCATTTAGCTACTCCTGCTCCCTTCCTGCTGCCTGTCCCTTGGTGGGTTTGCAGACTGCACTCACGCTCTCACCCTCTGTTTTCCTAAGCTTTCTTTCGATGCTTTCCTGAGACACAGCTGGGTTTCTTCCATAACCAATTTTCCTGGGCAAAGGAAATGCAGCAGATTCAACCCACCAGGACACGTATCCAAGGCTGTGCTTTGGCTATGTTCTACACGTCTTCCCTTTACTGCCACCACCTTAGACTCTTCCCCCAACACCTGGGCTACCACTGAGGTCACAGCAACCAGCCTGCAGCTTCTAAGCACACCTGACCGCTGCTGCTTTATTTGCAGTTCACAAACGAGCCATGCCCACCCCCATTTTATAGAGCTAATTACAATTCTTGCTGCCAGAACGGTAGTTTCATGCAGTGGTTCATGCACAGTTTCTGCACATTTTCTTTAAAGAAGCATTTTTTCAGCGTAGCTTCCAGCTGAACTGTTTTAGTTTATATTTCTGTCTCCGCACTTCCGATAGCCAGGTTTAATATGGTTGCATGTGCAGTGTTATCATTCCAAAGGAAAACCAAAACAAATACTTTATTTTGACTTGGGGCTACACAGGGATTATCGTAGCTCTCCTTCTTATCCTCACGCCACAGCTGAGAATGTTCAATAAATTTTCCTGTTATCGTTAGTTCCTCTAAAATACCTTCTGCTTAACTGTAAAACTCACTAAAAAGAGATTGCCAGGGAGGTTCGAAAGCCATCTGTATTTTCCTGCACTGTAAGCCCCCGCCTGCAGGGAACCATTTCGTGTTGAGCTGTCTGGGCCCTACTGCTGAGCACACAGTGGCTCCCAGGTTTAATACCGCGCTCGGTGCCCTACGGCCGCTTAGTGTCCCCCCGCAGCGGTAACCCCTGCTGAAGAGGAGGCCATAGTGCTCCTGTTCTATAGGAGATCCACACGCGTAATTGATAGTCCAGCAGAGTTTCTTTCTCCCCAAGACGTGTATTTCAGCTAGGAGAAGAAAAATACCTGTACCAAAGCACGTCCCCCTCAGATTTGCACAGATAAACTGCGGTGACATTCACAGGGGCTGCATGTCCCCCCAGGCAGGCATTAACAGCAAAGCCGTACCTTTGCCTCATTCCTCATCTACCTGAACAGAAACATGTTCAAGGAGAACTCTACAAGTGAGCAAAGCTTTAAAAAAACCAAACAAGGAGAACTCTACAAGTGAGCAAAGCTTTAAAAAAACCAAACAAGGAGAACTCTACAAGTGAGCAAAGCTTTAAAAAAAACCAAACAGTCCGATCAACCAAACAAAAAAACCCAACAAAAATAAATCACTGCGTAGAGCAACAGAAGTAATTTCAAAAGCAAGCTTTTGGAGGTTGCTCACGCACTCCTGCCTCCATCAGTACCAGGTGGGAATTTTAGGGAAAAGCTTGAGAGTCCATCATAGTAGATGAACCTGCCGAAGTTAAGTTTGTTTTAAACCTACACCTGTGCCATGGGGAAGCTAAAATTTGAACTTGGCTGTGCTACATGGGGGCTTGCACTTAATTAGAAAGGGGGGAAAGGAAAAAACAAACAAAAAGACAAGGTCTGAGCAGGTCTTTTACAGATACAGCTGTGTGCAGGCGTCTCCTATCTGCTGACAGACATGTTGGGAGTTCAGTTACTCTAATGCTCGCTTTGGATCTCTCACAGGTTTTTACTCAGTCAAAAATAGGACAGGTTATTCCCCCCCAGCCTCCACATACCAACACTGAGGCTGTGGTGAATAAGAGTGAGAGGAACAAAAAACTCAATCTTCTAGGCGAAAATCGTTTGTATTTGCTAATACTCTTTGTATGCTATGTGCCTGTTGCAATTAAACCCCTCACACCACTGGCAGTAATAAATACCATAGCAACACCACTTCCTTCTCAGCATTTTCCAATTGGATACGCCGTAATAACAACCCTACCTCAGTCAGGCACAAGGCAAGCACGGAAAGCAACTCGGCAGCCAAGGCCACCTCCAGTCTCGGCGCCTGCCGTGGGCGGGCAGGCTGGAGCTCAGCAGCCTTCTCTTGCCAAGCGAGGGGCCCCCCGAGTTTTGGTGGGCTGTGCCGAGCACCCTCCCACACCAGGCAGACGTGTTGCTGCCACACACTGAACAGAAACAGCTCTGATGTTCCTTCAGTGGTGGAGGAGGCAGCAAATAAGACATTGCTATTGCACAGAAGAGCTGGTTTATGCGGGTTGTGTTTACCCCTGAGCCCGAGTGCTTCTGACCTCAACAGAAACACTAAAATGCACCACAGAGTAATTAAAGAAACTTCATTACCAAACACAAAATTCAAATTGCAAAATGCAACACTCACCTTGCCATGAGCCGACACACCATGGACCGCCCCAGGAGTCGTTGCTGCCGCCCCTCCAATCAAGTGTCCCAGGGCCACAGACCTGGCCAGGTAAAGCCCCTGCACCCCTGGGGATGGGTCCCCAAGAGCTGCCACACACAGAGCAGCAAAGAGGCGAGGAAGGCTCCACAGGTGCGGGCCCTCTGCCAGGCGGTGCTGCCAGCGAGGGGCTCCTTCACAGCCCCAAGCCCTTCCCTGTGCGGGGCACTACGCAAGCTGCAGCCCGAAGCACACCTCCAGGCATCGCGTAGGTGCTGCTCTGCACACGCTAACTCAGAACAAAACAGAAGCAATACCTGCAGTTATCGATGAGAAAAGTCAGAAGCCACAGCACACACCACATGGCCTGGAAACCTTTTGTCCCTGCTCTGAACACACTCCCAGGTGCCGTCAATAAGAGCAGGGGCTGGCACAGGTGGGTCGGGGCTGCTCTTTGCTGATGGGGCTGACGCTGCTCATCTGAGTCCGGGCTGGTGGGCCAGCACGTGGAACACAAGCCTTCGGTATCTGGCACACAAATCTGGGGAAAGAGTGTAGTTACAAACCTTGAGCTTGAAATTCTGAGGGGCTGAGGAGGGGAGGGGAGCTGGGATGCAGAACACTGTGTGGGCAATGCTGTCCCTCTCTGCACTAATGGAAGCTTGCAGCACAGCCAGGGAGGCTGCTAGGGATGAAGGAAAAGCCTGAGCAAAGAAAATAAAGAATTCAGAACATGAGAACAGCCTCTAGAGACCTCAAAATAAACCCCCAAAAGTACATGCCTTCACTCTGGTAATTTTACCTTCTCCAGTAAGCACAGGGAATACACGGTATAACATTAGGCAAAAGAAAGCTGGATTTTCATCCTGGCCAGTGAAACAATGCTAGCGACTGGAGATCCTGTCACACCACATACTACAGTGGATGCACAAACCGTGTTAAAAATAGCTCCTCATTGTGCTCCTTGGCTGCTCTCAGTACAGTTTAGCCTCAGCTCTGCAGTCTGAAAGCTTATTCTTTATTGCTGTTCTTTTGAAAACGAGATTCACAATCCCATTAAGTGTCTTAATACAGGTGACAGACGCATTCACCAGACCCTCAAGCAAGAGGATGGAGAATGTACCACAAAAATGGGCACAAAGCTCACTGGGTCCAGGCTGACATCCTAAAGACTAAAACTTTATGTACATGTCCAGAGCGGCTGCTGGCCTGCAGGAATGGCTGCTGCGTGTGATCCTGTCATGTGTGCTCGTCCCCACCTGAAAGGATCTCTGGTTCCTGCCACCTTCGGTTGTCGATTTCTTTGCTGAGGTAGCCAACAAAATAATAATCATTGCTGCCAGTGTCGCTGGCAGGTGACACGCTACTAGGGGCATCATTCCTGTTGCTGTCGTCTTCACGTAAGTCCGTGGTAAGGTCACCTCCTTCTGCAGCAGATGACGGACAGCAGAAGCCTCTTTGATGTCTAGCACTCTGGTTTCCACAAGTTTCGTAATAGTTCTCAGAGACCGCAGTAGTGAACACAGACGGACTACAGACACGGGTACCCTCAGGCTATCAAACCATCATTTGAGACAGGTCGCAGCCAGACCTCTGGTGATCTCGTTCCTGCTCAGCAGACACCTGGCCCAGAGAAGACACTGGAGTCCACAGTGTGGGACACCGCCGGGGTGCCAGGATATTCGCTTCACAGAACACCCGAGTTCAGTTTACAGTGACCCTGGCAGTGTAAATCCCGATTGTACTGATACACAGCGACAGAAATCTGAGGAAACAACCTGAATTATTTACAACCAAAATAGCAATATCAAACTTCTCTACTGATAACACTCAAGATGACACAAACCAACAGCAACAAAATGGCTAGCCAGAAGTTCTACACAGTAACTTACTCCCCCCTTGCTGATCTTATCAGCACATATTCAGCACATAGAAAAGCACACCAAAGCAACTGTAATGTATAAAATAGTTTATTACTATAATAAATAAAATTAAACTTTTTTTTTTTTACAAATATTATTTGTGCTTGTTTAAAAATGTTGAATAGGGCTATCGTTAATGTAGGTGGCTGCATTTGTAACTGAAACATTCCCAGACAGTGCATATAAATACATACATACACACACTGTCTATCTACTGGCAGCTGCTTTGCTGACCACAAAAATAGTATCTACTCGTTCTCTTTTTCTAGTCATGCTTCATTGAACAAAGTGACAAATGCAAAGAAAAAGAACCAAGAGTATGTGGTGGATTTCTGAAAGGATAAAAACAAGTGAAGTACATTGAAAAGCGCCAAAGCAACTGCATTAACTGCATATCAATAAAGTGTCCATGCAGTAGTGGCTAAATACTGAAACGCAGACAGGTCTCCAACAGATGTACAAATATTGATTGTATGTAGGTACAATAATATAACACATTCATTAGAAAACTTGGTATTTCTTTATATAGCAGTTCATCCTGATACAAGATTATTGAACTTCTTTCATCTACAGCTAAAATTATTCTTTTTCTATGTTAGTGGTCACAGATTCAGTGGGAAGAAGAAAAAACCCGTGAGCCTTTCAGAACAGTTAGTGGAAACCCCAAACTGTTTCGATAACCTTAGGCATTTAGATCCAGTTACAGAGATGTTCTGGGATTACACATCGAATATGTTTACACAACACTCAACAATCAGCTTGACGAATTACACTTGAAGGTAAATTCACATTAGCTTTGTCACACTGGAAAAAAAATAATCTTTGAAACAAACACTTTTGTGAGATGACAGGTTAGCTCCCTGATACACAAAAGTGCTTAGATGATAGTTACGTCTCTCTGTTTTCTGAGGGGAGAGGGTTACTGGAGTAATTCATTACCCTAATAAGAAGGCATTAAGTGGAGAAAGAAATGTGATTACCAGCAAGTGATCTCCATTAGATTTAGAAAGCTAATCAAAGTGCTTCATCTTTAGGCAACACTGTAAATACTACAGAACATTAAGAAGGAAGGAGAATGGAATCACAGTTTGAATTATATCACTTATGAAGGGGTCTTAAGGCTAAATGTTGGGTATATCTTATTGCAAAAAGCTTTATTTTTATTTAATGGAATCAATGCTTGCCACAACAAGGAGGATACAGTATCCTACTGTGCCTCACTTCAAATTTCTGGAGCTTCCCCTGCACGGGACGCTCTCGAAAAGGTTTGTCTTAATAAATTGGAAGTGCAGCTGAAACACAGACTGTTATTGCCAATAGACTCACAGGAGACTACATGGAAATGAAAAATTCAGTAGAAGATGCTTTTCACCACCTAACACCAGGACAAGAAAGCAGAGGTGCAGCAACCATGTGTTATGCTGCCCATGAGAAGAAGGATAGGCTCAGCATCTTTGAGACAGCCTCTGGCACCAGAAAAAAGAAATCCATTTATTCCACCATCCCTCTTGCAGGAGAAGCCACAAGAAGCACTACCAGGGTAGCCTAGCTTCAGAGATACTGTGAGCAACAAATACTAGTTTATTCCCACCGACTACGATACAGCATTCTTCCAATGTCACGTGTATTTCTGCTTCCTGGCTATCACAATGCTTGCCAGATCTTCTCTCAGTCACAATATTTGCCAGACTAACAGTATAAAGTTGAGGCCAACTAGAGAAACCAAAAATCATGGCCTTAAAAGTTCAACAGTTAACAGACATGATACTAGCTAGGACATTCTGTGGATGTCTACTGGGAAGATTTAAAGCTCCCTTCTTGAACCGGAATTGTTAAATGAGGGATGCGCTTTTACTTAACAGAAACGCAATCCATAGACTTATCTATACATAGATATTATATATATGTGTGTGTATGTACACGCATCTGCACAAGTGTAATCATACACCCTGTTTATATAGCAAAGACGAATGTATTAAATTCTTTCACAGACTGGTTAAGAGTGATTGAAAATATATCACCAGATATTCACAGTAAATATCTTGTTCAGTTCATTAAAGGGAAGTACTGTAGAAACAGAACATCACCTTCAAAGCTGTTAAACAGGGTGTTCGCTGGGATTCAGGGCAACGCTGTGAAAGAGATTTAAAGCAAGAATGGTGGGTTTAGAAGTATACATGTAATACCAGACAGAAGTAAATGTATCTGAACACAGCAGGGGTGAGGGTTGGGTTTTGCTTTTTTAATCCTGTCCTGCATCTTGATATTCGTTCTAACATGAACTTTTTAAAAGTTCCCATTTTACAAAACCATAACCCAGGCTCCTTCTTCTCAACCACCTTCTTTGGATTGAAACCTTATTCCATTGTATAGTAAAAATGGAACACACCGTGTCTTTTAGATTAATGCAGGTTATTTAGCAGGTTGTTAAATGGCAGAGCACTATGCCAGAACACAGTTAAAACTGAGGCTTTTTGTTTTTTCTTATTTCTCATAGTATGTACAAGCATTTAGTTGTTAAGGGGCAGAGTCCTATGTTCAGAGATCATTCATTTCTAAGCTAGAAAATAATTTAAGTGAAAAGGCTTGGCCAACATTAAGAGAGAAACAAAAGGAAAAGCTGACAAATAAAATGAAGGAACAAGTCACAATTACAGTGGGTGCGTGTGCTGTCCAGCCGCAGGCAGCTAAGCATAAGGTTCAATAGAGAAAGACAGATTTGTAACACAGGTGCTTTCAACCACCCTCTAAAGGAGAAGCGCTGCATCAGCAGAGCCTGGGCGCTACAGCACAGGTCCCAATTAGTCCGAGGTTCAAAGGAGTGACTAGTCCCACAGAGGGCAAGGTTCTGCTCATTTTAACCACTTGGTAGCCCAGGAATCCAAAGACCAAAGCTCATCCTACAGCATATAATTTTTTCAAATTCTCTTACAACATATACAGGCTACTGAGGGGTGACAACTAGTTGTAGTTCCGGCCAGTTCATAAAATCATAATAAAATGGGTCTGATCTCAGTTACAGCTGTGCAAATCTCAGTGACATTGACCGCTGTCAGTGCTGACCTGGAGCAAACGCCCTGAAGGTGTCATTGGTAAGGAGCAGAGTTTCTCTGGAGTTTCAGGACCCATAACACCACCAAATTTGGCCATAATCTTCAAAGACATTAAATTTTAAGCATAATTCAGGAGTGTATTACTATCTCTGAAGGCTTTACAAATGGATTATAAACGGCTTTACAGGCCATTATAACAGCCTCAAAAAAGCCTTTAAAAAAGACGTTGTGCTGCACCCACCTGTTGCCACGCAGGGTGTGCAGGAGTGCAGCACCGTACCAAACACTGGGCTACACGACCAGTACCCCCAGTGAATGGGGACTTGTCCTCCTTTATTCACAGCTGTGACTAATTATGGGGCTTCTAGGGCTGACCCTGCCATGACTCCAGACCTGGGCAGTCTGCAACACCAGAATAACCTTTAACATATCCCTGAGGGTACATAAAAATACCACTGAGAAACATCAACTCAGTAGCAGCAGCAAAGGGCCAGGCAACCTGCAACTTCACATTTAATTGTATGTCCGCACTGGAATTATGGAGATACTAGGCACATACTTTGGAGGTTATAAATATTTCCTCCCTCATCCACCTGGGATAAGCTAATGTCTACATTTATCCAACTGCAGGCAAATGGGTGACACTTTCACAAAGTGCTTGCTAAATTCAGCAAGACTTTCAGCTTTTCAAAAATTTTACAAAGAAAACCTAGTGTCAGGAACATAATGCTGATGAGGAATTTACCTGGATTAGGCAACTGTCTCCATGCCAACCTCCCAAAACTTGCTGGAACTTTTGGGCATCGATTATAAATCCTTGTATATCAGTACACCTGTGGTTTACGTAGGCATAATTTCATTATCCAATTAATGTGCTCACTGAGGAAGCTAGAAAGAAAAAAAATCCTTCAACAGTTTCTAACTGAAATCATCGTTATATGGATTTCTTAGGGCAATTATGCCATAGCTACTACAGGTAACTGTTGCCACTTATACTCATTAAAGCACCAAACACACAGCGTGACTTTGGTCAAAGAGAGCCTTCCTCAGTACTGTACGTCGGCAGTGCGTAACTGTAAAAGACACCAGTTACCACTGGAAAAACCTAAATGTGGAACCAGAAATTAAGGAAATGGTGCCTCAGTTTCAGAGCAAGTCACCGCTCTCTTGCCTTTTGTGGGAGAGAAAAGGTAACTTACAGATTTGATCCCAATAGCTGTTTCTCAGGAATATTTCAGTCCTTAGGCAAGAGCTCACAATCTGTGGGCACTTCCATATCGGTCCAGCGTGTGAGAAAGCCCCTTGAAATCCAATCCTAAACCAGCTGCCTCTAGACCTGGAAGTGGTGGTGCTGCGCTCGGAATAGTCAGCATCTTTGAGAGCAAGGGCAGATACCGCAGGAACAGATACAAATAAATACACTGACTTCAAGACCTGAGCTTTGCACTGCACGGCCCCACCACTGTGCCAGTTCATCAGTGGACTCACACTTCCCCTGGAATGCCCGACACAGTTCCGCATGGCACCGTGCAATCATCAGGCCAGCAGAAATCCTTTCAAATGGGTTGTTTTCCTTGTCTCTTCCTTACTTAATGTGAACAAAAATCTTCCCCCAAAAAATCATGTGATTTTTGTAAATGAATTAGTACCGTGGAAAAAGAGTGAGACTTAACTACTCCCACACTGTTATAGACCTATCGCCATTAAAAAAATGAAAACCAAAAAGTGTTGCACCATGTGGCTGAGCTCTAACCTAATGTTAGATAGTGAACATACCAGATCAGTGGAGAGAATATACTGTGAATATACACCTGCATCCCAAGGTGATAACCCAAGCCATGACACCAGCTATGCTACCCTATCTAACAAATAATGAAAAGTAGTTTTGGTAAAGTGCTTCAATCTTCCTCCAAAAAAAGTTATGAAAATATAAGTTTTGGAAACATCTCCTTCTTTAAGAAGCAGTTCTTTTTGTTTCCTTGCTACAATAGCACTTGTATACAGTAAGCACTGTATTTCTACCTCTACTATCCATTTGCTTACCAGCTAGATTAGATCAGGAGCAATACATCTGGATGTAGAGGAAAATGCCACAATCTATAATCTTTCAAAGTTCTGTGAAAGCCTTTGGCTACAATGAACATTATCAAAACAGAAACTTCTGAATAAGAATTTAACAAGAATTAAAAGAGCAGATTTGTAGCAAAACCAGGACATAAATGCCACAGTATATTTTCATGGGAAGGCAAATCTGCAGGACCTGTTATTGATGTTCACAATATGTTGTGCAGTGGGCTATGCTGCACACCCAGCCCTCTGTCCTCCAGTGGCTGGGGTTGAAAACAAAAGTAATAAATATTCAAAGACATCTGAGAGAGGAGGTAAGTTTTTTAAAATCAGCATCCTTGACTCAGTGAATGAGAACGGGGAATATCCTGTTTATTAATAAACCTGAAATACCGTGGCTATTGTTGAGGATGGCGTTAAACACAATTGATTTAGCAATATGCCAGTTGGCAGTTGCAAAGTACAACCTTTTTCATCTTTTTAGCCCTTTCTTTGACTACCCAAAAAAAACCTCCAGTACCAAGTAGCACACATTCTACTGAAATTAAATACATCTCCTACTGCTTTTTGCATTATTACAGACATATGAAAATATACTGTGACATTTAACATGCTGTACAGGTGACTGAGACAGTGACAGCAGCAGCTAAAAAAAAAACAAAAAACAACCCACCAAACGCTGAAAACACAAGCACCCTGGCAAGTGCTTATTCATATAGGCAAAACCCAAGCTAACGACGTAAGGCATGCTCCAAAAACCTCCAAGGTCACCTGGGGCTCACGGGGATGGCTGCTGCTGTCAGAATTTTTATTCTAACATCACAAGGGAGAGAGGGGAAGTGGGGGAGGAGGGGAGGGGGAGAATGGGCAGCAACGGGGGAAAGAAAAACTTTAGAAACTGTACCCTTGCTGACTCAGCTGCCATCTTGACATGAGGTTGCAATTCCTGTTACCGTACCTTTTTAGACACAGGGAACATGCTTAGTGAACTGGTCCCTCACTCGTTTTCAAGAAAGATTAAATTTAAAATGCTGGGGGTGGGGGCTGTTTCTTTGTTTGTCAGTTTGTTTGTTCGTTTGTTTTTAAAAATAAACACCTCAGCTAGCTCCAAACATATCTTTTTCTGATTCTGGAGACTGGGGCCTTGATATTTCAAACAATTCCTGTGGTGACTGGGAACTTCTTCTTGAGGTTAATATCCTAAGTATCTCAGCGAGCTGTTTTTCTATATTGGTCATTTTTGTGTTTAAAGCCTTGATGTCCTCTTTCAACTCGTGTTTCACTTCTAGCATGGTGGCCTGAAGAGTCTGTTCTGGGATGGGATAAAAGGAATGCTTGACCTCGGTGAGGACCGGGCTGCGGTCCTGCGGGCTTCTTGTCTCCCCAACGTTATCCAAGCGCAAGTCACTTTTTGTAATGCCGCTATCACAAGAGTCTGTCTTCTTCAGAGTAGCTTCTCCCGAAGCTTTAGTTCTCTCTGGTAAAGTCTCCATGGACTCTGCTTTAGAGACCTTGTTCCAGTCTTCACCTTTCCCACAGGCGTCTTTGAATTTGGCCCAGCCTTTGCGTCGAGGGTAGTCCCCCGACACTTTGCATCCAGCATACTCCGATGTCGGGGCCTGCAGCTTTGCCTGGTCAGAGGCCCCTGACGTTGAAGCAGACTGGTACGAGACAGGGGTCGCCGGACTCTCCCGTACTGTCACAATGCTGGCTTTGACCACCGCGCGGGTGGAGGAGTGCTCCCCCAAAACATTGCCCTTCTCCACATCCAGGTCATCGGGATCTCTGCCCCTCTCTGCCGCCAGCCGCGCCTCCTTCTGCTGCCTGAACCTCTGGAACAGCCGGCGGACTGGGTGGTCCGGGGGTAAGATCAGAGGGGCTTCGTTTTTCCTCTTCATTCTCTCCTCTTCTTCACGTTTGACGTCGCTGATTTTTCGGAACACAATCTATGGGGAGAAAGAGATGTCACTGTGATTAACTGTGCATTTGTTAAGGGTAAAAAGTTGCAGAGAAAGAATTATTTGAACAAATTTATTTTAACTGACAAACACACAACCTGTGCACATTTATAGCAACCCTTTCAAGTGTCTTGTGTGGAACGTGGCTTATTTCATTATTTAAGAGCATATACCATCTGTCTTAAAAACACCAGAAAGAAAGGGAAAAAAAAGAAAAGGATTTCTCCAGTTCTGAGAGGTCAGCAAGGCAGCGTCATTGTAAATATAATGATCCCAGGAAGTTACTTGTTCTACTTTGTGGTAAAAGTAACTTCTTATATTTGTTTTCCTGGCTCTGTAGTTTAGCACCAAATCTCTAGTACTACAAAGAGCCATTGCCTGTGTCTTACATCAGTCTCATCCCAGAGCTCACTCGCTACATGCCGTGCAAGAGGTCTGGTATTATTTCAGTGCAGCTCAGCCACTAATGGGTACAGCAGAGACTACCCTGGACTCACCAACAGCAGTTTCCAAAGTGCTTTTTGCCCTCCCTTCCTTCCCACACCTTCTTCCAGAGGTAACCTGCACTTCAGGGATGAGGCAAAGCTCCAGTCAGTCCCACAGTCAAGGGTACAAGGACAGTAGGGAATGGGCTCTGCGAGACATGGGGAAGCTGTTCATGGCTTCTGTACTACAGAAGCTGGAAGAGCTTCATGTCTTGATTTACTTCTATAGGAAAGGGGACATTTTTGCACAAAGAAACATCAATTTTCCATCTAGCCTCCGAATTATATCCTCCTGAGCCTGTAGGCTAAGCAATCTCTGTGGGAGCAGCCCAAGGGTCTCATGGTATTGATGAAAGCTTCCCAGTGCCCCCACACAACCCTGAAGTGCAGCCAGGCAAGGTTTCTTCCCTAGACTTGACAGCCACACATTCTCTTCAAAAAGTCCATCTGTTTTACACTGGTATTGGTATTTTCCAAGCAAAAAAAACCCCTCCAGTGTGGTATAAAAGAAGAACTAGCAATTAGTCTGGTTTGAAAATGGGAGGTCCCCTAAACTGAAGTATAAAAGATGTAGCCCCCAGCTTCTACTCAACACTGATGCCTAATCTCTTTAGCTGCTTTTGGGAAAATCCACTCAAAGTCCTTACACTCCACTGCAGAAATAACTTTCAGATTCAAATCATTATTAGGAAATGTGTAAATAAACCCATCCCTCTGTTGCAGACAGATTTAAATTAAACTAAACATAATAACACTGCTTCACTGGCACACACAAAATGCATGTTTCTCCAGACTCCAGTGCTTCTTGACAGTTTTGTCATTGTGAAGCAGGGGAAAAAACATCTTAACGCTGTGTGTTTGGAAGGAAGAAGTTGTCAGACTTGGCAGCATTTCCCAAATACAAAAGAATAAAATTAGCAGGAAGGATATTTTATTTCCAAGCTGCAATTAGGAAACTAAATGTGAGATAAGAATAAGAAAACAGGGTACTTGACAGTATTTTTTTGTCTCCCCAGGAAACCCAGTCTGCAGCGAGCTCAGTAGAAAGCTGACAAAGCAGTGTAATCCTTAGATGTGGAAGAAAATCAGTTACTCGCTGGGAAGGGAGAATCAATACAATGCTCCAGGCTAACAGCTTCCCGCACACGGGCAGCCCCCGCTTCAGCTGAAGGAAGGGTGTCAGCCCGGCGTTAGGGCAGGTGCCCTGCGCGCTCTGCTGAAGCCCAGTGATGCCAGGCCAGGTCTCAGGGGCTCACTCCAGCAGTGGGCTGAGGCTGGCTCTGGTGGCACAAAGCCCCGGCAAACCAAGCCAGGTCAATTTGTCTCTGCAAAATTCTATGTCTCCAAGCCCTCCCTTCTCCTGGCATTTGTATCGACGTCCCGCACGGCGCTGTGCCAGATAGCCGTGCAGTCAACCGGGCTGATGTCACTTTGTACGTGAGCATGGCGTTGTACGTGAGCAGTCTCAGTCTGACCTATGGATCTGGGCCGCGTGTTTTCCTTGAAAGCTCAGAAAGAGCGTACGACTGGGTAGTGCAATGGTCACCCATCAGGGAAAACACTTGGGTGCTTGAAAGGGCTAGAGGCCAGGCTGCTTCGCAGAGTCCTTGTCTGTGCCAGCCCCTGCTCCACACAGCCCACTCAGCACCTTGTCTGCTAAGCACTGGAGTACCTGTCACTATTTAATGACTGGCTTTTGTAACATAAATGGGTAAGATATTTGACAGAAGCTGCCCTGTTACAGCACCATACACAGATGAGAGGGCAATGGAGCAAATCTCAAGCAAAACCTTATTAACAGCCTAGCCTACCCATATTTATACTAGCCACTGCATCTCACGCAGCTGGTAGCATGGTCTCCATGCTGGAGTACCTAAAAGCAAATTTACTAGCAAATGCAAAAAGGTGAACGCTGAGAGACAAGTTGTTGGAAGTGCTTATCTCCCCACAGACCCTGCTGCCTTCCGTCGCACTGCCTAGATGAGCCCCGCTGATGCCGAGCACGCTGGGCTGTGGAGGAGCTTTCTCGCTGTGTGATGGTCAGCCTCAGGGCCCTGAACATACCCTCCCTCCTTTGCCTTCAGGAGGTCAGACTGCAACAGGACAGGAACATGTGCGGAGGGAGCAATTACATAAATACTGCCTTTGCCATGGGTAACTGCTACCATGCTAATGAGACCCCTAACTCCCATTTTCCGCATGAGGCCTTACACCAGCTACAAGGCAAGTACGCCACAGCAGCAATCAGCTGCCTGAGTGCAGAAATGCAATCCTCAGGTCTCCCATCCTGCTTGACATCTTTTATACGTATAGATTTATGTGACAGCTGCACCCATGCGGGGCAAATCAAACCTACGCGCATTTGCCAGGGGACACAGCCTCCAACTGTTGGCCTGGCTTCTTCTAACTAACTCCTAAGGCACTGGATAAATGCCTGTCTGAGAGCAACTTGTCTTTGGGAAGCCTAGGAGAAGCTGTCACTGGTCTCCTTTTTTGCAAGCTCCCCAGTGCCACGTTTTCTCAAGACAGCTCCATATTTATGTATTAAGCAAAAGTGTTACAACTATGCGAAGCTCAGCAGTAATTGAAAAGACTTTACATAACAGCATTTTGGATTTGTTTCCCTGTCTTTTTTAAGATTAAATGCAAGTCCTTGTAAAAAGCACAAATAACTGTTTTAAATGGACTGTTTTCTTACAATTGTTGAGGAAAAAGCAGATTTTAAGTGGTTAAACAGTTTGAGTAGCATCCAAGGAAAATGTGGTTGTTATGCTAATGTATGCACACCTGCTGCCACAAGCAGTAAAAGTACAAAGGATAAGAAAACAGGTTCTACAAAGGAAGAGAAGTTTGGACCTACACAGCAATTTTCACGTGGAATTTGATAGGGCTACAAATAAGGATCTTAATCAAAGTTAAACCCAAAAATATTAATGGCAAGGATACTTTTTAGAGCAGTTCCTCTTTACCTCTCCAAGCATTCATTTTTGTCTGGGAAGGGATGCTGCTTTGTACCCTTCAAAGTCTCCTAGCCCACGTGTTATATGCCATGCAAACACAGGGAGCCTCTACTTTGCAAGCTATGTAGTTCTCCATAATGTCGTCCCCTTCAAGACCTCAGCACGCAGCAAAAACCTAATGGGAGCATTTTAACAGCACGTGAAGACCAAAATATGGACAAAGAACCTGAACTGAGATGAAATAACACAACATTTAAACACAAGGCCCAAAAGTGCATTCTTTAAACATCTAATCTCAAGTCTCATTTCATAATTCCATTTTTATTAAAAAGGTGCTGAATCTTGTAGCTCCACAGGAAAGCCTCCCAAGCTGCCAGAAATGTCAGTATTGTGGGGGCATCAGCCTAGATTAGCCAAAACCTTGAAAAATAGCTCTGTTAGGCACCAATTACTGCAATTGTATGAACATTTAGCTGAGGCATGCAGTTATGATGACTCAGTAACAATTTTAGTTTTGGTCAACACATTGAGAGAAGCGGAGAAACGCTCTGACACATCCCAGTGCCCTCCTGCACCCGTATGTCCCACTGACTTATGACAGCACACAGCCTGTGGCCACGTTCCTGCCTGTGCATGAGCCACGTCCAAGGAAGAAAGATGGGTAACACCCAGCACGTTTCCCTTTCCTCAGTGTTAACTAGCTGTGAAGTCTTTAGTAAGTTTTGGGGAAAGACTCTACCTCTTTTTAACCTTCAAAGAGTTTTCAAGCCATATTTGTAGAATCCATATTTTTAGAGATTGAGGTCAAGATTTCTCCCCAAGGTATTAAAAATGAGGTGGACATAAATGAATACTTGAAATACCTTATTTGGTTGTCAAATGTGGAGTGCCCAGCAACTGTTACTTGGATTTTCCTGTGCTCAGCACTGAAACCCGAGCATCATTTAAGTAACGCAACATGGGCATTTTTCATGAATAAAACTTCCATAATTTCTTTACTATAAGACCAGAAGAACAGATGGCAACATGACCTTCAGTAAAAGGCAGGCCATAGGATTGCTCTGAAGGGGCATTCCCTAAAGGGAACCTTGTTACAACTAGATTGCATCTTTTAGAAAAAAATCCTGTTTGACAGCAATAAAGAATCCATCATCACGTCTTGATAAAAAGATTCCCGCAACTTTTGCTTCAAGACTGAGTTTGCTTGACAACAATGACATTTCTGTTCCTTGCTCCTTCAGACACTTAAAAATTAACTTTTAAAAACTGATTCTAGAGTCTTATGTTTAAAAAGTTCTGCACAAGTATTACATCTAGTCAGCTACTACTGTGAAGGATTTAAACAGTTTTTCTGATATGAAACAGGCAAAGGTCACATCTTTACAATTTTCAATTTAACTCTAAGCTTTCCCATTTTAAATATTTGCAGATGTTTGAATTATTACCTACCTCCCAGCATCTTTAATAGGCAATGCTCAGTGCTTAAATTCTCAACTCTTGCCCAGAGCTAGAATATGTAGTTGATTTAGCTAAATGCAAGATTCCTTTTAAAAAGTCAAGCAAAACAACTAATCCTACAATGAGTCTTCCAGCTGTTACCCTCCACTGGCTCACTGCCACCCACTGCTCTTACCATCTCATACTTGCTGATGTTTCTCTAGGACTATCTAGCATAGCTCCACGTTGTTTTTCCTAAGCAGTAATAAGAGGGCAATCACCACAGGGGTACTCCATTTGTTTCATGAAGACATTTCAGAGAACCTATGCCCAGTTGGCCATTAAAACTGGACTGCCTTGCAACAAGATAGAAGGCTGACATGCTCAACAACAGCACTATCTCATCTGGTCAGATGCAAATATAGATGCAGTTATTTAAGTGCCTGTTTCCTTTACACAAAGATAGGGGTGGGGGCATGAAGAATATGACAGCAGCGTCTAACATCAGACATGACACGAACAGGGGTAGGCAGGGATTGATTATACAGTGTCTTATTCAATGTGAAAACTACAGCATCAAATGACAGCAGCAGGAGTCGCATACAAACCAAAGACAAGTTCATGGTTCTTCACCTGAGTGCATCAGACATGTGAAAAATGTTAATAAAGGATGTTCTGAGTGTCACAAATCTGCACAGATTCAACAGACCAGGCAAATGTTCAGGAGAGAAAGCCGCTGAGGATGGCCAGACAGACAAAACTGGTATCCTGCTCAGGAGTTACAACACAGTTGGAAGCTGCAAACGGATTTGTAGTAACTGCCACCTAGGGAAGTTTTGTTTTTATTGCCTTCTTAGGCATCCCTAGGACACCCTAAATAATCACATAGGCCTGGAACTCCCTACTGAGGAATCACATAGGCTCACTTACTACTGAGGAAACATTCCCAATGCGGGTGATAGAAGAAGTGCCAGAGGGAAAAACATCAGAAGACAACATAATAAAGGCTCGAAAATCTGAGCCTTAAAGATCCGAGCAGGTTGTTCACCCATTTCAGACAACGGTTTACTCTCATTGTGCCCTTGACTTGCATACAGGGAGAGACAGGACCAACGAGCCATGAGTGTGTAGAGCTACACAGATGTGACATTGCTTTGGAACTTGCCCAGGTTTGAATAAACAGCTAAAAATGGCATGTTGTTTTGGTGCACAGGGGCAATTAAGAAGTCCACTGTCTCTAGTTAACTCTTGTAACGAACAGCCCACTGAGGTGGTTTCACGTCTCTGAACTGTTGGTCGTCCATGAACCACACTAGAATGATGCTGCCCGCCGAACTGTAGCAAATCATGTTCTTTAACACTCCGCACACTTCCAAGGAAGGCAACCCAACAGAAATGCGAGGCAGAAGTAACTTACTAGCAAACGTATTTTGGTCTTGTTGTCTGATTGTAAATGCAACTACTGTGCCAACACTGCATGAGACAGTCTTAAAGATTAAGGGATGCTTCATTTAAAACACATTATGAATATATTGAAAACCTTATCCTGTCAAATGCTATTAAAGACCGGACTGCATCTGAAGTCGAAAGGATCTTTTGGTCTTATGCAAAAACACCCAAATTTCTTTTCAACTTTGATTTCTAAGAACTGATCCAAGACTCAGAGGAATAGATGGAAATATGGATTTCACCATGTTTTGAATCAGACTGTCATCATGGAGTTACAATTTTGAGGCTCCTAGCCACAAAGCTGCTGCTATTATTAGCTCTGCAAGCTTCCCTGCTTTCCACCTCTATGGCATGCACAAATACTGCAAGATTTGGCAGGTCATCCTCAGCATTAGCAGCAAGTAGCATGGCAGCATTTTTCTCGGGTGCTTAATAATTCTCTTTCACAGATACAGAAAAATTCACAGTCTGGATGCGCCAGATACCATAAACAATTAAAAGCTTAAAATTACTTCATACAGTGCTCACAGAAAATGGACTTAAGTGTGAGGAAAACAATCACAACAAGGCATTTATTATTACGCAGTCCATCTAGGATCTGCCAAGAACTGATGAAAATATCTTCAAGCTGATGTTAGTCCGACGAAAATTGGATCCAATCTTTCTTTCTTTTTTTTATTTTTTTTTTTAAAGAAGAAAGCAAGAGAGAGAAAAAAAGGAAAGACACAGAAGGCTTCATAATAAAAATGCTTTTGACACTTGATATTAAAGAAACGAAAGCTGCATGTGATCAGCGTTGACTGATGATGATGAAGAACCCCTATAGCAGCATATTAGCAGGTGTCAGGGAAAATGGTGGAGAAATGCGACTGTCTTTTGCAGTTACATGGGATGGCTTGACAGAAAGGAGGGAATTACTTGTCCTAGCTTCTCACAAAATATAGGATTGACAGTGCAGGCTCATGAAGTTTCCCACCAAAATCTACAATGGGTTTCACTTCCAATTATCTATTACCATAGACAATTCCTGGGTTAAATGCTAGTCCCAGTTGCACCTCGGATGCACAGGTATAGATGTGAGAGAAGGTATATAAGTACACAGGTCATATTTATGACAGGTGAGGGTACAGATCCCATTACGCAGTTCAAGTTTCAAGGCACAATCCTCAAAGTCCACATACCTGTTAAAAGGCTGATGCAAATGCTCCAGTTTGTAGTCACATGCTGTTTGGCTTTGACTGTGGGTTTCACCAAATGATCTGTTCATGGGACTTACAGCCACACAAAAAAGCACAAGTCTGCAATAATGTTGCAGATGTCATTAAGTTTTCTCTAGGTTTATGGGATGCAACAGCAGAATTTGGTTTCTGCTTCTGAAGAGGAACAGGTTTCTCTCCAGTTAATGCTACATTCCTCCAGGGCACTCACAAACATTTCTGATTTTGATTAACAATCTGAAAATTCAAAGCAAACTAAGATTCGGAAGGTCCTGGCACTGGGGCTCTAAAGGGAGTGCTGGTATCAGCAAACCTCAGGCATGCCTGAACACACACAGCCCAAGAGCCAACACGTAGATCAGCACAGCCCTTTTGCATCTCCAAGAAGTCTTTGTCCTGTGGGGACTCAAAACCTTGCCCTTCAGATAGAGCAGTATCTGCTTACTTCCCCAAAATCAGACTTTGTGCAACTATTGCATCATTAATATACAAGTGTTTGGAAGAAATACAAATTCATTCTCCCCCTCTACTCCTCTCTGGCGAGACCCCACCTGCAGTACTGTGTTCAGCTGTGGGGTGCCCAACATAAGGATGTGGACCTGCTG
Organism: Falco naumanni; assembly: GCF_017639655.2. Lineage (NCBI taxonomy): Eukaryota > Metazoa > Chordata > Aves > Falconiformes > Falconidae > Falco > Falco naumanni. The sequence goes on from NC_054065.1 coordinate 21,813,703, forward strand.
AAGTGAGTCCACAGGAGGGCCACAAAGACGATGAGAGGGCTGGAGCACCTCTGCTATGGAGTCTGGCTGAGACAGTCGGGGTGGTTCAGCCTGGAGAAGAAAAGGCTCTGAGGAGACCTTATAGCAGCCTTCCAGTGCCTAAAGGGGACTATAGGAAAGCTGGAGAGGGACTTTCTATAGGCATGTAGTGATAGGACAAGGGGGAATGGAATTAAACTGGAAAAAGGTAGATTTAGATTAGATATAAGGAAGAAATTCTTCACTGTGAGGGTGGTGAGGCACTGGAGCTGGCTGCCCAGAGAAGCTGTTGATGCCCCATCCCTGGAAGTGCTCAAGTCCAGGTTGGATGGGGCTTTGAGCAACCTGGTCTAGTGGAAGGTGTCCCTGCCCATGGCAGGGAGGTTGGAACTAAATGGTCTTTAAGGTCCCTTCCTACCCAAACCATTCTATGATTCTCTGATGCATAATTTAATGAGCATCCACACTATCCAGATGAATCGAGGTAACAAGGTTTTTAGTCTATACAGAACAACATCTGAGCTAACTGTTACTGTCATGAGGACTATTGGCTTTAATGGTGCTGAAGCTCTTTGTGACAGCGTATTTTGTTGCCCGATTACAAATTCTAGAAACAGACTTGAATATTAGTATTTAATTATGTCACTATTATTTATTTAGAAGTCCTGCACAACTCAAGACTACTCCTCTGTCAAACTCCTCATTCTAATTCATGTTTACAGGCTATGCTAGTGTTGACAGAAAAGGGAAAAGGTTTTAGAAAAATACTACTGAAAATAAGATAGAATAGTATGTCCAGAGCAATTAGTGGAAATAATAGACAAAACCTCCCTGATCCACAGCAGGCTCACTCACAAGTTTCAAGGCATCAAGAGATGTCTCTTTCCCAAAATAGGCTATAAAACATTGTCATTAGTAAACTTAGAACAACCACAGAACTAAAAGAAAAAAACACACCATCCACACTGATCAATAATTTGGATATACATTCTCAGTTACAGCACATTACAGGTCATTTAGCAACCTCCTTCACTAACTTATAAAAAGAATAAAACAGTAGAATGAAAAGCCACTAAAATATATATTGCTGAAGATCTCCTAGTACTTCATTATTTCTGAGACAAAAAGTAGCTGTTACAAGCAAATACCTAATTGTGTAGGCAAGGGCTTTGGGGAAATTATGCCAGATCTGAGTGGGGGAATTTTATACCACCTGAGCACTATGTCCGTCCAAATGGGAAATACTCTGCAGGAACTTCTTGTTTGTAGCAAATGAGGAAAAAACTAATGTTTATGCATCCTGCCTGCCCAGTGTCAGCAGTTCCTAGCAGCAACACCTATAAAATACTGTTTCCATGTTTGTTTAGAGGGGGGGGTGTATGCCTTTTTTGTTTTGTTTTGTTTTCTCTTTGTTTTTAGCACATAGGGTGCTTTGGTATCTGTGTACACACAATCAGGCACACAAACAGCTCATGTAGACTCATCTTTTGCTCCAGATCAACATACTACCTTCATTCTTGGGCAGACAATGTTGCCTCGAAAACTGCTTTAAGGAGAGCCGAAGGCACAGCAGGAACTTACCTCTCTGTCACCTAAATTACAAAATGTCTTATAATCTGTACAATGTGCCTTCTCAAGAGTCAGAGTCTGTTTCCCCAGGCTCCCTGTGGCTCGCTGCCATTTAGAGAGAGTTACATGAAAGAAATCAGGGAATTCATGTGAGTCAAGGATTTCGGATCTTTTTTCTCCCCTCTAACTCAGAGAGACCATTTCATTTGAGATCTGTAATGAATGCAGAGGTTGTAGAGCTGAGGAAAGCAATGATGTGTTGAGATAATAGTTAAGTTGTACAGTTTTCAGTGATTACATTTTAGACACTAGCTTGCCATTAAGATAATTTCCTCTGAGCCAGTTTCTCTTTCATGCACTTTTTTCCCCTGCTTTCATTCACCTGCTTTCTGTCATTAGACTTTCAGTGATTGACAAGTATTTTACTTTCCAAAAGGGTATCTAAAGTATTGCCAAATGCATCCAAATCAATCAGGGACCATCAGTCCCAAGAGCTTATAAGTCATTCAGTTCCCTTTGAAAGCCCACTCACAAACCCATCCACACAAACACAACGCTCAGTGTCCCTGATATACAAGGCTTGTGCAGCTCTTGAAATTATAAACTGAGAATTACATTAAGCTCAGCTGAAAGTTCCTTGCATAAATTGCCTGAAATAGCACGAACCCTTCTTTATGTGTGAGTTAACAGGCTTAAAGTTCAGCTGTAACTGAAGAAAACACAAACTAACCTGCAGCTCTGTGTAAAAAGAGAATAAATATTCTACCAGACTAGGTAGCCCAGTGTGGCTGCACAGCCATGAACACCCAAACGCTCGGTGCCACCCAACCAGTTTGTCCTTTCCCTGTTCTAAAGCACTGCTTGTATAACATTATGTGGGAAGGAAACAAACTGTTAATAACTGAATGAGAATCAGCAATAAAAAGTACATTGCTCACCATTTCCCAAAGCACCCGTCAAATCTCTTCAGCCCTAACTAACAGCCAGGAGCTTAAAACCTTGAAGGGAAAAAAACAGCGGACTGTAGTGAGTTGTCTTGGATCTCCCCTAAGCTAGCAGTTCCTAGGAATACTCTCTGCCAGTTTGCAACAGTCCAGTTGCAGCTGGTGATAAGTGACGGCTCTGTCTTCCTTGTCAAGTGTCAAAACTGCTAGCCGTCTTCTGTCTGGTAAAGGCACAGGTGAGCTAATTAAAATAGCCAAGAACTGACAGATCCCTCCAAACAGCTTCACTGAGAACCCTTTAGAGTTGTACTTCTTGATTTTGTTCCAGGTATTTTTATTCTGTAAAAGCAGGCACTTAGGTCCTGTGGCAAACACAGATTCAAATACTGACAGAGGTAGATGCTTTCTGTCTTAGCAGTGTATCTCATTCACACATCTCCAAGTGTTTACAGCAATTCCTTAGTCCTCTGAATATGACCAATGCCATTATTTATTATTTACATAGCAGCAACGCTTAGGGTTGTATTAGCCTTCCAGTTTATACACACGCACACACAGCAAGATGCCATTATTCAATGTGGTAAAACAGCCTGTTCCATGGCAAGACATCACAGGGCCAGGATGTATCACAATGTCTGACGTCAGGTACACAAAAATTTATGAGCAGTTTGAAATGCTACTTGTGCAAGATATCCCTTTCTGTTATGACTGCTAAAGGGTCACCCTTATGAGTTCCAGATAAGACACCCTGAATACAATTTGTCAAGAGAGTTGTGATTTCAAACGCACTTAACTTAAACATTCCTGAATTTCTCCTGAAGAACAACAGCTCTAGAAGAGGAAAACTAGGACAATTCAGCATAAACGTATTGTTTCCTCACAAGTAGATTGAAACACTCATTAAAAAAAATATTTATGATCATGTTATTCAAAAAATGACAAAGCTAAATGTGAATATTGAAAACTTCTACATGCCAACCTCTGTTATCCAGAGCAATGGGAACCGCAAACTCAGAACGCCTTTGCACCATCAGATGAGAGCCTACAAGCTGCCTTTTGCTCACACTGCTCTCAGTGTCCCCTGCCACCTCACTTCAGATATGTACACAGCAGGGCATCCTGTCTTCAGGCTACAAAGCGGGTCTCTCCTGTTCCCAAACGAGTGAAATGAGTCCAACGGGAAGGGCTGAAGGAAATCCTCCTGCTTTTAAAAGCAGGGATGGGAACTGAGGTCTCCCAGCTTCCTTCAGGCAGGTGGCACAAGTGGTGCTCCAGCCTGGAGACACCGGCCCTCTCCAGGAGGTGGGATCCCCACGTTCTGGCTCCTGCTTTAGCAGACGCCCTCACCATTGGTTCAAAGCAGCTGGTGAGACTACAACACCTAATCCCAGGCACCCCCCTGGATAGCAGTTCTACCATTCTCTTCATCTTCTCACATCAGTAAAAAAAATGAACTTCCTGAGCCTGAAAGCCAGCCCAGTTTTATCTAACAGCCACCTCCCTCTGCTTTGCAACTCTAACCTTCATTTCCCCGAAGTAAAATGTTCCGTTTCGTCTTAGAGGCAGCTTTTCATTTAAGCCTTCTCCTCTTCTCCTGTGTTTCCACTTCACTGAGGCAATGCAAAACATTTAATTTTCATTTGAGAGGCAGGTTTGAAGAGTTCAGCTGTAGCTTAAGTGAGGCAGAGCACAGACTGTACATCGATGTGGTTACATGCTTTTAAGTGATCAATAAAATATTGACAGTTTAACTATCATGCTTTGCCATCTCTACCTCTTCCATGTTTTAACATCACTTTGGGCTAAACTTAAATCCTTGGGGTGATGTCTCCTTGCTGCCTCCTAAGGGGCACTGTAAAAGAGTTTTCTCCTTGACCCGCTGTTCTGAGATGAGGAAAGAGACATGACACAGAGCTTGCCCTTGAGCAAGCTGCCTCTCTTCCACAGGTGACACTGGGATGGTAACTCTTAACCTGCCAGCCTCGCTGAAACGTGGCATGTTTTGAGTTTCAGAGTTGTACCACTCTCCAGGAGAAGCCACCACCAAGGCCATATCTCAGGTCAGGAGTGAAGCAAGGCTGTGTAATCTCAGCTTAACTCCCCCTCACACTGTACCACAGGCTCTTGAGTTCTCCGTGTGCATTTATGGTTTATATTTACAGAGCATAATTTTCTTATTTTTAAAACAAGAGAAAGTAATTTTCAAGGAGGCTGTCATACTACGTTTTATGTTACACATTTTCTAGTCTCACAGTATACACAAACTGATTATTATCCCAAGTGTAGGAATAGAAAACATCATCACCCTGATCAGAAATAAGGGCTGTGATCAGCGTGCTAAATTCTCACTTCCCTGAAAACGGGAAGAAATGCAGACACAGAGAGGCTGGAGAAGCTGCTACAAGCCCCGTGGGTTTCACGTAGCCACAGACCATCAGCAGGTGCTGATCATCACACCGCACTGTTTTGTCACCATCACACCGCACTGTTTTGCGGGGGGGGGGGGGGGGGGGGGGGGGGGGTTAAGAAATAAAGGTTTGCCATGTACCTCATACAACCCAGGGGACACAACCAGGGCCTCATGCACTTGAGATCCAGTCGGGAACAGCTCCCAGTGCAAAACACAACCTAAGAGTGGACACCTCAATGGTGCTGTAAATTTTTTCTGTTATGAAAATGATTGTGCTTGACTATAGTGTACAAATTTGTTAAACTGTTCAGAATTAGGCAAACATCACTCTCTTCCTGATTCCGTGAGAGCTTTCCTCTCCTTTCTGCTCTTTCTTATGTCTTCGTAAAACATCTAGTCTGCAAGAACTACTAGTCTCTAAACTCACTTAAATATGTTCAGGTGAGAAAATGGATGATACACCACAGTCATAAGCTGAGACATGAAAAAGACACGTCAAGAAAAGGAAACTATTTCCTTAGCAACTGAAGAGTGCAGCAGGCATATTCAGCAGTTAAGTCCATGCAGAAATAATACTGCTCCATGAAGAATATTTCAATATAGTGGAAACAGACATTTAATGGAAAATTCTAAATAAAGACCAAAGACAAGAGTATCCAAAATAACGTTAGTCATGGATCTAAACTCAGCAGACACAACAGCCGGTATGGCCCAGTGTACCACTCTGAATTTGAGTAAGCAGTGGTTAGATCAACCTGTTACGTGTGCATATCTGACAATGACACAGCTGGACAATTTAACAGAGAGTTCAGAGAAAATAAAAGTGTTTGCACATACAGCAAAAAACACTGAAGAACCCCTTCCTGACATTGTTTTCAACTAAGAGGTTACAATCCTCAGAAACACAAAGCTGTTGTCATTATACAACCAGTACCAGTGCCTGAAAGCTGGGTTTTGGCAGTAGCTTCAGCATTCCACATAAAGGAAAAGTGATCTTAGTTTTTCACATAACGACATCCTAATCAAATGAAATGCTTTTAGGACCATCTAACTTACTACATAATAATCCCATTTTTCATGGGAACTCATCCGTCGATTGGGATCTGCCACCTAACTTCTGTGCGCCCACTCCTCTAAGAGAAGTTGCACTGAAATCACAGTTCATAAGCAGATGGACCCGCACCATCCTCCTGACTTTCTGACCACGGGCTACCCATGGGCTGGGACAGTCTAACAGACTCTACAGGACTCAGAGGCTCGTCAAGGATGCATCTCCTCCCCCACCCGCACTGTCCTCTCAAACAGCCCTGAACTCTCCCCACATGCACCTTTATCACCAATCTTCCCACGGCATAGATTTATATCGAGCTGCAAAATTAAGCCCTTAAAAGGGCTTTATCTGGCTCTGTGCTACTGATGGAACAGGGGCCTCACTGCAGAGGTTTTGGCACCAAATTCATTAAAAGAAGCTACAGCACTTTCAGATTTCAAGCAGGATTTTCAAAAGGCCACAGGAGCAAACTTTCTATTTCAAGATGAAACAACACAACTCCTACAATCTCTGGCATGGGGACCCCACATTGCCCCTGCTGAAGCAAGCCTATGGTATGTGCACACAGCGGGGCTAGTCTGCAGAAAGCAGGTTTGCATGCTTCTAATTCATCCATTTCCCAACACTCTGAGCTACTACTATATACTAAGTAATGTCTAGGGAAGCTTATTTTTTAAAATTGTGACTTCTACTCCTCCCTTCCCATTTTTTATCTCATGCTGGACTTTCTAGCAAACATTTGACTACAAAGGCACCACAGCAGCAAAGAGATCGTGCATTCATTACACCAGTGCACTGGCAAATTTGCTTCATATTCAGATGGAAACCATTTGGCTCTAAGGCATTGCTGCTTAGTAAATCAGCTGTAATTTCCATTATTCTCATTGTGCTACAGGGGCATCCAGCCCAAAACGCCTGTTTGGCTGCAGTGGATGGAAGCACCAGGCAACTGCCCAGATTCAGCTTTTGTTCTTCAGTGACAGAAGGCTCTGGAAAATGCAATCAAGGAATGCACAGCAATGCTGGCAGAGATCATTTAATCCCCCTGAACTCTGAAACCTGCTTGCTTATAACTTGTATCTGATGCCAGCTTTCAGGACAAGAGTCCCCAGGTAGGATGCCAGCACTGGAGCATCTCTTGATGTGCCTCACACTTAGTTTACATGGAAAAGCTGTCCTCTAGCTCAGTGGTGGCTAAATGAGCTGCCCCACTGTATGCCTCACCCTGGCACTGTCCCCATGCTCGGAGCAGAGCTCTCCAGCAGGACCACCAGCCCTGCAAGCAGAGGGTGGCACAGCAGGACACCTGGCACGCGGGGTGTCCTGGCGGCAGGGCAGTGGGAGTCAGCATCCTCAAGTGCTCTCACTGCCTCTGAAAAGTGGGTGAGAACAGCAAATATACTGCCTGCCTTTGCTCTCTCAAAGCCAGGTCTTGCATCAAAAGAGGTAAAGGATTAAAATACTTGCAAACTGCTGTCTCGTCTCTCTGCTCCCCAAAGTTCAGCAGCAGAACAGGCAAGGGACAAAAATCTTTTTTCACAGTACAAAGATGGACCCACGAGGCCCCTCTCTCATGGACAGACAGTGGGAAGTGCTGGATATCACCAGTTTCACCTGAAGTTCATTCCTCTCTAACACAGTGCCAGACACCGAGCTTTTAAAAAGAATTTTCTGGGGTGTGTGTGTGGGAAATCATATATATTGGACGTCTCAACCCTTAGAAGGCCCTTGGGAAGGCTTGTTAGAAACGTACTGTCCAGGCTGAACAGGGGCATTGGGAGGAGTGGGAGGTGTGTCACTAACACCTGCTGGACAGGGGTGATGTGCAGGGCGGTGGGAGCTCTGCAGGCAGATGTGCAGTGCCTGATGGCAGACCACAGCAGAGCACGAGCTCAGCTGCTAACAGGCATTCCCGTGTAGACAGACGCAATAACTTTCACAGTAGCTCCAAGGTATACAGTAGGTTTCACTTGTGATGTTGGACTACATAAAAACACTCTTTGAAGAAGCAATGCCCAGGAATCTTTTCAATTGTGTTTCCAAATTCACTTTTTCCCATCAAAGAGCCTTCCTTATCCAGTTAGGAAAAGCACAGTCCAGCTTCTGTTAGACATTTCTCCAACAGAAAGTTTGCCAGATCCAACATTTTGAACAGATTCTGTCCTTTGTATTCCTTTTACTTAGCATTTGCAATTTCATACATGACTTCTTAGGAAATAAAGCATCTGGTTTATTAATAAAGAGGATTATTTCTAGAACATTAGTTTTGGTTAAAACAGCTAAAATTTGAACTGCTGCTCTTCAAAATCATCATCCTTGGAATACTATAAGTTGAAAAGCTGTTACTTTAGTAAGTCATCCAATTTTTTTGGCATTTATCTTAAATATGGGTATGTATCATCATCACCTGTTCTGCAAGCCAGCTGCCCTCAGCACATGCTGTCTGGAACTGTGTCTGCTTAAAATACGAGTTACAACAGCACCACCTGATTTTTCTTTCTTTGTTTTTTGTTTTTTTTTTTTTTTTTTTTAAACACATCACCCCCATCCAACCTTCCAACTCTGTTCAGGTGCAGTGGTGATTAAAAGAAGATCCTTTAAACTTTCTTATTAGAACTTCTCCCTTGGAAGAGCCCCAGGTTTCCCATTAAAGGGTGTAGAGCTGGCTGTGAACGGCTGGCTGCCTGCTGCTGCTGCTTAGCAGAGACACAAGATGCTGCCCTGACTCCCTGTTAGCTGAGTCAAGTTCCTTCACAGGGGATATTGTAACTAATCAGCACACAAACCTCATCTTTGTGTGACTCAAGAGAACAGGGTTCCTGAGAGCCAAGACAGAAGTTTTTCTGTCTTAAGAGATGTCTGGCATATCATGTTGCATTTGATTATCTTCTTGAATCCACCATTTGCTGGATACATCTACCACATCAAAGCTTTGAAGAAGCAGTCATCAGGCAGAAAAGACAACTTAGCTATATGTAAGAATACTTTTAGCTTACACCTTGGGGGAAGGGAGAAACTAGGTTCATCTCTGCTATGCATCCAGCTACACTGGGTTAGGCAAAGCCTCCACTCTCTGAAAACACCTGGCCCTTGCACTTGTATTGGTTATTGAAACTGCATCTTGCCAAATGATCGCCTGCACCGCTACTAATGCAGTGAGTCATTCAATTGCCTGAGAATTTCCAAGGTGTTTACATGCTTCAATACAACACTGTGTTCTTGTTCACAGAGAGGCTTCTGCACATTCAAAACCTGTTCAAGGACAAAGCTACAACAAGCAATTACCAACAGCAAAGCAAATGACATGGAAACTCGTCATTTTTTGCTGAGGCACTCCAAAGTTTGTTGTTGCTGTTGGCTTTGTAGTTGTTTCTGGTTTTCACACTGTCAGAGACTGAGTGCTACCCCGTTGGTGGTGTGGCCAGAACTTCAGCTGTGCTTACAGCCCCTCATGGGCAGCAGGGCGAGGAAGCAGCACAGCTACTCTCCTGCCAGCTTCATGCAGCAGTTCCCTGACCAATCGCACATCACTGATGTGACCTGGCTGCTCTGCAGCCTCTCGCTCAACCCCAATGAAATGGAAGCCTGATGGCAAGGCTGCTCCATTTCCCTTCTGGGTACCTCAGGAGACACAAACTAGCCTCCCGAACTGCATGAAAACATTTTGATGACTGTGGTGACACCTGCCAAACAGATAAAATCAAAATTCTGAACAGATCACGTTATACTTTCTATACACACAGACCATTAATTCTCCCAGCCACAGTCCAGCAGGATGATGCCATATCTATTTTATGGTCAGGGAACAGAAGACAGAAGAAAATAAATTATTTGTTAAAGGCCACTGAGAAATCTTTCTGCAGAGCAGAGAAGTGGACTACTATCTCCCAAGTCTCACATTAACACACCACACCAAGGTCCCTCTTCCTCCTGTAGGCTTGGGACTAACTGATCAGAAGCTTTCTATGCAGCTTGGTAACACCAGCCACTGCAGAGGTCCTGCAGGACCTAAATGCTGCAGAGTGCTGCATAATATCAAAAGGCTGATGTAGGAACACGATGATCCAGCTACACCTTGCTGGATTTGTAGATAGACACACACACAGAGAAGCCAAACTCAGAAGACTTCTGGCTAACCAAAATGGCTCTGAACACAGCAACAATTTACAAACCAAATACCCAAAGGGAATATTGACTGGCCTATGTCTGCATTTTAATTGTGGCAACAAACCAGGCAACAAATTTGCAGATGCATCATACACTGCATTGAGATGTGTTTTGCATATAAGGGAACCAGGACTGGGATACTTCGGACCGCCTTTGGTTGTAGGCAGCAGCTCAGCTATTTCTGTTGCTCGCTAATCTGGCCTGACCAAAGGCACTAGGGTCAGGACCGAGCTGTGCTTGCTGCTGGGAAGGTCAAGCACTCCTGGGCAGTGGAAGATGCAATGAGAAAATTCATCATCTCTGATGAGGCCACTGCTCCAATTAGATCTTTTACAGCTGGATGTTCATAAAAGGATACCTAAATGCTTGCACCAGTGAGAATGCCAGTTCTACTTTCTCCTTTACTTTGTCAGAGGTGAGATAGGGTCTGGACTCTGCACTCTGGAGGTATGTCTTCCCTCTTCCCACACTCCACTGCCAGACTGAAGCCTAAATTTTGCGTGCAATTGTAGCTGACAGCACCCTCTTAGCACTGGCAGCCTTAAGCAACAAGCGGATGTTACTTGAATATGAGGAAGAACTTCTGGGTTTTTTTGAGGATGACAGAGTGCTGGCACAGGCTGCCCAGAGAGGCTGGGGAGATGCCTTCTCTGAAGACATTCAAAACCCACCTGGACATGACTGCAATCTGCTCTAGGAGAACCTGCTTTAGCAGGAGGTTGGACTAGATCTCCAGAGGTCCCTTCCAACCCCAATTATTCTGTGATTCTATAGTCTTTAGGTCACTAAAGATGTTTTTGTATGCTCCAGCAGCCACTGTCCTCACAGGATGCTCCAAGACAAAAGCATTCAAAAGTTTCCACGGGTGTAATGACATTGAGGAGGAAGACAGACAGTATATGCGAAGTCCTTCATTTCAACTGGAAAACTAATAAGCATTGTCAAAACATCAATCTTGCTGTACACTTTTAAGAATCAGTAAAAAGTTCCAGTAAAAATAAGTACTTCGGGATTTGATCCAAAATTTATAAACAACAGCCAACTTAACCTTTATTATTATTATTATTATTATTACCTATCTAGGCTGTGGCATAAGCTTTAGTCTCTTAAATAGTATCTGTCCACTTCAATATTATCTTTTACCTGGGAATCTTAAGTAAGTTCAACTTCGTAACAGCTTCTGAGACAAGGAAAATATTAGTGATTTTGCTGCCTGGATGGAGAGTGAAGAGAGTGAATAATTAGCCTAGTTTTTATACTAGATGCCTGCAGTCCAGAGAAAAGCAATCCTAATTTTCCCAGCAATATAGGATGTTCATTGTAAGAATAAATATTCCAAGGAGTTATATATGCGTGCAGAAAAATTATGTACAGTGCATTTAATTACCAGTGCTGTAATTAAATTATTTTGACCTGTGTAATGCAACATGAATAAGTGGTCCCTACTTTCAGTTCACTGTGATCAGTTGCTTTCAGGCAAAAATTAAGACAGCGGCAAAGCAGCGATTCTAACTGCTACCACTGTAATGGAAATGAGGAGTTAGTTTATTCAAGGGCATTAATTTGACCATGCTTTACTAGACTTATGAACAGATAAAAAGACCTATCACTTCAGGTAAATGCAAATTGATCTCACTCCCACATGAATGTGCGTTACTGTAAAGAAGCTGGTATTGCCAGGTTAAGTAATTTGCATATCTTTGAATCGCCAGAGGATGACACTTCAGCTTTGGAGTGCTGGGGGATTTCAGTGATTTCAAAATCAAAACCAGTTTGATTTCAAAGCCCAAACAGCTAGGTTCTATGGAGCTGAACACCCTCAACCTCCCCGTAGCTCAGTGGTCACGCAGAGTGCTCAGCACCAGCACTGACCTCAAGCACCACTTCTCAGCCTCTGTGAAACCCTCCACATGCAGCCCTCCCTCATACACACACGCTCTGAGACTCACTGCACTGGCCGAGGCTCAAGCTGGCCCCCAGGGTTAAGAAACCTCAAGCTCTGGTTGCCTTTGACAACCCTCCTGCTGTTTATGAAACCTCTGCCCTCCAACCAGGGCTCCTGCATTATGACCAGTGCCGAGACCATCAGGTGGTATTTTTCAGAGCATTTTGCGTGACCTGTTCTATCAACCACTAGCATATGCAGCATCCAAACCCTGCACAGCCAAAAGAGCAATTTCCTCATGGGCTTTTCTTGTTGCAGTAGCTTTATCCTTTCCAAAGATTAATGAATTCCTCTTTGCAATGTCCTGTGACATTGCTACTCATTTACCCGCAGAAGAAAGATTGCATGACTGCTCCTAGAACAGACTCATGCTTTATAATCAAGACAATTTGTTTCTTTCATATCAATGCATGCAGTTCATCCTTTAACTTAAACCAATAAGGATTAAAACAGGTTATGACTTCTATGCATACAAAAAAAGCTTGAGGCAGTCTGTAAACAGCTGTATGGATTTTGTGGCACCTGAAAGACCACTTTGTTGAAAGCATGGAAAGTTGTACATTTTCAAATAGTCAGAAAAGGAGGGAAACGTCATCAACTAGTGTCAGTGCAAGGGTATCTCTCAGGAATGCCAGAAACTAAGTAGGCTTGTGGAAATGATTAAAACATATTGCAATGCAACACTTACACATACACCTCAACCCATACTCTTTTATATATGTGCAACAATTTAAGAACGCATCAAACTATACTGTGATCTATCTTTCTGCAAGATAGCTCTTTGCCATTTTTGTCTAGGCAGCTCTTTAAGGAAGAGACAGATATGAGGAAGAAACAGAATTTGGAAGCAAAAGATTTCCCAAGAATGAAAAGCTTATTTTCAAGAATTTTTTTTAAAAAGGAAATAAAGCCACATGTGCATTGAGGTTTTTTGTAATGAGAAGCAATGCTGTGAAAATAAAATAATAAACTGCTCCTCTCCAAAGACCTTTGTATGCTAGGGCAGTATAAATTTTCCTTAACTCTAAGGAAAATTGAGACAGAGCATAGCTATGACTCAAGAAAACTATCTTCTGAAATGTCTGGTTTATCAGTTTGATACATTTACACTGAAGAATGTTAAAAAACCCAGAACAGACAGACACATGATGCATGAGTCAGCAGTATGACAGGCTCCATCTTAGGTTTGATCTAAAAGAGGCTGAAGAACCTCTGAAACATGGAAGCATTCAGAAGCAAGCAACTTGAGGGACGTTATACTTTTTTTCAATCTATGCAATGTGGACTGATCAGACAGAATTAATGGATGCTTTGCAAAAGCTCTGCAGTCACAGTGAGATGACTGATGCTACGCTGTTCTTATACAGCATATGTGTATGGAAACCTGTATATCATATGTATATGCTACAATATATTTATGTTGCAAAGATTTTATGTGACCAGAAGAAAGTTCTTCCTACACTGAAAAAAAGTCATTTGTATTCTAATACAGCTGAGACCAAGCCAAGAACGGTCTGCAGTGCCCACACCGTACAGAGCCACCCTCATCCTGAAAAGAAGGAATTGTCAGCTTTCCAACAGATACCTGCTGTAACTCTGCACCATGGAGATGAGATCCCTCGGCTAACAGGGATTTCATTAAAAACAGGCAGTGAGATGCCACTGAGCTCCAGTGAGGAGCTGCTTCTACTGTTGATGACAATACAATGGAAGCAACATCCTGGACAGATAATTTTTGAGAAAAAACTCCCAGTTAAAAGTTTGTTTCATTATGCATCCATGTGCAATAACTGTAGGTAGACCACTTCAGACGGTACAAAAAGGGCAGACACACTGGCCACACAGAATCCAAAATGTTACAGGTTTCCTCAGTTTCCAGACTTGTTTCTGGTGTTTTACCACCATTTGCATTCACAGAATCATAGAATGGCTTGGGTTGGAAGGAAACTTTAAAGGTCATCTGGTCAACCACCCTGCAATGGGCAGGGGCATCTTCAACCAGATCAGGTTGCCCAGAGCCCCATCCAGCCTGACCTTGAATGTTTCCAGGGATGGGGCATCTGCCACCTCTCCAGGCAACCTCTTTCAATGTTTCACCACCCTCACTGTAAAAAATTTCTTCCTTATATCTAGCCTGAATCTACCCTCTTTTAGTTTAAAACCATTACTCCTTGTCCTATCGCTACAGGTCCTACTAAAAAGTATGTCCCCATATTACTTATAAGCCCCTATTCATTTACTCCTATTAATTTCAGGAAAACATAGTTAGAACATCTCTGTGAACTGTGAAGTGCCACAACAAGATTATGACATTCCTAAAAGAAAATTGTAAGGTGGGTATGGAGCAGAAGCCAAACATCTTAACCCAGAGTGAATCTAAATGTCCAACAAATAGCTGAAGCAAGATACGGAATCCTTAGCATATCAAGAAGGCAACTTCATTGTTTGTCTGGTGAACTAGAATTATGTTTTCAGAAGTCTATTAAATTCCTCAGAGATGTCATTGATCTGGTTTGGTTTTCCAGCTACACTGGAATCAATTATCTCATATCTTTTTAATTATTTTGTCCAAAACATAGCTTACTCTTCATTGGTTCAATCACCCTTTATAATTAAAATCTCAAGGAGACCATTTTGCCTCATTTTTTGCTTCAGTTCTTTTATTCTGTGGGAAAGGATAAGGGTGCTGAGAGGGTGCCTTATAAACCTATTGCCAGCAGCGCAAAGTCTACTCCAGCGACAGTGCTGTGGACAGAAGCTACAGGCTGCCTTGCTGCATGGCCACTTGCAGACGCTTACATTAAGAAAACTATTCTGGACACAAACCTCTGTGAAGGACACAATGCTGCTACAGGTGGTACAAGGCCTGAGAGGTTGCAATAACACAGACGGGTCTGTTAGATTTCACTAAGGGCCACTCCTGCCCTTACAATAGCCTGATTTAGGAGCACATAAAACTTCCAATTGCATCCTTCAGCGATGCAAGTTCAGCATAGCTTCACCAGTAAGAATAAAACTATAGAAAAATCCAGCAAATGAAAAAATATCTGAGTAATTTTGGAAGACGTTCAACCCTTATCTCACTTCAGAGCTTTTACCAATTTCTCCAAAGAAGTTTCACAGTATTTTTTGTAATCACAAACATAAATGTTTCAAAACATCTTTAAAGCTTTACTTGAAGTAACTTCCACAGCAAGCTGACATTGGGAAGCCATGTGCTGCAAGCAGCTGTTAGTATGCGTGGTATATAGAGCCATACTGGAGCTCTTGGAACACCTAAGCCACAGCACTTACAGGTATAAGTTCCCTACAAGTCACCAGCACTTCTGCTGAAGTGCTACATACTTTTATAACATAAGCTTTTAAAGGCAAAAAGGCAGCGTGACAAATGAAAACATTAGAATTTTTTAGTATCTAACAGCACCTTACAGTGAAGTTCTAAATTTGCCTACATGCTGTCATTATTCTGCCTTTATTCACTGACCCACATCATTCCTTACTGTGCTATGATATTAAAGTGAGTGATAGTATAGCCTTTTCACATTCACGTTTTGCTCAGTCTGAATCTTTAATGCTCCTATTTTATCATCCTAGATAAGTTTAAAGGTTCTACTGAATAGCAGTGCACAAATGAGTAATACTAGATTTATCTTTGTGTCCTTCACCTCAGGTATGCTTTAAAGCATCAATCTACTTTCAGATCTGCAGTGCAAACCCACTACAAATTTAATGCACTAGGGTTAAATGCAAGTGTGCAGCCCAAGCCTGCATTTTTGAGAGATGTAACTCTAGCAAGTGAGAAGTAGTCAGGAACCCACCTAACACTACCATTTTGTCCTGCCTTCAAAATCCTATCAAAGGTTGAGAGGAAGGCAAGTGCATGCACACACTTGCTGTTCAGGGTCTCCAGTCCCTCTTCCCATTCTAGAAAGGAGCTCTTCTGGGTTGGGCTGCTCCAAAGTGAATATGCAGATGTTCAAAATTTGGCTTTTAGCGGGCTATCAACAATCTCTGTGTATTCCTCTGTGTGCCTCTTGCAATGAAGAACAGGCAAATTTCCAGACCATATGTTTCTTCACATTTATGTTGGAAGATGCAATGAAGAAATCTGTTGACCCAAAATGGGACTACACAGCAATTATATGGCACATTCTAAAGCCAGTAGGTATAAAAAATAGCAATTACTGACCAGAGGAGAAGGATTTAAATACATTAATTCCAGTGATAAAGACTAGAACTTGTACTTGTATGAGCTACTCCATATGAGTTCCCCGGGAGTTTTTCAAACCGCATACATAGAGGTTTTTGGTTTGGTTTGGTTGGGGTTTTTTTACAAACTAGTATCTGTGCAAATCAGATCTGAAATCAAAATACAGCACTCAAGAGAGGCATGTGGATTTATCATGTGCTTGTGGGTTCAGAATCCAAACAACCATATTAAAACACTTCTTAGAGATACACAATGGATTTCCTATGCTGTAGATAAAATCTTATTCCACCACTGTTCTGGTGACTCATGGGAATACAATGCCAATTTTCTCCAATTTGATGCTTTTGCATTAGAGCAGGTAAAAGATACTGCTCAGGCTCAATAAACTGGGAAATACAGGCCTTATTGCTCATCACTATGAGATGAGCAGAATGGGTACAACTTCTAAACTGGTTTTATAACACTGCATTTGATCAGTCACAGCTGAAACGGAAAGCTCTTCTTCAAATTCTAAGAGATCTTTTTTGCATGATTTGCCTTCAGTTCACACATAAGACACAAGAAATGCCATTGGAAAAAACCAGATAGGAGAAAGCAAAGCTAAAGGATATCACAACTGAAACAATAAGATTGTGCCTTGCATGCATGACCCTTGTGCTAAAAGACTTTGTTCCCTTCTGCATGATGCTACCCTATAAAAAGGTCAGATATACTGTATTACCAACCTATAAATAATTCAGGGTTAAAAAGCTTCTTATCTGATGTTGAAAATGCAGAGCACACACAAGAGTGCTCTTTGAATAAAGTCTTCATAAACCTTATAGAGTATATTAAACCTTGCTGCTTTTACCACAACCCTGATGAAGGATGCATTATTCCCTTAGCCCACATCATACGTCGCTGGCAGGTCCCTGGGATTGTCTGCACAAGTTCCCGGTGAATGTGTATTGCAAAGTTTAGCTCCTGCAGCTCCTGCCTTAAAGGCTGAGCACACAGGCTAGTCTGGGCTCAGCAGCTGGAAAGAAACCACTGATTTGCATGTGGGCTCTTTCACACTGGACTTTGTACAATCACAAAATAATAGTTAATATTTTCTACAGTGAGCTTTGGTCTAAATGCTCAGGAGGGAGAGGTATGCTTTCTATCACCCCAGTGCAAACACAGATAGTTATCAGAAAAAAAAAAAAAAAAGAATGTTAACTCCATACTTCTACATACAGTGCAGCATACATTGCTGCACCTGAAATTTAAATGTGCCAAAAATGTGAATACATTCTGGTGACAGCTCTGATGCTGCTATCCATACATTGCCATTTTCATGTAATCCACAGCTTGCTTTCTCTGTTTCAGTAAAGAGATTTTTAAGGGTAGTATTGGAATTTTTGTTTTCACAACTGTTCCAAGTATTTTAGCATATGGCTTTTCAAGTTTTTGAAGTAGACCTGACAGTAAAGACCAAAACCACCAGCCATTTTAGAATCTCATCTTCTGACAATTATTGACAAGGATTTTCCTTACTTGTGACTTAGAAAGTTAATTCTGCTTCTGTATAAAACAAAGAAGGAAAGAGACTTTGAAAATACTGGACTTTATTAGATAAATCAGACCTGAATGTTATTCTTTCTAGATGACGTTTTAAAATATTTGCAATAAAGCAAAAATATACCCTTAATCTGTTTGAACCATTTTCCCTCCTTCTATATTTTCCCACTGTTTTTATGGATTTAAAAAAAAGCTTCAAGAAGAAACATCTGTTTGACCTTAAAGCATACAATCTGTCCATTGTCTCCTATGGAAAACAGAAATTATATTGATTTTCCAGCTTTTTTTCCTCCTCTGCAATGGAAAATTGAAAATGACTTCAGCATGCTTAGAAGACCTTAGCCTAGATCTGCATGGTCCAGCTGGCAATTTCGTAGGCCAAATTGGTCCTTTGGGTTTTTTTTTCTACCTGTGCAACTACTCCTCAGAAGAGATTGGGAACAGCTGCAGAGAACGACTGCTCAGCAGTGACAGATGACTGTCTCTGCCTGTGTTTTACCTACACCCCAAACTACAGCCATGCACCCACTTTGGTGGCAGGTGTGGGGTTATGATGCACCTAAGACACAGCTCAGCACTTAAGAACACTTACCAGTAGGAATGGGGTGGGGGGGCATGATCAGTCTCTGACAGCTGATGGGGATGGATCTGCAATATTATTATCTGAATATGCCACTATCATTGCTGACTGTTTAAATATCAGCCCAAAGCATGCTATCTGCTACACAGGCACATAAAAAGAAAAAACTTTGGCTTAAAGGGAGGCATGCTGTCTTGTATTATATGGTTACCACACAGAGACAGTCTTGAATTGCTTCCTAACATCTTTGAGCACACGTGCAGAGAAGCAAACTACCTACCTATCTAATCAGGGGCCAAACACGCAGGATCCAGCCCTCACCTCCTACCCTGATGAACCAGCCACCCAGCACAGGAGAAAAACACCCCCTAGTCAGGACACGTAACAAATGCAACACTTCTCCTGGAGGCTGCAAATTACAATTTTCTCAGAACAAAGTGGGGAAGTGGTAATTTTTTTGGATAGCAAATCCTTTCTAAGGTGCTGTGAGGATCAGCACAGCTATATACTGCAATTTACAGAAAGATTATGAACTGCGACCGAAGCCCGTACTCCCCAAGTTAAATCACTCCTACAGGACTGAATTCTGCCAGAGACCTACTGCAATCAGTCACATTCTCAGAGAGTAAGAACTGCAGAACACACAGCAGCAGAGCTGCATCTCGAGTGGGAAGAGGAAAAGGAAGAAAGAATACAAGGAGAAATTGTCATGACTTCCATTTTCTGAGCATTATTCTTTCTTCTCACTTGTTTATCTTATGCCAAAATTCTTACTTATGATACAAAACAGGGAACCAGCTCCCAAATGCATTATGTAAGTGCCTTAATAATATAGCCTTAACATTTTAAAATGAGTGTTTACAATGTTTTTCTCATTTTATTTTGGTGAAATAATTAATATTAATGCAGGGAGCACACTATCAATTTACATTCATTTTGCTTGGTGTTAAATTGCTGTAAATTCCCCACTCACTCATTACTCATCACTATTTTCCTGCTCCTGTGGTAGCTGTAGGAGCAAACTCTGGGCTGCTCTCTTGTCCACAGCACATAGCTGTCTCTCAGTCAGCTTTAGAGCATTAACAGTCATGCTCTGATAAATCTGCCATGGTAGGAACAGGATTAGGTCTTACGTTACTTTAGTAGGATCAGAACTAAGCCCTGAAATCCTCATCTATGTCACACACACACACATAGCAGCAAGCAAAATACCTTAAGTGATTCAAGAGCCCCGTAGTACCTCAGCTTTGCACCATTTGTTACAAAGACTATTAGGCAATTTGATCAACAGGAGCCTTGCACCGTACGAGTCACGGCATGGGGATGGACATGTGGTTCCAATAAGTGATACCAAAGGAGCCCTGCCAAGGTACCACGGCAGAGCCAGGGAGAGCATGGCTGCCCAGGGAAGGCACAGCAAGGGGCGCTGAGCACAAAGCATCGTGCCAACAGCCTCCCTGTCTCCTTGGCTGCTGCCGCACACTAGAGATTGGCCAAAGCAAAGGTGACTGCAGTGCCCAGCAAACAGCACTGACCACTGAGAACAGTTCAGTGGATGGCAGCAGTGACGATGGCACAGGCTGGTTTACGGACTGCAGGCAGGCATGAGGCTTTCCAGGAGGCTTTCCCCTTGTGGCCCCCTGTACCAAATGCCTACCCTTGCAGCACTGGCCCAGCCTCCTTCCAAGGGCATGGGAAAGGAGCATAAAGGAACACAACTTGTACATCTCTCCTATATCAAAAGCTTTGTGCATATGTACCCTTAACACACGATTTGCAGAATAGGAAAGCTTCCTATGTTCACGACAGCCCACATAGTAGTTGCTT
The DNA here is from genome assembly GCF_017639655.2 of Falco naumanni. Taxonomy (NCBI): domain Eukaryota; kingdom Metazoa; phylum Chordata; class Aves; order Falconiformes; family Falconidae; genus Falco; species Falco naumanni. The sequence goes on from NC_054065.1 coordinate 21,833,966, forward strand.
TTGCCTTAAGAAAGCTAAACATCTCACTTACCTGGTGACACAGCTGCAAAAACATTGCCCCTTCCACACACTACAGAAATGGTGTGAGAGTAAATAGTACTTTCTCTGAGACCCCATAGCACAGAACAAAATTTGCCTTTAGGCCTTCCATTGCAGCTTCTTGTCATCATTCTCCCAAGACAACTGTGGCTTCAGGTCAGCACAGACAAGTGTCCCCCAGGAGGGGCAGAACTGCAATTGCAACATTAAATTTCAAGTAACTGGCCATAGCTACAGATATCTCTTACTCTACAAAAACAGAGTTATACAGAGATAAATTATCATAGCAATATATAAAATAGAAAAGCCTATATTGTGCAAAACATAGCAACAGAAGGATGTAATGGGCATGTCCACTGCTTCAATTTCAAAGGAAATCTAATTTTCTGACATGTTAAAGTACTTCAGAAGACAAAGGTAAATCCTCTGTCACCTCTAATCAGCTGCAACTGCAACCAAGGAATGAGCAATGACAGCAATGAATGTAAAATCTAGAGCAGTTAACTGCTTAGTCCACTTGAACGTTTTGGAATGATGTTCTTTTTTTTAAACCTAGCTGATAACAGGCACATGGCAAGGCACTGGAGAGAGACTGCCCTTGGCCTAAAATGTACAGCGAGGCTACCCAGTTAATATTTCTGTAGTGACTTGTGAAATTGAAGATATCAGACCAGTTGAACTTTGCTGAAACATTACGGTATTGGGAATCTACTGCCTTTTTATTATAAGGAACAGTATTATTCATGTATTTTCTAAGTAAAAATGGAAGAAATAAATGGAAGTAGTCATTGTAACCACTACTTAACATTTTGTTTAAATCTACCTTGGTCTTAAACCCCTCATTTATAGGGAAGCAGGGAATGCTTTTACGTGGTACACCCTAGGCACACAGCTGGCTTGGAGGCACGTGCTCTCCCAAAGGCAGTGCCTGACCTCTGCTTTCTCTATTAAGACTAAAAGTGCCATGCAGCTAAACCACATGTAAGCAACAAGCGTACTGATGATCCACTTGCACTCAGACTTTCCGTATTACGGGAATTATTAAAGAAAAATAAATGGTCAGAAAGGGGCAGCTTTAGAGAAGGGCATATGAAAATGCTTTAGGCTCCCCTTCCCTCCCCAAAAGCCATTTCTGGCTTTGCTTGAAAACTGGCTGAGAGATGTCAGACATGCAAATCCCTTCCCCTGGCACCAGCTCCAAGAGGAGCTGAGTTGCAGCAAAAGGAGGACCAGAGACCAAAGCTGAGCATCTGCTGCATTAAATGGGAGCTCTGTGGCCCCCGGAGCTGTCCCCGCTCCTTCCACCCCCATCTGCCCTGTACCACCCACCTCTCCTATGGGTCACTGCTGGAAGAGATGGGTCATTGTCCTTTTTTTCTCCTTCCAGTCCCACAGCAGCCTTCTTGGAGCACAGTCAGCTCCTCTCCGGGAAGGTGTACTGCTCTCCTGAATTAGGGAACACCCACCTCCCACACGGTTGTCAGACAAACCCTAAATAGCCCAGATACCCTTCTCAGGTAGAAACCACCCAGCAGTTGGCTACCACTGTTACAACAGAAACTGCTACTGGATTAGGGAACCATTCAGGAAAACCACAAAGGGGCAGCACAAAACGGGTAACCAGAAAAGAGCAGCTCAGTTCAACCTGATCTGTAAAGCCCTGGGCCAAGCATTGCTGTATTTGCTGTGTCCTTCTTTGGGGACCTCTATGTGTGCAAGGATAAGTCTATGACATATAAGCATTTTTTCTCTGGAAGGCACCTTTTCAGGGAAAATGCTCAGTGAACTTCAAGTTAGGGAACTGGAGCTTCAGTTACCATCGCTGTCCTGAAGAGCATTAAAATATCTGTGCAGTTCATCACGTCAGCTAGCAGCTGAACATCTCCTGCTACCTCTTCAGAAAGCAGGAAAGCCTCACTCCATTTCCAATGAAAGCAATATCAATGTTTGAATCAGACAATGGAAAACAACACCCATGTCTGTAGAAAATCAGAGGCAAGTCTCACTCAGAAATGAACAAGCCACCCATGTAAGCATGCAGCATCTAATCATTAGGCAAAACACTTCCTTCAGTGTGTCCCCTCAAAAAACCTGAAACATGTCACTGCTCTCTAGCAAACAGTTCTGCAGACACTGGTAAGACACTTCGCAGCCTTCCTACAGAACATGCAAGGAGCAGTAGCTATTTTTCTCAGCTCAGTGGCAGGGTTTTAAGAGTATGAAAACACTTAGAGGCTGCTTTTGTACCACAGAAGGGACCCCCAGTATCCTTCTCTATGTGCTGGCTTCTCAAATATATGCTACAGATGGTCTTAACAACTGAGGATCAATTTATTTCCCTTCAAAAAAAGAATGGAAAATTTTGATGAAAACCAGTTTCTGCTTCTCATATGAGGCATTTTCAGAACTGTCACACTAGGATGGCAAAGCTGCACACAGTGAGCTTGCATCAGAAGGGGAAAACGTCAGGGAAAAGAGTGTTAGTGGAAAAAAGCCACAGTAGATTACCTTCCAGGATAGGCAATGAGAAATTTGCACAAGAAACTGTAGCTGTCCCTTTAGCCACCTTTAGTGCCGACCTCAAGGAAGGCAAGTAGCAGCCTGGTTGGAGAAACTGGGGTACCTCTGTCTGAAAGGTATAGAGGAGACACCCACTGACACATACCTCAGCATAGGGTCATTACCTGCCACTGAAATGTCATTCAAATGATCTCATAAATAGCTGTGTATACACCACTCCTATCTCATTGGTCAAGGTGACAGCTCTTGCTTATAAAATACAAATAGAATAGATAACAACGGGATTAATTCAGTTTCGTCTAACTCAGCACTGTTAATATTTTTCCATAAAAATGCACTCAGGAGTCTACATTGCAGTCATCCAGGCATAACTTTGTTATCATGAACTAATTATTATAGACAGTTTGCAATGGCTACACATTTCTGTCTCTAGTAAACAGATTAAATCACTGCAAGATGTCTACAACAATAATCATACAAGACTGTTACGGTGAAAACTCCATTTGCTGGGTCTTTTTCCTTAATGCTCTGAATATCTCAATCAACTGATTCAGTAGCGAGGCTGCCTGTAGGACTACCAGTGAACATTCAATATGAACACAGTGCCACAGGGAAAAATGCTGATATCTTTTGTGGAAGAACAGGAAAAATCTAGCCTGACTTCCGTAATTTTTTCCTCACAGTGAGAAAACAGTATCTTGGTGCTACAAGACACGACAAGTTAAAGAAAGTTCATCCTTTCCCCCTACACAGGTGGTCAGAAAGAACAATTAGCCAACGTACAGCTTACAGTAATGCTGGACACTGCTGATAAGCAATGGCATTGCCAACAATCTACCTACCAATTTGCAGTGATCTAAATGAAACCCCATCTCACTGATGGGTCTTTTCTACCTGGGCCTCAACACCCCCCTGTAAATTCTTTCCTGGGATTTGTTGCAGCTGACACCAGCCACAGAGGCAAAAAACAGGCACAACACCCATACAATCCCTTTCCAAAGCAATTCTTTGCTTCTGGTGCTTTGGCAGCTCCAACTGACTGACAATAAATCATAGCTGTTGGCTGAGTCAAGGACTGTTTTAAATGCCACTGTCTGTAAAAACTCATACCAATTTAGTGGTGCTATGCTCCAATGAATGGAAGAGAACAGCGTCAAATTCCATTTTAGAGTGACACCTTTACTGCTACTATTTTGTAAACAATCTTGAAGCTGATCTGGGTATCAAAAAGGAACATGTAAATATTTTATTACAGAAATTTATTGCAGGGATTTTATAAATGAATACATGTATATAAATGTATATACACAGAAATTGTGATTAAATATCTTGGTTGATTTTGTTCAGACCCTTTGTTCTTTGAAGTAAAATTCAGGCTTGTAGGAACCTCGCAGTACTGTCACAGCATTTAATTGGAAACAGCTATTTTCCACCATTTGCTTTGATGATCTCACACAGAAGTTTTCTTTTGCTCCTGATGACAAACTAAACCTGGTGCAAAGTTCCAGAAATTAGAGATACACATCTGCAGAGCCTGAATTATAGATTGATTTTGCCAATATTCAAAAAGAAAAAAGTAGAAGCAGATTATATACACAATGAACTAGCAGCTTTCTACCTTGGTCTTAACCAGAGGGTTGAAACCAGACTGGCTGGCTAATCCAAGATACACAAGAGTTTCCTAGAGCCACTTTTATGAAAAGGACAAAAAAATAAATGCAATCAAGTATAGCAGAACTTGTTTTTATCATTAAATTGCCTAGAAATTACCAGGTACATTCACACTTCTTTTGGAAACCTGTTATCATTAACAACCATATCGATTTCCATTGACAAAGATGTCTTTGAAAGAGATAATTGCCCAGTTTGACTAGACAATTCCCTTTCAACAACACATAGAATTTGTGGCACTACCACCCCTCTACTCAACAGCTTGTTCTCTATGTAAGTAGTAAGGAAGCACTTGCTCCTTTTGTATTCTGTGTCACGCGATGGCAGTGCTTTTTCCTTTACTGCTCTCCTAGTGTGACTTAAACCTGACTTGGAAGAACCGTATACAGTATTTCTGTCTGCCTAAGCTGTGTGTAAACAAACCACATCCATTAAAACCATCAAGTGTCTCTATGTTTTTTAAGATGACAACCATCTGGTTCTGTGATGTGCACACACTTGAAAAAGGGGCTGTTGGTATTGTTCTCCTAGTCCTTTAAAAGAGCAGGCTGTGATCTCTGAGGTGTGATGCTGGAGGGGAAAACTGCATAACTTACAAGTCCTGTTCAGGTTTCATCAAAAGGTTGGAACAAATGGCATCATTCTGCCATGAGTCCAGCTGCACAACAGAGCAGATGTCCAAAGAGGAGCAGGGCTAGTCAGGGGTGCTGATCACGTATAAAAAAAAGGCACAAGCTGTTGCTGATCTTGTGACTGATCTTGTTGATCTTCTTGCTGACCTTGTGCTTACTGCCTAGCGCCCAGATTAGTCTGTTCTGAACTACTTGAGGGTGGAAGGGCAGCTGTCCGGAGATTTGACCCCACCTATGCAAAGTCAGTGGAGAGCATACTTCCTTCTAGGATCAAGTTTTGAAGACACTATGAATCTCCCTGTGATTACCGCCCTTGTAGAAAAAAAGCTTCTGATGTATAAATGTGAAAATATAGACCAGCAACAGCATCACAGCCTTCAACAAAGATAATTTCCCAGCAACTCCTTGACTCTAATTTGAGAAGGAAATAATATATTTAAATTACATTGCAGATTCAACAGTTCACAACAGATTTCTCTCAATTACTATGAGAAAAAGCTTTTCTTTTAGTTCTTTTATAATGCTTATTTGCCTTTTAACTAGTTTTCCTGCAGGCATATACTATAAAGGCATAAAGGAGAATTTTTATACTGCAACATCTTAAAAACTGCATGCCTGCAGCTACCTTAATGTTACTCTTTATTGAAGTCAGCACCATCAAATTTATCCTTTTATCATTCATAATCTTCAAATAGTTGATAAAACTGCACTAAGATCCAAACACATTTATTTCCAATGCTTCTGGGATCAAGCCATTTATTTTGCTTGACTGCTGACAGTCCTACACAGTAATAGAAAACATTTTTGATTAGCTAAACTAAAGCACCCTTCTAGCAAATGAACTCTTGATGAGGGTTGTCATTTTCTATCATTCACTGAATTTGTTGAAGTTCTCAATATTTGACATTGCTTAGACTGATAGTTCATCTGGGCTGGAACTGTATTCCTTATACCTGTTTGTATTACAGTTTACAAATTATTACTTTGATCCTGAATGGAACACCTGGAATGGGGTAATAGAAATATTTGAGTTGTTGCAGATTTAAGGATTTACCTTATTTGCTTCTCTGTCCAATATGGAGCCAGAAAGATCTTACACTTCAGGGTTTCTGATATTATATTTTTCGCTATTTTAAGCCAAGATCTTGACTTCTGCTCTGTGTAAATTCCCTACTCATCCTCCTATCCATTACAGCCATTCAAAACTTGTACTTACTTACTGCCCCCACCATCACCTGTGCTGATCCTTTCTGGTTATAAGACAGAAACCAAGCATTCTTCCCTGCTTTTTTTCTCCTCCTGTAATTATATCAGAGTTATGATACTGTCAGAGGACAAAGTTGGACCTTTCCTAATGACTACACAGAGAATCAATAAAAACTGAAAAATAGATTTCCCAAATAATCCTATAAAGGTACCTTTTCTGTTCTAAAAGTCCATTTTGGCTAAACACTCCCTACCAATATTTGGCCTTGCCCTATCGGAACAGCTCAACATAGATCTGCATTATCGACAGCCTGTGCTGCGCTCTTCAGACTTCCTCAGAAAGGTCTCTACAGTACAACACGGGTAGGCCAGTGGGCTGTGGGGCAACAGAAGGCAAAAGGAACCCTATGTGATTTCAACATAAAGGCAAACGCAGTCACAAGTGAAGGGTACTGTAGCGTTCATTATCCTATGCAAAATGTACATGTAAATGTGGCAAATCTATGGTTAACTAGGCACAGGCGCTACCTCCACCTTTATGTTCTTCATGGAGAGGTCAGAAAGCTTCTCCTCCTCTCCCCATCCCTTCTCTTCATGTCAGCCATGGGTCCCTCCGCACTGACAATTCCCTGAAACCATCACTCACTTCCAGTGCTCAGTCTGAACAGGAACACACTTGTCCCTTTCCCTCAGAGGAAAAGGAACATTTCAAACGCAAAGCAGCACAGATCTTCCACAATCCCTCTCAAACTCATGGCCTCTCTCCAGTTCTGTTCATCTCTCATGCTCTCCCTGGCAAACACCGCCAGTGAGCCCAGGGAGCAGGGACCACATGCTTGGGGTCTGCCAGTGCGTGGTCCTCAACTGAGGCTCCTCAGCAGTGGCCCACCATAGCGAACAATGGAAGGAAAGACATTAGTGATCAAGGAATATTTTGGTTTCCTTCTGATATTTAATTATCCTCAGTTGCCTCTTCTTGGTCAGGAATGTTTTTCTAAACATCAGCTTTTTGTTGCATTAAATGCCTGTCCATTCCCACCACTAGCAAACTCCTGCAATGTTTTGCTTCCAAGGGAGACCACAGGCTCTGAATGGAAACAAAGAGCAGATTTGGAGGGCAGAGATGCAGGAGGAAATAGGGAGACAATCCCTACAGCGAGCAGTTCATATAGATACACTTCTGGGCTTTTCTATCTATAACCTGATAACAGTGCTTTGGGGAACGCTAACAAGATCACTGTTAAAAGTGGATTAGGAGCAACATCACTTTTCTTTGCTGGGTCATGCTTTAAGTATGCTAAATAAAAATCAATTCATTTTGCAATCAGTGGAGAGTTAAATCACAAAACATCATTCTATCATCTCTTTGTCAGGAATACTTGTGCACTGCCAAAACATTACAGCATACAGTCAAAGACAGTAGACAAATCCTGCCATTTAATGGAATGTCATGCTAAGATTGCTTTCTAGCAGGGCAAAATCACCAAGATAAAGACATTGTTACTGTCGTGGCAGCCATGGTATAAATCAGAGATTCCTTTCACATTGACTTTTTCAGTCATGGGTAAATGACAGAGAATTACTAAGCCTTTTAAAAGCCAGCTTTCTTAAAATCTGAGCTGGAGTAATTGTTTTCCCTGAGACACGCTTGAATCCCACTGCAATAATGCCACATTTTAAGTTATCTATCAACACAACTCTTTCATGAGGCTAACTCTTTTCTCTCAAGACAAGTTAGAAAAACTTTCCGTATTGCAATACCCCAATCTTATAAACAAAGCTAATTCTTACTGTGATTTCTACTGTTTGAAATCCATTAATACCACCATTTGAATACAACTATCTTATTTTTGCATTTTCAAATGCTGCTTTAGATAATTTATTAAATTATAAACAAATGAGAATCTAGCCCAAGCTATAGAATATACCATCTGACTAAAAACATAGCAATTTATCTTTCTGCTCTGTAAGAGAAAGATTTTTCCCTTTTTAATTGTCTTAAATTAGAAACAAAGAAACAAACAAAAATCCTTCATCTTAATCTTCTTGTGGCAAGGAATCACACTAGAAGTAGATACAAATTGGTGTTACCTCCTCAATCTATTTTCATTGCACAGGCCAGACAGTCCATTGGCAAGAGGCAGATTTAGCACAGGGGGGTGATTTCAGTGACCTGTAGACACCTCACTATTGTATCATCACACCGAAGAAGATGCAGTTGCTTATTTGTGGAAGCAACCGTAACTAAGAGAAGAATAAGGCAGCTGGTAGACACACTTACATCATAATTCAGGGGTGATAGATGCAAATACATTGGAAGGATGTTTGCTGCATCAATTATGTGACTTGATGTCTCACGACTGACAAGACCAAGCAGATGTACAGAGAGAGAAGCCATGCTGGAATAAACGCTGAAAGTGAAGGGCTTATAGATGCCTCAAGCCAAAGAGTCTTCCACAAGTGTGTGTGAACATTTGTACACACAGATCTATCCACGTAATAACCGCAAGATTTGAGAGGGCAAAGGAAGGGGGTGTGAAGAAGGGAAATGCCAAACATACTTTTTGGTCCCTTCTGGCTCCGCCAGTGCCTCTGGCTCAAAAATACTATGAAACACGGAACTGACTCAGGAGGTTTCAGACCTTGCACCTCAAGTATAAACACCCTCACACAGGCACAGTCCTAAGCAATAAAACAATTCTTGCCAGCAGGACAGGGGAACATAGGCTGGGAGAGCAATGAGGGCTCCTCCAAGTCCAAATCTGTGCTGTCACAGACAACTGCATTCTCTCTATCAGCTTAACAAGTTCTGTCCCGGACCTAATCTGACTTTTTTTTCCCTCTTTCAAAGCCAGTTTCAACATCTCATCCTTTCAATAATTAGAAAACTTATTTTGAATTCCATCTAAATTTATCCATGATCAATCAATGCAGATCTATTTGGCACGAGTCTCACTCTTTCCATAGTAAGTAATGACCCTGAAGTCCCGTTGTTTTTGTTTTTTTTTTCCCTCTTGGAGTTCACCACTATAACATTTTATATGAAAAGCAACGCTTTGCCATTCTGTTTTCAAATTAAAGAGGACATATTGGCAGAAAACTATTTGATCACTAACTCTAAAATGGTTGGAAGAACAATATGTCTTAAAAGACTCGCACATGAAAAACAAAGCTTACTGATGGATGCCATGCTGACCTTGAATCAGCCTGTGAAATATTCATTGTGGCCAGGAAAATTTATTCAAAAAGCCAATTTTGGCAGCAAGGGCAGGCTCCCAGCTGGCAGTGAGGTTGCTCCATATCTGTTAAGAAGCACTACCCTGTTTCCTATTACTTGCAGGAATTTGCCACAGTTTCTCCAGGTAGCTTGCTTACTTTCTTTTTTTTTTTTTTTTTTTTTTTTTTACTGTTCAACTGTTCATACTTATTTGTTATAAGAATAAGGACCATATTCCTAAAAACATCTTGTCACAATATGTTTGTTACTCAAGTAAATATAGTAGGTGGAATTCAAAAAATGGTTTAGGGCATTTTATTGTATATTAATATATCGGTAAGTCTAGTAGGATTTCTATTTTGTGCTTTAATCAGATGCCTACAAAACTTAACTGCACATGCATAAATATATATCTGTGTCAGGTAAAATGTAGTTTTGCTATGTAAGTGCATACCTACATCTTTACAACAGAATAACAAAATAAGTTTCTGTGAAAAACTTCTCATATCCAAAATCTTTAATAAAAGTCCTATGGTTTGTGACTAGATTCTTTTTCCTTTTTCTTATTTCATATTGAAGCAGATATTTATAAATAAATGTTACAGCAAACAAATACAGAAGTTTTAATATTATTTTAGTGCTTCTGAAATCACCGTGTAATTTAAATAGAAATAAAATTTTTGATGTAAAAATGCTGGTTATATATAAAACACAGGATCAATAAAAGACCTTGAAAAGTAGTGCCAAGAAGGAGATAAAATTACCTCACTGCTTTTTTCCACTTTTCTTCACTACAGAGAGAAGACCATGTTATCAACTACATCATTACTTATCATCATTAAAAGGCCATGAAAACAGCTTTGGAACTCACAAGATTAAAACCCCCAAATACCCTTCTTTTTAGGTTTTGTATCATATATATATACACCTTTCCAAAGATTTATAATTGTGGGATTCCTAAACCTATGAGTTGGGTTTCTTGCATAGATGTTTGTCTCCAGGAATTGTGCCATCAGGGGAGAAAGCACCAAATGGAGTATTTTCATGAAATTACAGGAGTTGGCAAGTGCTGTGACTCCTGCTATTTTATTGTGAGTCTTAAACTATAAAGTGGTTGGGTTTTTTTTAATAGCCTAGTTCTCAGAAACAAACAGTGCCTGCAAATGGAAATACTTTCAATATGCAAAAAGAAATACCTAGCTGTTGGTCTACAACAGTAGGCTGGCTATAGCACTCAGAAGTGTTAGTTTAAATATGCAGTTAAAAAATTCTTCACCGCCATGTGAAATGAAGTTGCTGGCCCAACCTGAACCCTTCATTTTATGCCATCTGCTCTACCGCTCCTCTTGCATGAAGGCAGCTCTGCCCCCACCTTTGACCTCTAGTGATGCAGAAGAGATGCATGCTGCTGAACACTGGGCAAGTGCACCTTTTTCTTTTCTGACTCTCATTAGTATCTCCCATTTTCCTAACACTGTAGTAAAGGTAGAAAATCAGTCAAACACAAGCCATTCATCAGCACAGAAACAGTGCTGGAAATCAAGAAGTAAAAAAGAATGCGTGCTTTTTTAACAGAGACAAACAGTAAAAGTCCAACAGAAAATGGAAAAATCCATTGAGAATTATCAGAACTTCAGAAACTGAAAAATTCAGAGCAACCAAAAGGAAGAAAGGAAATAGCTTGGGGAATATGTCTGCAGATTCATTTTCCCTCAATCAAGCAACTAAGTCAGACTCAGGAGGGTTTACAAAAGGGAAGTAACCTTGGACGTAAAGACTGTTCACAGCAAAACGCAGCTCTGCGTTAGGCTTAGATTTCATGCAGCATTCGCACCTCAGCTTCACCTGGAGGCTAAATGGTGGCAGGCGGCAGAAGCAAATGGGGGAAGAACAGCAGGAGAGGAAGAGCTTTACCCCGTGCTGCTGGTATGCTGCTGTCAGTCTGGCTGCCCCACCACTTACTGGGCAGATCTCAGCTAGGATCAGACTTTTCTATAATTGCAAGTATGTTTTACCCTTTCTACAAATTAAAACTTTAAAGCCAATGCCAAAAAGGCAACCATTTATATTGCAATATCTTCAGTTTACTCCAGGAAATTCACGACACTGAGGCTTTTAAAGTAGCATCAAAGAGAATTACGATGATATAAGCAAAATCATGGGCTTCGCTGTAGAAAAAACTAAGTCAATCAAGCACCTGAAAACTGAACTGAATGCTGAGATGCTAAATTGCACAATGAATGGAACAGAATAAAAGCAGGTTGCTACACAACTTTAAATACCATGATGAGGTACATTTGGAAAAGAAACAAATCAAAGCCATTTCTACCAACATCAATGATTTCCACAGGAATTACTCAGGCAAGTTTCTCATCCACGTTCCCTGGGACTAATCAGTGTATCTCTAATATATCTAGAGGACACCATGGAGAATGTAATTTAGAAGACAGACATGCCAGAAAGGAAAAGGGGCTGGGAACAGAGGAGGGGGGAGCCAGTGCTGGAGTCACTGTCATTGTGAGAGTAGGGGGAGCAGGGTCAGGCCACAACGAGTAACGTAGGGTGGTCACCTGGTCACCATCCCCAGGGTCTGAAGCCTGGAGTATCTGAAGAAAGAATGGCAACAGTATTCCAATGATACTGTGGAGGAAACACTAAAACACTTAACAGCCAAAGTCTTACAACCAGCTTCCTTATCACTTCTGGTTGTACAAGGTGTTAATAAGCCCCGTACTCCACACAGCCCTGCACTGCCTAAGACCCGAACATTTTCCATCACAAAAACTATTTCACTCGCAGTATTCTCAAAAAATGGTTGAAGCAGCTTGTTTACTTCAGCTCACTCCCTTCTCTATGTTCAGCAGCTCATCAAAGCTCTAGTCTAACAAAAGCAAAAGATGGTCCAGGCCACCATTAATTTTGCACAATTTTTGGGGGTATTTTTGACAAAAAAACTGATTTTAATTCTATGGACTGCAAACATAATGAATTCATAACAAATTTCATTTCATAATCACCATTTTGGTCTTGCATTATGAGATGCTTTTAGATGTAATAAATCAATTAATAAACACAGCAAGCGGCTCTTCTTTTTCAGTACTGAAGACGTACAAATTTTAGATGTCAAAGTCTACGATTAAACTAGTAGGCATACTCTGCATAATAAAGACCCAGCCATCACCCTTAATTCCAGTTTAATGTTTGCACTACAACACTGCATTTACGTAAAAAAAAAAAAAAAAAGTTGAAAATTATCCCTGCTGTGACCAGTTATCCTGAAAGAAATGAGATAAGAAGTGCAACTTGTTAACTGATTGTTTTAATTTCATTCTTTAGGTTTTAACAATTCTACTTTCTTTTTCTGAAAAAATCTCTTTGTTCTTCACTAGAACGTTCTGATGCAAAATCACAGAACATATAAATTTGCCAAAAAATTGTAAGCAAGTTGTTAGAAAAACTGGTAAGAACAGCAATAAACATGCAACTCAATAGCAATGTGTGCATAACTATGAAACAACAGTGTGCTTTACTCTGGAAATGTTGATTTGCAAACACTGGGGTAAGTAACATGGTTCTAGAAGGACATCTGTATCTCATAGCAAAATGGATATTGACATTCTAGCAAGATAAAATATTTTTTGAGATCAGAGGTAGAAAAATGGTAACCTAAACACTCAAAACTGGAGGGAAGATAAGCAGGCTTTGCCTTTTTATAGGTAAGCCCAGAAGACTTGAAATATCCCATGCTGGGAGGGAAGCGCTCCAAAACAGCATCATCAGGTGGTGCTGAAATATTTACATTTGAGCCCCTTGGTCTCTGCATCAGTTTCCAGTATTTCAGACAAGTATTTTTGTATTCTCAAAGAGCTGAGGTTTAACTTGACTGTTAAATTTATCCCTCCACACCAAAGAATATGTTTCTCTATCAAAGGCTTCTAAAAATCACCTCAAAGTTGACACCCATCTGCAGCATGCTTAGCTTCCCAGCACAAATAGAAGCAGAAATCTAATCTGATGCTTTTGTTTCTGAAACTATCAATGGCATAACTCAGATGCAACCAAGAGAAACATGGGAAATAAATTTTCCCTTCATTAACATTTTATGATCATTTGAATTTTCTGTCATATTACAAGCCATATAGTTTTCAGAACTGGATGAATTAAATGTCAGATATGTTCAAAAATATTGTTGAAAAATTTAATTAGCCCAGAATTAATTTGGGGAAGCAGGGAAATATTTTTTTTTCATTTAGAAGGCATAATAATTAGTATTTCGGGGGGGGGGGGGGGGGGGGGGGTGGGGGGAGAAAACAACCAGACAAAATACCTGTAACTTCAAATAATCTTTTTGTAGTTTCAGAAGATGTTCCCCATCAGTAATTTCGTTTAAAACGTCTACCTGGCTCCTTGTAAGACTTACAGAATGAGCATGGGTTGCTCAGGTTTTAGGACAAAAGGAAATATAACTAATATACATAGCACTGTTTTGCACTTCTAAGTGCTAACTTTAGTATTAAGATTTATTTTAAAGGGTTACTTTTCTAAACTGGCTAGCTCCCTAATTTTACTGACTGAAAAAGAATTGAAACTGAGGAAAGGACACTTTTTTCCCCTCCTTCCAAACTCCTCCTTTTTTTCAGTATTTCTGTTTGTTTGTTTGTCTTCTATTACAAGGATGTTTTCAGCTAGAATTTTTTTTTTCCTTTGAAAACTTCCAAGGAGATAAGTAATCTTTTTGATCATTTGCATTATTGAATCTACGAAGAAAATGCTAGGTTAGGGCTGCAACTACTCTCACAGCTAAGACCAAGTTCAAATTCTGATATCTGCTGATAAAGCACTAACTTCCCAGAAGAGACCACTGCTTTAACATTACACTGCTCATCATCTCACAGATTCTCAAAGTGCTGATTAAGCTTTCAGTTTAATTAATTGTTTTACCTTACAGTAAAATATGATTCCAATTAAAAACCAAAAAAAAGTAGTAAACTAAAGGTTTGTGTTGAAGAAAGTAGAATGCCTGTACAATTAAGCTCTTTGGCATATGCTCTTCACTATACATTACTCAAAAAAGCATAAGGTTGCCCTTAGCAAAACAATGTGGAATCATAAATGAAGGTCCCTGCAATGGTGGCTGAGCCACCTTGTCTCTCCATCAAGGAGGAGTGCAGACCCACCGCAAGGAGGAGACGTGGTTGGCTCAGGTCCTGCCACTAAGAAGCACACAGGCAGCATAATCTGGGGGAAGCGTACAGCTTCCCACTGCTACCACCACGGGTGAACTGCCAAAAGCGCACGTAGCCCCTGTAGATGCAGTAAGCAAAGTCAAATGGCTGCTAAGCATGACTGCTGTTGACCATACATTTGTGTCAAAAGCAAAGGAGAGTGCTAAACTTTAAACACAGGTAAATGTATTCACCATGGATAAGAAAATGCTTAACAGCAGCAAGGAAACAAAATGTTTTATCTGCACTGACCATCTCATATTTCATCACCGTGCTACGGAAACTGATGTTTACATCTTCTGTATAATTTTAATTCTCCACAAATACAGTTCTGAATGGTATAGAGCTGTGAAATACCCACTTCAGTCTTCATATATACAAAATAAGTTATGTTGGCTGCCATCATGTTAAAAATAGAAAAGGGAAAGAACTGCCCAGCCATTTATTCCACTTCTAAGCCAAGGAAAGGGGGTTGTTTGCTGGGTTTGGGTTTTTGGTTTTTTTCGTTGGTTGTTTGTTTTGATTTGGGTTTTTTTTACAGTATATACTTCAATGATCTGCCCAGAATAGATGGGCACTGTGATTTACATTTCTTTTGTGGTACTTTTTAATGAACTAATTAATTATACCGCTAATGACCTAGATAGTGCTTGAAATTCTTCTTGCTACAGGAAATAATTTGCATAAAATAATAAAACAAGCAAATTTTTTCTTGTTGAACCTGTGCTGAATATATGGCACACAGAAAATCTCACCATCTAGCGTGTTGCAGAGGAACATCTATCCATCTAGGAAATTATTCAGACCCCATAAAGTACCAAGCAAAAGTCTTGTTCCTTGCCACTATTGCTATTTGTGAAAAAGCAAACTGGGAGAAACCCAATAGATGAAATCTGCTGGCTTTGAACTACCCACTCATTGCTATTCACACAATTACCAGCCAATATGTGCATTTCTATTTCTCATTTCTCCCTGGAACTCATCTCTGGCTGAATCACAACCACATGAAAGATGACTTTTCCAAGGCAGCAGCATTTCAAATTTAGTTTGTGTATTAAATGTTGCTTGCTTCGTTTGATCACATTGCTTTTACTGAACACTCTCTGAATTATTGCAAGCAACACCCCACCCTCTCTGCTGTCCCTATGGCCAGTGGATTCTCTGCAAAACACCTCATGATGAAAAAAAGTAGAAAGGGTTTGGTTAAAAGGTACTTTTCAGGAAGTTTGTCATCCATCCTCAGCTATACCAAATGGATTACATACATTTGCTTCATAGGCAAAACCTGCTACACAGCCTCAACCATGTCATGAAAAAGATACTGGTTATGAATGTTTTGAGGCGAGTGAAAATGCTTTTTAATTGGAAAAAAAAATCCAGTGTTTTAAAAGAAAAGAAATCCAAATGTTCCAGAAGAGAAGAAGGGCTACAAGAAAATCTTGTGAAATATAAAGCAAGGTCTCTGCTTTGACATACCTACTCGCACATCCCACCCACACACTTCATCCTTCTATTGAGAGTTTGGAAAACAATGACTGAAAGTCAGACAGGCAGTGTAATCCAAAATCAGATTACAATATCCCTCTGTCTTTTCACCCTTTTAAAGATCCCAGGTACTACTGTAAAGTATTCTTAGGCTTACAGTTGTACTAGCTATGTTTTGGGCTTAAAATCAAGAAGTAAATTAATAAAAACATAAATCTGAAAACAACAGCAGGCTCCAAAATTACTCTCTGCTACCCCGCTGACAGGCAGAGTATTTGGTTTTAATTTCCACCCAGTGAGCCGAAAGCAGTACGCTCTTCCAGAATTTCTTACGCGCACGTCCAGCATTCACGCCGCTCACTCCTCCGAGCAACCCTGCATTGCCATCTCTTAAAATGCCTCTGCTATGTGAAAAATAAATAGCTTCCCCCCTCTACAGTGCTATTCACCTAACAGTGTGTGTTAAATAAATATTAATAAAAGACTAGACTCAGGCTCTTTTATTACTAGTAAGTGGTACCTTACTCTGCAAATATTTCCTTTCTCTTTGACAGAGCAAGGTATTACTCTGCAGAAGTAAAGGAGGCAGAGGCTGGCTCAGCCCAGCAGCACCAGGTACCCCTCTCCCCCCGCGCCCTCCAGCTCAGCTGGGGCCACTCAGGCTCAAGCACAGAAGCCCGGTGCCCCCAGTGAGGGGGGCAGAAGGTAAGAGACAGCCCTGCAAGACACCACACTCAGCTCCAGAGCACGCTGACATCCAAACACATCGACCCCTTCCACCACACCACACCACCATGCAGCCCCATTCCGTCTCTCTTCCTCTCCGAGAAGCGCATGTTAGCGAGGACAGGGGACAGCAGGCTGCGGCAGAGCCTCCACCACACACCTGCCACCTAAGAGCTGAACCTCCTGAGCACTCAGGCACAGGAACCGTGTGTGATGAACACGCACATTTATGTACTTGCACCTTTTTTCCTCTTGGGTTACAAGAACAGAAATCTAGCTCCCTTGCTTTTTGAAAAGGGGACAAAATACAACGTGGAGATATCCAGGCTTGTAGCTACTCACCCGTCTGACCACTTTACCTTGCTGCATACTGTCAGTTGGTAAAATATTCCCCTAGCTTCAAAGACTCATCTAATCTCTCCAGTTCTACTTTGTGGTACTTGGAATAAAACACCAAATGTTACGCTGCTCAGTGCTATTTCTCCACAGTAAAGAAAATTAAAAGCTGAAGCTTCTTTTGCTGTTGTTTTCTGCTCATTATTTTTTATTTCTTGACTCCTGTTTACTATTTGTATTTTACTGTAAATTGGATTGAAAGACTATATTTTTATAGGAAAATGTTTAAAGGTATGTAATCATATGCCACATTCCATTCGATTCATATACTGAATTTCTACTGAGCTTTCTTCAGTTTGTCTTCCAACACCTTTCTAATAACAAGATACCAGCAATTAAAATGAATACTTAAGTTCAGGTTATACACAAGTTACATATAAAAAATATAACAATAAAAAAAGCATATAATGCCATCTCTATATCCCCCACCTAGCACTATTGCCAGATCTTCCTCAACCTTTTTATTACACTAACTGCTTTAGAGTTTGCTGAGCACATTTTTTGTTTAAACAGGGGGGGCTCTGGCTCGCCACTTGAAGCTTCTTGATATGTCTGTACTGGTTTGGGCTGGGATGGAGTTTAATTTTCTTCCCAGTAGCTGGTATGGGGCTGTGTTTCGGATCTGTGCTGAAAACAGCGCTGGTAACCCAGGGATGTTCCCGTTACTGCTGAGCAGCGCCTACCCAGAGCCAAGGGCTTTTCTGCCTCTCACACCGCCCCCGCAGCGAGGGGGCTGGGGGTGCACAAGGAGCTGGGGGGGGCACCGCAGGGACAGCTGCCCCCAGTGACCAAGGGGATGTCCCGTTCCATATGGCATCATGATCAGCAATAAAACATTGGGGGAAGAAGAAGGAAGGGGGGATGTTCGAAGTGATGGTGTTTGTCTTCCCAAGTAACTGTTACATGTGATGGAGCCTGGCTTCCCTGGGGATGGCCGAACACCCGCCTGCCCATGGGAAGTGGTGAATGAATTTTGCGCTTTGCTTTGCTTGCGTGCGCGGCTTTTGCTGTACCTATTAAACTGTCTTTATCTCAACCCACAAGTTTTCTCACTTTTACCTTCCCGATTCTCTCCCCAACCCACCGGAGGAAAACAAGGGAGTGGCTGTGCAGTGCTTAGTTTCTGTCTGGGGTTAAACCACGACAGTGCAACATCATTGAGGAAACTATAGAAGGATAAAATGACTTGTTTTCATTCTACTTCTTCCAGGGTTTGTGCCAAGCATCTAGATGCCAGTTGGCTTCAGATGTGCACTGACATACCTATAGAGCACAACCATGTCCTTACACGTACCTAAAGTACTTTTCCTGTCAAGCAGGTTTCTCACACTTTTCTCCATTACAAAGAAAACTAAGCAGTAACAGCTTAACAAATCAATCCCTGTATCATTTTCTCAAATGTTCATCCTTCATATACCTCCATAATGTTCTAAATGGGTAAAGTCTGTTGAAAGACACCAACTAAAAAATTCTCACTACCCTTATTATGTTTGCTATCACTACCTAAAATATAATTAAGCATCAGACCAGTTACTTTGCTATGGAACAGATGGCATCATTTTCCTATTTCACTTGTTTGTAAATGGAGTCTGAGAAAGGTCAGCCAACATTTCCAAAGCGATCTCTGTTTTGACCCAGTCCGTTTTAGACCTCTGACTGGGGACAGGCATTGTGGGAGCTGCAGAAATGTCCCAATTTCTCTGATAACCAGGTCCAGAATATCTCTGACCAGACAATAAAGATTTGGTCACCCCAAAATCAGAAGTATCAGGCCGTGAGTGTTCAGGTAGTCTCAAGGGACACCACTGCCATAGTGGTTAAGAGCCAAATCATGTATTCAACTGCACAGAATTTCAGATTTATCAGTAAAACTCATATATCAGAGTTAATTAATACCGCAGAGCCACAGAGAAGTTTTGATGACTCTGCAGGTTAGCTATAAAAAGAGATTAAAGCTAAATCAAGGGCCTGATGACGTACTTATGGTTTCTGAAGTTGACAGTTTGTACCTAAGACTTTGTCTGTAGCTTTGGGTAGTACTGTAGTATTAAAAAAAAAAAGAAAATACTTACGCTGGGGGCTCTTTGTGCTTAACTTTCTAATAAGCAGTCAGACTGAAATGTTAGGCGATAAACTAATTATTAGCCCGAGCCCTTAATTAGTTGTTAAATCAGTCAGAAAACGTATGAATCCAAACCTAGAAGCAGCAAAACCAAAAACTCTTGTCTTGAGATCTGCATAAAGGCTGCAGGGAGACCAACTTCTTCATAGTGAAACCTGTTTTTGCATAGCCCCTGGGCGTCCTGGACTTTGGCTAGAGGATGGTGTCTCACAGCTGCAGTGGAGCCAGCCGGCACCGCCAGTCTGATCCAGCTCCCGCTGTGGAACAGGCGCAGGTCTGATGGCTGGGAGTGCTGCTAGACAGAGCAAGGACTGGGAGAAACGATTCAGTTCTCCAGAAGAGGAAAAAAACCTGTTATCTACCTTGCATAGTACAAACTCAAATAAATGCCAGTTTATCATGTAAGATTGTGAAAGCATCCTCAAAAGACGCACTTTGAGTCAAGCAAAATGCTTCATTTTCTTCTCAAGGTTTTTTTTTTCTATTTATATTATTTTGTGTTTTAATGTGCTTCGTGGTTTAATTTAACCATTATGAAATGAAACACCTGACTTTGAAAATGTGAAAACAATTTTGCATCATCGTTTTTTCTCATCATGCCTTATTAGTCAAATTTGGCATGAAGCTGTGAATGACAAGTAGTCTCATATCTACCTTGGAGGTGGGGAAGAGGAAGAGATGAGAGGGAAGGAGCAGAATAAGGAAAGCACAGAGAGCTATAAAATCATTCATGTCACGGGAGCGGACAGGGAGGAGTTGCTCGCCCTGTCTTCTGATAAAAGAATAAAGAGGTAGCAAATTATATTAGCAGGTTCAAAACAAGAAAGGCGGTTCTTCTCACACAGCTGGCTACTAACCTTCAGATCTCCTTGTCATGGGCCTTATGAATATTTTAATTTTAGCTTTAAGGAGATTGAAACAGTACCAGGATAAAGTCATAGAAGAAAATACACAAATGGTTATTAAATACCAGAAAACTGCTTCTGATTCTTTCCCCTAATTGGTTGGGTTCCAGGAGATTATTCCAAAAAGTACTGTGACATTTTCATCCTGCACTTGTGCTGACCCCGGGCAGCACAGCTGGACACCATCCAACACCAGACACCCAGTTAGATGAACCTCTGAGAGGAGCAATCTCTTTATGCTTGCACCTGTGCTCTTAAGGAGGTTGAGCAGACACCAACTCAGCCAAAGCCACATAACTGTGTATTCCACAGTTACTACCCTGCACCATGCTAATTTTTTCCCCTGTTTTACATAACTGATAGAAAAGCAGAGATCTCACTTTTATCTTCACCAAATAATTTCATTGGCTTTGAAAAACTGCATTCTCCCCAGATGAAGGTGGTTTAGAAACCACAGCGCTCAAATATATTCTCAAAAGATGTGCTGGTAAAAATGCAAGCACAAGCACTCTCATTTATCAGGACAAACTGAATGATTGCATGCACAGTTCTGGAGCACAACTGCACTGAAGCCACGCATGCTAATGCTTGCAGGAAGAAATGAATACAGAGCAACCGTGGAGCTGCCTCTGCCACCAAGTGTGAATGATAACATTGTAAGTCAGGTTTTCATCAGGTCCAAGTTTGTATATCTTTAAATGTTTTAGAATTATTTACACTTAACATGCTCAGGCACAATTTACTTTGCTTAACTATTACAGCAGAAATTCAGCACACTGACAATATACTTTGGATTCCATAAGGAAGAATATGTATTTCCCAAGAACTTGATAAAAGCTTTTAAAAAAGGTAGCTAACATAAAACCCACAGACATCAGTTTCAGCAATAGTGTAAATTTAAAATTCCAAAGAGTTTCACTAAGGAAAGGAAGAGAAAGGGACCCCAAGTCAGGGATTTAGACTCAACAGACTTTATCTTGACATGTAAAATGGCTCCTACCCTGTTGTTCTGTAATCTTAAATTTCTAATACAATGATAAAAACCCTAGACAAGAGCTGCGAGTAGGCAGCATACGTCCCTGCAAGCTCTCTGGACTTTACGCCAAACTACTCCTTCCCACGCAGGAGCAGAAGCCAGAAAGAGGTGTGATTTATTTATTTTTAACAGTTTACAGATCTATTAATTCTTACTAAGCAAACATAGGACCTGAAAAGCTATGTGCAGTCTCCTAGACTTCATCAGAATCCTTCTTCCTTACTTCACTGCCTATAGGCAATGCACTGCCATCATACAAAGATCTGAGAGAAAAGCAGAAAGATGCTGCAACAGGCACAAAATTTATACAAGTGATTGTTATTTGCACTACAAAAAAACAGGCTCAGTATTACAATAAAAGATTACAGGAGCATCCCATTGTGATTTCTGATAGAATAAGTAATACTTAGTATTCAATCAGTTATCTTTACAGTAATGCAAAAGAAGAATGCAATATAAAGGCACAAAATCTCTTACTATTCAGGCTGACGCACAAGGTTAGAAAGAAAATCACATTTCTATTTTTGGTCTCTGTGACGTTGAGTACGTGGGGCGCATGCAAGCCTAACTACCATTTACCGATTGCAAACATTTAGCAGGCATGCTGACAAACTCTTCATTGTAGCTCTGCAGAGACAATGCCATGAAGGAGACTTGGTGTGAGAAGGAAAAGCTGCCTACCTCCTCACACTGTGAGCAGGTGGCATACCTGCTGAGCAGCCCCATCCTACCAGCAGCCTGGGTCTCACAACTTGTTCTCAGGGCAGAGAGGGCTACACATGACATGGGGTCCTGTCAGAGTCCCAAGAAAGTGGGAAGCTGCAATGAGCTGCAACCAGCAAGGAACTCCTATGCAGTCTGTTCCCAATTGCTCCCTTCTTCAGCATGACTTGGGAACTCACTGTGGGCTCCCAGCTGTCATTGTCACTAAGGGTTAATGAAAAGGTCCTGAGCAACCTGCTGTCAGGGAGGTTTAAAAGATAACCTCCAGAGGTCCCTTCCACCCCCATTCAGTCTGTGATTCAGTGAACAAGTGAACTGAGCGCAGAGTCACCAAGGTATGAGGGATGCTAGCACACTCCTGTATGTTGTATCCGAGCCTGTCATCACAGATGAGGCCGTAGGTACTTTCACACCCCAGAGAAAGACGGTGAGTGGGAGCTCACTATGGGAAAACCCAGCCAGCGCTTGCTCTGGTCCTGAGGGTCCCTTGGGAAACGAAGTACCACAGCTGGGTACAACCAAGCTGTACTTGGAGGTTCACAGATTGGACACCCCTCCTCTAGGTAATTAATTTTTGATCTCACAGTGAGAATTCAAAAGAGAAAGTATTTTAATATAGCAGCTGCACTGAAGACAGCAGAACTGTGTTATTGGAGCTCCTTTAGGGTGACGGAGCTCTGGCTCACTGTCTGAGCTGTACCCAAACCTGGCAGGAGACTCTAGTTCCAGCCAGCCCATGGAGAAACCTCTAAAGGACACAGTGCCCCACTGCATCTCAAGGCCAAAGTCAAACTGCCACAACAGCAGAAGGCAACAGTGAAATTAAATTGCAGTCCCTCACCACCACATAAATGACATCACCACAAATTAAGCACTGTGGATGCGTATAATTAAGTCAAGGTCAGTCATCTCTAGGGTTCTCTAGCTAAGCCCAGGATCGTGGTTAAAATAAGACTCAGAGATTTCTATAATTCAAGATTTCAAATGACAGTTTTTAGTGATATGTCACTAAAAGACACACTAATACTGTGCAAAAATGGCTACAAAATGCAGGTTTACTTTGCAGGTTTATAATCTAAAAAGTATTATGGCTTGCTGGAAGTACCGCTTGACTGATAGGCTCTTTTTCAGGATCTAGCTTACAGAGAAGCCACCCCAGAAAGCACCTAAGTACCTGGACTGGGAATCTGGCCATCTGGGTTTAGCTCCCTAGTCTGCCACAGATTTCCTATGTGAACTTGAGCAAGTTGTTAATGTCAAGGGATCAAAAATAAGAAAGATGTAGAGTAAAATTGCTAATAAGTTTAAGTGACTTTCACGGATGACTGGACTCTGACAGGCTTAGGAAATCCTACAAGGTACTGAACTCTTTTGTAACTTCCAACCCTTCTGACAGAGTTTAATTCCCTGTCACTACAAGAATCACGCATCCTCTTCTTTACTGGTCTGAAGCAAAACAGGTATCTTTGACATGTTGACTGCTCCTTGTAGGCAGCAGTAGGCAAGTCTGAGGGTTTCAAAGTACTAAGAAAAATTTACTGTTACTGAATTAAAATAATGAAATATCCTCATCACAGCCACTGCCTCCAGCCCTCAGTGAGGGTACACGTAAGCAGGAACTTTTCAGCAACTTGCAGTAAGACTTATCACTGTGCAAAATCAACTTTTTAAAATGAAGTCTGGAGTCAGAGTAGTGTCAGACAAGTAAATAGCCATCACTGGCGTATTTTGTGTTCTGAGACAGATCTCTTCAAGTTGAAAAACAAAATGAGCTTATTCTGGTTGGCTTGGCAAAGTCAATTCATCTCCTCAGGAGTAGCCTGTACTGTGAGCAACAATTTGACCATTTTAGCTGTCTGATAGAAATGCTAACCCTTCCTCTCTGATGCTGAGCTTATTTACTCATCTCAATTCATTCTTAATTAGACTGTAGACCGATACACCATGCATAATTTCTAATTACTGTAGACCACCAATATGAATCCTTAGTACCATAATCTTTTGTGACAATAGTACATACAACCTAAACTTTTCACTGAATTCCCAAAGAATGTAAAATCTTGCTCAGTTTCCCATTTTCTCCTCAGCTCCATAAATTCCAGTGATATGTTAAAACCATTTCAGTTCTAGGGGAAAATCGTTCTCAAATTTTCCATCCATTGGTACGGAATCACTCCGTACTATAAAGGCAAAGCCTACTTGTGCCAGACATGAAGGTCTCTCAAGGGTCAGAAATACCAACAGAAAAAGTACCCTCACAAACATTTCAACCTTCAGTCTAAAGCTGGTAGCTCTTTCCATGGCCTCTTCTAACAAAGTAATGCCACATGTGCAAAAACCCCCACTGTAAATATATAGTGAAAAGCGAGAACAGAGAGAGAGGGCGTGTTGGTCATGCTGCCAGATGCCCTAGACAGGGGGTTGACCTTAGACTGAAAACGTAATGCAAGAACCTGCCCAGACTCAGAGACAATGAAGGGGTCAGAGGAATGGCAGCATGATCCACAGCTCACTGCAAGGTGCCACAGAGCTGGCAAACCAGGGAGGGGAAAAAGGCACAAGAAGTGGCAAACCTTTTTTTTCTAGGGAAAATTACATGCAACAGTTGAACCTATCAGCTCATTGCTGACAAAGAATGGAAGACCTTACTAACCTGCTTCCCACTCCAGCTTCTTTCTCATCCCTGCTTCCCAGCCACCTCTTGTCCCTTGCTGATACCTAATGGTGCTCATCAGACTGGAATTCCCATGACCCGTCCTCTCCCTCTTTGCCAGGTCAGTGAACTGAATGGGCCTGCAGATGGGGTCTGAACAGTGTCGGGGTTTGTTGTCACAAAATAAGTGACAGAAGTACGCAGCCAGAAACAGGGAAGAGGAAAAGGCATGAATTCTTTCCTCTCAGCCACAGAGGACTACCAGATCAGGTCAAACCACCTCATGCAATTTTAAGTTAGCTGAAGCTACTCACACTTCTAGAATATAAATTGTCTTTCAAAGGAAGAATAACCTGAGAACCCCCTCTGTGTAACTTTTTGGATTAATGGTCTATTCGAGAATCACACCCAGGAGAATGCATTTTTAGAAGAATGCAGCACTACTTGCAGAAAAACTAACCCTCTGAAAAAGCATACAGAAAATTTTCCTACAGTTATGAAATGTTATCCATTCTTCATTGTTCAATGGAGATGCAAAGCTGGGGTTTTTATTGTGAATTACTAACATCTGCATTTCTATATATACAGAAATGCTCCATTTTTCTCAATATTCACAAAACTTCCTTAGATATGAGATATCATGGAAGGAGTTGCATCAATGGCTCCTTACCTTTCCCAGAAAAGTGGACTGCCTAACAGAGCAATAAGAATGGTAATAGGTCTCCAGCACTGAAGAAATGATCACCGATAATGAAGAAGAACTGTTCTAGGGGAGGAAGGCAATTCAGAGAAGACTTCAAAGTGATTTACTTGCAGTTCCCAATACTGTTCAGGGATGATAAAAAAGAAACTTGAATAA
This sequence comes from Falco naumanni, assembly GCF_017639655.2. NCBI lineage: Eukaryota > Metazoa > Chordata > Aves > Falconiformes > Falconidae > Falco > Falco naumanni. The sequence goes on from NC_054065.1 coordinate 21,859,381, forward strand.
AGATAAGACAGATGAAACAAAGAAGGTGAAGATTAAAGAGCTACTAGGAATGTAAAGGACAGGAGTTAAAAGCAAAAAGAAAAGTGATTATCTAAACTTCTTAATGCACAAAGTAACGGAAGATGTGTCAGTTGTTGTACAAGACACCATCCCTGTTGTTTTTGCCCCAAAGAGCCAAACTCATTACCTGGAATTAATCATTAGGAAGAGTAAGTGCGCACAGGCTTTCCCTTGTTTAACTCAGCTCGACCAGTAGGTGTCACAGCAGTCAACGGTATGTTTGTACAGCAATTTCAACCCACATAGGTATCTAGTTTGAAGAAAGCTAAATTATGGTAGTTAAAATAAATCAGGTTTAATTAAAACAAACAAACAAACAAAAAAAAAAAGATAAGAAGTCGTCATTAGTCTTTTCTATGACTTTCCATCAGATATTTCAAGTATTCTTAAAAGGTTTGGAAAAAATGCAAACCAAACAGATTGCCAAACATATCAGCAAACACCACCACTCTTACATCTGCACTTAGAGCTTTAGTGAGACATTAAATACTCCGTTCTGGCACAGGCAAAAAGAAGAGAGATGCTTACTGCCCCCTCCCCAATTGTATTAGCCAGCCTAACCAACATGCAGGGCTGAGGTTTGTTCCCAGACATGCCTGGTCTGCAAACCACAGCTAGCAAACACCAGGCTGTCACAATATGAACGTAAAGCCAGAGCCGCACGGGTTGCAGAAGGAAGCGAATTTCAAAACATTTTTTAAAATTCTGTACTTCAAAAGAAATGGAAAACAAACACATCTGAGAGAGCTCCTTGGGTTTAGCCTCCTTTTTCCTGGTGCATATGCTCCAGCAGCAAAACTTTGGGCTGAATGTTTTCCTACCCTTCCCCAGCACTAACGGAAGCAGATGGGCTCTAATCATGCTCCAATGTAGCAAAGAAGAAGAAAAGCATATGATGGTATCCCCCATGATGAGTCTGCCTTTATGCTTGCCAGTCAGCTGTGCACATATAAAGTGATCATGACTTTGTTTGGCATTTCCTCTGGAACATATGGTGATTTACTACGCAGTTTCCAGCATGTATTGACACTGTTTTGAATTGCACTTAAATCTTTCCCTACTACATGCACAAACATAAATACATGTGTTTTATGTTTAGGGTTATGTCTACCTGATAGCGGAAGAGTCCTGCCAGTAGCTGAACAGCAGCTGCTGAAAGCCCTCCTGTCCCTACTGCCCAGATATTTAAGTGGGAGGAAATGGCTTTGTGTTTTGGGGGAGACCATGGCAACTTGCTACCAAGCAAACCAGCTTTAAACAGACCACCTGTGCCCAGGGGACCCACACCACTTGGCTGAGCACACCAAATGGTTTATATTTATCAGCATCCAGTCCTGCTCTACCCCTTCCTGACTAGTCCTACTAAGTAGTGGGCTTGCATAATCATCCAAAAATAAATCACTAAAATATGAAAATTATTAGACATACTTAACAATAATCCCTGCAGCTACAACATTTTTCATAGCAGGCATTTGGCTGGCAGGTTACACAATATAACATCCGAGATGTGAATCGGAGCTAAAAAGAGGGAAGTTATAAGCATATCAGTTAAGAAGCCCCACAGATTTAGGCAGTGCTCAGTTCATTACCAAGATACAGCAACTGTGACAACTGGATCTTCAAAAACCGCAACTTTGGAACAAGTAACATTTTTCTTTTCTCATCAACAACTGAAGAGACCATCCAACAATTAATCTTCACACGCCAGAAAATACACCTTTTTTTAAGTAGCATTAATAAGAACACAGGTTAGATGTAGCAGAGTTTGGGATTCCACTCAAATTTCATGAAATCAAGAGAAATATGAAATAACATGTCCTCTGAAACACTAAAATTGGAATATTCTTTTACTGTATACTTTTCTTAAAACAAGAAAACTCATTGGATTTTCACAGTGTTGTCTGGTGATCTTCACAGAGTCATATTTGTAACTCTTGAAACACTTAAGAGAAGAAACAATTTGTCTTTTAAAAGATGGAAGTAATTCCAGTGAACAACCTTTTAGCCCTTCACTCGTGGGGAAAATAACTGTACTGCCCACAAGATACATTGCATAAAGAAAATGTAATTATGTATAGTATTAGATGGAACTCTACTTCACCTTGCTTTTAAGAAGCTATTACCATTTACTGATCTCAGTGCATAGACTCCACCTTATTTAACACAGACGAACTAAGAAACCCTACCAAAATAAACCCGTATACTGAACATTCATTTACTTCTCCAAGGAAAAGAGATGAGAAAGAATAAACTACATATGGCAAATGTTCGTGCTTTTGCTTTATGCCTCACCAGAAGACACTGGGAAAACATGGTGATAAACGCAGAATGAGAGCCTGCGTAAGCATAAACCCAAATAGAACTAAATTTTTTTTAAAAAAAAGAAGTAAATATATTATTGTTACTTTAGTGGTATAAGATCTAAAACTAATTAGGTGAAAACAGGTTATTAATAGCACTTTTAGAGCCTAAAAAGTGTCATGCAATCAAGGAGTCTGCCTTTAAATGTCTTATCTTAGAGTGTGTTAAGCAAGCCAGATAAGAAGCACTCATGATTACTCAAGGCACTTAGGTTAGTGGTTCACTCACCTGAAGCTCCCAGGCTTCTGTGAAAAGCTGCAGACTACTGGCTTCAAGATCTGAGAAAACTTACTAAGGACCAAGAATGACATGAACAAGAGTGCTTCAAGTATCACATTCAGTCATCAAAACACTGATTTCAACAATGCCCTTCTTGAAACAGTTAAATTTGTAAGTTAAAACTAGACTATTATCTTTCAAAGCCCCTGCTCCAATCTCACCTAATGCTGCATGCACGCAGATTCCCCCTTAAAAGAGGTAAGAGAAAGCTTCACTGCTCTGCGTTAATTACCTTTCTGGAGACAAGTCATAGCCTTGTAACTCAGACTCCCACAATGTAACTCAACACCAGGTTGTAAGGGAGAGACGTTCTCTGGAAAGCACAGGTTTCAAGGGAAATCAAAGTGGGAGCTCCTGCCTGGGTGGCAGCACTAGAATCATAATCAAGGAAATAAAAAGGAGCTTGATGGAACCCTAACAAGCATGAGTCAATGTATTTCACGCTTGTCTGCCATCAGGAAAGGCAGAGACGCTTTACCAGCGCCCAATAAAAAGAGCAGTTTAATTTCCAAGGTCTAGCAAGCAGCTTGTTCCAAATCTGTTGTTTGCTTCATTGGAGTATAAAACAAAATCAAAATTAAATCATTTGTCTGTTTCTCTAAATCACTTAGGATGTCTAAAGGCAATTGAAGCTTTTTAATAGTAAACAAAGAATATTTGTTTTGCAAAACAATCTTTACCAATTAATAGTATGCTATTAAAGAAAGTATTTCTGCAATCTTTTCTTGTTCACTCTCTTTCTGCATTAAGTATAAGTTGCAATATCTATGTCCTAAAGAAAAACTAAAATGGGAAGCTTTCTAATGCAATGATGATTAGAACGTCCTAAAATAAGCATGTGAAAACAGAAAAGCCACTGACCCAGCAATAGCCAAGTAACAACTAACGTGAGCTACCTTTACACTACACCCATCTTAAAGGTAATTTGTTTAGCTTTGCATTAAAAGACTTCTTCCCATGCAACTTCAATCTGCTCACTCTTGCCTTATTGACCGTGCAAAGAACTCATTAAGTATGTACAAAAATAAAGGGACTAGAAACCTCTGGTTAAAGAAGGATCAGGAAGTTCAATAGAAGCATTCTCCACTGATGTCAGATCCATTTGAAGAGGCTCCCAGCCATGAGAGGTATTCCTATTTGTTTGTTTGTTGTACAGCTCCATGAACCACAAAATACCCTGCACTGAACTGCGCTGGATTTCAAAGCAATGGTTTACGCTTTGAACAGTTTGTGCTGGAAACCTCCAATACCCCAGAACAGTAATCCTTTTTAAAAAGCTTTTCTTCCAGATCAATTAACGCTGACACTCCTACAGTAAAATTAACAATATTCAGTGTCACCCTGCCCTTTCAGAACAGCCCTGAACACTGTGTACGCAAGATGGCCTCAGGTTGGCACACAAATGTTGTCTTCTTTGCTGCTGCCCAGCCTGGTGTCTCCAGCAGGTTCTAGCTGGTCTTCAGTGCATGCCGGGGGGCACCTACTGCAATAGATACCACCATCTCTTGCAGCTAAGCCAATTTAGTCTTTACTACTACACTGTTTGTCCATGCCATGCACGCTCCCATAAAAGAATGCGTACCACGTAACACAGGGGCCCTGCTTAGCTCTGCTACCTGCCAGCATCTCTTCAGGCAAGGTGAAGGGAATGAAGACAGAAATCAGAACCAAGAGATATCGAGATCTCAGAAAGGTCAGCCTTCCTCCTCTGCCTCCTCCTAGGTCCATCAGGGGCCACACCTGAAAAGCCAACCACCACCAACCTCTAGGTGCTTGTCCCAGCAGACCTGTTTGCTGACACAGGGCAGAACGTCCCTTCTCCCCGCTTCCTCAGGCTCTCAGCTCCAGCAGTGGCTTCTGAGACAGTGCTCTCACAACTCAGCAACGTGACACAGTTCACAGAACATGAGACATACTAATTGTTTGAACAGACACAGCTGGCCCAGGTCACCTTCAAAGGCTACTCAGAAGGTATGGGGTTCACCTGCTAGCGGGCAGAACAGAGCAAAACACAGAGGCAGAGTAAATCTGAAGGGAAAACGTGACCTGGTGGTATGCTCAGGCAGGGGTAGGCAGCACAGAGTGCTGAGACTGGCCCAGCACATCCCAAGCACACACATGGTTGCTACATGAGTCTGGGTAGTCTGACAAACCCACATTTGGCATTTATCTAGTCACCAGGGAGCAGCAGCCTCCAGCTGGATCACATGTTGTTACTCTAAGGTGGGAGGGCTGCAGGATGCAAGTGTTATATCTCTTCTGGTCCTTAAAGCAGCTTTGTCACTCATGTTCACATAGGAGGAGCAGGAGCAACAGGACCAATCATGCACCTGATACCTGGTGATATATACTGAATAAGATGGCTTTTGATGATCACCATGGCACAGGCCCAGCAGCATGACCTGCCCAGCGGCAGAGGTGGGCTCCACATTCATGCCACAGCTTTTGAAGAAGCATGCTGGGTACCTCTGGTTCTAGGACACTTTGAGGTAGTAGTGAGACATGATGCCTGCGCCACTGTGGTCTCACATCAGACTTTCTAGAAGGCACTAGAAAGCTGATAGGGTTAGAATTGGGTACTAAAGCAGCCTCGGACACTAGGTCACCCAGACAGCTGAGAAAGCACCTCAGGTGCGGTAATGTCACTAGAAGGTGCTCCTGACTTGTTCATCTCCTTCTGTTGACTGCTTTAATAGTATTCCCTGGGAATCATGAGAGTGTACACATTGCTGTATTGCAACTTCCGTTGGCCAGGAGCGTGGCAGATAGGCTGTCAAACAGTGTAATCAGAAGCGTGCTTGTTCCTTGGTGGCCAGCTAGGGGAAAAGCTGGTGAATAAGACAGTTTGAGGTTGCTCTTTATTGTTGTTACTGTGTCCACCTGGTCTAGGAAAAAACTGAAAAAGAATAAGCTGCCTCTTTCCCCAATCACTTCCTGCAGTCCTATAGCCTTGTGGACACGCACCACCAGCTGCTCCATTCATCCAGTTATTTCCACCCATTTCCATGGAGAGATACCAGATGCTCCACTCCTCTCCTGCCTCTTTCTCTATTTAACTTGCTTATCTGCTGAGAGGCTCTCTTTGTGCATGCAATATTCATCAGAGGAAGAGGGATAAGCTTGTGTTCCAAGTACCATTTTTCTAGTCTGTCTTGGCAACCTTGTCCTTGTTTTTGCTCACTCCGTTGCTTCCTTTAGCACACTTTGTATGTACTATTAAATATTTATTATTCATAGGGTAGCTTGTCTTTCAGACAGAGAGCAGACACAAAGGTCCTTTACAAGACTGCAGCACAAAATTAGAGTCTGCTCTTCCACTACACATGGCATAATTCAACATGGTACGCTACATGCTGCAGAACTTCAAAGATCTTCCACACTGTGTAGAGCATATAGCTAGAAAATCCTGTTCCTCATCATCACTGAGAGACACTACAATCCAGCAAGTCACTTAAACCTCTACATTTGAGTTTCCCTTCACATAAGACAAGAAATTATTCAATATCTTATAAAAAATTAAAGAAATAAAACCCCACATGAGATCTTTTCATGAAGTGTTGCCTTCATATACCTTAAATGTTCTGTAAGGAAATTCCAACATGTAAGAAAATGACAATATTATTAAAGATAATCTCGTAGGGGTCTTATAATTCTACAAAATATGCCTTTCTGAACAGCTCCGTGGTGGCAATGATGGAGTTTGGAAAATCTTACTGATTGGAAAATGCAGTGAACCAAGCAATTTGCAATATTTAATGACAGATTTTCAGAGAGCACAATAAGGAACACCCCTAAGTATTTTTGAAGTTATGCCTTTGTAGCATTAACAAATATGATAACAAATAGATATCATAAAAATAAGAGAGCACTAATTAATTTAAATACACTGTCATAAATTTCTGAAATATATTACAAATCAGAAGCCACAAGTTTTCCAAACTCCTTTCATGGCCGCATCTGTGTTACAGAATGGTTTGGGTATGAATGATGAAGGTGATTTATGAACCATTTTGATTGTCAAAAGGAAATTACAGTTTTGAACATTACTGACAAAGAACATCATAATGCTTTTATGTTAAAGGATAGAACTGATCCCAAATGACATCCTAAATAAAAGCTTTTCATTATTGCTTCTTCCAGTTACTCCAATGAATTTGTTGTTGAGCTAAATGTGAACCTCCTTTTCCAGGAAGGGTACAGGATAATCACTGAAAGCATGTAACCTGCTGAACTACCCATACAACTTTTACTCCTACAAGACTTGCTGCTTAAGCAATTTGAAAAATGCAGGCAAGGGAAATCAAAGGTTAATAATATGCTTTTGGACTACACCAAAGTTCTAATAGCTAAGTCAATACCCATTTGTTAGAGCCAACACTATTTTCTTCCCCTGCTATTGCTTTGTATCTTAACATGAGCAAAGGTTACAGCATCCTCATATTTCATATCTAGCCTAAACCATCTGATCAAGTATGTGATGAAGTCAACAGCAATTTTGTTTTCATTAATCCAGATAATAACTGGCCATAAATAACTTCTTCCCTGTTACTGTGAATTAATAGTGAAACCTTAGGAAACAATTAATAAATTGCCCATCCCTTTACTTAGAGGAAGACTGTAATATGCCTCCCTTCTGCAGCAGTGCAAAGAATGCTAGTTTACAGGATTTATTAAAATTTTTTACAAAAAATAGGCCTTGAAGACTGGAGATAGATTTATCTATTCTTATCAACCTGGTTATACTGTCAGCTCTCTAAAAAGAGTAACATCCTGAGATTTTTTATTGGGCTTTTGTTTGGGTTTAGGGTATGGTTTTTTTTAAGAATAAAGGCAAAAAGATTTCCAAAAGGGGAACATAATTCTGCATTTTCACACAAAGACCATGCTTATGGCAGTTTACCAAGTAAATCATCCAGTAAGTTACAAAATTATTTTGGCAGAAATTCTCCTGGATTCTCTGATGTCGGCTGTGTAAACGAATCACAAAATAATTTTGTTGTGTGGTATATTTATTACAGATCATATGTGATAAACGACCAAGTGTGAAGTTTATCAGGAAAGTGGAAGCACATCCTCTGGAATGTTAAGATGAAGGCATGGTACCTTCAGGTGAATTGCAAGGCAAGGTTGGGCTGGCCATATGGTTCCTGAGGACACATGCTGGGGACCTGGTGTAGATGCAGTTTACCAAAGTCACAAAGACTTTGAACAAGGCATGTCTTGAGAGTTTCCCTTTCTGTATTTGGAAAAGACCCCAGAAGATGGTGACAAAAAGAAGAAACATTTAAATATATGATTACAAAAGCACATCGTGTTCAAGTCTCAAATATTACTTCAATTGGGTGTCAGTTTTTCACATTCATAATGCTGTACTAATTAAAAATGGATTTAGCAGACTTAACTCCTGATAAAAATCTGGTGAAAAGATTATGCAGTCTCATAGCTGCAGAGAGACAATAGATTTGGACCTGTGGTTAATTAAGATCACTTCATGTCTAGCTGCACAGTTGGTTGTGGAGAGCACTACTCCTACTCAGAGTCCTAGATGGTCAGCATTTTAAGACACTGAGTATATTCAGAGTAGCCTACCACTGTATGCTCCTGCTTCAGTTAAGGGAGATATCACTGAATGCAGTGTGTGGAAGTTCACACCCTGTTTTGGAATTTAATAATTAGAAATAAAATGAATGGGAACCAAAAAAAAGTGATAGCAAGAGGGAGAATACTGACAGCGTTTTCAAGTGGAGCTGAATGTAAGTCCCCTCTGCAGTTGGCTAATTTAGAAAAATTACTCTACAAATACTTAGTACCTTCATTTGCATAGGACTTTAATATTTTATGTCAGTATCAAGTATCACATTTCTGTTTGAAAATCTGAATCCAAACAGGTGTTTGACATGATAATGCACTTCCTTTTGAGGAAGGAATCATACACAGTTTGAGGAAAAAACCAGTTGCCTGCTGCAAAAATAACACCAAATAAAGAGGGGCTGATTTATGATCCTAGTCTCAAAGCATTTAATTAAGTTCTTACATTCAGCCACAGCCCAGCACAACACCCTCTTTACCACTTGATTTTAGCTGTGGCAATAATAGTCAGTACCTACAATCATAGCAGGTCATTGGCAAGGTGCCCTATCAAGTTTTGTTTGCAATTGATTCATTCCCATGATAGTGAAGCTTACTGGATTTCAAAGCTCAAAACTTTCACAAGGCCACACCTAGTAGTTACTCCACTTCATGTTCAGCAGTCAAACACTTCAGTGTCACGCTGGAATGGGCAGCAGCCTGTAAAGCAGGTTGACATCAGACACCACGTTACCTGTGTGGCTCTTTTGCAGCAGGCTTGAGACTAAGGAATGTGGTACATTCCTGGCTGTATCCCTCCAGCAAGATACTTGTTCAAAGGCATCTAGAAGGCTGGTCCTCAAGGATGGACACAGGAAAAGCATCAGTTGCCTAAACATGTAGGATAGCTTGACACAAATACTGTGGGCACCTCCAAGTGTTCATAATCAAGCTGGGAAACTGCTTTGTTTCACACAAAATCTTAACGGCATTTGTCACATTTAAGGTGAGCTACTTGCTTTATGCCCATCATGGTGCATAAAATAGAGTCCTTGCAGGAGCTGTGGAGACCCGACTCAGGTACACAAAGAGGAAAAGGACGTCTTTTGTCTTGCTGTCCAAGAGCTCACAGTTACAATAAAGGTCTCAACATTTACGCAAGAAAACAGAGGACCTGTAGGTAGGGCTTCATCTGGAGCAGGGTTCACAAAGTCCCTACACAACATTAGCAGTAACTTCCAGAATTTTATTCCTTTTTGTTATAGGGGGCAGTTTCTTCAGCTTTCTTTGGAGAGCCAAAGAAAGAATCAACCTGATCACTTCGATTATGAAGTTTGATTGCTCAAGGATGTAGGTTTGCCATTGTAACTCAGCTTTCATATTGCACAGCTATCTACGTTCTCTCTCCTTCATGGAGTGCCTTGAACAAGTTGAGTGTTTGGATTTGCAGTCCCATGAGTCTGGCTTTTAGTGACCTTAGAGAAGACCAGATCAAAGGTGTTATGCCAAAAAAATTACACCCTTTTAGTAAGAGTTTGTCCTAGAGTCAGCTGTTTCCCAGACCACAGACACCAGACACCATTCTTAGAGTTGAAAAAAAATAATACAGAAGGGTATTAGGGCATTGTCCTGTCTTTTGCTTGGTCAGTAATGCTCCACAGTGTATGGAGAACCAGGGTATATCAGAAAAAAACAGTCACCAGGGCCCAGAGGTTACCAAGGCATTGACATAATCAGTGCAGTTAAAATATACAATAGAACATGGAACATACAGGCAAAAAAGCCTGGACAACAGCATTCATATATTAGAAAAAGTGTATAATATTTGGATTACTTGAGACAGCAACAGGCCAATCATTATACATATATGTACACATGTACACACACAGGTATATGACAGGCACCAATAAGAAATTAATTTTATTTTATTTTTTAGGTTAGAAATACAGAGAGATTTTGAAACTCTGGCCTCTCACTCATGGTAAGCAGTAGAAGGTAGACTTCAAGCTTTGGAGAAAGGGTAGGAACTCTGAATTCCCATGGGATGTCACCTTCCTCTCTGCCAGAATGATCCAAAAGTGGACTAAGGCACCTCAGCACATTTAACTGTGAGCAGGCAGTAATGTGCCATGCACATACTGCAAATGAGAATAACACACTGTACAGACAGGCTGCTCTTCAGCCTCCATGGTGTATCTGAATTACACTTCTATTTATCTAAAGTCAACAGAATAGTAAGAAAAATCTCAGTTTAAACTAAGGACTGTTCCTTCCTACTGTAAAAATAGTAGTGAGCATTTCATGGTTTTCACAATGAAGACCAGATTCCCAGACTGTGTAAGAACAGTTAGTCTTTTGGATTATCATCTTCCGTCCCTGGTGGTGGGCCAACATTTAGAATATCCCCAGTTCCTAGGAAATTCATTTTCTATTTTAAAAAGCCTGAGGAGAGCTATTCTGAGGAATACTCAGCCACGCTAAGTAACTTTTATCTATATTAAAATTATTTCTATGCTTTAGTCTACGTGGGTGGAGAAGGGTAAAAAATCAAAGTAATGCATTTTTTTCTGTTGGGATAAACAAGCTGGTGTGGGTGGTTGTGCCAGAGAGAAAACCCTTTCTTAATGTTAACTTTCTATTACTCATCTGAAAATAGCTTCATAAAAGCCAAATGTGCTTTTTTTTTAAAAGGATTAAAATGCTCTAAAACCAAATTTTATTTTAATTCACCATCAACCTTGTTAACTGTATTTTTCATCTGATCAGAATAGCTTTACCATTTATGGAAAGACTTTATGAACACTCCACAGATTTTGAAAAAGTCAGAATTTTTTTCTTTTATATTTATGGCAGAGTATTTTATGGGTCATTGAGAAAAAAAAATCTTTCAAAAAAAATTCAAGTGGATCTACTCGAAGTGTGATAAAACAAACAAAATATCAATCCTGTTTCTGGATTAATGAATGAAGTGCTTAACTGCAATTTCAGGACAACCAGAACTTGTTTTTATCACATGTTTTTTCCAATACTGACAAATAATTGGAATGTCTTTCGTTGACATAGTTTTCCATACTTAGAAAGCACATTGTGAAACAGATAGAATTCTGATTTTATAAATACAGACTGTACAAATTTAATTTCTAATTCAGTAATCAGAACGCAAATGATCATTAAGTATCTAGTGACCAGTGTGGGAAAACCTGTAAATCTACAATGGCACATAACAGGAAATACTCTCTTACTGAAAATACTTCAAGGCAGTTATGGTTTTAGTATCAGCTTCATAAAAGAATCATATTCTTCCATTTTAAGAGGAATTGTAATTCAAAATTCACCCTTACTAGCTCTCCCATCAATTTATTTTATTGATGGTTATTCATACCTGTTGATCACTAGGTTACTTTTAATGGGATTTACTAGTGAATGACCTACCAGAATTTCAACAACTTAATATTCCTTTGGGGAAATACACTTCCTGTTCTGCATGGTATACTAAGTTATTTCTTCATAACAATTGTACAGACATTATACTATAGCATTTAAATGTATGAAAAGTTGCTCATTATTCATAGCAGGAGAAGGCATTGCAAACAAGCGATGAATTAATCAGATCAGTTTGGAAGGGATTAGTCATTTAAGAGCACTTTAAAGAAGCATTTCACTACTTACCCACATATATTAGTCTAAATTACAGTTAAAATTTACATGAAAATGTATCATGTACCTAATATGAGCAACAGAACAGTTCTGTTGTCTGTATTGGGTATATGTGGCAAGGATTTGGTAGCGGGGGGGGGTGGGGGGGGGGGGTGGGGGGGTGTGCTTCTGTGAGAAGGCACCAGAAGCTGTCCCTTTGTTGGACAGAGCCACTTCTAGTTGGCTTCAGGATGGACCCACTGCTGGCCAACGCTGAGCCAATGAGCGATGTTAGTGGCACCCCGCGATAAAATATTTACGAAAGGGTAAAAGCACTGCACAACAGCAGCCAAGAGAAGTAAGAATATGTGAGAACAACAACTTTGCAGCCCCCCAGGTCAGTGCAGGATCGGGGGCAGGAGGTGCTCCAGGCACGGGAGCAGAGATTCCCCAGGCAGCCCATGGTGAGGCAGGCTGTCCCCCTGCAGCTCATGGAGGCCCACGGTGGAGCACATGTCCACCCTGCACCCCTCTGAGGGATGTCCATGCAGAAGCACATCTTCTGGCAGGGCCTGTGGCCCTGCAGGGGACCCACACTGGAGCAGTCTGTTGCTGAAGGACTGCACGCTGTGGAAAGGACCCATGCTGGAGCAGTTAGTGAAGAACTGCTGCCTGTCGGAGGAACTGACATTGAGGAAGTTTGTGAAGGATTGTTTCCTGTGAGAGGAACACCATGGTGGAGCACGGGGAGAGTATGAAGAGGAAGGAGTAGCATAGGCCAAGCATTAGGAACTGACTGCAACCCCCATTCCCCAACTCCCTACACTGCTCAGGGGGAGGAGGTAGAAGAGTTGGGAGAGAATTTGAGCCTAGGAAGAAGGGAAGGGTGGGGAGAAGGTGTTTTTTTAGATTTGTTCTTATTTGTCATTATCCTACTCTAATTGGTAATAAATTAAATTAATTTCCCTAAGTCAAGTTCATTTTCCCCATGATGGTAATTGGTGAGTGAGTGATCTCCTTGTCCTTATGTTGACCCACAAGCATTTCATCTTATTTTGCTCCCGCTGATTTGTTGAGAAGGGGGAGTGATAGAGGAGCTTGGTGGGCCAAAGTCAACCCACTACATTGTCTTAGAACCTCTTTGTTAATTATGTCTTGTATTGCACATATATATCCCCACTATGTAAACTATTTGCCTGTAGTCAGATCTTCCTCTGTGTAACTAAGGCTCAAGGCCATATAGATCTAAATAGAACAGAAATAACTTTAAAATTTAAAAGTTTTGGAAACTAAACTTTAAGATGATGTCTCTGAAAGGTAATTGAGTTGCTCTGGGCTGAACATTTACAGTCACCGTAGAAATACGTATGTTAAATGCTTGCAGTTGGTCAAATCCTCTCCCAGTCTGGGTATTAAGGCTTTACCTGAAGGGGTCCAACAAGCTGCAGGACAGATGGAAGAAATCCAAAGGCACACTCACCACGGAGCATGGGGTTTCAACTCATTGACAGTCACATCACTTAAATTGTCCATAGCAGACACGCAAACCTAACAACACGCAGATACCTCAGAGCATTTTCAGTCCAGTGTATAAAGATGATTTGCACAAAAATCTGTGAGCTACATACACAGTTATCTGTTAGAGACAGATAAAATTTAAGTAAGCTGTCCAAGGCCGGAGAGATGATGCAAAAATGCGATATTAAATTTACCAATGAAGAAACAGAATAAAGTATATTTTGCTTACATTGGCATGGAGAAACAGGGAATATAACAACATTCCACTACCTCAACAACTGCTTTTAAAAGGCAGCATGGGAAAGAACAGACTACTTAAGTGTTCATTTGCTTTTGAAAGTTTTTTTTTTAAAATTACAGCTTTGCCTCCTGGCCAACTAATATGGCATAACTCCCAAGCCACAGACCCATCCAGACATCTCAGTCATGTCCAGTGTCCGGGGTTTGCTGTGCTGTAAGATGCATGCCAGCCAAGCATCAAACCCCTCTTTCCACAGGACTTGTGGGCTTGTTTTGGTGAGTACAAACACAGCTGAAAGAATGGTCAAACTGATAGCCTGTTCTGAAATCCATTACCAAATGGGCTAATATTCTAAAATTAAAACCCTTCCCTCTTCTCATTTTAAGAAAGCTTTGCTAAAATCTTCCAGCAATTCAGCCTTCCATATCAGAAAGAATTTTGGGATACTGTTTTGAACCTATATCATGAAAAAGAACTGAAAAGCTTGTCATGTGGAAAGGCAGAATACAAGGCCATGGATTGCCTCTCTGAAAACAACCTGCTGCCAAGCCCCTCGAGATTTAAAATCGAGGCTTGACACTCCTAGCTGAAAATGTTTGATCTGAAAGAAGTTCTCTCTCTCGTTAGAGCTTACAGCACAGAAAGAAGAAAGGTGAAGCTAATGCTGAAAAGAAAAGCACAATTATATTTTAAAATTGCTTTTGGAAAGAGTTGGTGGGAGCCCTGTCCACTAGCACAGTTGGAATGGCATAGAATAAGCACACCACTACATGTACAAAAGCAAGTAATCTTACACCAGCAGGGAGACAGACTACTCTGCTGCAGTCACTGCTCTCTCAAGAAATATGTTCTGGCTAGAAGCTTTGGCTTTAAATCACTAAATCATGCTTGCTTTGTAAAAATGCAGCATGTTCTTTGCCATTTCTTTCAGTCTTCCAAAATCTTACAAAATGCATCCTACTGCATTCCTTCTTTTATTCCAGGACACAATTCTCAGCTTCTGGAAAAGCTATTTGTGTTTTCTGTCATGATACTCCAAAGCATTCAAAATTAGTCATTTAATCTCTATCCAGGCTAAAATGGCTTACTAGAGAAATCTCAGCTTAATAAATTATGTATAAGAATTCTCTCTTTTATGCAGCGTGTGCGATCATTTGAGCTATAACATCATTTACGGCTGCAGCAGAATGAACTGAGCAAATACACTGTGGTACAACCCAGTGTAAGTTAATATTGGTCACAAAGCTCATACACATGGAAAGGAGCAGCTGCCAAAAACAGGATGCTCGCAAGTGCTGCCAAAGGCTTTTCACATTCTTAAAGAAGGTGCCAGCAAACTTACACCTCATCACAAGCAAAAGCCAATGGACAAGTAGCTACCATCCGAGCTTCTCTCTTCTTATGCTTCTCCTAACTCACAGCTATGAAGTCCAGGCTGGAAACCCAGAAGTATTTCAATATTCGTTGGGGAAAACCAGACCTCCATCCAGCCTGTGAATCCTGCTGCCCTCCAAATCTGTGATATTTCCTTTCATCTAGCAGACCCTCCATATGGGTGAGTTTGTCACTTGACCATCGCACATACCCACGGTGTCTACACTCTGGTTCCTCTCTGAGATCCCCAAAATGCAGATAAACATCAAGTTAACCTGCTTTAATTTCTCAACATTGTTAGAGCAGGAAGTGTTCTGAGAAATGCTCTGTCAGCTTCCTTTCAGCTGCAAAGCCCTTGAGTCTGACATACAGCCACCTGCAGCCACAGACTGCAGTTGTAGTTTCTTAAGATGTTGGAGAGAGAGATGCAGCAGCTGATTCTCCCCCTGCTTGCAGTTAGATGAGAATTTCAATGACTGGCATCAGGAAGAATTAATTAAAACTCTCCTTTCCCTTCCCCTTTAGGAAAAATAAAAAGTTTTCTAAGTTTGTGCTCCAGCCAGAGTTAACTAGACAGCTAATGCCTCCTTCAGGAGGGATTTCAGTCACTTGAGGAAACTGCTTGGGGAGTCACCTGACAGTTGAGCTGAGAATTTTGGGAAAGAGGATATTTCACCGGTGCTTGTCGAGCAAGTGAGTGAAAGGGAACTGTTTTCACAGCACAGGTACAGACAGCCACGGCATGCCAGGGGCAGAGCACTGGAAGCATCTCCCTCAGCCACAAAGCCTTCAGACATCACAGGCAGTAGCATTTCATAACCGCAGCCCTGTTCTAGGGTGGGCATAAAGGGGACACACAGACAGAAGCGCCCTGCCCTCCCAGCTCAGCTCAAAGCACATCCAAGACCAGTAGGAAAAGCAGAAAAGGAATGAAGGGAAGATGCTTTTTACTTGGCCTAAAGCCAGCTCTAGGGTTAGCTAAGGTCAAGGCCAATTGGTTTTGGTAACTTACAACACACCTGCCTGCCTGGTTATTTCTGTCACAGTCGTTAGCAAATGGATCCAGACCCCAGTAAGTCTGAGGGACACCTGTAAAGTCAGCACCGCTCACTGGCACCAAAGGGCTGGGACGGGGAGTCCAATCTCCATGAGGGAAAGGATCACCGGAGGAGACCCAGCAGCCAAGGAATAGGTGAACGTGGCAAAAGAGTGGACCAATGCTGAAGCTCACTTCAGGCGAGCAAACTTGGCTAGAAAGCACCTTGCACTATGCAATGAGAGTACAAGGGCTGAGGGAAGGCATACACAGCCTGGAGCTGGGGAGACCTCAGAGGAATAACCAAGTCTAAAAATATACCCATGAGATCCTTCAGGCGAAAAAATCCCCAAAGCTGCTTCTTCACGTATTTTGAATCTGTACGAATATATTTGGGATGTATATACAGTATCTATGCCCCAAATAGTTGAACACTTTTGGAGCCAGAGATGAAACTGTTTATTGAAATGAAAAGTGTAATTCTGGTATTTATATTCCAAAGGATATGCAATACATCACAAACATAACTCACAGAAGGTACTGGTTCATCTGAATTCTACAAAATTCCATTTGCAGAAATAGACCAGGAGAAGTGTTAGAAGCGACAGGCTGGGGAGCTATTTCTATAAAAGTTTCACAGTGATATAAACCAGATTAAATTCCAAACTCTGAAAAGTTGCCTTTTAATGTGCATTACCTCAAATCTAAAAGTATCGTACCTTCTATGCACTTCCAAAAGCATATATATTATTTACATTATTTAACATTTGCATTCTGATTGCAATCATCCTTCTTTCAATAAAATAAATAAAATTACAGTCTGTTAACCTAGAACCATCAAACTCTCACTTCCATTACCAATTAATGCCACTTTTCTCCTGACTGCAACTCAATTAAAGTCCAATTATTTGAATAACTGCATGGAAATTGCTATCATAAAATGTACCTTTTTATTAGGAACGTTTAGTGCAGAAAATTGACAGCCTACAAATTACAACACTCTGGTTAAAAAGAGTTTTGTAACCTGGGCTGGGAAAAGCTATGCCAATGAACATGGAGGGAAAGAGTGTCACTTCTGGAGTAGGCATTTGATTCTAAAGTTGGGACTTTTGGCTCAGAGCAGATCCAAAATTATGCAATCCTGCTAGTGTTACTGTGAGCTTTAAGAGAGTTGGTCCTTATATGCCTCAAAGTTTGTTATTTCTACTGATGTTAAAAATAAATAGTAGTTATATATTCTTAGAACATCTTACCACATTGCCCACAGTTTTATTTTAATATATGCCAGTCAGTGATACTGATGCTTTAAGTGATCTCAATACCAAATTATGTAATTTCTTTTACTTCTTACATTAATTAACACCAGGTAAGTAGCTGGGTTTTAAACTTAGTTTTTAACAGGACATCTGTCAATCTTCTGCAGGAACTCACTATCATTTGAAAAAAATATCCTATGAGGAAATCCTCAAGCATAAACCTGCTTCTTGGTTTTTAATTACATCAATATCCTACCAGAGCTTTGATTTATTTGACCAAAGTGTGGACAGCACATTCTTTTTGCAGAATACTGAAAAGCTGAATTCTTTGATATTGATGACATATGCAGATAGAAATCACCACCACACTATCTTAATTTCAGCATGCCAACTCTGGGTACAAAAAATAATTTAGAAAACATATATATACTCTAGTCTTGAAGTCTAACAAAACAGACTTCAAAGATGAATTTTTTTTTATTTTTTCAGGTGTAATTATCTATGACTGACTTGGCACCTAGAAGTTACCATGGTAGAACATTAGGAACAGAAAAATATCCCCTATCAAACATATTTCTTCAGCCAATCTCAACTATCTTTATATCATAATATTTTAAAGCAAGTATAGGTGCTCCAATGTATTATTATTATTGTCTTCCACATTACATCACAAAAACATAACAACTGAATTATACCTACCATAGTTTTAATAAATTTCTACAGAGGTGGTGCACTGACAATTACACAGAGAATTTTAAGTGGAATATTAGGTTATGAATATTTGCATTGGACAGAATAATGGACTGACATGCAGGAAGAAATTAAGAGCCAAAAACCCCAAGGATAAAGAAAATGGAAACATTATAGATAAGCAAAGCAATTCCAAAATGTCATTGATACTAAAATAAATAACTCATGATAGAATCAATCATGTTCATATTACTTTTCCATTGTGATTACTGTTATTGACTCTTTTTGACTCTTGTTCCATCTGTTAAGATTTCATACCTTTCCTTCTACTTTCCCTGTAACTTCAGGCCATACTCCTAACTTCTCTTTAGCTCCTTTACAAACCACTGTTGCAGAAAGTGGTGAACATTGTTTATCGCAAGTGCATGACGGTTTGCAAATATGATGGAATATGTTCAGAAATGTAAAATACTTTCACAAATACAGAGTCCAGCTCCCTATAAAACTAGCACTGGAATAAATATGGCATTTAGAGTCTACATGCTAGCAGCATCCCTTAGCAAGCTCTAAGAAACCTTCTTATACGAAAGGCTATGAAGAATTCCAGAATTCAAGTAATCCATTTTTTTCAAACAGACAGTCTTTAAAAGTATTCATTTGTAAGGTGTATGTTAAAATCAAAGCTACTTACCCTTTTTCTCAAGTTGTAAGTCAAAATGAGATTTCTGGAGAAGGAGTGTGAAAAGGCTGTATAGAACTCCAGCACTTTCTGCAGGGCGTCTCTCTTAATCACATGAAGATCACAGTAAGTCAAAGCCCTCACGTTAGCACAGGACTGGGCAAGGGTAGACTCCTTCCAGAACACATCACCAAAAACGTCTCCTTTGCCTAGAGAAAAACAGCAGCACTGCTTTCAATAACAGTACTATTTCCACCAAAAATATAAAAGAACATACATATCGTCTATTTTATGTGGTCAGAAAAAAGTTCTGTCTGGTAAAAAAAAAACTTCAAAATATTTCATTGATAACCTTCTCCACTATCCTTTTGTTAATTACAACAGCCCAGCAAAACTGCATCAGAATAAACTGCAATCAAAAAGTGTTTCATATGACAAGTCCCCTTCAAGTATCAGTAAAGGTTTTCTGCTAAAAATCAAGAAAAGAAGTTCATTCTTGGTTCGTGTTCTCTTCTGTTCCCTTTCAAAGAGATTAATTAACAGGAACTGCTTTTTCCTTTTCTTCTTTTAACTGGCACGCAAAGGATTGATTTGTCTCTTACATCTATGTTGTTGAGTTTTCTTAATCTAGCTAACAATTACCCACTACTGTGTCAATAAAACCATTTTGTATAATACGTCAGTACAGTTACAGGCTGTAACAAAATGCTATTATACATCAGTATTAAAGTAAGTTTGCTGTAGTTCACTAGATCATCACCAGAAAAGTCTGTCTTTACAACAGTACAAAAGAGCAGATCTCACAACTCTGGTGGCTCTAATGCTTTTCAGCTGGTAAGAGTCTCAACAGAAATCTTTCTGTAGTTGTGCATGTATGCTCACATATAATACAGCAGAGGTTTAGGGTAACAATGTAATCCAAAACAAGAAGAGTACAGGTTAGTTATCAGCAAGATAATATTGACAAGGCAAGAATATTTAGCTGTTAAACCCTGGAAGAAAGAAAGCATGGCCATTTCCTTACAACCTTCCCATGTGCCTGTCTCTATGAGCTTGGGGCAGCCAGTGAAATCCCTGCTGAGGAATACTGCACCGAGGGCATCTGCAACAGTCTGGACACTACAATGCAGGACAAGTATAAACCTGCCTGAGGAGCAGCCCCCAGTCTGAATTTCACTGGTTATACCCCAGCTCCAGCTGGACACAAAAGGGAGTGTATAGGAGAAAGTTATTATCTTCTTTACAGTAATGGTCTTTTTCTTTTTTCCTCATTTTTTTCCAACATATAATGCTAACAAGATAATAATATTCAGTTGCTACCTTGATAAAAAAAAAAAAAACTTCACTGTTCTTGTTTTAAATGGTATTTTCCTCTTAACCTACGTCTGTTGTGTTATATCACCACCGCACATCAATTTTCAGACAAACAACGAAATAGATTCACCATGTCTATCAAGTTGTGGTAGGGATGGACCAGATGGTCCCTAGACTTATAAGTGATACTTTGCCCATAGCAATTCTTAAAGCCAAAGCATTAATCAACATATACATTAGTTTATTGACTTCACCTAGGTCCTTTTAGATTTCATTCCCTAAATAAATAGTCATGTATGAAAGTCTATATGAAATCAAGAGAACTATCACAAGTAGAGATCAATAAAACTTCTAAATTAAAGCCAGAACTCCCATCTCAGCCCTTGAGCTGTGCTTCCACCATTATGTAATCTCGCCCATTAGATAAGCATTTTGTCTTTGAGGAGAAGCTATCATCCTGCTGGTAAACTACGCTGCAGTGCACTAAGCTGTAGTTGACACCGATGTGCTCCCAGTCTTCCACAAAAGCCCTATGCAGTCCACCTGCCAGTGACCAGTTTAGACCCTGAACACTTTGAAGGAGCATAGACTATATTTCCATTTAAAATACATACATACACTGAAACCAACTGTTCCGTAAGCACATTTTTTTCCCCACAAAGTTAGGCAAAGGCACCATAATGATACCCTTTCTTCCACCTCTAGTCTCTTTACATATGACAGTGCCAACAACCAGAAATACTGTAAAGGTTGCATATCAGTAAGCACGGTGGCAGTCCAATAGCCCAGTGCAGTAAGCAACTTTTCATTTTAATGGCAATGACTTTTTACATTTTCAATTATTTAAACATACGCTTTTTCAGTAGATACATTAAAAATGGCCTAAGAAAAAAGTTTTCATGCACTTAAAATAGACCATCATCTCCAAAGGCTTTTAGACAAACACAATATATATTCAAAAATTGAGTGAAACAATTTTTATGCACCATAAAAACTGATATGCTTCACTGGGTAAAAATGGATTGTTTGCCTTTGGAATAAATATGCTTTTGCTCGCAATCTTCCAGGCAATTAGCTAAACAACTGTTTTAATTAACGCTCTGGAATCTATCAAGCATTGAAATGTGCCATCACTGATGAGCAACAGTTAGAGCTGGTAGTCCAAGCATAAGCGAGAGGAATTGTAGCTTGTTTCTAAGCGTATTTCTTAACATGTCCAGACAAATTTCCCTACCTTAAAATGACAATAATTATTTTACTGCCCCACAGTAACATGAAGAACAATTAGTACAATGCAAGTACAAACAGCATGGTGCTGCTTTGCCTAAATATGAAATGACATACAGCAGAAGTCAGTTACATCTTACTCTTTTTAAAATTTAATTCTGCTTTTCACACAACCTAGAAAGACACAACTGTGTCCTTCACCTGTGGCAGCAACAGCAACCTCAGTGTCCCCTTGCTATTTCTAACTCCTGAAAAATTCCCCCTCCTGCAGTTTCCTGCCACCACAAGGAGCCACTTCCCTTTGGTGGCAAGAGCCACATGAAGGACAAAAGCAACGCATGACCCAACAAGTCAGATCACAGAAGCCTCAATTTTTAAGAAACAGAACAGGCTAAAAAACAAGTTGTACTGTTTGCTATCATTAACAATTTCCTTGAAGTCAATCGAGTTAACAGCCAGTGACTTAGTCGAAAAATCAATGCTACATTACAGTCTGATTTGCAAAGAAAGGCACACGTGCAAGCATCCCACTGCTTTGTTCGTCAAGTGCATTTTCTAAATGATGCATACCAAAAGTAACAATCTAAATTGTCAGATTCTAAAAAAACTTGTGTTTGACATTCAAAGAAAAATAGGGGGGGGGGGGGGGGGGGGGGGGGGGGGGGGAAAGGAGCAGTAGGAAATCTTTACAGCAAGCAGGAATTAAAATTCCACCCAGGAGTATCTACACTGGATTAGAACAGCTGTCCTCTTACACAGAATATGGAACTGCATACCATCTCCCTTCGTTTGTACGTTCTCCATAAAGTAAGGTCCATCACTCAGGAAAAAGGAAAAAAAAAAAAGGGGTGGGGGGGGAAGGAGAGCGGATTAAGTAGGTGTTGTATCAAAAACATCTGTAACTGGAAAGCAAGAAGAGTAAACTGAGACTTTTAAGCGTGTCAGAAAGTAGTTGGCAAAGTCTAATAGCTGCATTAGAGAACCTGAATTAAAAGCCTCTTTTACATGGAACTCCAGGCCTTATATATTTCACCTCACCTCTGAAGAATGATTTAAAAAGCTAGAGAAATGCAGATGGCCATTTGTTTGTCAGTACTTTGCATTTCTCATTCCCAGCTTGCTGAATTCCAGACATTTGCCAGGAACACTATCTGTCATTCACACTTAAAGTGGATGATCTAAGCTTTTACCATCAATCATTCATATTCCCTGCTGGATTTGGGGGCTGAGGACCTCTTCCACCATCAGCTCAGTATACACTGGAAAGCCAAATAGTTTTCTGGTTTTTATGTTTGCTTGTTAGTTTTAATTATAATAACAAGTCCCCAAACCCTGATATATTTAAACACTGAAGAATTATTTTATAAACCAGCACCTTCTGTTTCCATATTTATTCTTTACTAATTTTTTCTCCACATCAAATTTGCTATTCATCTTCTAAATAAGAGGATTTCTGTTACTGTTGCAAATTCAGCCTGAGTCAGACAACAGGTCAAGCCACATCTAGTCTGTCTCCAGAAAGCAGCACCGGTAATGAAGATCTGATTATTGCAACTTAGCGAAGTGTTTTGCTGATTCTATTCAAGAAAAGAACCACGCTCACACATCACAGCTGTATTGCCTAGATGTGCCTACCAGAACAACCCTTAGTCTTCTGTTCCTACAAACACGAAGAGCCCTCAGACAGGAGATATTCCACCTTACTCTGAAAAACTATGACTCTGTGGAATATTTTGACTGATGCCCTACTTAGTTCACTTTTGGGTTCTGGGTGTCTGGGAGTCATGGTGCAGTTTTGGTGTGATAGCTGCTGCGTGAGAAGATAAGGCTATGGACTCACATGCTGAAGGTCTTCCAAGTCAGTCATGGACTTTGATGGGATTCACATGAATCCATGGATTTTCAGTACATGAGAAAAAATATTAATGTTCAAATCATTCTCAAATCAATAGTAATTAGTTGTTACAGCAGCCAACACCAGAATCTAGCTCAGGTCCCTTCCAGATCTGTCTTCATCTGCATGTTTGAACTATAGAACTGCGATCTAACATAGTCTCAGCAGATCCAAAGATAAGCTAAAACGACCAAACACTGCTTGATGGTACCTCAGCAGCATTGTAGCATTAAGCCTATCTTGGAAATCAGGTGTTAGCAAATACTGTTATCTGTGATGCTGATCCACAGCAGCTGCTGCACCTGCACAATGACTTTCCCGGCACAGCTCCCTGGAACACCCACGCTGGCCTATGTCCTTGGCATTTGTTCCCCACCTCCAAGCGGTGAGAGACACCGACCACTGTAAAGGCAAACACAGATTCTCTGTGTGTCAGTCTCTATTCTAGCGATTGCTCAGTTAAAATGCTGCTGAAATTTAAAAACAAACAACAAACTTGGCCTGAATTTTCTCCTGCCCTCCCAACAGACTTGAACAGAATCAAGAGGATCTGAAGTTAGTCCATGACACAGGGTCCTACAATTGTATTCAACCATCATCTCACTAAGGACAATGTATTTACCCCTAGTGTTCAAAGCCAGTGATGTCAGACTCTGGTCAAACTCTGTAATGACATGTCTACTTGGCTTCAACTGAAAATCTTTTCCTCATCTCCTCCCTATCTGAGTAAGGCATGCAATTAAATTTCCCCATTTTACAGAGAGAATAAAGATTCAGGGGAAGTAGAGGCACCAGAGCAAAAATATTTTTTCCTCTTGGTGCATTGTTTCAAAGCAACAAATATCTGTCAGCCAGAAAAAAACAGATCTACCATTTGGCATCAAGGTAGAGTATTCAGTATCCACCCCACAGATAAACTGCACAACTTGACAGCCACTGGATAGCCTGTAGTTTGGTCCTCCAACACAGTGCAGCTGGCAGGAGATGATGCATGCAAGTGATTTGCTGCTTTGGATTTTCTTAAGATTTCTCAAGTGCAAACTGAGACACTTAATGAGAAGCGAATGACCAACTGCCCTGCAAAGAATACACCATTTTTTGTTACTAAGAGGTTTTAATCACTATTTTCCTCTCATAAGATAAAGGAAAGGATAAGGAAAAAAGCCAGAGTATCAGTGCCACAGAAACCGAAAGAAGTGTTACAGTGATAATAAACTGAAGTTGCACTTCCAGTGATTTGCCTGGTGCACAAATAGAAACACAGTGTGCCTGTTCATGTTTTAAAACACAGCTTGGCAATGATTTTCAGACAGTTTACTACACAACTGCATCAATTTTCTCTCTTGAAGCACATATACTGTACAGACAAAATAAAAACATTTGTTTTAGAGCACAGAATGAGTAGCAATCACATGAGTTAGTTGAATTAGTTACAGCTAAGATTTCTATTATTATTACTATCATTATTAATGTGTTTATTTGTCTCTTTGTATAAAGCATGGATTATATTTCACTACTTGACTTACTGAGATGAGTTTTAAAATGTCATCTGGGCCATACCAGGCTTATTCACAAAAACCTAGAAGACTTCGCCAGAATCTGATTCATATATCTTTATTTCTTTTTTTTTTTAAATGGTTACTGTAAAAAAATGTTGCGAATATCTGGCCAGTTTGTACAAACTCAGAAGACACAGAAGCTGCCAGCTAAAATAACTAGAGTCACAAATGTATTTGGATTTATTTGCATTGGTTAAGTAACAGGAAAAACACAGCTCAATCAGTGTTGTCATTTCATGGACAATGCTAGTTCTTTGATCAAAACAAAAAAAACAACTATGAGAGGCTCAAACTGCAATATCCTCAGAGTTATTTCCCTGATGACTTAGAAATGGGCTTTATGTTACAGCTATTGCTTGAAGCTTACATTAAAGCTCCAAAATTTGATTTGTTTATTTCAGAAAAAGGATTCACAAGAGTTTAAAACAGTATATTTTACCTTCTGAAATATATAAAGTAAATATTTTTAAAACCTCACAAAGTTCATAGCTATAGCATACTTCGTTTTATTTAATATTTCTAGCAACTTCTTGAGGATAATTTAACAATGTTTCAGAAACCTTCCTCTGAAAAAAAAACTTAATTTGAAACTTGGAGAAAACAAAGAGAAGTAAGTGTTCCATGAAGACTCAGGTTTTGGATTGTTTTTTAACCTGGCTTTTCAGTGAAAAAAAATTATTCTTCTTTCTCCAAACATTCTGAGAGAAACAAAACCCTACCCAAAACAAAAATGAAAATTAATTCAGTGGTTCACCTGCCAGAAATCAGGGCCTCTATAGAAATCCAATTTCTTTGTTGAATTATAATTTCTACCTCATCACACACACACATAGATGTGATGGGCAAGCCTTCTTGACACTGCCTGAGATATCAAGGAACGTGCTGGAACTGAGATCCTCACCACCACCACACCTCAGTTTCAGCTGCCAGTGCATCACGGATCAGTGCTGCCAGTAGCCTGCCAGACATTACCATCTTTCAAGGGGACTTTTTCTACGTGGTGGTGTCAGACTACTTCAAAGCACATTATGCAAAGCTGCATAAATTCACAATGATAAAACATGAAACCATAGGAAAAAACATCAACTAATTTGAAGTGCCAAGAAGTTCACTACTGAGGCCTCTATTTGCAGGGAATCACCCTCTTCCCCAGTTATTTCAGCAAGTCATTAATCAAGTTTTTTAAAAATCTGTTTCTTCAATACCCTTTACAGTCTTAGACCATCTAAAGATAGCGATGGACAGGGGCTTTGGTGATTCCTACTTTTAATGCTCTACCAGAAGTTAGACATAGAACAAGTGATGTCTGGCTCAAAATAGGCAACATCTCATGTCAACCCACACTACATTTTCTAGATGTCTGGAGCACAGAAAGAAGGAATACTCTCTGTCCAAAAATGCTATTTGGAATAAACCTATATTTCTCAATAAAATTTTAGTGCTGCTTCTACATCCACTGTGAAATTAAAATTTTGTATTAATGTAGACATTTTTGTGCCATTGTTTTTTAAAAAGTGTAGCTGGATCTCCATTTCTAATACTTTAGCTAATAGCGTGCTTGGACACGTATTGATGAAATCAAATTTTTTAAATTGTTCCTGCAGTTGATGTTCTGATGTTCACTGAATCACTTCATAGAAACATGCAACTTGTACGACTTGCCTATATATGTCAACCTGAAAAAAAAAAGAGCTTTGAACTATAAAGAGGAAAAGTACAACAGAGGTACTGATACAGCTGGATTTTGATTTCAATCATTCCTTTTTCAAAGCACTGCTGGTCACGTTACCATCTTATCCAATAGCACAAACTATGCTGTGATGTTAGATACCATCTTTGAAAATAGTAAGAAAACTCTAACACCATCCATAATCCTGCAATCACTTCTTAAGCCTAAGAACACAGCAGCTTGGCATTTTTAACACAGGGAGGTGTACCTAAACGTAAAACTCAGGTGTAAAACAAAGCAGAGAAGTAATGGACTTTTTCAGACTCTGCATTAAATAACAACAGGTCCCAAAACACACAATTAAATTCTGAAAATGGGATTGCACACAAAGCAGTTTACTTCAGGGAAACCTGAGTTAGCTCAGGTACTGGGGACAATCTAAAGATAGCAACCAGGGCTCAGCACAGTTAACTTATCCGACACCTTCAAGTATGCTGAGAAGCAATCTTCACACCATTGCGTGGAAGATGCAATGCTTTTCCACTGAGAAGGTCTAAGACAGATGATACTTCTCCACTGCTGTCTTCCCTCCTCTAAAATAAACCATCCCTGTGGTGCAGTTGCCCTTGCAGTCTGCACTGTCCTATCTGGATGCAAATCTGTCTCACCAAAATCTGAATCAAACCTCTTGTGTCTGTATCTGAATGAAATGCTTATGGCTAAATGAGTAAGCTAAAGCAATTGTAAAGAAAACAAGCAATTATTCTTATAACGTTCCTTTAAGACCGCAATTAGATCAAATTAAATCAGCAGGAATTTCTCCACACAAAGCAAATGGAGCATTTAATATCCTGCTGAAACAAAACATGGCACACCAAACCCTCCTCCTACAATATCATGTTAAAACCACAGTCTCTAATCTTGTCAATGTTATAGCTTTGTAAATAACGATAAAAGATCTGTATTTCAGGGACATCCAGTTTCCGCTTCTTCAACTCATGTGTGATCTTAAAAGTAAATATATGTGCATCCTTTGCACACACACACCCCTGAGGAAAAAAAAAAAAAGAAAAAAGGGAAAAAAAAAAGTGTTATATTCCACTTTCCCCTGATGGTGAAGGCGGCAACCAGATCTAGACTATAAATTCCCCTTCTTGACATTCGTTACTGCATACTTTCATACTTCTATCATATCTATATTCTGTTATTTCTCTTCAGCATTGATAGCAGCAAAGGTATAGCAACAGCAGACTGTCCTTGTGAAGGGAAATGCTTTTCCTTGCTCACAATAAATTACACCCTTGATTTCCCTTCCTATCTCATTCATTTTACCTGCCCCCTTTGTGGAGTCAGGAGCCGGACTCAAGGATTCTCATGGGTTGCTTCCAACTCAGGATATTCTATGATTCTGTGATTAACACTCTTTGCTAAACCAACAGTAAATAAAAAAGTTTACTCTTTTCAAAGTTTTTAGCTCAAAAAAGAATAGCAGGAACATAATAAACACAGAACAGCTGGGATACAACACTTGGGAAAACTTCTTTCCTTTTGAGATAAACTGTTCTGGGGGATAGAGGGGTGTTGATTTTTCTTTTTAAGTAAACCTTCTAGCAAACGTTATTTTTCTCATCCATTGCTCAGCTCTGAAGATTGCAGTGTTTTTCAAGGCTTTGGTTTTTAATTGCTAAATAAAGGCTTAAAGGCTCCCAGTCTCTAATGAAATCTGCAAGAATAACCTTCAGTCTTACCATCCATACACACAGGGCCCCCTTGCAGGGATCATCAAGATCAGTTCAGCAACACTGAACAATTCACGTAAGTGAAGATCTGCTGCTCAATCCGGCCCTCTGGAAGCCATTAGTTGACAAATTTTGCAGAAGTCTGAAAATGTAAGATGAGACGCATCTTTCCCCACTGCTATCTAGAAAAAAAAAGCCTGTCACCCTAATTTCAAGGGTCATCTTATTCTCTCTAGCTTTTTACTGGAATGTTTTCCTAAATTTCAAAGATTACCCTGATTTCAACCAGAAAGACTTGGAATCAACCAGTGTCCAAGAATCACTTGCTTCCTTCAGATGTCCTAGAGAAGAGGGATTTTCTGTTCAATCTTGGAGTACAATTATATCAGTCATATCTAACTTAGAATTCATTTAAGATCAAAAATCATTCTCAGCCATTCAGATATTTAGACATACACTTTAACACACTATAAATCCTTTTCTAAGAAGGTCTCCTATCCAGTCCTTCTGTGTATTTCTAGAAAATATCAATGAAAAGTTAATTTTGCTACTATGCCATTATTTTCTATAATTTTAATTAAATTATCCATGCACACACAATTGGAGACATAATGCAAGAACTCTAGCCCTTCCTCTAGCAATAGTGAGGAGAGATTAGAAAGGTCCAGACTAAAAGGCTGGAGGACCAAGTACCCTGTTAGCCCCAGCAACAGCATATTATCTGCTCATCTGGACTTCTAACATTAGTTTCTTGATTACCACAGTTCCAAATAATCACATTCTCACACTGCACTAAAGAAATTAATACCTTCATAGTATGAAAAAAAATATAAAAAGTGCATTTTAAGGCGGTTTAGTTCTTCAAGCTTCCCTAAAATAAGAAACCACTAGCTGTTCAGGCTTATTTCATGCTTCTACTATAATCCTTTTTGCCCTGCATATTTCAAAGCAAGCTGCAGCCAGGCCTTATGGGCCCTGCCTGGAACAATTTAATTCAGGAGGAATCTTTTAAGAAGATATTTGTTAAATTAAAATGTAGCAAATCTCACCTGAGTGTATGTAAATTTTAACTTTTCAAAGACCTGCAATAAGGGCAGGTTTTCAGATGGCAAGTGGCTCAGTCTGAAAGGTCTGCTCCGAAGCAGAGAAACTAGAGCTGCTAAATGAAGTGCACATAAATGGTTGATTGTTCTGATGACAACCAGTGACAAAACCCATTTTCTCTAACCACATTTGGATAAATGGGTAAGTTTTTAAGCAAGAGTAGTTCAAAGAGATATATGAGTCTCAGATGGATAAAGCAGCATCAGCCCAAATGGGAAGTTAAGCTTAGAAAGCTTAGAAAAGTTAAAAGCAAAGACAAGTTGAAAACAGTCTCTTAATGGAAGTCCTGCATGACCTGTGCTTTGCTCAGTTCTCTTCAGGGCAGGGACTATGTGATTTGTCTCTATCTCCCACAAAGTGCCAAGTGTACATCAGCACTTCACCCTACGCAGTAAGAGTGGTGTAAAGGGAAGAACAGTGAACTACAGAAAACAGAATTGTATTTCATCCAAGCAGCTTCCCACTAGCTAATCTTCACTTCTGTATAATCCTACTCTCATACTTACACATGAACATAGAAAACCATAGCAGTATAGTGGCTTTTCTTGCTATGTCTTACTTTTCTCACACATTTGTATTAGAATGAATCACAAGTAAATAAAATACCTGGCTTAAAAATAATTTTCTACTTTTTTGGTTTGGTTTGGATATCAAATCCAAAGATTGTGTTGCATGCACATCAGTAATTTCCTTATTTCAGCAGAAATTTTGGATAGAATTCAAAACCACTTCTTTCATCCCAACAGATCAAACTTCATACAAAATGTATCCGTTTTCTTTAAATTTTTACTGTAAACACTGCAAAGAACTTTTTTCTTAAACTCACTCATTTTTGTGTTTGTCTCCAAGTCAAAGTAATAGGGAAGGCAATCTTAGGGGACACAAAAAAATGTACAGTTTTTCACTGCTGGCGTGTGTGCAATTTCTTTCAACTCAGTACTTGTATTAATCCAAGTCAATCAAAGTCAGTGCTTTGTTAAAAGAACGTAAGCCTGAACTGAGAATGTACCTGTCTCTTGGGTATTACATGAAACTGATCTGGACTGGTATTATGCAACTGCACACAATACACTCCAAATTCCAGGGCTGCACAATGCATTTTTATATACCAATCTGCAAGGCTGAATGATTTCAGAACTTGAAAATGTTTCATATGAATTGGATTCTTGAAGGATTAAGTGCCGTTTGCCTTTGGTTTATGTAATGCTGTACAGCAGTCAGACTAATTTAGACATGCTTTTTATTTCTCTGTCGTAAGGAAGATACAGGCTACACTGCAAATCGTGAAGGCTGCTTTATTAAGTGACAGCTAAAGGTGAGCAAATAATTCACCTTGAATAATTTATGCACTTATTCTTTATTTTTATTTCAAGAATGTCTGAGAGAAAATTACAATCTCTTCGACACACCTGTTAACAAAAATTACCCTACAGAATTCCTCACATGGTTTGCTGTTACATGCCTGATGTTCATAGCTATGTTTAGTTGTGATTAGTAAACAAAACTTACAGCATAGGCTGTTCTGGCTGAGCGATCAGCAACAATCACGTTTCTTGTACAATGCAGATATTATTTTTGTTCTTGAAGTGCTATGTTTTATCTGTGTATTTTTATCAAGAACTTTACAATTTTAGGTGAACATCAAATTAAAAAAAAAAAAATCATTGCTCTTCTACAGATAAGAAAACTGACAGTACAAAGAACTTAGGGAGGAAATCTCCCACAGCACCCTTCAGTAACATGGTGGTTACATTATGCATTGCTGAGGGAGAAGTCCAACTGATTTAGAAGAGTGAAAAAGTTAATAAACCACATCATTTCTTATCAGGATACAGAAATCTTCAGCAGAGGGCTTCACAGCCTGGGGGAAGAAGATACAGTGTGTGGAAGGAAAGGGATTCCTTAGTCCAGAAAATGAATACACAAAAATGTGTATTCATTTGATACACATCCAAAATGAAATCTCACAGAATCACAAACAGACTCCACTTCATTTTACTTTCCTCTCAGATTACAATATTCACAAAGACAACCACAGAGCTCAACAACTTTAGTGCAAGCCAGAGAATTGACTGCATATTCCAAAAAAATAAAGGTGTAGAGGGAAGGGGGTCAACAGTTACTTTCCCAGGAGCACAGCAACAACAAAATATTTTTATTCATGCAGATACCAAAGGATCAGCTCATTTATGTGTAGCTTTCACTCTGCAGCAGCAGAGATGAGGGGTTTGGGTTTCTTTAACACTGATTTCTCAAGGAATCTAGGCAGTGTGTTTTCTAAAGTAAGTATTATGATAAAACATGGAAGTCACTGGTAAAGATGAGGAGAAAATTGGTATCTTTAAAGGAAGTTTTTAACAATTCTATTTCAGTGCTCGTTTCCTATACTGATTACATAGAGCAGCAAGATGTTTCGAGGTTTTCTTCTTGTGATGGACACAGGAGGAGGTGACACAAACTGAGAGGCTTTAGTTTGTTCTACATTTGTGAATTAACCATGTTAATTCACAAGACTTCAACACAGCAAAAGGTAGTAAATTCTTGATGTACAACTTAGAAAAGCAGAAGTTGCTAGTATCATATTGCACTGAACAGCTATATGATGATTCCAGAACAAAAGAGAATCAGTTATCCCCTTACTCTTCATCTTTTTAGTTTCTTTTGTGGCAGAAAATATTATGAACTTGATTCCCCAGGACACTACATTCACCTTATGCTATATATGAAATCCTGTTTAGAAGTAGAGAAAAACTGAAGCTGGCATATTTATTAGCCCCCTCATTTTCCAGTAGACATTCCTCTTTGAAGAGCTGGGTGTACATGTTCAGAAAGCGTAAGATTACCAAGCTGTTTTCTTCTCTTTTTCCAGGCTGCTGTGAGTGGCAGGTACTGGATTAAGCCACTGTGAGAATTTACCTTATCACAAAAGGGTCTGACAGTATCAAATGATAAGTATCACCTCCCCAATGCTCCAGCCACCCCGTGATTCATGTACATCTACTGGATATTATTACACTCTCTTCTCCTAGCTTTGCCTCAAAATGTTCACACCACAATCAGCTCTTTTTTAATGCCTCCAACCTAAAGCTGTCATTCCAAGTTAACACAGATCAGCTCTACATTTTTATATTACTTTGACTTTAAAAGAGATAAATATTATTTCAGCATGAGATCTTAAATAAATCTAATTGGAAAGTTTTCAGCAAAAGTGGATTACTAGGGGTGGGACGGAGGCAGGGAAGCCAGGCACTTTAAAAAAAAGTTTTCTTGAAGTCCTCAATGGAATTTCTGATGAAAAGAGATGTGCTAAGACAGGGAGAACCCCAGGAATGACCAGGATCCCAATGCTCAAGTAGAGTTTCCATTGGCCAGAAGGAATAGGGTTGAAGCAATCTGGAGAGGAGATGATTGCCCTTCCTATTTACCCATGTGGAACAGGAAGAACAATAAAACAGCTCACCAGGCTGCGGTAAAGCTAATTTGACTGAAGCTTTTAAAAGAATAAGTGCTTGAGTAGAAAAGGCTATAAAAATGCTCAACACATCTATATTTGTGCACAATGCATATTATCAGCTGTGAAACTCACCTAATATAGCAACAACTTCATCATCCTGGATTACTTCCAAAGACCCTGAAACCACAAAGCAAAGGCTATCGACGCTCTCGCCAGCGTGGTAGATCAGGTCTCCCGGGGCACAGTGCACTGTCTGAAATTCCATGGCAAGTGCTCGAAGACACCCATCACTTGCCAGCCTGAAGGCTGGGTGCTCCTTGAAAACTTTGCGGTTCAGATGCACGCAGATATCTGCTCTCATGTCCTTAGGGCATATCTGTAACACCTGAGAAGGAAATTAGGCAATCAATTCCTATGCACGGCTTATATATGCCTATTGTTGCTAGTCTACTACACAGGGTTTATGAACTACTTTCCTCATTACAAAATTTCCAGTTTCAGTCCATACATTTGTTTTTATATTATCTATACACATAAGCCACAACACTAACTTAAGCTACTTTACAATACCCAAAGGAAAATAATGCTTGCATCTCGGCAACATGCTCTGCTGGATATTGAATTATCAGGATAAAGCTTCAGGGTTTTAAGACAATAAAACTGAGGACACAGCAGTACAGAATGTGGTATAGAAAAGCTTCCTCAAGGATTGTTTCTGGAGGGTGGATCACTCTTGATAGGCATATTCCATGAAAAGCCTGCACAAATTATATGCTCCAAGTGGGATAATATTGTATAAAGAAGTATAATCTCATACCCCTTTAGCAAAAAAACACCCAGTTATTGCAAGTTTCATTAACTCATAATACTGAGATTTGCAGGTATTCAAATTCACCCCTTTTCTTGGCTGTTACTGACAGTAGAGTTTTTTGTTCACACAAGAAAGGGACTTTAAGGTATGATACTGTGTTGGGCAACTTTTGATCTTCCAAATGCCCTCATGGCAATTCATGATATGTGCTCCTAAGGGTACACAATCCGATGCTTAGCACAGCAGGTACCGGTCAGGGCCATTTCTGAAGGTTTTTGATATAATACAGACAGCCAAGTGGAAAGAATACAGAATTACTACTGCATGTACAGATTAAAAGTTCCTGGCAAAAACACTGGAGATACCTAACATGAACAGAGTTTTGGGATGACAAAATCCTTGGAGGATAGTCTGGGATGAAGTACATCTCAGTACATATTGTTTGAGAAAAACACTGAATAGTATAAGTCTGCCTCATTATATTTTTTTTTTCTCAGTAATAACTATTCCACCCAATTAAGGCACACTCTGAGTGAGCTTCAGAGTTACTCCCACACATTTTCCTGGATGGAAAGAGATGGCTGCTTTGATGAAAACACTCCTGGAAAACATAAAGGTAACACAGGGAGCACTGCGGGTATGCCTATACCTTACAATGGGGCTCTGTGCAAGATCTGAGCAGAGAACCAAGCTCATAGCTCTGTGCATGGCACTGGTTCCAGATATTATGCTTGCTACTTCAAAGGCAAAGGATTCTACCACCAATATCATCATCTTTGGCCCACCTCCAAGCAGACCTGCTATTACAGATATTACTTCTGAAAGAGATATATTTCTATAGTGCTGAAGTGTAGGGCACTCATGGATGATCTCTCTTGGCTGCCCCACACGGAGCAGCAGCCAAACCTGCCGGTTCTGTTTTCCAGGCTCACAGAAATGGGTTGGGCCAGCAAGACCAGCATGGAACACAGGCAGTGACCATAGCTGCCTTTGCAATTATCTCATTTACTCTGGCAACAAACTGTTCTGTATTTGCAGATGGCTTGCCAAACTTTGCTACTGGAATTGCACACACACACACACACACACTCCACAGCACTATGTCAGCTACTAAGAAGAAAATTAACTCTATCCCAGCCAAAACCAGGACACAGTTACTTGACTATCACGCACAAAAACAGTTGTTGTAATAGAAGCAGTAGTAAGAAAACCTAAATAGACAAGGGAATATTTAAAATGAGGCTCTTATACAAAAGTCCCTTGGCTTCCCAGTCTAAGAGGAAATTAACTTATTTTCCATTCCCCATTTAAAGAAGTTGTCTCCAAACTTCACAAAAATTAAAGGGATTAAAGACATTTGAGAGTTAACAGAAAAATGGCAGAAGACTTTCATTTATATGGGAGGTAAGAAACATATCTTCATGGATTAATTTTAGAATCTTTCAGCAGCTCTTGGTTAAATTTTGTTACACTGGCATTTTCTAGACTTACAGACTTTGTTTTTAGCTGATTATTCACTCTTTGGCATGCCTGAAGTTAACACTGAACTGACAAATTTGTGGCCTACAAAATAGCGAGAAGATTGATTCTGTGCTAAGTTCATCTTTAAATATCTGCCTCATCTGTAGAAAGCTGCACTGCATTACACAGCAGCACAACTACCACTGTTCTGTCACAGGAGCAATACATGTTTATTCATTGCATGACATCCCAGAAGATATACACAGGCATCAAACCAGCTCAGACCTGCGTTTGTGGGCTGGCACAGCCATTAGTCGGTCTCCTATCTGCTAGCTTTTGCTATGCAGATGAAAGTTGATTTCTTGGTTTTACAGTCATCCCTACTGGCAGTTCAGCTATGAACACACCAGTTATTGAAAACAACACCATATTAAGCTCTTTGATGTCCTGATAATTGGAGACTTTTTTCCTTGTTTATTAAGATAATTCTCAAAGGCTACAGTGAGTTGTGCTTGGTTTGGTTATCCTGCTGTCTCTAAAGGCATTCTTAAAGCATTTCTCTCCTTATCAGAGGAAGCCAAGAATGAACTTTGAAGATAAGCTAAAACAAACATGTATTACATAGCAGTTTTTTCTTGTCGCTTTGTTAAAATGATGAGAGGAGCTTGTACTAGGAGGTGAATAAAAGCACGGGCATTCATTATACTATGCATCCTTGGATATTGTCTCTCCACCTTCCCCAAATTCTACCCTTTCTTCCCCTCAAACCCTTAACCCCGCACAAAGGTACTTTGTGAGAAAACAGGCCGAGCAGCTTCTAATCAGCACTATCCAGCACTAAAATACCATTTCTTTCTGAAAGCTACTACGACAGACAGTGCTACCCTGAATCATGGTCTGGGATCTAAACAGTAGATATGATGAAGACAATTTAGTAAAGCAAACAGTACCCTGTGTACCCACTGGTCTCCAGACAGCCCAGTGCAAGGCCACATCTGTTCAACTCTTTCATAACAATGCTTTAACAGCTAGACAGAAATGAAATTGTTTGCTTTTTAACTGCAGCATCTACAGCTTAGAATACTAAATTAAGCCACCAACCAGCAGGCTGGCCACCAGAGCATTGGTATGGTCTCCTGAATGAAACACCCCACAAATCACACGTATTTACAAGCAGAAGAAAACCAGTATCTACCTCCATAAAAACTGGCAAGTAATATAAAAGTGGCAAGCAGTTGCTTTTGTACATTTGTTTTGGCCATTTGTTATTCTAAAAGACACAGTGGGAATTCACTTGTAAACGCAATGAATTAGGATGATAACATTTGCCTCACATATGGCAGATGTCAAACAATACATTATTATTACACCAATGACTTCCAGTTTTCATTAATACCTTCAACCTGCACATGGAATACTACATTCAAATTCCACAAAGACAAAACGAATTTTACTTTGTATTCAAGCCCACAGAGCTGCAAACAACCTCACACAACAGAAATATTTCCAAAAAAATCTTATATGAAGAAATTCTGAGATTCTGCTAGAACTTGCAACTTTTTATTTAGTTATCGTCTTCATTTACTGAAAACCAAGCTCTTTCCCTCATCATTTTTACACTACTTCATGACATATCACCAGCAAAACATACATACTTTTACCACTAACATATGTCAGTATGACAGAATAACTGGAATACTGTATTTGAAAGTTTAAAATTAAGGGAAGCTACTACTTGGAACTATTTAAAGAATATTTGTCTTCTTTACTAAGAAAGTATCTCCTGTTTATTTTAATGAAATATTTTCAGGATGTGACTTCTTCCCTTGCGATTTGATTTACTTACCTTTTCAGTGTCTATTCCTCTGGACATTGACCAGGTGGAAACAATGTAATCCATCACACGTTCACTCAGTCCTTTAGGGACCTGGTAGAGTTTTAGAAAGTCCCGGACACTGTTCAGCATTTCATGATATCTGTTTGTATTAGCATACATTTGCTGAAATATGGTTGTCACATTACCAAAAATGGTTGCATACAGAAGGGCTGTAAAAAAAAGAAGAAAAACAACAGATATAATACATAGTAAGTTGTGACGATTAGTCTGTGTTCCACTGTGCTTTAAGAGTGGAAATGCCAGGTCTGTGGAAATGCATGCAGTATCAGTGCTTTGCTAGGAATGAGCACAAGTGTCTTATAGGTCACGTTCAGCATTACAAATTGAGGACCACCGCCTACTTTTGTGATGGCAAGTCCTGCAACACAGAGTTCCTGAAACACAACCATTTGTCTTTGTCCATCAAACAATTCAGTAGTATCCAAAACCTTACAAAACCGCAAGAGAAGACACAAGAATTTTACGGCAAACAGCTTGACAGCAAATACTTTAAAATGACATCTCTGGTTTATAGCACCTGTGTTGAAATGCCATCAGTGACAGATTTCTAAGCTTTAAGTGCATTACCGCAGTAGTAAGCCAAGTCATCATTACCCACCTCAGTGTGACAACAACAATGCATCAAAGCAGAAGATGGAATATGTAATAAACAGCTACCATGGGTCAGTGATTTATAGATGTAAGTTTAATAATACATAACAACTTGCATTATGCTTTATATTCTTCAGGCAGAAGAACAGTAAGGCCTGAGGCAAGAGCTAGAGCCCTCAAAGGCAGGCAGACCACTGCACAGCCCTTCTGACTTCATTCAACACAGTTATGAAGCCAGCTGGTTCATCGAGATGGGTTTAAGAATAAACATGAGAAAGAAAAAACAGGCAGTATTTTGAGGTGTGGAGAGAAGCAGATGAAAACACACAGGACTTGAGAAGATCCACCTGCCGAAGCCCAGGACAGGACACCAGGCTGGTAGCAGTCTCAGTGGTGTTTACATGGCCTGCAGAGGCTGGGGCTCTTCCAGCCAGTCTAGCCCTGAATGGAAGGGAGGGACAGGCAGCCTGGAGGGGAGCTTTCCCTTGCTGTGACCAGGGCAGTGATGTCTGAGAGGCTGGCTGCAGAGGGAGGTGAACAGTCAGGTAGCAGATGCAAAAATAGCCATTAGTAAGTGCTGCGGCTTGCTGAGGAAGTTCTTTCTCCTTATCACCTCCTGTCCCTCAAAACAGGCCCCCAGCTGTCAGTATGATGTACCTTCCACTTGAGATGAAAATAAATAATTGAGAAGTCAAATATATTAAAAAAGGAGAATATTTTGCCTTACCTAAACACCCCTTTTTGCTGTTTATTTCCTTCCTTATCCCCTCTTACAAACAAACAAACAAACAAACAATATTTATTTTTTTTTTTAATTTTTCCTCACTCCATTCATTGCTTTGAGAATGCAGCTATTTATTCAGGTCAATGTTACAGGCGGATATCCTAAAGCCAACAAAGATGCTTTAAGGTTTTATGAGCAACAAAAACCCTTTGATAATGTGCAAAAGAAACTTACAAGACTGCCTTTTCCCTGATCATTGAGAGATGCAATTTAAATTTAGACTTGCTCAAGGCCTTTACACTGCTGATTCTCCATAGATGCTGTATGACTTCCCTTTTTATGAGTTCCTGTAGAGACCCGCTCTCCCCTTTTCCAACTACCCCTCAGTACAGGC
This sequence comes from Falco naumanni, assembly GCF_017639655.2. Classification (NCBI taxonomy): domain Eukaryota; kingdom Metazoa; phylum Chordata; class Aves; order Falconiformes; family Falconidae; genus Falco; species Falco naumanni. The sequence continues at coordinate 21,897,917 of NC_054065.1, forward strand.
AGGTATGAAAACATATATAAAAATGTGCAAACTTAGATTAAAAAAATATTGGAAAGTATGAATAGGGATACAGTGACCAGAAATTTATAGATTATTTCTCTGTTTAACCTTAACTTGTGCCTGAGCTAAACCATACCAGAAAGTCCGATGCAATGAGTTCTGAAGATAAAGAAATGCCATAGAATACAGATTTACCATAAAGGCTCCTTAATCCACAAGTATTTTGTATTTGAAGAGTATTACCTTACCCTGACTATGTCCTCTTTTGCCCTCTGTTATGCAGATGCCAACACAACCCTACAATATTGCTAACCTTAGGCCCTACTTACACAGACTTTTACCGGGTACTCTAACAGAAATCAAACCTGGGACCTCCAAATCTGCAAAGTTCCGCTGGCAGGACACTGCAGCAGTGCAAGGCATCCCCAAGCACTATTCTTCTGCCAGCCAGAGTAGTGCTGAAAGTAGGTGACAGATTAGGAAGAGGGTCACAAGCAAATTCTTATCTGTAGATTTCTGGGCAACCAGACTTATGTGCATACAACTATCTCTTGCTCTCTCGTGAACAGTGAGACCCAGGGGTTCAGTACCTTGGGACATATAGCTCTATGCCAACAAAGGTAAAATGGAGTCTCCACTGTCCCATTACCATCCAGCTACAAAAAGCCTAAGCAAAAACTGGAATTTTGGTTCTTTGATTATTGTAAGGCAAGCATTCCTAGAGCAATTTCCACTGCAAATTCTAGCTACTATGCTCCAGTATGACAATTATCTTGGTAAGAAAAATTATTCCTGCCTACATTAATTTTTTATTAAAAAAAAAAAAATCCCCAAACTTACAATCCTTAATTTATCATTAGCTAACCACTTTATTCCTATTAAAGACACATTAAAGCCAAGGATTTTTGCAGCCTAATATTGGGTAGATACATTAGCATATTAAACATTGACCTCTTCTGCACAGAAACAGCTAGCTGTGTGCCTCTCTTCCTTTCAAAGGAATAATGAAATGAACCTGCTGCAGTACACTGCAGCCCCAGAAAGATTTCAGAAACACACTCTGCTACAGGAAGAAAGTTGGGCAATTTATGACAGAGCAAAATCTCCAGCGCCTCCTCTCCATGAAGGTCAAGATCCCTCAGAAAAGACAGAGGCTCCCCCCCAACATGAATACTCTTTTCTGACAAGATAAAGAAAAACACATAGTCCCCAACAATGTGGCTACCCATTTACAATGCAGTCTGTGTCACCCCATTTTAACAAGTGTTTAAATAATGTCAAAGATAAAAGAATAGTAATTTCAAAGCAGATTACCCACACAAGTGAATCATGAAGGTCAGACACAGGTTGGAAAGGTCACCAAATCATCTGCTACTTTTAATGATGTAACAAATAAGAATGGATAAATAAATACAAGTCAGTGTAGGTCTCAGCTACCACAGTAAAAGATCTGGGATCTGATTTTAGAATTATAAGAGGAAGAATTTCTATCTGTAAGAATGAGAGGTTTGCAATTACCCCAATTACAGATGTAAGTGCTGCATGCAGTTCCTGAGATGAATCATCAGATTGATGATGATTTGTTCAAAATGCACTCAGCCAAAGTCCTTGCATACGGAATGTGTGCATAAGAACTATACAGCAACAAGTAAGACCAACCTCAACTAATGAACAACCTCTTACATCTTGCCCCCAAGACTTGCAGTGCTTTCTTAAACTGAACTGCCTTCATTTTCACTTTCTAGAAAGCTGATCTAGAAAGTCTGTCTCTCTGCACATAAGTTCCATTTAACAATTAAAAAACCAAACCAAACCCTTTTGCATACTTAAGGAGTAGCCTGTGCTAACCTAAACACTATTGAAAGAGCAAGCACATGATTTAGATGTATAATTGCATTTTTGTTTTGCTAACAAGTTCCCAGTTTACAACAAATTATTGAGTTAGTAGATGGCTGAGAGAAAGCACAGCCTAGAAAACCTGTTGCACTATATCGCTTCTCACTGAAGATGAAACATAACTCTAAATTAACCACAAAAACTGCATGCCTCAAAGGCATTTTTTAGATAACACATTGTGAAGTCACACAAAATTAACATTGATCAGATAAAAAGAAAAGCAGAAATTAGTAATTGTATGGATTATAACATAATTATATGAGAAAAAAACATTATTTCTATATGTGCAATTAGAACAATGTAAAAGCTTGTAATTGCTTGAGATTAGGGGTCTTGATTAGTGGTAATTATGCCTACTTATGGGTAGAGAGCATGCAGTTAAAAGAAAAATGCTGAACTGTTAATTACAGCCTGCAAGCAAATACCAAACTGAACAGGTATCTATCAAGGAATTGTTTACAGCACTAGTTTTGATAGAATTGTTATTTGTAGTCTTGCAACTTGAAACCAAAGCATCTAACGTAAGATTTACTTATCAAGCATTTATAAAACCTTCTAGAACAGTACAGAATTTAAATGGGTTGCCCCATTTTCTATCAAGACAGATGCTGAGCTGCTTAATTTGCTACTTCTTAGGAAGCTTTGTGTATTATAAAGTTTCCTATTTGTATTTTTTATCTAACTTTGATTTTTCATTCATACAATGTGTACAGATATAATTTCATTTAGCTATTAAATAATAAATAGAAACAACTTAGCCATAATCTAATAGTTCAATTAGTATTTTTTCACTTTATTCACTTTATGAATTTTCACAATGTATTTGTGTAACATTTTCACATGGTATAAAGCACATTACAATTGCTACTATCTTCTCAGCGGGCACATCAACTCCTGGTTTTCACAACTTGCGGAAAAAGACATTTTTGAAGTGAAAGTAAATTCCCACAGGAGCTCTTCCCCCATGCTGTTCTGCTGACTGTTAGATCCTGTTCTTCCCACAGCTCTCTGTTCTCCCGGATTGAACCGATACATTGCTCCACCTCCCTCCTCTATCACTCCACTGGCTTGTTAATTTGCACCTCAGCTTAGGTACCCCACAAACAAAAGCAAGGTAGTAGCAATGGCAAAGATCAAAGAACTGGCACACTACCATCAATTAAGCAAGGCTGAAAATCAATTCAGTGGCCAAGAGCAAAGCAGAAAGCCTGAATAGGCCATGAGGGACATGACCATCAAGCTATGTGGCAGAACCACTTGACTTCCAGGATGAAAGATGAGAGACCACAGGAAAATTTTATTAAACTCTTAGTCAAATCCTACTGCAAATCTTCTCACACTCATCACATTTGCTGAAATCACCCGGCTGATGACAGATAGGACATCAAAGGACCACACTGGGCTTGAGCTAGACTGGAAATGTCTCCCCTGCAGAAAGATAAGCTACCAGTTGATAAGGGCTAAGCAATAGAACATGAGACACGATTTCTCTTCCTCTTCCCATCACCAAAAACCCAAAAACTGCAATGAAATGAAAGTCAGAGACATAAACAAGGGAACAGCTGCTCTAAAAAGCCACTTAAGCAACTACCAAGGACTAGAGTAGTAGAAACATCTGTGCACCTTAAAATAGGCTGTCTGCAGTATGTAAGGGAAGAAATGGAAGAGTTAAGCAGAGCTATGGAACAAACACCAAACAGCTCCCACTGCTTCTCTTCTCACACCCTTTCCTAACTCTACAAAATAAAAGCAGACTGCTACTACAGCAGCATAAACACACAGGTCAATAAGCTCCTGCTATCTCAGGGGCTTGAAACCACTTACATTTTGCCAGTTTAAGGCTTAATACAGAAGAAGAGAGGTAAGTGTTGGTAAAACACCAAACCTTCCAAATATGCTGAACTCCAGCATCCCTAAGGATGCTTCAAAACTGACGTTTTTTTATTTTTATTTCATTTGGTAGCAGCCACACAGCTGGTAGCAGCAATCACAGGTGTTTTGGCTCACAAGAATTTCACAAGCCTTGGGCATCCTGGGCAGCACAAATCTCCAACAGGTTTTGCTTTCGCCTTCAGCATGTTTGGGCTGAGATAAACAGCATGGGAAAACACACAAACTGAAACTGATCAGAGGAGTGATCAGAGCCAAAGTAGATAAAAGCCAATACAACAAACTTCAGCATCAGTTCTGCAAGAAAGCTCTCCAACACAAACAGCTCTCTCTAAACTCACAGAGAAGGGCCAACACCACTTTGCACTCTATGAAAGGCTGCATCTTCGATCCAAGAATCTGCTTATGAAAAGAGAGTATAAAGGGCCCCCCCGGCAAGCCATACAAACGAAGGGTAGCTATTACCTCCAGGGCCAAGCACCTACCTCTGTACTGCAGCACCTGACTAAACTAACACAGCCCTACTAATTAACACTGCCAATTTTGGATTTTGGCAAATTAAGAAGTGTCCAAACAAGTAAAATGACAAGAATGCTGATTCACAAAACTCATCGTTCACTTATTTTGACAGCTACAAGTTCAGTATTACATTTACACTGAAAGGCGCTAAGTCATCCAGAGCAGGACTTACCGACAGCCACAGACTCCACTGCAGGCAACATGCTTACAGAAAAGCACGTTACTGAAGTAATCAGATGCACAAGTCAGAACTAGCCTGTGAGGACTTGGATGTGATCTTGGTTGCAAAATTAAGTAATAAGAATCTGTTAGTACATTATATTTGTGCTGTAAAGGGAATCCAACAGAAGACAACACAAGCATGACACTGAAAGGAATTAAAGAAAAGAGCATCCTGGATACAGGAGACTTTAAACTGGTAGACTTAGAATTCCCTAACCACGAGCTTCTCTCACCTTCAGAAAAACAGGGTTGTGTGTTCTTATTCTATAAACAAACAGGACTCGCAGACTAAGTTCACCTGACTTTTCTCAGATTATCTGAAGGCGTCCATATTTCTGCAAGGCCCTGTACTTGCACTGACTGGTTAGTCCTCATGAGGTAACATCATGTTACATCCAAAGGTGTATTGTAAACCAGATGTAAAGATACACGTTTTGCCTCAACTTAAAGTTCTTAAACCAGATAGCCACAACTAACTGCAAACACAGTAATTCCCAGTAATTAATTGAAATTAGGGCCTTAGCCCTTGATACCAAAAGGACTTTCAAAGAGCCACTACAGTTTAACTAGTGAGTCCACAGAAAGCTCCTTGCAGAATCAAATTTTATTTCAGTCAATATACAATAAGGGGTAGCAAGAGCAACAGGCAAGAAGATATGCAAGGGGAAACGTCAACATGACTACTCAAAGTTAAGACTAGAGAAAAAGGAAGGTAATTCCACAGAAATGGCACTTTCCAGTTACCCCTCCATGTTTTATCCCCACAGGATACATTCCATCTCTGGTAAGGTCAGACAGAATGACCAGGAAATGTACTGATTTTCACAGCTAGTTAAAACCACTGCAATTCCTGTAAAGAACAAGGTATTTATCAAAACATCTTTAGGAAGGTCATAAAGGGTTTTAAATGTGGAGCAGGATCTTGACGATGCTCTATGTTTTAAGCATGTGCACTTCATGACTTCATGTCTAAAGCCTTGCTCTAGGCAAAGCTAATTTGATTATCAAGAGGAAACTAACTGTACAAACAGGTTACGGTTGCAAAACTTATCAGTATTCCAAACGTACAAGGCCAGACTCACCAGTGGGACACTTTTATCAACAAGGGACGACTTCAGTTCACTGTATTCACTAGCAGGTTTTACCATGATTAGAATTATTAAAATGGCAAAATCCGAGTAAAACCTCTGCAATTTGCAAGAAAGGACACTATTTTACTGTTTTGTAGAACTTTATGGACAATAAAATTTAAATTGTCTAGAAAATTGAAATGGATTTCCATTTCATTTCCCAGCACTAATGAACAGATCACCATTTAAATGACGACTGAGCCATTTAAGGGCATCATTTTTCTTCTACAATTTATACAGGGTAATGCATGGCCATTTTCAATTACTTGGTTAAAATTAAATCTCCAGATACTGCTTCTAGGTTTTTTTTACTAACTTGCACCAATATGAAAGCTTTTGCTTTGAAAGCTGTTATTTATCTACCCTCAACTTATCTAAAATGGTTACCCCCAATTATAATCAAACTCTCATTTTTAATTTTTTTTTAATCTATTACTGAAATAGAACTACACATTAAAAAAACAGTTAGGAAAAGATTAAAGAAAGGCATGAATAAAAAAGAAAAGTTGTTCTCTTCTCATGGGAAACTGCTTACATACATAGTTTTTTGGGTTCCTCTGTTTACCGTATTTCCTCTATAATTTGTATGATGTTTTCCATGAAGGTTTGCAGGAGCGAAATCTAGAGAGGCTCAAGGAAACAGCCTTTTATCCAAATGTTCTGGCTCTTTCCCTGCAGTTCTGCTGGGCTTTGTACTGCTGGCTCAGGCCCTTTCCTGTCGGCTGTTCCCAAGCCAGATTTTGCAATAACCTGCCTGTAGACTTTTGAGGGTTCAGAACTGGATCTGAATTTTGCACACCAAAGCCATCACCCAGCACTTACACATACTGAATTCTGGACTGCATTTCCCCCCCGTCATTGATGCAACACAAGAGTTTGGTGGCTAAAGTCACCTGCTGACAACTGCCCAAGCAGCATTCTCTAGAGTGATTCCTTTTGGTCATTGCTACAGACCTCACTTTAATTAAAGTATCTTACATTTGAGTGAGATATTTAGAGTAAACCTTCATTCCCAATGATAAATGAGTTCAGGTAGATTCCCTCAACTCCCACCAGAGTGCCCATGTGCGAAGTTAATAGCTGGCTGCATTTCTTGCTGAGTGTGTTCAGATCTGAATCCACCCGTAAGACTACAAGGAGGAAGGACCCAAGGCCTCCCCTGAGGCTGCAGTGATCTCACTTCTCATTAGGCTTAAAACCTCAACTCAGCTATCCACTTAAACATAGGCTTTAACACTACTCCACAGGTGTGAGCACGTATGCCTGTGATTAAAGTTAAGGACATAGTTAGGAGAAATACTGAGATGAAGCAGCTCTCTTTGACCACTAACTTTCATCCCAAAGCTTTTGCTGTCTATGTAGCAAGTACACCTCAATCTTTTTTTAGGCTTTGTCTTCTCTGAGAACAAATGAAAAGGTAACATTTTAATGCCTATAAATTACCCCAATATAAAAGCAGAGTGCGATGAAGGCACTATGGTTTCCTTGTGAAGCGAACCAGAGGTGGCTGGTAGAGTGTTGGCCTCACCCAGTCAGCTGGTGTAAAAACTGCACATCCTTTGCCCCACAGATTCCAGAGAAAAGTAACTTCTGTGAATTAACTGCATTGTCCCCAAACCAAAACCCTTCAAACAGGAAGTACGTAACTGAGATGAAGCCCAGGTCTTCTGTAGCTCAGCTGGCTTACACCCACTAGCACTTTTCAGGCTGACTTAGCTCCAGGCGGTCACCAATGATCTATACATTGGTTGCAGAGAGGTTGTGTTAATCACCGAGGAGCTGTCAAGCCTGTTCAGTTGACAGGCCAGCCAGCTAGAGTTAAGAGCACAGCTGCATCTGACAGGATGAGTGGGAACTGGAATTAAGGACAAAGAATTCTTAGTTCAGACCAACTTTACTGTGAAATTAAACCCCTAAAACTATTGCACTTAACTGGACTGTGCTCTACCTCACTGCTTTGCTTCTCCACAGCTCAGTCTGAAGCTTCTGATGCAATAACCTTGGTAAGCCAGACTCCTGGAGTGTTGTTACTTCAATAACCACAGGAAGACTGCAAGATGCTCTTCAGCTGACACTGCATGACCTGCCAATCCCATCTTGCACTTGCACATCTTTTACTTCTGAGTGCAACAAGTGCAAACAAGTTATGTGACTATAATTCCATACAAGGCTTTCAAACACTTCCCAAATAAACCTAAAGACAAACTGGTCCAAAAACTTACTTCTTCTGGTGTCATTAAATAGTTAACAAATATTTTATGGTGTTTGTAACACAAATAAGAATACTGGAGTTTTTAATTATGTCGAGTAAACCATCGAGGTCTGAGATAAAGACAATATTTGCAGATGAAGTCTAATCTGAGGTGGTTAAAGAATAATTGTCATGGAATGACTAGGTCTGAGTCATGCTCCTCCCACACACACAGATGTTCTTGCAGACCAAAATCAATAGGTGCATACAGTATGTATAGAAATGGGAAATGGGAAAAGCTCATAGACTGTGGCTTCTCTAGGGGGCTTGCTTTACTGACAACTCAAATGACAGGTTAGTGAAGACACATATGGCTTATCAAAAAATAACTGAAACAACTGTTTGGGTTTTTAATGAGAAATGGTGGATGACTGCATATGAGAAGAATACTTTTCTCTGGAGTGGTGAAGAGGGTTATAGCCTAACTTTCAGAAATGGGTAAACATTACTCTTCTATGGCTCCAGTCATGAGGATGCTTCTCTTCCAGGCTGACTCTGCTGTTTTATTAGAACTCAGCAGGACTAAAAGCAGTAGTAAAGGTAAGCATGCACACAGCTGGGAGGTCCACATGGAACTTCTAAAAAAGATACATCATTATATTCAGGGGTAGATATTATTGCATAAGAGATACTGCCTAATTTCTTTTAAAAGTAAACATTACATAGAAATCATCTGACATCTAAAAAATGTTAGGTAGCTACATTTTGTGGTTTGGTGAGTTTGTTAGCAAGCCAGCACAAAATGCAAATATATTTGCACATACACAAACTTTTACAGTCAGAAGTAATAACCCATTGGGACCTTTTTAAAGAACTATACTGCTTGTGCAGTGCCTGAACCAGTGAGGCACACAAGAATGGTATTTGCAGATGCTAATAAGCTGAGGCTGGCCAACAGAAAGTACAGAGGACTCTCAAAGGTAATGAAATACCTTTGTCAACAATTTGCAGCTACAAACCTCATCCAGTAGTTAGGTACAGAAAGATTCTTCTTGCTTAGGGAAGACTGCAGCTATGCTCCCCTGCAGTCAACATGCACCTGGGATAAAACAGGCCTGCATTTCAAATCTCAGTGCAGGAGCAGAGACCTGAACCCAGGTCTCCGATTTTTCTGTAGAGTTCCTTCACCTAAAGGTGTATGGGTATTTTGAGAGAAAGGAGAAGAAAAGAGTTTCTACTGATAGACCTGTTCCAGTCTCCATAAATACAGCAGGAATATGAACCCAACATTTCCGTATCCTTGGAGCCTTTTAACCATGAAGTAATTAATTAGAATGGGAGCGGCAGATATCTCTGGCCATAAACACAGACCTCTCTGCTCTTCACCTCTCCACAGAGCAGTAACGCATTTTCTGGCAGGCATGCTCCAGGAAGCTTTACTTGGCCAGCCCCAGCAGGTAGAGAACACCTACTATCCTAGCATTCCCAAAAGGTCCTAGGAAAAAAGGTAATTTCTAATATTGGCTTAAGTGATTTCATATGTGTGCATCAACAAAGTCTTAGGAACCACAGGGATATAAGGTGGCTGTAGCAATCGGTAACAGCAGCCAGAATCTCAGTTTAAGTTCATCATCATCAGAAGTCAAACCTCAGAGTAAACTGTTCATGACTGTGATACAAGGCACATAATAAAAGAACAGTGGCTCCTCTTGAACTTAAACCCTGATCTTTGATTCCAAAATGAAAGGTTCTTACAGTTCAGATCCCCACTCTCTGCCAGCACAACACTGGATCTAACCTAATCCTGCAGCAGTTCCAAGGCAGTCATTAAAGAAGCATTTCCTAATAATTCTTGCAAATCAGGGATAACTTTCACAACATCAGAAACTACCAGAACACAGATTTCCAAAACAGTCTTTGCAGTTATCAAGTCTTTCCCTTCTTTAAGCAATGAAGAACTTGCTTTCTATAATTCTGTGTCACATACAGTATCTCCTAAGTGGCATCTACCAGATCACCTTAAATTCTTCCTTCCCACTGATGGAGGCAACAAGAAGATCTTACAGCTCATACAGTAACTGCAGACTAACAGTAGGACTTGGGCAGACAATTGTGGTAAATATGTTCTATCTCATTTACAGGCATTGCAGTTATGAAATTATAAGGAAGTAAAAATGCAGGAACTCATTTTAGCACTTAACAAATTGTGGTAATAACCTGCATGCTCATCTTTTAAAAGCTATGTGAAGTGAGGAACCATTTGTAAGCTGTGTGCTACCATGAATATTCATTTACCGGTCTTAGGAACAAGACAAGGATAGAATGCTTTTCAACAGCTTGAATTTTTGATATTATATAGCTACCACTGGCTGACAGATATTAATGACACTTATCTTTGATCTGTTGCTGTAATCAATCAGTACATGAGCACCAGGCTATTAAAATATTTTTCTGTCAAGCTCACTTGACATGCTTTGAATGGTACACAACTTCAGTGTAGGTTTGGGGTTTTATTTTTTTTAGGTTATTGCTTTGCTGGGGTTTTTATTAGGTTGTTGTTGTTTTTAAATAAGAGTCTACCTGCAAACCACACAGCAAGTTTTTCTGGGTAAGCGTCTAAGCATGTCTTAAAGCTGTCCCTAAATATCACTCCTGATGTTGGGCATTCAGGATCTGGTCACCATGGTTTCAGCTCCCTTTGACAAATGTCCCTCTGACAGACAACCATCTACCCTGTCCTTCTCCACCTACACATGTGCACGCACACTGTTCTTTAAACCATTGCCCCCTGTCAAATTCTTGTGATCTACCTGGCCCAAAATTACTCTTCATGCTTCCTTCCAGAAGTTCTGCCCTCCTGTTTTCTCTCACTTCTTCCAATTTTCTATTCAATACTGTCTTCCTCCAGCCTTTCAGAAACCTGCCAAGGGAGCAGCGATTTAGCTGTCTCTGCATCACAGAGCCTGCAAAATTTTAATCAACAGCTTAGCAGACCCATCAAAGAGGCTGCCAGACCTTCTTGGCCTCAACAGAGAAACCTAATGACTAGGAGGGAATCAAAGTTAAATTAGATGGTCAAGAGAACATGGAGTCTTCACAGGTTGAAGGAGGGGAGGAAGGGGAAAGACAGAGGTGCAAAGCCTAAATAAGTAAGAAGGGGAATGGAGGAGCAGAAAAGGAATGTAGGTGAGGTTAGAGGAACATGGAACAAAAAGCACCAGACAATAGCTGAACTGGTGAAAAACACAGAGAGTTTAAATGTCCAGGTCTCCGTAAAGGCTTCCCTTTACTGATACCAATACCCTCAAAGTCAAAAAGACACATTTCAGTAGCAGAGCAGAGGGAGGGAATAGCTACGCAGTGGTATGGTATGTACAGGGGACAGTAGAAGACACTCTGTTAGTAAGATGTGAAGAGTTAGAGAGGCAAGGCAGGCTGAGCAGAGACATGGAGACGTTTGCATAAGGTCACACGGCAGAGTGTGTGACAGAGCTGGGAACTCAGCCCAAACCTGCCAGCTCAGGTCCTCTCCCCTGTGCACTAGCCCTCACTGGCTCCCACACTGTACTTGTGATATTCTTCAGCACTGATGAGATAAGCAGCAGGGATTTTTTTCACCTTTTGCCTAGCAGCTCATTTCCTTTGCAGGCTATTTTCTGTGTCCAGAACCTTCAGCAGTTTCTAGAAGCTAACAAGCACCAATTCCCTCCGAACATTCGGCAACCAGCTCCAGTAGAAACCAGAAATACTGTCTCAATTCTCTCCAAACATTCAGCAACCAGCTCCAGTAAAAACCAGAAATACTGTCTCTGGGTAAATCGCCATTTCTCCAAGAAAAAGAAATTGTACCAAAAGCCTGCTTAATGAAGAAACTGTTTGAGTTAGGATGACATTCATTAAGATCAATAAGTGAAATGCAGCAGTAGTAGGCTGAGCTGTGGCTAGCAAGCAGCCCTAAAAGCTTTGTTTGAAGAGTGCATCGACATTGTGACTGCAATGCAAGACACTTCAGACTGCGCGAGTCAGACCAGAGAAACACAGTGCCTGTAATAACGAATAGTATGGTGAGAATGTCATCGTAGCTAGAGGGTAATGAAAATAGATTGCCCATTTTTTGTATCTTAAAGCAAATACTCTACGATTTTTATTTACTTTTCTCCATTTTTTCAATTCTGAAAGCTTAGGCAAGAAGCCAGAAAGATGAAAGAATAAACATTATAGAACAAGTCAAGGGGACTAGACAACAAATTCACAGAGATTATCACAGAGGGCACTAAAGAGAACAAAAATATTGGGTCCTAACGGTATCCTTCATACAAAAGCCTAAGTTAAACAGGTTGTCACAAGCAGGGTGTGAAAGGGAGGGATAAAGTCCTTTGTGCTACCCTGCATACTGGCAGAAAAGAGCTTCAAGAGCATCTGCAGAGCTACAACTCTCTTCATAGCATTTTCACTTGCCCAAGTTCTCCTCATCACTGTGCCATCAGGGGCAGCATCTATCCATCTAGAGATCACTGCTCTGCAGTTGGAAGAAGAGATACTTGTTCTTCTGAGCATGCTGCCAACATTTTGAACAATTTTTCCTCCCTAGCTGTGTGGATCTGTTTTGCTAGGAGCCTTTCCTATCTGACATTATTTTTCTACCACTGACAAGGTCAAGATGTGATACCCTGAACAGTTCTAAATGCTACTCCATTTCATGCTTCGTATTAGTGTGGTCTGAGAAGGGCACAAGGAAGAGGAAAATTGCCCAGTAAACCATTTTTGACTGGAATCACCATCAGGATTCCCAAACCAGAATACTCAGGACTGCGTTTTCATGTTCCTAATCCAACTGCAGGAGGGAGAAAACACATACGTGTATAGAAGGCAGAAGATTCTCAAAGGAAATCTTTTTATACTTCACATATTAAGAATACATTTCCCCTTCCAGATAATAACCACTGTGATCTGAAAATCTCCAGCAGTTAATGGCCAGTCCTGACTTCCTCTGCTGGTACTTCCATGCAGTCTCCTCTTCCTCAGCCTTAGAAAAGCAGCAATGCCCTTTTGTGTTTCCAACAGCAGTGTGATGGTGGGAATGTGTTGCCACAGCAGTTTCATGAAAATTTATAAGTATTTTGTTAAGTATTTAAAAAAATACTTCGGAATCTTTGAGTGTTCATTATCAGGGTTGTTTTCCTTCCTGTATTATACTACCCTTGTACTGTGACAGACTTACACCTCCAGCTAGACTAAAGTTGCAATGAATATAAACCCTTTACTTGCCTAATTCCATGGTTTCATACTCCACAAAAAAGGACAATTGCTAATAAAAGTCTTAAAGAAAAAAAGAGCGAAAGTACTTAATCACATTACAATAATAGTGAAATCACAGAGAAAGCTTTAAATACTAGAAGTTGCAAGCTGGACGTGTGGGAGCTCATTAAAAAAGCACTGCACAAAAATGCTCAAGGCAAACGCCATTCGAACTTTTTCTACCCTGAAGTTATTTAATCGTCACTGCAATCACAAGAGATAAGGCAACGTATGAAAGAATTGGCTTCTGTATGCTTGCTGCTGTTCAGTCTTCTGGAAAGGTATTCACTGTAAAAGTGCCATTCATTTTAAATGCTTCCCAGTTCTGAAAAGCAATCTTTCTAACCTGAGGCTTGATACTTCAAGCTGCAGAGCACCCTCAGCTGGAACAAGCCAAAGGACATGGGGCTTCTGAGTGCCCCAAAAGACCAGAACCCCAAAACAGGGCAAACTGAAGTATTCAGCAAGTAGAAATACCTGTTTTACACACACACATACAAAAAGCCAAATTCCTCCTTTTTTGTGTGTGTCATCAATTCCAATAATCCACCATTAAGACAACATAGTTTCTGCATTAGTTCTTTCTGCTGATTCCCTGAGCATTTGGAGCATTTGGTGCAGCATCAGGCAAGTCTATGTTTCCATATAATATACATTTGCATGGAACTGCCCAGTTTCCCTTTTCACCGCATTTACAGTCACTTAGACCATTCTGCACAGACTGGATGAAAACATGCTACAAAATCAGCATGGAAATTTTTACAGGTATATAAATTATTACAGTTGCCACAAGGCTGTGGACAAATCAGTCCTAGGCATGTGCTTAAGTACTCAAATTTAAAAGATCTGAGTTATTACTAAAAAGGTATAGCAGCATCAATGTTGCCATAGGACTCACTCCATCAGAGTTAGTCTTCTCTTGCTAAAGTATCCATTTCTTCACTGCCTTCTGTCAGCTAACAGTCCACACAGGAGACCTACATTTCTCCTTGCTTTCAGAAAAGCCACAATGTGCCCCAGCCTTCCCAGCTGTATGTTCAATGAATTGGTGTGAGGGGACACAAGCATGGCTGGATTACAGGTGCTTGGCTGAGCTGAACCTAGCTACCATCTCTGATGTTCAGCTTCTAGGCACAAACTCTTTGCATTGACTTTACATGCAACACATCTCATTTCTAAAACTAGTACCACCTCCCCATGTTCACACCTCCTGATCCCTCTAAATTAGTGCCAAAGCACCCCTGATGAAGGCTGCTCAGTTTGAGAACTAACACAAACCACCATGTCATTAAATGATACAGTCTGTCACCAGGCTGCCATTCAACAGTCCAACATTTGCAGTGTGTTTGAATTGCTGTTACCTGGCCTAAATAGTCAGTCCAAGAATTGGAGCTTCCACAGAGAGAAAGAACTAAATAACACAATGAGTGGGGAAGGAAAGGAGTTTCTTCACTGACCAAGTCCTTCTCCCCCTCATAGGTACCTAAAGAAGAGCATCAGCCAGGCACCCCTCAGCTGACAAACACTGAACCACTACACTGACTCTTCTGCAATGAGAATTAATAGTCAATGCATTATCTCTGTGCAGAAGATAAAGGAGAAGCAACCAGAATTGAAGAGTGCAAGGTTTAATCAGCTAGTCTGTCATCTACTTCCAAGAAGTCAATGACGCTACATTTCTTTTCTACCTTGAAGTAAATTTTAAAAGTGCTTTCCACTGAAAATCCACATCCTTACTGGTATGTGCCAGACCTCTGACGACTTTCTGACAGCAGGAATGCCAAAATTTACTACTTATTTCAGTATGGCTACCAAAGATGGAAAATACCTCATAAAGCTCAGAAATGGCACCTTCACTTTCCTATCATGCTGTGCCACTGTTGATTCTGTAGTTCATTATAGCTCAGCTCTGAAATCCTGCCTCTTTACAAGTGAGCAGCTTTCCAAAACAAGCTGTGATGAAAAACAGCTAACTGTATTGGGGGAAAATATATATATATATTAATGCTACAGCAGCAAAGCAAAACTTCCTTTTTTTCTCTCAGGGTCTGTGCATCCAGCACAGCATCCATAAGCACAACACAAAGTGTACATATGCACCAAAAGGCAAATTAGTGTAAACTAGTGCAAAACGCTCTCTCCCACCACCTTGGAGAAGAGTCACACTTTCAAGAGCTTCCAACAAACAGGAGTATACAAGTTGATCAATGACATTTAAAGTTTTACAATAGGGTTTTAATAAGAGAATGTTTAAGATTAAGGGGAAACAAGTTGTTCCAGTGTTAGTGGCGACACACTTGTGCCCATACCACACACTACTGAACACTACCAACCCAATGCAACAGGTTCCCAAATGACCCCAACTGAGGGAGAGCCTGAAGACAAATGATTAAACATCTGCTGTCCAGCACAAGAGTTTAATTAATGTAATCAAACCTATAATTAGGTTAATTGCAGCATGTAGACATCATCAATTAACTCACAAATTGCCAGTCCCACATATCTAAAAATCAGCACCTGAAATGAAGCACACAGCACGGCCCTGGTACCTCAGCGGGCCAGAGGGGAATGCTGCAGAAGGGAGCTTACCCCCCAACAGAAAACACAAAGGAGGCTGCTTTTAAGGATCTCAGCAAACAAAACCACGCTAAAAGCTCCAACTTTAGACAATACAAAACACACCAACAAGTCATGCTTTGCTGAGAAACAAACATGCTAACAAACACCTGTACACAGCAATGCAGCTTGGGCGAGGCCTAGCACGGCACTGGCTGCAGAAACGCAGGCCTGTGCTCTCCGAGGCCAGCGGACACAGACGTGGCTAACAGCGACCAGTTGTTACTGGACAGTAGCTATGTACTGGCCAGGGTTTAAAAGTTCAATCTATCCCTCACCTACAACCTCTTCCCAGGTGCTCCTAAGTCCCACACGTGCCCTGGGCTCTGGCAGCACCACTCCTCTGCCAGGTGCTATGGCTGCCACAGCCGGGTGGCCAGCCCGCGCTGCCTCTCCCAGGGGCTGCTTCCCTGTAGGGTGCGGCCACCTGGCCTCCAAAGGGTGCACCCAAGGGTGCCTATATGTCTTTGCTTGTCCTCAGAGCAATAACTTTCAAGAGCTAAACATGCCCGTCTTTTCCTGAGTCACACTGAAGTCAGTATCTCCCTGTCACTTCCATGATTCATTCTCTTGTGATTCATCCAGAGAAGGCAGCACATACAATTTTTATGTCTATTCAGCACTTTCACTGACATTAAACTATGTATACGGCTAGCTCAGTAACTGCATAGTCTTGTGTGTCTTCCAAGGCCAGCATTTTCCAGTGGGTCATTACATTGTCGGTTTGTTTTCTGAAAGAAGCCTTGGGGTTCTTCTAAGAATTCTCCTCCACAAGTATTCTCTTGCTGCCAGATTTCAGTTTCCAGCCCTACTGTTCTTATATTCAAAACCTTGCTTTGTTAAATGGACAAACACCACCCTCGCTCTCAGAGATGGCTGACCTTGATTATCTCAACTTGGAAATTGAAAGATTCAAAAAGTTGGGAATGAGTCAAATGGAAAATAGAAAGAAAATGTGTAGACAACCCTAATTATAGGTGTTGCTTGCTACATTTTGTTTCTAATACTATCATGATGGCAGCAGACAGATAATAGCAGTAAAATCAGAAATGGTCAGAAGGACTCAGAACACAAGCAATAACATAAAACACATCATCAGCCTGTGGAAGGCACAAAGCCATCAGTAAAAAAGCTTTTTGTTTTGGGGTTGAGTTTTTTTCGCTTTCTGATGGAAAGATACTGGTCCCATCAATCTGTTTTGAATCGATGATCATATAATCATACAACTGTTTAGGTTGGAAAACACTCTTAAGATCATAGAGTCCAACTGTCAACATAGCACTGCCAAGTCCACCAAGTATTGCACCGACACTTTTATACACCTCCAAGGATGGTGATTCCACCATCTCCCTGGGCAGCCTGTTCCAACGCTCAATAACCCCTTCAATGAAGAAATTTTCCTAATATTCAATCTAATCCTCCCCGGCACAGCTTGAGGCCGTTTCCTCTTGTCATATTGCTGGTAACTTGGGAGAAGAGACCAACACCTACTTCGCTACAACCTCCTTTCAGGCAGTTGTAGAGAGCCATTAGGTCTCCCTTGAGCCTCCTTTTCTACAGGCTAAACAAGCCCCATTCCCTCAGCTGCTCCTCATTGTTCTCTAGACCCTTCACCAGTTTTGTTATCCTTCTCCGGACATGCTCCAGCACTTCCATTTCTGTCTTGCAGCGAAGGGCCCAAAACTGAACAGAAGGTTCGAGGTGCAGCCTCACCAGTGCTGAGGTACAGGGGGACAATCACTGCCTTAGTCCTGCTGGTCACACTATTTCTGATACAGTTGTTATGCTTCGTTTACTTGTCTGATTGTAATTTTTCAAGGACACAGTCTGAATTACAGCATATCCAGTGTATTGACTACACAACGATGCAACACAGAAACAGCATAGAGATCATACAAGGAATACAGAAGTACAGCATGGTCTTCTTGTTGCACAGATATCAGCACTAAACTCATCAGCTGATACTGGAAAGCTGCAGTCATCTCTCTCACTTGAGAGACTGCATATCTGCAATTTGCAGCTCCCTCCTGACAGGACCAGAAAAATTAATACCAGCACTGAAAGTGCAGTTGTTTCCACAAATAACTAGGGGGTTTTAGGTTGGCAGAATTAGCCCATGCTACTAGGCTTCTGAAAGTTTTTCATTCACATTTTAACTTTAACAGTTCCATCTCGATGTTCTCTATTAAACATCCTGCTTAGGTGCCATTGACATCTTAGGTAGGTACATCGTTAACTCGAAAAATCATAAACTCTGATGCCTGTCTTATCTCCTGTTGTCCAAGGCCAAAGTTTTCCAGTTGGTCACCAGTATAGATAGTTATAATTCTTAAGGCCAGGTTCACTGCTTTTTATAGGTGCCAAGTACTCATAGCTCTATTTTGCATCAGAAGCTTAGCGACATAAAATCAGGTTTGCCACGTACCAAGTGGGGAAATTCAGAAGATAAAACACAAATTATCAAGCACCCATGAAAATACTAGTCAAAATAACTTGTCAAGGGTTAACAGAAAAATGGTGTGACAGCACAAAAAAGTTTCCAATTCTGACAACAGGCAATTTTTTACTTGAACATTCAAAATTGACATAATTTGAAAAGCTGCCCCAGCAACATTATATGAGGAAGAGTAAGTACATCTACAAGCAGATTCTGAGTCAACCTCAGAAGAAATCCAGCCCTTTGATGAAAGATATTTTGCCTTCCTTTACTGAAAAAGCTCTCAAAACACTGACAGCTCCTGCGGGGTCACAGCCTTTGAAAGTCCTCCCAGAACGCTTCAGGAACAGCACCGCTAGAGTCAGAGGAGGAGAAATCTGTGCAGAAGTAAAATCTAATCCTTAGGGTAAACAGGTTTTGTGGCTTGTGCACTGAATATTTCCTTCAGTTGGCACATTTATACGCTGCCCTCCTCTCTCCTAGAGGAACTGATCATTCAGAATTGGGGCACAGAAGAGCAGATTGCTTTCCCTGCCCATCCTGGACACAGGAGGTTCAGCAGAGACTGGAGGAAACTTGCTGTTTCTCACCTACAATTACAGCAAGTGCTCTTTTTTCACTTTAGATGAATCTAAAGCCTGTTGAACTGTGCGAAGCAAGTGATCCTGTAGCATCTAAAATGACTTGCAATTAACTGGCATTTCAAACAGCAGGTCATTTGGGAAAGTAGCCCTGCTTTACAGGAATGCACTTTGTCCACCAGGCAACCAGTGACTGATGGCAAGGTCCTCTAAAGCTGTTAAAACAGAACTACTACTGTGTAGCTATTGAAGGACAAAACTTTCCTGTTAGCAACCAGTGGGGAATTCAGCTGTGCAGCCTCAGGCAGACATCACTGCATATCAACCATTTTGCACATCACTGCATAGAAAATGGTACAAAACCAGATACTTTTAAAAGTATAAAGCCATACTCTCTGGCAGTATAAGGTTAGAGACAGCAATTATGGAAGGAAAGCAACACTAGCAGCACACATGCACGCACAAACACAGCAGTCTCAGATTGAAGTTTGTTCCTTTTTCTCCACTCATACTGACTTCTTCTGGGAAGCAGCTTCTTTCACTGCCCATTTACGCAAAATTAATAAAACTCTTCAGGGTTACCTTAAAGCCTGGCCCTACAGACCCTGGCCCCAAGCCCTCCCAGGTCAGTACACTACGTTTGCATTTTGTATGGAATATCTGGCAATACTCAATATCAAAAGCTTCCAGGAAACAGCATTTCTCATTCATGTGTGGCTGCCAAATGCTTTCCCAGATTCCTTCCCCATTGCTCTCCACTTCTGACACTATCGCATATTAAATCTCTGCTGAAGAGACAGCACAGCCATGATGTGGGTTACAAAGCAGCTGAAGGAAGGAAAATGCTTAACTACTACCACAAGGACATTATTAATGCCATCAGCACTGATTTAAACACATTTGTGTAGTGTGCAAGGCCAGAAAGTTAGTTCTGCTCCTGACAAGTTCTACCACAGCTACTCCCCCAATGCATCAGGAGAAGACAAGCCTCACAGCAGACTGCTGTCCTTCCCAACTGAAGGCAAACAGCCTGAGAAGTGTGGTTGCCCTCAGGCTCTCTTATCTTTCCTGCTTCTCTGAATGTCTTACCTGCACCAGCATCTTACTGGCCACTGAACTACTGAACTGCCCATTTCACTGAGCTGTGGACCCCTGCAATCATATCAATACTCCATGCACCGAACCATTCATACCTTTATTGCTGTAGTTGCCTGCTGCATCGTATTTTCCATTTCAATCCAAACTGGTAATAACTCAGAGCATTTTCTTTTGTCTGGTTGCCCAATGATACAACACAATACTCCCATACAACAGTATTCTTCCCTCCAGTCTTCTATATTATTGAAGTCTGCATATGAATAAAAAAGAACTCCACTCTGGATCTCAACTACATCCTCATGAAGGGAGATATCTTTACACTGGCATAATCACGATCAGAATCTCATGCACTTTGTACAGTACAATAATAAAATCTGATAAAATCAGTACACTCAACTGGCCATACTTACCTCATACCCCAGCATGTATTCTTCCTCGCATAAATAAGTATCTCAAATACCCTTTTCAAGTCTTTATCTGCTTCAAAGCATCATGATTCAAACCACGCTCTTTCAACCACAACGACCAAAGAACAGAACTATTGCTCATTTATTGGACTACAGGTCTGTAACTAGTACGAGGAAACAACCATCTTAAACACTCACTGTGTAAAGAGACTGTTTGTTTTGGGAAGCAGTCTAAAAAGAAGTTTAAGAGTTCAAAAAGGAAAAAGAAGGAACCTTAGTTTCAAGTTCAGGTCCTATTTCTCTCTCTCTCAACACCTGCTCCCCCTTTCGTCCACCCACACACGCCCCAGCATGAAAGCAAAAGCAGCAAGGGAAACTGTAGCTACATGCTTCCATCTCACACCTGTCAGTGCATTTACTAACAGACCAGCAGGAGCCCAAAAAGCAGATGGTCACCTGTACCGGCCTGAAAGGACAACCTTCTGATGCCATCACTGGAAAACAAAAGCATCCATCCACTTGGCAGCTTCAAGTTATACCCCAGAAGATGCTTGGCAGCGTCACACAGAGCTTTGCCTTGCAGGTACTGCTGTTCCCATGCTTCTAAAGACAAGTGGAGAAGCTTTGATTGATTTGTCTGTTGTACATTTCACAAGAAATATGCTGTCTTCTCTTACACCAGTGAGAAAAAGAAACAAAACAATTCTGACCCACCTGCCTCTCCCCTTTTCCTGTTTTTCCAGAAAGTTTCCCTCACAATCAGACATCTTCCAGTGCTATTCCCAGCCTGTACTGGGGACTCGGCATGCTCAGGTGCCTCTTGAAAACACCTAACCAATGCAGGCAGCATGGGGAACAAACAGAAAGAGCTAGAAAGACTATGTGTGGTTACAGGGAGATAACGTCACTGGGATCATGGAGACACAGTGGGATGGTTCACACAACCCAAGCCCTGCAATTGATAGACACAGGCTCTTCAGAAAGGGCAGGCTGGGAGAACAAGGAAGGGGACTTGCCCTTTATTTGAGAGAACAGCTGGATGCATGGAGCAATGCCTGGGGATGGTTCAGGAGCTAGTCAAGGGCTTATGGGTCATGATTAGTGGGCAGACCAACACAGATGCCATTGTAGTGGGTATCTGTAATAACACCTATTTGCATTTTAGCAGAACTTCAAGCTCAAGTTAAGATTGATGCTCTTTTGAGAGGCAGGTCCCTCCCCGCCTCCCTGCACAAAGTAGAAATACGTAAGATGGACAGAGAAGGGAAAACAGGTTATTGGAAGGGGA
The DNA here is from genome assembly GCF_017639655.2 of Falco naumanni. Classification (NCBI taxonomy): domain Eukaryota; kingdom Metazoa; phylum Chordata; class Aves; order Falconiformes; family Falconidae; genus Falco; species Falco naumanni. The sequence goes on from NC_054065.1 coordinate 21,919,490, forward strand.
CACTACAGGCTAGCACCTCAGCTGGGTATGGGACTCAGCTCCCCTGTGTCACGCTACAGGGCACTAGCAACTGGATCTCAATGCCTCTTCCAGACAGCTTCTCACATAACCTGTCACTTAAGCCTACTATATACATGAAGGTTCAGAGCAGTATTGGATATTTTTTTCTCTGCATGAGCAGATCAGAACAGCATAATAGGCCAAAAGGTGGCACATAACTAGGTCTTCTCCTTGTAGCTGCCCGCAGTCAGTGTGGCACCTACATGACAGTAGTTTTGCCAAAGTAATTTGCCAATTTGGTAATTCCTCTACAACTTTCACAGGAGGTTGCTAACTTTATGTGGAATAAGGCTCCCTTACAGAAAAATGCTCATTTTCCCCTCCCACATTCTGTAGCTGTTATCTCATTATTAACCTGCAGTCAGCTTACTTACAAGGAGTGTGAGAAAGCCAGTTCCTGGAAATTTCAGTTTTGGCATACTTAATTCCTGATAAAATTGATTTTATAATTTTCCCAGTAACGTGAAGAAAGACTTTTATGAAGAAAGAATTAGAATCAAAAAGATTCAAACCAAAAGTGAATCAAGATACCAAAGCATATTTGCATCTTTGCAATACAGGAAATCACCTTCCTCCCCACTGCCCCCTCTGCATTTAAATGCACGAAAGTGAATGAGAAGCTTAAAGTCCAACAAATGTTTAAGGAATAAGAAGTGCAAGGAATTACAGCTTATAACAACTTCTCTCTCCAAAAGCAAAGGGGCAAAAGAAGGCAAGTTGAGTATCTTTTTTCCTGTTCCTTGTTTCTTATTAAATTCTCTGTGCAAAAAAAACCCACAACCAAACAACCAACTGAGGATGAAGGTGCTAGTGTGGGATGGCAAAGCTCAGAGCAGTGTCAGGCCCAGAAATTAAGGTTGAAAAGAGATGCAGGGAAGTGAGAGAAAAGTAGGAGGAAAGAACTGGTTGTCCATTATAGGAAAGAGATCTGGAAATCGCAGAATGGCCACATCAGATTTAACGTGCACTTCTATGAACTACTCTCAGTGGATACTGGGTTATTTCCTACAACACAAAGCCATTGCCAAACTTATGCGTTTGATGCGAAAGGCTGCACTCTGTCCAGGACCACACACACAAAGTGCCACAGTAGATGTGACCATTCAGAGGGAGAAATGAACTCGTTTGCACTCTGAGTATGAAAGGGGTGAAAAAGAAAATTAAGATAGGGTTGGTTCAAAATTGGAGCAAGTGTGCTACTTTGTATTTTACAGAAGTTGTACTCAAAGTACAAACTGTCAATAAGTGATACAACTGTAATAAATAAGCTTATGATTTTTAGAATTCATTTAATGAAATGCTAGAAGCTATGAGACTGTTTAAGGTCTTCATGGACCAGGACGATTCAAACCCCTTGGCATTATTTTCTGTGCTTTTCTAGTAAATCTTAATTTTACCAGAAAATTACTCGGGGGGTGGGGGGGAGAAGCGAATCATTCAAGTTCAGTTTCAATTCAACAGAAATTAATTCTTTATCTTAAGTCCAGTTCTCTCCCCTTCAATTCTGCCACTGAATACTTGGAAGATGCTACCAGGCTCCAGCTCCCCCTTATTTTGTAGTGAAAATCCCTCACTGAAGAACTACCAGATCCTGACCCTGAATCATCCCACTCACCTGTACGTACCAAGCAACCCATTTTTGCTTTTGAGATGGTGACAGGGGAGGGCAAAGGTTGCCTGTTATCTGACCAGAAGAATTCACTTGCACACCACCTGGTACAGTTACTGGTTTGATTTCAAAGAAGAAAAAAGCATGCACAGCTCATGTTGAGGTGAGCAAGAACAGTCAGGCCTTAATACCTCCATTACTTTATTCTTTACCATAAGGCACTTTGGATTTTAGACCCTACTGGCTGTCAAAGCCCTTCAGTTAGAACAAATTTTCTACTTTCCTTCCAGGCAATAGGACCTATTAATAAAGTTACTTGTCTTCTTCCACATTTTTCACACCAGTTGCAGCAAGAGTTGTACTGTGAATAAAAGATACCGACATTTTCACATACAGTCCATATTTTCTCAGAAGATCAGAATTCCTTCCATCAAGCTGCTGCTTATGATAGGATGTGTCTTCAGATAGCGACTTAAGTTCAAATCTAGAATATTTCAGTGCTCTCATTGCCAAGAAATAAACAGCACTTACATCCACTAGAACTTTAGTTATCATTTTTATAAACTGAAAAATCTCTCTTTAAAATATAGAAGCAGCCAAATGCATTAAAACTCACTGATCTGGAAAGCATAACTAAACCTTATTCATTCTCAAGATGTCATGAGATAGCTTATCTGAGTGGTTAGGACATATCATGATTCATAATCCACTTACAACTAGGCAAGTTGTTTCTACTCCAACATTTTGTAAGCTACAGCAGGCCTGTTTGGGTCCAGTAGCAATTAGATATTAAAATAACTATATCATTTTTGAAGCTGATGCAGAAGTGAAAGGTGCTTAGAAGATGCTTCAGATCTTCTGTGATGTTCCACATATTAGATGACAAGTGGCATGATGCGTCATATGAGTGGATGTGCTATTTTGCTATTTTTTCCCATGCTTATCTAACGGGGATTTCTTAGACAGAAATGGACTTCAAAATATAGATTATTCTTGTGTAAAGCCAAATACTTGTCCAGGATATCCATCCTTCGGCAACAGAATTGCTGCTTAAGGAAAGGACTCCCAGGACTGCAAAAAGAAAGAAAAATCTATCACACTTTTTGTGTGCTATAAGTACTTAGCCAATTTCACAGGTGGGAATCCAGAATAAAATTCCTACAAGACAAACCATGCTCTTCCACTTGTCTGCCTCAGTAATCTAAGAATAAAATTATAAACTGAACCCCCAGGTGTGCTGTTCTGCATATCAAAACACAAAGTCTCTTGCAGATTCTTTTCATAGGGAACAAAACATCTTGCACATTATCCCCTGGTTCACCTTCCTGAAATATTCTTTTTTCCTTTTATGCTCCTCTGCCCTCTCAGTCCATGTTCTGGATGCATCAGGCACTTACCTCTCAAACATTAACTTGAGTTAATGATGTTCCTTCAGAATTCAAAACAAGTTGGTTGCACGTACTGATGAAAGTTTGAAATTAGCCAGCACATTTCAGTGTTTTAAACCTACTTATAGTAAGAAATGTTACAAATGGACTCAAGAAAGCAAAACTCTGCATTAATGAACATGTGATATGGGAGATATCAGGTCAAAAAGAGACACACCCACAACTGGGATGCCTATTTATTTTCCTTATCCTCCTCATTATTATTAAATAATTCAAGGTAAAATTCAGAAACGCTGTGCAACAAAGAGGAAAAATGCAATTATCTGTAACATTACTGTAGCATGAGCTCTCCCCCATATGCCAAAAAAAGCTAAACCATTAACACTTTATAGCTTTCATCTTCTCTCCTGTCAAACAGAACTATTTTTTTTCTCTATTTGCATTTACAGTCCTTTCAAAAGCTGTCCAGTGTCCTGGTGAGCAAGGTTAAACTCTGCAGGAGACAATACACTGTAAGAGCCTTAAGAATGAAAAATTTTCACAAAAATCTCACTTCAAAAATTATCCTGATTGGATTTGCATGATACTGACAGTGATTTGGAGGAAAATTTCATGGGACTATTCTAGCAATTAACTTCTAGTATATTCTGAGGGAGGTCCGATCCCTAGATCCATTAGGCTGAAGTACAGCCTGAAATTTTTGAAGTCATTAAGGCAAGATGACACACCATGACACAATTCACCAAGCATATAGAAGTGATATAGCACTGGAATTCTCTTTCTTTTTTTCTCCACAACCAAAAGTACATGGGCAATTTAACCTTGCCATTTGCAAATCACATTTTGGGGGAAATTTAATAGCAATAATTTAATCTATCTTTAATCTGGTCATATACACTTTAAATAACAAGAAAAAGAATATTGCTCACTCACTCTGTCATTGTAAGAAGTAACATCTCACACAGAGTAAGTTTATGTTTCCCCAAACCAGAACAGGAAACAAAGTCCTATCATATTAACATACTCACAAAATCAGTTTTCTTTCTTCTATAAATAATGCTTTGAAGTGTGTTGTGGTGAGGAGATGACTAACCTCATATGAATGGGCCAGTCCTCATGCAGCCATGGTCATTAGCTCAGACAGATTCATTACAGCATTAGCACTGGTGTTGTGAACCTGAAAAAAACTTCCAGTCCACCTTAGCCTGGAGACGATTTTTGTAGGAGTTCACTATTTACATACCTGTCACCTAAAGTCTGCCCTTTTGCTGGCTTTGCTGAGAAACATATCCATGACACTTCTGGTGGTTCATTCTAATGGAGAAAGCATCCAAGCAAAGTTGTTTAACAATTATAGCAATAGCACACCAGCTCTTCAAATATCATGACTAGCATCAAACAAGGAGCTATCAAATAAAATCAAATAAAACAAGGAGCATCAAATAAAGCACAGCAGAGAGGGGTGAGGGAATAGGTCTGCAGAGACTGTCCTTACTCATTAAAAAGAACTGAAAATAAAAATAAAATAAAAAATAAACCCAGGCCTTGAAGTTAGGAATTACTAGCTTGAGTAGTGTTGCTGGTGGCTAAGGTAGATGAGAATGAAAAGCGATAAAAAATATCAGCCATATCAAAAGCATGCCAACTGCAACCTCAGTGGCTACCAAGAAGTTTATGGCATCTAAGAGATTTTTGTCATCTTGCCAGGGTTAGTGACAAAGAGCAGGTATCCAAGAGACCACTTTTGCATCTCCCGAAATCAAAACATCGCACTTGCAATAACCACGGATACAGAAAAAGTTGCTTTGGGTTCGAAGTCTCACAGACCTCTGTGCTCAGGCCCTGAATGATATTCCCAGCAAACCTAGCCAGCACTTGGCACATGGCTGGCCCTCAGTTTCAGGCTACCAACTTCCAGCAAAACCAATTTCAATATGCCCCTGCCCCCCGTCCCCTAAAAGGGGTACTAGGGATACACATACACTTATGATGAAGTGTTTGGAAAGCACACACACAGCATGGCCACATCCATTTGCTCTAACAACTGATGAATTGCATTATGATGGGAAAATCATGAGTCAGGAACATTACCAAACATGATGCTGCAACACATCTATATCTTGTTCAGGTATTTTAATAACAGTCTAGTTCTCATCAGTTTGTGGCTACCCTCGTTCACAAGAGTCTCTGAACACTTCCTACCCTGCTGGGGGTCACCAAAGCCCACTAACTCCCTGTGAGGCTGTGAAGGAGCAACACTGACCCATGTGTCATGATACCAGCCACTAAGATTTTCATACAATTCAGAGGGATGTTCACATTACTAGAGCAGATTTCCGTTCCTTTCAGCAAGAGTGCTGTACATAAAATAAATGTAAATAAATAAAAAAACTAATTATGTTTTCAGATTTACTTAATGCTATCCTCATTCCTGGTTTTATGTCTAATGAGAAAGAAGCTAGTCACAGACAAGGCTGAACAAAGCTGACACAGCTACTCTACACTCTGGGGATCTGTCTCTACCTTAATCAGAGACAAGAGCTGAAGTGCTGCAGGACTGCATGATGCTTGTGTTGCACATGTTCAATGAAGATGAGTGGTTTTGGTTTCTGGTCTGTTTTAATTAATGAACTCAGTGACTGAAAACGTATTATGGTATGTGAGCGTGCATGTCCTCGAGTTTGAACTTTTAACTCCTACTTCTGCTCTTTTTCCGTGATCACTTTCACTATCTGGTCAATTATACACTCCCACTATCTGAACAATTATAGTGTTCACAGGAGAATTTATGAGTCAAGCCCTCTACTTCCAGGAAGTTGCTACCTAACACGAATTATGGATGAAAAGGCACCAAAAGCTTTGGATCTTTCAGCGCAACTAAGAACACTAACGAAAGGCTCCAGAATCGTAGAATCATAGAATAGTTTGGGTTGGAAGTAACCTTTAAAGGCCATCTAGTCCAAACCCCCTGCAATAAGCAGAGACATCCTCATCTAGATCAGGTTGCTCAGAGCTCCATTCAACCTGACCTTGAATGTTTTGAGGGATGGGGCAACTACCACTGATAGATTTTGCACAGGTGCTCAAAATCTAGATGGGTAAGCATCTATCAGTATTATGGTATGTTAACAGTAAAAAATGCAAAGCATATTTAGAACTGTTCATCCCTACTCCACCTGCACAGCAAGCGGACTGCTGACACAGTGCCCAGATAACAAAAACTGCAAATGAAAGTCCTCAGGTTTCTGCTATTGCTTAGGAAAAATAAACAATACGTAACCCAACCTGACAGCTTCACTGAACAAAATATACGAGAACTGTTATTTCAAGGCATATGTCTCCACAGGGAAGAAACTAAAAATTGAAATAGCTTTTTTCCCCCAAGTATTAAAATATATATGTCTTTCCACAGACCCAGACAGTGGTTTTAAACCTGGTTTTATGTAACATCAGCCTCTCTGGAAGATCTGTCTGTAGATATATTCCCTATTAATTAGCAATTTAGTGGCCATCTGTGAAAAGGGATAAGCAAATATGTTTTGATTCATTTAAATGAAGCTGAGGAGTTAATTGCTTTTACTTCCAGTAGTAACACTCATACTTCTCTATATATATACATATATACTCAATAAAGTGAGGCAAAATCGTGCAGGTCAGCTTATTGACAGATGTGAAGACAGTTTGCTTTACAAAACTTTAATTCACCATATGTTCAGGAAAAACAGCTATATAGCCATATGAATTGCATCTCTTATCAGAAGCATGGAGCTTCCGAAGAACAGAAATCCTTAAGAGCAGTCACTGCATACTTCATCTCTATTTTAAAATAATCTATTCTTCCCAAACAGATGTGCATTATTTGAGGTCAAGAATCAATAGCATTTTTCACTTGCCACAGCTCAGCGGAGCTGACCAATGGACCATACAACCCCAGGGCTACAAGATGAGGATGCTGCCATCCCTTACAAATCTAATTAGGGGTTGCATCTACCCATGTCAAAATAACCAACAGTAAAACACTTTCTCCCTGAAAACTGCAGCCACAACGAGGTCAGTAGGACAACACGTGCAGTCATTGCATTTGAGAGCACAAGAACACCTCCTTGCAGAAGGTCACCCCAATGCAGAGACCAGGGCCACTGAGACCAAGCCATGCTTTCTTATATTCTGACACAAGTGTAAAACCAACCAACCCACCTAGTCCCACAGGCTCAATCCACCACCACTCCAGCTTATTCACCTCAGTCATCCCTTCCTAGTGTCTATGCACTGCTAACATCACATACCTACCCTTCCTTCTACAAGCTCACATACCTTAACCTTTTTACTAGGCCAACATTTGTGCTCAACTGCCAAAATCCCTACCAGTTCACTAACATATCTCTAAATTTTTAATTAGAAGTTACCTGGATTTATTATTTACCATAATGAAAGACTGCATAAAAAAGAAAATGCAAGTGTTCTTACCTACTTCTTTAAACAGCTATCTGACGTTATAGCAAAGTACTATTACTAGTGGTCAATGGGTCTACAAACAGTTAAAGTAACACAAATGTATTTCTGCCACAGGACCAGCTTTACAGAGGGAGTAAGCAGTGAGCAGAAGGGGATGTATCAGTGGCTGAGCAGCAGAAAAAAACAGATTTTGTTTTATGGAAGATGGAACATAATTACAGAGTATTAATTCCATCTCTCTGTGTATAAGCATACTAAACACACATGGAAGGACGCTAGTTATGTTTCAAATGCCTGCAATATTCTGAGCCCTTCTGATACAAACGTCCTGTTTGGATGTCACCATAGTCCTGTGCTGATTGTACCACAAACCTTTCAGTAAGTTTACCAGTGGAGAAGACACAATACATGTCTTAAAATCACTTGTTTACACAGTAATACCTCTCCTGAAACAGAGAGGCTTAACAGACAACACCCCAAGATCAAAGAAAAAAAGTATTGCTGCTATCCATGACTTTCCTTCCCAGAAACTATTCAAGATACTGAGCCAGCAAAGCAGCTAAAGGAAAACAAAACTAAAAACTAAGTTTGCCAGAAACAAGGACCAGAAAGCCTTGCAAAACTGCGCCACCTGGCAATGCTCCTCAGGGTAGCACACACCATGTTCAGCCTTCCCCAGAGGCACAAGAACTCTGCACAATCAAATCCATCCTATTAAAAATATTTCTAGAGTATCAAGCATGGAAGAAAAAAACATATGGTCTCTTTTTCTTCTTTTAAGCATCATAATACATGTGCACCCTCTCTGTATGTATATCATACGCTATGTACATATGTATGTATATATAAAGTATATTTATTCTAAGTTCACTGAGTAGGAAGAGTTCACATTTGTAAAAGCAAATTCTTCCTTTCCCTCCACTAGAAGCCAACATCCGCGCTCCAGGGAAGCCGTACTTGGACGCCGCTACCAAACCATGGTGGCATAGTTCACGGAGCAAACTGAAGTCAAGACCATTGACACCAAAAATCAGAGGGAAGGTGCAAAGGCAACTGTAAACTGGATCCAAGAACGAGCCAGCACCACAGTGCTGTAGTTTTTCGGCCAGCCACCAGTGGGAGGCACGTCCTCGCCGTGCGCTGGAGCGGTACCTGCGCCCTAACTGCCTGTAGGGTAGTTGTAGCTACACGCACAGCCCCTGCAAGGGAGGTGGGGGTCGCAGACATTTTCCTTACACGTTGACCAATATCTGCAATTCAAGAAAATTCAGTTTCTTTTACAAATAAAGAGAAGATCAAAATTTCAAAGGTGATCTTGTTAATAAAACTCTGACGGTAAGCTTAGCAGGCCACAGTATTGTTCAACAAGCACTTGGGTTTTTACACGGCACTTAGCACTATTCAAAAAGACCAGAGGATAAAATGCACAAAGAGAAAGAAATGTTATAATTTTCCTTCCGCTCATCTAAATCCGTCCCCATCAGGCTAATGGAAGTTTTACTATTTATTCACAGGAGGTTAATTGGCCCAAGGGGAGAAAAATGTAAAATTTCCAGCCTATTTAAAGTAAAATTTTGCTGGAATCACTTTGAAATATTAATGCTGGCTGTTATACATTTGTCCCTAAATACTCTTTTTATTTTTAATGATACTATAGTGACAATTTTGGAGTCTCAAAACCAATCTTGTTAACATACTGTCTTACTCAACTAAGCAAAAACAGTAACATCCTCAAAGAAAAAGTGACCTTGTTGTTTCCATTTCATACAGAAAAGGTTGTAAAATTACTTATTTCACTGGACTATTTAAATACACAGGTACATATTTATGCACAGACTATACCTAGCCGCTTCAAAACCAAGATAAATTCACACAATTCTAAAAGAAATCCTCTAGCAGGGAGGAAGTTAACAAAGCGGTATGTTTGAGGTTGGACTCAGCAAATCCCACCTACCTTCAATTGAAGTTTTAGATAAACAAACAATTAAGCTCTCTCTGTATCCTTCATGGAAAGAAAACAGCATTTTCTGTGCTACTGAAAGATAGTAGTAGCTTTTGAGAATGCATCATTAGCTAGGTGTTAAAACAAATACAGTGTTAACAGCAAGTATGAATGAGAAAACATATACCCTTTCCTTTTATTAGTGGGCAGTAACACATTAGCAGAATTGATGTGAAATTGCTTATTTCTGAGGCTTTGGACATCCACAGCCCCTAACCAGCCCACACGCACATCTCTGTGATCTGACATCTGCAAAATGAGGACCACAACAGGAACACATAGCCACCAACTGTGTTATGAGTGAGTAGCTCAACTCATAACAAACATGTTACTTGGCCAGGGACAAAGAGGTATTTTTCCGAGTGATGTACAAAAGCTTTAGCCTGGAAACTTCTTTTTGCTCCCCCACATCTATCCCTGATACATTTGCTATGTACCTTTCATGTTCCCAACAGATCAGACAAAATGCTTATAAAATAGCCCTAGTTCAAAGCTCAGCTCAATGTTTGAGAGCTTAATTCTACAGGCAAAATAGTGTTATTTCAACATAAAAAGAATGTATATCAACAATTAAGCTCTCAATAACTGCAAACAAAATAATTAGGTTTGTTCCTCCCATCGACCACACCTCAAAATATCAGCATGCTAAAAGCAATCATGACCCTACAAAATCCAGAGAAGTAAACTCAAATATTGGATTATTTAGTTGCCATTCCTGCACACACGTATTGTGAATAGTCCTAATGGCTTCCAGGCAGTTGTTCATAGGATAAACGTGCACAGGTACACAGACAGTTACAGGGTTAGAAATGTAAGGTTCCAAAAGTCCAAATACAAAGTTGTGTCCCTCAAATGTGACTGCATTCATGAGATGTAAAATAGCCAGAACACTATTTTTCACAGCTTACTGAAATTAAAATTCATTTTAGAATTCAGAGCAGATAGCTATCAACATTAATCTTGCATAAATTCAGTTTCTTTCCACCATATTTTCATATGAAGAGTTTGGAGCAACTCCAAAATATTCCCCATGTACATTCCTGATTTTATGAAGGTTATGTTCATCCAGTATTCATAGTACTAAATATTAATGCTGAATAAAACTAGCTATTCTTGTCTAGCTAGTATCATGAGCAAAACCCGATGGACAATAACCCAAAGCTCAGGATATTTCCAATTAAACAGGTACCTTCATCAGAAAACACATTTGGAAGCCTGTTTTGTACTACACTGCTACTTTGCCTAATGCACCTTCTTATGAGGAAACCACTTCATTTTCTCCAAGTTTTATATAAATTTCCCTTCTGCTGCATGGGTGTTTTATTAGGATGATGGGACTCATCCTAATCCTAGCAGTGGAAAAAGCTAGAAGAACAAAATTAACAATTTTTATAGCTAAAATATCTCAATGCCTACATGATCAACAATGCTTGTCTTTATACTTGTCACTGACCTTCAGCCTGCTTAACACTGTACATGTAATCTCAGTACATAATTTCAGTGCTGCTGTAACATGACACATCAGAATCAAAGCTTCACGTTTCTGTCATAACAGGGACTGTGCTGCTAATTGAGTTTCATTATATTTTTTTTAATTTTCTGCTTAGTAAAGATTGACTTTTTTCTCCTCTAGATGGAATACTACTGCACAGAAGCTCCTTTCTTTCTCCAAATAAAGATAGGCTCTTCCACATACAAAGTAGAATATATTTTTTTCCTTATTTTGGTTTGAATTCCACCCTTATCTAGAAAAACATGACCTAATTTAACAGTGGCCACCATATGGTTCTTAACTCCAAGTAGCTCTCAAGGCATTTTGAGTGCATATCCTGCATTGAAATGACAATATGGCCAAAAGCTGGACAGCTTGGCAGTATGAATAATCCCTTGTGACAAGGAAATGTGAGCCAGAGGTGCCCAAGGCCAGTATCATCCCGGTTGCTTTAGGATCTGACTGCATGCTCAGCTCACAGCAGAGTTTGGGCCTCTAGAAAGCTATTGTTCGCTCTCCCTTCTAAGATGCTCCTGGACCTCCACCCACTCACCGACCCACTTGTCTAACGTACACAGCTCTCAGACATACAAAGATTCTGCCACATACCAAGTGGAGGCACAGATGTTGTCCGTGCCGAACTGTGGTGCATTTTTAGTACTTCAGGCCTCACACATTTTATGGTTTACTTACAAGACAATATTGAAAGGATACTGAGAGAATACTTCTCCCAAACTAACTGAATTTTTGCTAGTTGCAGCAATAATCCCACTTCTGATTTTAAAACCAACCAGTAAAGAAGTATGTAATACCTATATTGCCACCACAAACATTTTAAGCTGCATAATAATATTTGACACAATTCCAGATGGCCTTATGATATCAGTATCCACGACACATGGCTGTTTGGTATTGTGTGTGTGAGAGGGAAAGAATCTCTAATACTTACAGCCAATCATCATCATAGCAACAGCAAAGATCTTCTCCCCATCTGTAGTCGGAGCAATGTTCCCAAAGCCAACACTGGTGAGGCTGGTCATCGTAAAATACAATGAAGAGATGTACACTGAATCTTTGCTTGGTCCGCCTTCCCATTTTCCAAAGCCCGATGCATTAAAGCGGTAAGGTGTTCCTATGGACATCCCCAGCTGATAGAGCCAGCTCTCAGTTCGGATCGTGTTTGTATCCTCATCGATAACTTCATAGTCTCCTATGCTGTACCAAATGCAGGCCAACCAGTGTGCTGCAAGACCAAACACACACACCAGCAGAACCAAGACTGCTGCTCCGTATTCAATGTAGTGGTCCAACTTCCGAGCTACGCGACCCAGCCGAAGTAGCCTGACCACTTTAAGTGAACTGAAGAGGCTACTGATGCCCTAGAAGGATAAAGCACAGTGACCATTAGGACTTAAAGCAACAATATTCCCAACTGTGGTTTCCAAAGGCATAGCTGATCCGTAACAAATAGAGAGTCATCAGATAACACCAGAAATGAGAGATTGTGAAACATGAAAAGGTTAGTGACCCTTTTCAGGGATGGGTATATGCACTTCTGTCTTGATCCACTAACATTCTGTGGGTTTCTCTCCAAACTCCCCTTTCAGATTATTTGAATGGGTCTACAAATACCTTTGTTCAGGCTTCAAATGACAGGGTATTTATTGCATGTCCAGGTGCGCAAGTAGACCGTCCCTGAGCATCCTGATGCTACTTTACGCTTACTGAAAATAAATGTGGAAGTCACTGACCATTAAACTGTACAAATCTAATGCTGAGAAGAACACAACCAGACACTTATTGAATTCACTCCAGCATCTGGAGTCATGAATCTCTTATGGCTGTTCCTGACTTCTTATGATCCTGGGCAACACAAGTCCTCCCATGTCTCATTTATAACACAGTTTGCAGTATTTAGGGACTTACCAGAAAGATAAATGAAGGCCAAAAAATACTGCAGTATGAAAGTACCTGGCGATTTGTAATATTTCAGTATAACAGCTCATGTCCTATGACTTTACTTTTATATAAGAATTCACACACTGATAATCAGTCCTGTGACATTTCTCACATAGACTACACAAAGCTTCTATTTCAAGTATCTCACTCTGTAATCCCCAGCCATATTCTTTTAATGATAGATTTGTTATCAATGTAGTACTGTGCTGATATAATATGGCTCCAGTCAAAAAGAATGCAGAATTTTGCATTGTTAACTTTTAGACAGATTTGCATTTCCATGCACAAGAAGTTAAATAAAAAAATTCAATCATTTGAGGCATGAGAAGATCCAAATAACCTTTGATAAAAACACTTTTTTTTTTTTTCTACTCCCTCTTATGAAGACTGTTTCATACATAGAAGTCTGATTAAAATTTAAGCAGACTGGTTTAATGAGTATTTCTGGAAATGCATAATTGCATACTTCTGGTGACCAGCTTTTACTGGAAGTTTGTTTATTCCTGTATAAATAAAACTGCTTCAGTATCTTAGGCTGGTTCAATGCACTAGAAGAGATGGTTTATTAAATAATTACATAAAGCATATTGACTCATGCTCCCCAGGACTGCAGCAATGTATTTCCCCTTTATTTCATGAATTTGTCATGATTACAGTGACTCATTTTCAGAGATAGATGTAATTTGTTACCTGGGAACACACTCAATTTGTATTAAGTATTTGGACAAGATCTAACACAACCAGGGGGAGGGGGAGTAAAAAGGAAGAACAAAAAGAGAAAAGCAGTCTTCCTTTAAATTAGGTATTTGCAGAGCTCTAGAACAGACCAAGTGATCTATTATTTTCATTATTATCTATGCAAAACTTTTCAAGTTACTGATGCAAAGATCCCTTCACAAAGCAAAACTTAATTTCCTTTTCCCATTCATTCCATACCCAGCTTTGTTTTGTAAACAATGGAGGAAAGCCTCAATGCCAATTCAGAGACTGGACACAGAAGGCATGATGCCTTCATTTCCAGGGGAGGGAAAGCACGTACTTCTGAATACTCAGTATGGAGAGGAAAAAGAAAGCAGAAAACACAAAAAACTGTAACTTGATAACAATGTTTTAGAACTGGATATGCAAGTCCCTGACTGACGAGCACATACAATCCCTACATTCTAAGTATTGACATCCTGATGTTACACCACAGCCTTCTGGCCTTTTTCCTCAAGACCAATGCCCATTTCTCCTTTTCCCTCTTTACAAACTTCAGCTGCAAAATAACAATGTTTTACATTTTGAAAGGTCTCCAGCAATAGCCTGCTTTTAGCTTCAGTCTCAAAGCCAAACTTTTTTATCACGCAGTGCTTACAAGTCTCAGGCAAGGGAAGGAAATTTTTCCATTCCAACATTCTAAAATACAGTTTTATTTTTGCTCAAAAATACCGGTGCAAAACTTGTTCTTGAAATTAAAATTCATCACTGGGATTTAAGAAAAATAAATGCTGTTTGTCAGTGACAGTCCTACCAAAGACAAAAACAATGATTCAGGAAAGACTCAAAAGTTTGAAATTTGGTTAAGTCTTGAAAAAAACCTAAAACCCCCAAGGATTAGAAATACTTGGGGGGTTGGAGGGAATCACAGATGAGTTTAAGAAATTGGATATGAAAAATGGGAATACAAAATAAAATATTTGAAATTAGATTTAAAACATTTAAAGTAAACTATTTTGCTTTCAGAGTACTCTTATCCCAATTTCCCTTGTGAAATTCACAAAAAAATTATTTTGCAAAAACATTTAAAATATGACAGAACGGCATGATGTAGGAGAAAGTCCTTCTACCAAGTTCTGACCAGATGTAGAGAGAATGAGGTTTTCTGTAAAAAAATAACTTGTTTATTTACAGAAAATAAATACCTCATTTGGTTGCATAGAAAGTATGCATTTAATATTTAAATTAGTCACAATATTTCACCTGACTGCATCACCAATAAGATTCTAAAAAATCAGAAAAAGATAAATATATATATATATTTCAGCATTAACAGTACTTTCTATTTTATTTCCTCAGAGGAAAGGATTTTTCTATTCTAAATAGATCAATATCAAGAAGAAGAAATGCCCAAGGAAAATAATTATTCATACATCTCTCTTAAAAATGACAGAATTTCAAATGGTATAAACAATGGAAACTTAATAGATTGTTTCAATAGATGATAGAGTAGAAAAAATTCAGATTATTCGCCAATACTTTAAAACAGTACTTTTTTCACTAGGTTTAGCAAATACTATTTTAATACTCACAGGAATAGATCTGCTGGATTCAAAATTGACATTTTTAGATTACCACTTTCCAAAATAGAAGTACTTTTAGATTACTGTCCATTTTAATGCTCTTATCAGTGCAGATTATTTTTATGCATTTATCATACAGATGGCTCCACGATGTCACGAAAAAGAGCCAGAACTCAATTTACTCCCCTCGACGTGTGTCCCACCCTCTTAGCTCTGCTACTCCTATAACCTTTGAGAGGCAGAGTAAGAGACAGAGCTCCTTCTGCCCAAAGGAGACAGATGCATCTCAGTTCATAAAGAGCTGAAAACTGCCCTGCAGGTCCCAGACATGCATTCCCAGATATTCTGCTCTAAAGGATCACCCTAAGGAACGTCTCTCTGCAGTCAGGGTAAGGGCAGGACTAAGTAATCTATCACTCGGTTCCACCTGTGCCTGATTTACTCAGACACAGTTCCAACTATTACTACTCTATCCAACAGAAACCTTCCCCGGGGGATATTTAGAAGCTAAGAAATCTGTTATATGGCCAGGGTAGACAAATAGTCCTTTTTTACTATATTTTGTTACAGAAAGAGCTTGCATGCAGCACTTACTTAAATATGCAGCACTTCATGAAATATGGCAGAAAATGCTAGATTTCAAACCTATATTTCAAATTGTTTGAAGTAACTGAATGACACAAACTAAAGTCTACTGCTGATACCTGCATGTAGTTGTTGATAAATACTTAATAGGTTGGCAGGTGATTTAATAGGTTGCCAGTGATGGCTGATGCATAAAAATGGAAGAATCTGTAGCAAGTCCCCTCCAAACCAAAGAGCAAGATCCAAGCACTGAGCCCCCGAAGAAATAATTCTGTATTTGCTGATTGAGCAAACCTGAATGTCAAAAGCCCTTTAATAATAAATGCAACAACTCCCCCTTCCTCTCCTCCTACACAATCTTTGCAAAGTAGAACTGCACCTCAAACACAACAGAAAAACAGACCAACCTCAGTCACAGAGGAAAGCAGGGCCCACATTTTACATTCAAAAAAATGCTTTGTAAGTTTGTCCATGAAATACTGCCAAAAGTAAATTTTCATGCATACATTGCCATTAGACCTACTCACTAGATACTGTGCACATTTATACAGATTTTCTTTTGTATCTCCTTGTTTTCTGCATGACCTGATCTACTGTCACTGCACCCCTTGCCTCACACTGGTATCCTAGCCATATAATCACTCTTCCTTCCAAATACAAGATCCAGGATATCCATGTTTTGGCTCTAGCCTTGCATCAGACAACATAAGATTTGTGCCATTACTTCCATATCCATATAAAAGAGATGGAGAAGAGACACTGTGATGATGTACTTTGTGAAGTGTTTTGAAAACATAAGGGCTGTAAGCAGAGTAATTATTAGTTATTTGTGTCATTATGGTCCCCAAGAACGCTAACAGTGGACACTACAGTGCTAGATGCTGTAGAAATAAAAAACAGTTGCTGCTGCTTATTTGCCATGAAGAATTAAATTCAACTCAATTGATCGAATAATAAAATTATACCTAGAAAAAACAAAATACAAATTGTTTAAAGAACAGCAATAAAAATTAACTACCGGCAAAAAAAAAAAGGGGGAAAAATAATTCCTTTCCAAGCAAGATGTAGGATGAACAACTTTAGAAAAGAACTAAAATGCAACTTTCATCCCACCTCCTACAGCTGTAGCAGCACTAGCACTTCAGTAGTAGACTCACTTTTTAGGCCATTATTTACGGCCCACCTGTACAGAAAGAAAATGCACTTACCCCAAGTATCAAGATATTTTCTAGGCTCAAAGGAACTATAATTTACTTCCTACTAAAGAGAAACATTCAGTATTGGCACAAATCTAAGTTTTCTAGCACTTTCCTCTCATATGGAACTGCTGAAGTTCAGGCTTCATCTCAATTAAAGGGAGATGCAAGAGACTAAAAGCTAACCATTAAAAGAATGAGAATGAAACAGAACAAAAAAATAAATTATTTATCCAAAATAAGGGAGCCAATGAACCAAATTTATCACTACCATAAGTGAGGCAAGCCATGGAAAGCACTGCCTTCTTTCTTGACATTTGGTTCTGAAGTCAGCTGTGCCGCAGCCTGGCTCTGCCTATCTGCCCACAATAACATGGCAGCCCTGTCAGGTCATTATTAGGACTTCTCATTTCTATTATTTGTCTTCTCCGATTTTCTTAATTAGGTCTGAGAACATGACCTTTTCTACAGATTGCTATATTTAGCAACGAAGAGATGAGATAACGTTATGTGCACAGGTCAAAATCAATATCTAAACCCTCTGGTTACTGCTGTGGTTTTCAGCACTGAAGAAAGCAGATTTCTGGACCCGTAAAGCTTATTTTAGAGACATCTGTGAGCTCAGTTAGAATCAAGGAAGAAACAGCAATAATTCATGTATAAGAGCATTGGGTGTGAGAAGAGATGGAAAGGCTGATTTTTCATTTATAAAACTATGTCCATGCTTGCCTTACACACACACATGCCCAATCAGAAACCCAACAAATCCAGCAAACTGTGTTTTTTTTTTCACTTTGAGAGAAAAAACAAGGATGAAGATAACACAGAAGTAATCTAAAGAAATCCTAGTTTCCACAGTATCAAATAAAAGATTTACCCCTGACAGACAGCAATCTGCTTCCCAATGCTTCTGATTCAAAGAAGCCATTGGTTCCAGAAGCTTTTTACTTACCTCAAAGAGGCAAAACACCCAAATAAGATTTAGTGTTACTGGCATCTAATACCACTCCATCTTTCCAATTCTAATCTAATCCCTAATACGAAACAGACTATAAAGCAACCATTTAGCTATTCAAATAAATACCCTTTGCCGTCTCATCTGACTTTCTGCCTCAGATCGATACAAGTATGCTGAATGGGGGAAAAAGAACAGAGTAACTGATCCCTGTCTCTGAAACATGCTTCCCTTTACATGCAGTGTAAGTATCGGTCTAGCAGCAGCTTTTTGAAATAATTCAGAATCGAATACATTCAATTAGCTCTCCTTCTTGGACAAAGGCTATCACCATACATTATCACTGAAAATGTAATTCAGCGTTTTAATTCTTTTAGCCTTATACAGATTGAATAGCTTATGTAGACTACTATTAACAGTATGATAAATCATGTCATGCTTTTCAAAGCTATGAAGAAGTATCCTTGAAACCCAATTACACCCTTACTTATCTGTAACTTAGCAAAAAGACTAATTTGAACATTAGCAGTGCAGAAGAGGAGTTAATTGGCATCCTAACAGCCACAGCAGAACCTACGGAGTAGGTGTTGGGCAGACACACATCAATGCATCCTCCTCTGGTATTCTCTTTTGGGAGGGGACATCCATCAGCAGACAGCGTAGATGTCTCTGAGCCACCAAGGTGTATGAACCTGGGGAAGACCAGGGAAGCAAGCGGAATTTAAATGAACTAAACAATTTAAGCAGGCTTACAGCCGAGGAGAGATTTTAACCCTGAATGGGTTAAATGGCATAAGAGCTTTGCAGTGCCTATACACAACACCAACACAATTTGGAAAACAGAGAATTTATGGGGAAAAGGCAGCCTGCCTCTTCAGAGGCAGCTCATCAGTAGCGTGGAGGTTGGGTTTTTAAGGAGGGAAGTTAGAGAAAGTCCTATTTGATTGGAAGTAGACAAAGAAGAGAGAGACGCCAAATCGAATCAAGAGACTGTGAACAGTATGCACTTCTTTGCCTACCTGGTTTATATCCTGGCAGTTCGCTTTACCCCAGGGATCTGCTTTACACCATTTGCATTTCCCCAAATAACTCCTTCCATATACCTGCCTGTTAAGGAGCAATTCCTGCCTGGCACAGCCCCGCGGGGCCATGCTGCAGTACAGCGGCACTTACAAAAGTCAGACAAGCTGCCCTTCTCCTCCATGACCACATTTCCCCTCTTTTGCACTCCCCTTCTTCCACAGGACAAGGCCGCCGAGCTCCTGAAGCTCCCAGCACCACCTAGGAGCCACACCAGCACCCTGCCAGCCTTGCTCCAGGGGCTGCTGGCAGGTTACAGCCCAGAGCACACCCCTCCCTTGCCTTTGTCCTGTTTCTCTGGGGTCTCTCACAAGGGGACACCCAACCAAGTAAACCACCACCACACCCCCCAAGACAAGACCCACGCTCCCATCCTCCCACTGCTTCACCTGGGTACAGTAACCCAGTTGCTGGTTTCTTCCCCAGGAGCAGTGGTAAGGAGTCACCCAGAGCAGGGGGCTCACTAATCCCCTTCTCGCCTTCCATCAAGTCCAAGAACCAGTTTGCCGACACTTCCGCTATGCCTGGATCATACTCTTTGATACTTAGCTGCTTTTTTATAGGCATTACCTTGAAAGTAGGTTATGCCCACTTTAATTTTCATTAGCCACAGAAAAAATACTAATTTATTACCAGATCCATCAATAGACTCACATGCAAAACAGTATCCAGAGTGGTGAACTACACAGTTTCAAACAGATTTCATATCATACAGCTGTTCACAGTTTAAAAGACTTTAAAAAGTATATTTTCCAGTTTGAAAAATTAATCTAACCTGAAATCTTTTTTTATAGGCCCCTGTTTATTCCATAAAACTATAAACATGATAATTTATTCCACTGCCCCTTATTGCAAGGAAATGGTAAAACAGATCTAGGGAAGCTGGTTGCTTTTCAGCATAGCTACTTCAGTAATTCCTAGACAGCTAATTTGTATTAGCACGAGAGATTATTCCACTAATAAGGTTTAAATTAATCTATTGCAAAAGTACTGCCTCAGAGAGTTGCCAACAATCTGACCAGAAACACATTCAATTTTTTCCTCTCTTAACTCACTGTTTACTTGCCAGCTACACTATGCTCACTTAGCACTAAATAGCTTAATTTACTTCTATTACTTCTGCCTTGTGTTTTTTCTGGGACTTTTCTTATCATCATAAATTTTGTCCTTTCAAAGCTGTATATCTTCTTTGCCTATATGGTATCTTCTCTCTCATTCATCCACTTAAGTGAACACTAGATCATTTATATTGAATACATCTTTCCTGATGAACTTTTACTATGCATTTATTTCTCTTCTACCTCAACTAATAAGAGTGATATATGGTTCTCAATTTGCATCAGCCAACAATTGATCATAGTGTTTCATTCAAATACAGATAGCAATTACTACAAACTCCCTATTTCAGAGATTTATACGGTGGTGACATGACTGGATTCCACTCCTACCATGAGATTTCACAACAACAGCATCACATGTAATAAGTCAAATTTTTTCCAATATAAATTATATCTTATGGTATTATAGCTGAAAACCACAGTATAAAATTGCTCAAGCTGGCACTGCAAAAATATGCTTCAACTTGCCTTTTGGAATTCCAAGTCTTAAATTGCATTGTTCTTGGCAAAAAATGTGGAATTTTCTTTAAGCCTGTCTTTTATTACATCTACTGATTGATGTCTGAACACAAAAAAGATAACATTATCCCCCAAAGTAAGTAGTATTTCCTTAAGTGAGGAATAATACTAATTACTGTAAAGGATTGCGGACAAATGCTATTGTGATCATTCAAATTCAAAAAAAATTAATA